>NW_024468049.1:0-600000 GCF_001896365.1 Talaromyces amestolkiae | reverse complement strand
CATGGAAATGATAAAGAAGAAGATCAATCGAGAAGAATACCAAAGCCTGAAGGAGTTCCGAGCAGATATCCACCTTCTCTGTCAAAATGCTAGGACGTACAACGAGGATACCAGCATCTTGTTTGCAGATGCCAATCAAATCGAGGTAAGTCTATTTTTATACCCTACGTTCTTCATATTCAACTTCTAACATCGTCTAGAGCACCTGTGTCGCAGAGTTAAGGAATCTCACGGCAGACTACCCCCAATTTGCCGACTTTGACGACGGAGACGAAGGTGCATCCTCCGTTGCAGATGGCACTACAGACGCTTTTGGTGCTGATACTCCATCTGCACAACCGAAACTCAAACTCACATTCAACAGTAACCGAGATAGCGCGGGGCCAGCAAACGGGGACATCGGCAGTGATGACGACGAGTGATTGTGACTTAGCAAACCCCTCATGGGTCTATACCCTTAGCGAAATCTGACATGATACATTACTTTTGATGATTCAAGACAAAGACCATGCGTGTTTTAGAACTCTCTATATTCCCCTCGAAGAGTTTCTACGTTGTGACTGCTATCTGTGCCATAATACTTTCCCCTTCGATTGATTTCTTCCAATTTCTCTTGATCATTATCTGCATGATCATCGGATACGGCGTTCGTGTGCGCGCGCACTTCCTGGTCTTGGTGACGGAGTCTTTCTCACCGTGGGTATGGGAACAGAGAGTCAGACTATCAGTTGACAAAACCTCCAACAATCACGTTTCCGATTCCATCTTACCTTTTCAACGAGGCATGTATGTTTTGAGTTTTTCTCTAATTCCTCTTTTTCTACTTCTTGTGTTTTATATGATTGGGCCGTAGTGGGCTGATGAAGGGTGTTCTTGGCCTGTGTACCTTTTCTTCTCTCTCGTCATGTTTGCCACTTTTTGAGAAACTCGGTCATGCAGGTTTTGCAGAATTAGATGATGTATTATTGATAGCAAAATTGATTATTAAAATTTTTATGCAGAATTCTGTCTGAAGGATTCCTAAAGCAAAAGAGTTCGCCTAATGTATGTAGGCTTTTTCAATTCTTGTGAAGAGTGTGCCAGACTTGGTAAGGGGTAGAAGTCAAAGTATGAGTGCATGGAAATGAAACGTGTATGATTTTCGGAAGTACTCGGGCTATTGATGCGAGTGTGGACATGAAATGATTACATAGTGATTATAAAGAACGAAACAAGAATCTGGAAAGAGAAACTGTAGCTCCTCCGTCCTGGGAACTACCACAAAGGACGGACGGATTTGAGAATCAAGGCTTCTGCAACTGCTCCTTCCGAAAGAAAATGAAACAGAGGGCATTGATGGACAACAAAAACAACAGGCAAACCCAAAAATCCGCTTTGGAAAGGCCATCGCGTACACCAGCCGAGAAATCGGGGAAGACATCGCCTGGACCTGTCTTGTCGGGTGCAGTGGCGCGAGCGAGGATTGTGCCGATGGAGCCTATGACCTGCGCTGCGAGCAGGGTGAAAGCGATGTGAAAACGGGTAAGGGTGTTGAGGAGGATCATGCCGAATCCTATACATATATCTCAGACTCTAAATCAATGGCGAAGACTAAGGGGGGAAGACTTACCAACACCCTGCAACGCATCCAACACACCAAGCCATAACCACAACCCCCTTCCAACAAGCGAACTCGCCACAGCACTCCCAGCCCAAGGCACATATGAGCCAATATTCGAGGTAGACCAAAGCATTTGACACCATTTTGGTGCGCCGAGTCCAATAGTGAATATCGGCACGAACCACGCGTGTCGCTTGGACAGAATGCCTAGAATCCAAAGGATGATGGCCCAGATGCCAATGAAGAAGATTAGAACCATCACAGTGATCATCCATGAGTGTGCGTGCTTGCTGGACCAGAGATAGAGCCAGTTGCGTCCGTAGGGGGCTGACAGCCAGTAATTTTGGATGAAAACTGCGTACCAGAACCACTGCATCGCTTGTTAGCAGCAGCCACTAAAGTTAGAAACGTAGGCATACCAGAACGATCTTCCGTCGTGGAAGCGACTTGTAGAATGCCGGAACCTGCCCAGGCGACTGGGTATAGTATTCAGGCAATCCAAAGAATAGGACTGTCCCGACTGTCCACATTATAGCCGCAATCCCCAGGCCAATACCAGTAAGCGACACCGGATGAGAGTCTGCCAAACTAGTTCTAGTGAGTCCTGCTTGAGATTGAGCAGCCAGTCTACTTCCCCAATACCACAGGAAAGAGACGTAGACTTGTTGCGTTCCTTGAATGACACAGGCTCGGTATACCCAGGATCCGACGGAAGTGTTGCCTGATTCTGCGTCAATTCATAATCCCAAGTCGAAATGCAATACATGGATGGCAACAACGTACCTTCATCTCCAAAATTCAGCGCAAAATATATAGATCCGCTGGAGGACGCAGCTGCGTAAAGCCCCGTGGCAACGTTTTGTATCCACCATCGTCCAGGGGAGGCAGTTACGAATGGCGATATGCCAATAAAGGCAAATGCAAGTCCATACAGCTTTTATTGATGTTAATGCCCCATTCAAATGATAGTAAGCACATGACTTACCAAGAATGGAATAGACAAAACGAAAATTGACCTCAGGGAACGAAATACTATCCACCACACGATTGAGAAGATGAGATAGATAGTAGCAATAAGGTACAGTTTCTCGGCAGGTTCTCCTACTTCGCCGTTGAGAAGTGTAATTTGATACGAGTTTGCTGCAATAATTTGACCCTATACATGAGGCACTAGCCGTCAGCAGGAGATGTAAGTAAGACACCTAGACTACAAAACTCACGAATGAAAGAAGTATCGAATAGACTGGCCAGTCACCGAATCGATATAGCATTAACTTTTTCAAACCAGAAGGTGGAACATATCCCTTAGGAAGCTTTAGATCTTCCTCCGAGATTTCAGCCACTTCCAAAGGCTTCTCTGGATCAGTGGAGATACTACCTTGTATGTTCTCGTCTGGAGTGATATGAGCAATTTGAGATAATATAAGCGTCGCTGCACGGCTGGGGGTTGGGCTTCGGCCTAGTTTCATATCACGATACATCTTGAACCATTCCTTTTCACTCTTTGACAAAAACTGTTCAATGCAGAGTCTGTCATCGGAGTTCTTCCCACTCAGATGTCTCAGCCGCTTTTCAAACATTTGAGCGTATCTCCCCGAGGAATCAGTGAAGAAGGGATTCACTCTTTGTAAGCTGAACGTTCGGTCTTCGCGAATGATGTTATCGACACTCAGTAGACTCAGACTTGAAGAATTTCGATTCTGGTCTCGTAATGAAAGATGGCTATTACTCATGGTATATTCAGGTAGTGTACTGATCTGGTCAAAGCCTGAGATATCTTGGGCGCTATTACCTTCCAGACTGGCAGCTGTACTGTCTCTGGAGGACTCGTTGCCGCTTTGTCGTGAAGTCGATGGCATCTCTGAGATTTCCGAATATGGATAGGTCGTCGAACGTGGCACTTGTAATGGCCATTGATGATCAACACTCGCAATACCTTCGGCCAATTGAGAACTGTTCTCCTCAGTTGAGAAATTTCCATAATCAATACCAAATAAATTGATGGCTTGCGAGTTTGCCCTAGTATGAGATTCTGCCCTCTGTGAAGCAGGTCTCCTGTAATGTCCAATTTGTCTCAAGAACTCGATCGGCTGTACGGGTG
Source organism: Talaromyces amestolkiae (assembly GCF_001896365.1). NCBI lineage: Eukaryota > Fungi > Ascomycota > Eurotiomycetes > Eurotiales > Trichocomaceae > Talaromyces > Talaromyces amestolkiae. The sequence continues at coordinate 596,299 of NW_024468049.1, read as the reverse complement.
TCTGCATACTGGATCTGCTGATTGTCGAGAAGCTCATCCGTACCATTGAGTTTGGCCTGGATGGATCCTCTTGCTTTGAGTGCTTGCGGTGTTTTGCAATTGAAGTTAAATGTAAGGTCTCCAGATTTTCGATCCAGTGTGTGACCGGAAACCGCTGCCTTCTTGACCAAGCGCGCATGATGGCGCGATCTGAAGCACTTGAGTTCAATGCTTCGTATATAGCTTGTTTAAATTGTCGATTGAGATGCTTCGATGTCATTGATTCACTTTGCGCGTTAGTCTTGAATTCTCCCTGTGCTAATGGTGAACTCACATGGTATACCACCACCCTGGCATTTGCCCTAAACCACCAACTCTGTCTAATAGTCAGCATATCGTATAATACAAGCTTGTATATGGGAAAATACCTTGATCCAACTCCAAGAGTACCCTTTCTACCAAATTCTACAGCCACGAGCCCGAACGGCTCATCTCGCGAAGGTATCAGCGCAAAGTCAGCACCACTGAAAATACAAGGCGGCAGAGCAGTAAACTGTGGCCTGGAAAAGACTCTTCCTGGGTACATTTCCACCATTCTGCTAAGCTTGATAGCTGCAAATCGACCATACAGGTCAATCACGGGACCAACACAAATCAGTTGTGTTATAGGAGAGCTTTCCATAATCGAAGGAAAGACGTCGGCAATGAGATCAATTCCCTTCTGCATAGACCATCTTCCAACAAAGACAAAAAGCTCGGCGTCAGGATTTTGTTCAAGATCAGCCCATTTCTGCGCCTTACTCTTCATATCCGAACGCATCGCCTCGAATGCTAGGTCGACCTCTGCTTCTGTCGCCAGGGAATCGTGATTCAATTCGGCAGTATCCGAAGGATCTGGGTTGGGCAAGGAACCTATTTCTCGCAGGCCCCAGAAGATAGGATATCTCGCCCAGGATCTCTTCCCATATTTTCTCGATACGCCCACGGCGCCAAAACCACTTTGATGAATCTGCAGGTATGTAGCTGCCGCGTGGAGAAGATTGAAAACATCGCCAAATTGTACATATTTCTTGACAATAACTGGATCCAGATTGAATATCTGCGAAATTTCCTCGCATTCCTGGGCAGTTCTCATAGGCCAAAGGCCCTGGAACTCTGCGTTATGAAGGGATAGGCAGCAAGGAATAGTTCTGGGAAGAAGGTGAAGTTGAGCAACTGCACCATGATAGTCATTAATGTGGTAAAGGTCAACTGGGAATCGTTGTAAGGTCTCCGCAATGCAAGAGTTCCACGCGGAGTAATATATGGCAGAATCAAGATCGTCCATGCGAGCTGGATAAGGCTCTGACTTGGTCTGAGCCCTAAAGATAGGGGCGTCTAGAAGGACGTATGTGATGTTCCGAAGACGATGGTACTGGACGTGAACCATGAACGATTGATCCAAAACCTTAATCCTCATGGGCTCTGCCACTTCATCCACGGGGTAATCCACACCTCCAACACAGGGGACTACCCAGATAAGGTTCTGATGGCCTAGATTTGTGCCCATTAATTGAGCCATGACACCAAGACCACCTATTTTTATCTTTATTCCCCAGTCCTCAATATTATATTCCGTTGTTGCAATAAGAACTGTTTTGCGACACTCATCAGCGTCTCCATTCAAGGCTCGGTTGTGAGTCGAAGGTCTCGTAGAAGGTGACCGATTGATATTTTTTCTCAGCATATTCATAAATGTAGACGCTTTGTCATCAATGCTTGATGAAACTTCAGTAGCGTTATCATCCGTCAACTGTTGAGCATGCGTTCGAAAAGTTTGCTGCGTAACGCCAAAGACGATGCGCTTGACTTGGTAAAACACTTCAAAGTATATCCAGACCGCTAGAATAGCGGTTATGAGTGGGAAGACTCCGAGAAGGACGAACATGACAATCTGCGTCTTTTGTGATCCATGAGGAATCATACCCATCCTGAGGTTGCCGTCATCTAAGGATAGTTTCCAGGACAGAAATGGCCATGGAGGAGGCTCGGTGACATTCATGACGTTACTCATCAATGAGATTGGAGGGATCCGATCCAAAATCATGTCCCCATCGATGTCACCATAGACTTGTGTGATGTCCGGATGCCCATCTTCATTGATACCCCAAGCATTTAATGATAATTGAGTAGGCCATTCAGTCATCAGATTGTATTCCCATCGGCCACTAGTATTGTGAAGATGCATTTGGCTGGAATATCCAGAATCATATCCAAACTCATTGAAGTCTCCTTGGATCCAAAGATGAGGGAAACGACGTGATGGTTTATTTTCCCAGTCAAGGTCTCCATGTTGGTGATGATTACTACTTCCAGTCACTCTATTCCAGTACTGGACTATTATGTGTTCGCCTTGCCAGGCCTGTAGCTTTGTTCCTGTCCAATTCTTCGGAGCAATAGAGACGTTGGAATTCGTATAGTTCATCCAAGAACTATATGATGAACCAAAGTCCAACGAGTATCGCCATTGATCGGCACCTGGCGCTTTGTGTGAGACTCGGAGAGTACCATTGTTTGCATCATTGGCGTAAAGAAGATTTCTGCTATAATTCGCCTGACTAGGCCACACCATAGGGTTTTCTTGACTCCCTATGCGTATGATGAAATGATCCACAGACTGTAACAAGTTAGCACCTACTCATGCAATTGAGAACAGCATATGCTTACATTGGTGCTGCGATTCTGGTCTTTGCTGGTGGCATTGCTCAAAACTATCTCATGGACACCATGAAAAACATTTTCAAGCTCAATTGAGAAATTGAAAACACCTGAAAAGGCGCCCTGGTAAGTAGCAGGCTGCCTTTCCGGCAATAAGTGGCAGGATATCGACCTGTTATCAAAACGAGCAGTTTCTCCATTCATTGCGGTCGAAGTAACGGAAAGTCCTGACATGATGCTATCGCAGTCCATCTCTTCCGAAAAGGTGAAGTTGATTGGCACTCGTTCGCCTGTAGCGACAGTTGAGAGTATACGAGCGTCGTGGCCAGGCTCAAAATTTGTGATGTAGCATGAAGGGGCAATGAATGCGCTTTTGGGTACAAATGCTTTGAAGCTATAAGCAGGAAGTGAGATATTAGACAGACATCCATTGAATCCCGTGGAACCGTCCAATCTGAAAACATGTTATTTGATATTCAAGTACTTATTAAATCATATCATCTTACCCTAATTTGTGAACACTTGTTTGGAGATCATATTCTTCGAATGGGGGCAATAGATTTTTGATTTTTGTACCCGAATCAAAGGGAGATACCAACGTCAGTTGTTCATCAGAGCAATTGAACTGATAATTGACTGTTACGTTATCATTGTGATAAACCAGCCATACACTCTGATTGCCCTGACCCTGTCCTGTGAAGTCTTGAGTAGGGGCAAACCGTGATCGTAAGATGCTCCATAAACCAATCTCAGTACGCGTGCCATTGCTGCCTGGCAGATAAATATCATGAGTCATATTTGACAACTGCTCGAGGTAGAAGCCGTCATTAAGTACCGGGTAGTTTTGGCGCATCTCAAGCATGGTCTTTACAAGTCCTCGCACAGGATGTGTGGGATCACGATGGTCAAGACTAACGCTATCATCCATACAACCATGCAATGCACTATCCGTTGGGAAGTTATTATACTTGATCGAGCCAACTTTATAGCAGCCGTGCAATTGCCATGCTAATGAAGAAGTCATGGGCGAACGACCGAACACTACAGTCTTATGAGTCGCGACTTCAATGTCTAGGAACACAGATACTCACCATAATTCGAATTGGTGTTGTCCAGGATATAGAATGCCTGTTCCTCACCCCATAACAGTGCGGGCATTCCTGGAAACAACAATGACACAATACACAGTCCGAGCATCTGTCTCTCAACCCCATTAGTAATGGATGGCCACCGAAAAACATCCTGATTTGAGGTTCCATATAAATGCCGAGGATCAAATTCGCCGGTATTCGTGTTGATCATGTCATTTGTTTGCACCAAACCATTCCATAGCTCCACGAAATTGGGGGGGGGATCGCCTGCGGCCTCAAAGACGCCGTCCATACTTTTCAAAAAGTGTCAGTGCATCAAATCTAGCAAAGTCTGGAATACATACCCTAAAAACCTAGTGAGTGCTCTGTAAACTGTGTAGTGAAAGACCGCCGCATCCAGAGCTGCCTTTGCTGATGAGCGCAGATGAAGACCAGGAACGGAAGCATTCGCCATTGCAACTATTTCAGTCATGTTATCCATAGTCTGGTTTGTCTGTTGGCCACGACCAACATAAAGAGCACCGAAAGAATTCCCAGAAACAATTTCTCCAGGAATGAAGAAATTATTCTTGTTGAATCGACGAGCGCATTGACGTATGGAATCCGACCAATCTCCTTGAGCATCAAGAGTAACCTGCAAAGCTTTATCAATCCGAAAGCCATCAACATCGAGCATGGCTATCGTGATGCACGAAAAGAGTTCGAGTTTGCGCCTGACGTCAGGTCGCCATTCCCGAAGACGGTCTTGTACAAAACCAAATTTCGTGACTTGACGTTCCCACTCTGGATAGTCTCCGAATGAAGATACTTCACCGTACTGTACCAGATCAGTCTTCAACTTCACGAATGACGCGGTATCTTCACAATACCTGATCAAATTCGCTGTCCAAGCAGCCTCTGGTCAGATTTGTCTCAATCAAACCTGAACCAGAATCATCCCAGAACCTTGGATATTCCCAATCACATTCATCTAGCCACTTGTTCCCAGGTTGGAAATCATGATATCGACGTGATGTTTTCCATAGATAGTCGTATCCGTGTGAATTAAACGGTGCTGAATTGTTCAAATGACCATCGAAGCCTATAAGATCTCCCATCCTGGTCACAATGAGCGAGTTACCATGACAAAGTCCGTGGCTATGAGCACTTACGTCGCCATTGTATTTTCCATGACAACATACATCCCCCGTCTATGAGCCTCTGCAATCATCGATCTCCAGTCATCAATGGACCCTAAGTGACGGTCCAGCAGCGTCAAATCCAACGGTGAGTACCCGTCAGCAGCCCATGGCTGATTGATATGCGGCATGCCAGCTATATAAAGTCCCTATAATGAGGATCAGTGTCTGCACATTGATCCGTGAGGACTTCAGCGGATTACCTTAATCCCCATCCCTTGCAAATAGTCGAAACTATTCATCAAACCACGAACATCTCCTCCATTTCTCAGTTGATTCGATAATATATCATGCTCCCATTGTGTCCCGTTGGCATCATCATTTGATGGGTCCCCATTGGAAAACCTGTCAAGGAACACTGTATAAAATGGCATTCGCCAATTTCTCGGAGATGGGTGATATTCATGATCCTGCCATTGACCCCAGTAGTCGAGAGGGTTGGCCGCAGTCTCGTTCTCGTTGAGGTTGAATCCTACCTGGTCTGGTGTGTAGGCAAGGGCTATCGTGAGCCGGATATTCGAGAGTAGAAGCAGAATATCGCTAATAAGAGAAAACAGCTTCATGTCGCTTACGTCGAAACGCTCTGCGTGTCACTATATGACTCAAGTAAAATAATCAGGGCCGTAAGGATGGACCTCTGTAACATGTGAATAACCGCTCTCTTATCCAGGCAGTCCACGTTTCATTGCATAGAATAGACTCGTTGATGAAGTCTCTTTGGGCCGAGTTCCTTAGTTTCGCCGCTAATCCAAAGACCTTGGATATCTAATACACCTAGATGTCCAGCTGAGGAATGAGCCATCAAACGTGAGTGTTAATAGTCCATAGAAAAAGGAGACAACCTTCCAGCAATTCCAGCCAGTGAAAATTTCTCCAGTCTGTACATGTCCACGGTTCGAAGCCAACAGACAACATTGTCATCAAAAGACGTAGTCTGTAGATCTTACCTTGAAGCAATCAAAACGCAAATCATCTTTTCAACAATGAGTCCTTCTCCGATATCCACAGGGTCAAAAGCACGATAGTTCGGCTTGTTCGCGTATAGGCTAGGAAGAGTGCTGAACTCTGAGAATCATAGAGTCTCAACGTTATGCATAAATTCCTTATGCATAGTCTTGACATTTTGACCAGGTTCACGACAAGGATGAGCTGATCTTCGAAGCTCATTTCGGAGATCCTTTGGCTATTCGAGACTTGTGCGATGCTTGATTGAATAATCACCCGGCTTTGGCAATAGTTTCTGCATCTCTGTTTACGGAAAACAGGCGGTGTCCGTTGCACACACTACCTATCGATGGCATGTCTGCGTAACTTTTTAGGGTCTATCGAGTCGTTGCTGTACAACGTGTCGACATAAAGAAGATTTTAGCTATGAGATAGCTGTGAGACTATGACTCGAGTCATTTGAGTATCAAAAAAAAGAAAAAGGATAAGAAGATGCAAGCAGTGTCCAACTTACGTTCTCACACAGGCGTCCCTCTTTCCTCGTTACTTGAATGGTAAGCGTTCCACGATGAAACAGCCAGTGGATATGATAATCCAACCACGCGATAGTTGTCAGGGAAGTAGATGACGACGAACACTCAAGCGCTCAAAATCCGACTCTTTGCTCTATCACTCTCATTCCAGGATACTCCCACCAGATATGCAGGAGCCAGGGGCAATTCAATAAAAGCGGTCTGTTTTCAAATGACTTGGAAGCTGGACTTTGACTGCATTTGGGAGTACAAATGCCCATATATATAAAGCAGTGTCACCAAGCAGAAGGCTGTAGCTATACCTTGCATGAGTCGTTCATCGGTATCCAGTCCACCCTGAATCCCTGTCCCTGTGAAGATGTATTGTTAGAATTTTATTTTTCAGTAAACACACCATGTAACTATATAGATGAGTAGACTGTGTGAGCTAAATGCCACATTGTTGGTAATAAGTTGTTGAAGCGAGAGATGAGTAAGGACTTATAAAGCTGGTATAGCTTCAGATTTCCATGAAGCTAGCGAGCGGAAAGAACCTGCTTCGGGCACAGATTGGAAAATACCAGGAAAAGAGGAGGTAATGCAGCTTCAATTTTGTCGGCCTGGTTCGCAATTCCAAGCAGATCCATTATGCATGCATGTGAAGAAAAGCTCGAGCTGCTCATACGGAGGTCCGTCAATAATTTCAATTCCAACTGTGTACAAATATTTTCCATGTATTTCCTCCTGTTTTTGACTAGGTATCGTTAGTAAATCTTATCAAAATGTCTTAATAAAGAATTCTCAGCTATGCTAGGACCACATACATGTCGCCATATCACTAGGATGACGCGTGTTCGCAAAACAGGAACGCACATGGATCACATATTTCCCAGGGAACACAATATCAGTCAAAGAGGGATAAAAAAGGCAGGAAAAGAATTTCTATCCCTCAATTTGCGGTCTGGTCATGTTTCACGCAATTCTGAGCAGTTGTCCTCCGGAGTTGGTACTCCGAGAAATGCTCCAATATCAACTAGCAACAGGTTTGAAAGGTCTAGGAGCCTTGAACATGGGTGGCCGCCTCTAATATACATATGTTGATATGCACCGATCGCTTTCTGAACAGACCAAACCAGAGTAATATCCTCAATCATCAACAACGACTTTTAAGCACACCTGGAAGTCTTTCGGAAGAGTGCCAGGAGGAGCTAGTATTCTGACCAGAACTTTCTCGCGTCCAGCTCTTCCAAAGGGCCGGTCAGGATCTCTGAACATGATATAGTACAACATCAGTAGGGTTAAACAGCTGTGACAAATAGTCCGGGGACCTTATGGCAGTACCTTTCGTCCATTGGAATGAGGTCCCATATTTGAGAGATTTCTTCATCCCACATGAGAAGTGGTAATCAATCTAACGTTCATGACTGACTCGAATGGCCACTGGCATCCAGCTCGTAGCTCTTCATCGTTCACCAGGTCTCTTGTTTGTAGCTTCCAGTCTTTTCCATTTCTAGAAGAAAATGCTCCGCTTGCTCCCGAGTATATGTATTTGACCCAGAAGATATAATCCGGTGTTGAAAGCATTCTATCAGCGCTTCTCTGACAGCCTGCGGCATTCGACCTGAAGATCCACAAATGAAAACCGATCCTCCATCTTCATGTAGCATCCTGAATATAACTTCTGCATGTTCTCGAATCCGATCCTGCACATATACTTTCTGTTGCTGATCACGCGAGAATGCTGTCAACACTTGAAGGTCTAATAGTTCTTCTTTCTCAAGTTGCTTCCATTCATCCTCGAAAAAGTAATCAGCAGCACGGTTTCGACCTCCGAAGAGCAGGATTGTAGATCCAATGCTAGGTAATGTAATATGCGATTGCCCTTCACGTGAAGCTTTGATCATCGCTGCCTTTTCCCAAATCATTGCTCGTAGTGGTGCCAGACCGGTGCCAGGTCCGACCAAGACTGCAGGTCCTACAAGTTGCTTCAATGTTGGGTTCAGGCCACCACGCTGTAGCTGCACTTTCAAAGTGCTTCCAGGCCTGAGCACTGATAGATACCGAGTGCAGACACCTTCCCGAATCTTTTTGAGAATAGTCCGGTATTTGACGATCGCGATGAGGAGTTCAAATTTCGTCCCGCTGTTCTGATTCGGCAACCTCTTGAGCTCACCACCACTAGCGATACTAAATTGACGGCCTCGAATCACTGGCAAAACAGACGCAGCATGTTGCCACGGAATCTTCACGGTATCAAAATCATGAAGTACCTCCAGAATGCTTCGACGTGGGCGTGTAGTATAATCCCACAGTTCGTCGATGAACTCCGGGTTAGTGAAATCTAGCAGTCTTTCTTTGTGCTGTTCGTCGGCGGTGTAATGTGCGATATTGGCGAAGAATGACCGGCGTGGAATAGCACGAATATCAAGATATTCAATGAGGAGAGTCCGAAGGGTGATGGGAGTGGATTCTGTGTGAACAAGGTGTGGGATAGGAGGGGCCGGAAGTTCTTCTTTCGGTCGACCTTGTAGCAAGGCACCGGGGATGAATGTGACAGGCTTATCGGCCACGTTAGACCAGCCCATTAATCTCAACATTTCATCAACATCCACCGCAAAGTTCTTAGGCGTGATTGAGATCATATCTCCTGGCGCATATGGGAGTGTTTCGGAAGTGGTCAGGCATAGGTGTCGGACATCTTGCCAATGCCCTTGAGGTGTGACTCGTTTGTTCTGTGTCAATTTCGCTCTGAATGCATCCGGAATAGACCTCCTGTCAGGTTCAAGGCGATATAGATGGGGCTCTGTGTCTTCTTCCAGCAATACATCCTGCTTTTCTTGATCTGGGTCTATTAACGGAACAGCGTCGGCAGATAACTCTTCCAAGATCCATTTCGGGGGAAGCTGTACATCATCTGGTATGGGTTGGAGTCCTTCGGGAAGGGGGTACTGGTCTAATAAATGTTTGCGCAAGTTAGTGGCCCATGGAAGGAACGTGCCCTCAAGTCTGCCCTTGTAGTCAGCATTGCCTTCATAATGATCAATACATCAGGAAAGAGGGCATATTCACCCTTCTGGATGCTGCTCATCCGCTTCTCCACTGGGATATATTTCATCAGCACCTAGCTGAGACAGTCTTTTACCAAGTTTGCGGGCAGCCCAATTGAACCTGTCGACAATTGTTAGAATAATGTACAGGTAGTATTGGAAAGGTATGAAATACTTTGGATATGAACTATCACCGAGCCCAAATTGCGTGTATTTGACGCCGCTGAGAAAAGTTGCGGGGAGTCTTTTCAGCAAAAGCGTCTTCCAGAATCCACGGGCATTGAGTGGAAAATCGCCTTGACCGGTCGTCGATACGACAAATATAACAAGCGAATGCGAGGCCAGAGTGTCCTAGTATACTGTCAATGCTGGTTCCTAAAGTAATGAAAGGTGAAACTCACTGCTTTGACGCCGTTGAATTCCTTGACATGAGTGACGAAATGCAACCGTTCTGCGGTACGACCTAGTTCTTCCGCTACCTCCTGCGCATTTCCCGTCTCTGAGCCGTATAGGACCAGGGCTGATCTCGTGCTACCAATTTCTTCCGCCATGCCTAGTATTCTCTTTTTTTCAAGGGTTGTGTGTATCAGAAAGAGCAGAGTCGAAGAGAAGTGGGATGATATCAGAGCTCGGGCCGGTCTCGGAGAAGCTCGACGCTCAAGGGCATTACTGCGAATTTTTTCTTGACAACCTTCAATGTTCATCCTCTACACGTATATTTTTAGAATGGATCAGTAGCCTATCATTCGACTGTCTGGGAATAAGTGTCGCGCATTTTTTAAGTCAACATTTGTGGCAGGTGTTCTACGTTATTTGAAGATTGGATAATCATGAGTCGACGAAAGTCAATATACAATTGAACGCTCGATATATGCTGTCGCTTGGGTATTTCTATGCATAAAATGCAAAGGAGCAAAGAAAACGCGACTCGAAACTAGAAGAAGTCTTCATCACCTCCCCCACCGCCGCCATCAGCAAAGCCATCTCCATCTCCTTCATCGTCACCACCATCGAAATACTGCTCCGCATTATAGTCACCCCCCATCTCATCGTCATCTTCGGAGAAATCATCGTCGCGCAACTCATCATCTTCATCACTCCCTTCTTTCTCCCCTTCATCATCCAGATCCTTGCCCTCATCTTCCTGTGCCTCCTCCTCGTCGCCGCCGCCTTCCTCGTCACCAGCCTTCGGTCGCTTGCGCGCTTTTTCGTCTTCGTCAACATCTTCGTCGTCGTCGTCTTCGAAGTGAGCTTGGACTCTTTTCCATCGTCCTCCTGTTATTTGAGCGTCGGGTCGATCCGGTTTGTAATCTGGGCGCACGATGCGCCACAATTCGCGAGGGAAGAAGTGCACAACTATATCAAGCATTAGCCTGCACCTTCAATAATGATTTACTCGACAAAGAGCTGAGTGACTCACCATACTCCCTCCCAGATATTTTCGGCACCGTCCGCTTCCTCTTCTGATAACGAGAACTGTACGATGGCATGCCGTTGAATGGATCGAACTCTGCTCTCTCCGCGGTCCCCTTCTTTGCAGAAGTACTAGCAGCGTTCACGGCCGCATAGTAAGGCCCATTCTGGAATCTATCCCTGAGCGCTCGATATCGATCTACTTCGGCTCGTTCGCGGGTTTGTAAAGGCTCGGCTGTGGGTGTGTCGTAAGGCTGGTTGGACATTGTTAGATTCTGACGACTCCGACTATGGATGCTAGAAACGGAGAATCGAGTTTGAAATGAAGAATCGCGGGGTACGTACTGGGAATGTAGGGGTAGGCGCGCCATCTGGAAGTTCTCCAGGTGCTTTTTGCCAGTTGAATTCCGAGCCTGGAGGCAGTGGCTTCCTAGCGCCTCTCCCGCCACCAAAAGACATTGTGCGTTGCAGATATTCGCTTGTAGGTCGATTACTTTTGCGATAACAATTATGAGTATTATGCTGAAAAGGCTTCTTGCTGTGATTTTGAAAACTGACTGGTAAAAAGAATTTGTTTCGATCCGATAAGAAATGAGAGCTTGTCCGCCCCGCACCTGATTTGATTGGCTGCTATTGGTAGACCCTCTTATTTCCATTCAGAGACAGCTTCTACACTTCAGGATCCTTTAAAGGAGTTCAAAATGTCATTATTTTTATTGTATCACTAAATATTGAAAGCGCTATTCTATGAGAGCTACAGCTCAAGTGCCTCCACGCGGCTGCCAACCTGGATTGCTGGTCCTTGAGGTCCATCACGAATACGTTGCTCCAACGTCTGCACGATATCTTCAAAGCCCTCAACGCGAGCCGCTGAATCCTTCAGCTTACTGTGTAGATCAACCAAGACATCATACTTGGCTGTAGCTAGTTTCCAAATAGCACTTTCGGGATCACCAGCGCCGCCCGCCACGAAGTTGCTATACGATAGCGGAGGCTTAAAGAGATATGGAAGCACTGTCGTTAATGCCGGGGGAGTCAACACTGCCCATGACCCGGATTTAGGCAGTAAGCCAGGCCCGGTAGAAGCTTGCCTGTTCAGCTCATCCTCGGAGGGAAGTTTGAACGGAGAAGCTGATATGCGCTGGGCGTCTTCCATCGACAATGTATTCCAGTTTGCTGTAACAACGGCTCCAATCACGGCAATAGCCGCGAGTGCAACATCCTTCATGGCGACAATATCTGCGGCAGTAACCACATTCTGCCATAGGTTCGTATGCGCATTGAGGTATGTAAAATATAGTATGCGTGCTGCCACGGATTCCTTCAAGGCATCGGTCGGTGCATCAGTAACTCTTGTCGCTACATCTGATGACGCTATTGATGACGGTCCATGGAAGATTCTCGCTAGAGTTTGATAACAGGCTCTATTAGGTGGATTAGCAGGAACTGCTTGCAGGGGACTGAGAGACCTTCTGCTAGCTTCGACGAGAAGTACGCGTGGAAGAGAGCCTAAGATTGTGAGATCACCCAATGGGGTTTCGCCGTGTGCCCACTGAGCGGACGGAATGTCGAGAGCTTTGTGGATTCGTGACAGTATCTTGTCAAGCAATTCCCGTGGGCTTTTCAATAAATGATTGGGATAGAGATGCACATATTGTGCAACATAGGCCATAATGGGACTAGCAAGAAACGAGATGTCAATCGAATCTAGCTGAGACGGATCAAGATAGTAACCCAAGACTCGCTGGTGCAAGTTTCTCTCTAAAAGAAAATCCATAGCTCGTGAAGAGAAAGGCGAGACTTGATGCGGCGGAGATTCTGTCTTCAACCCCGGCGCATCAATCAGAATCAACTCTCGAAAGAAGTTCAAAAGAGTCATATGCATCAAAACATCAGAAGTATCGACCATTTGACATGCTGCAAAATCAAGTAGGCTATTGCTCCGATAATCAGACTCGATCTCGGGGACCTGTGATTCCGTTATGCAATCCCAACGGAGCATTCCAGCTTTCACTATGAAGTCCAATAGCCGTCCTTGCGCGACAGTCTTTTCCCGTTTCGATAGCTGCGGAGTGGCCCCGGCATTTGTCAGGCTGCAAATCGAAAATAAGAGACCATATACATCCTTGTCAGTAAAGATCCTTCTCCACAGGAGACCCTGGCCAGCGGCAATATTCTGAGTGGAACCGATGACCGTTTCAGTCTCAACATGGTCAACTTCCAGCAATGACCATAAAACGTCCACGGCAGCCTGCGCGACCTCGGTAGTAGGTGTGGATAGCCAGAGCTCCACAAGCGTTGCTACCAGATCTGAGTCCCCTGCAATGATAGCTGCATCGCTCGGCACGCGGTTGGCTTTTGCAAGTAGCGATAGTGTCAATAGATTTATTGGCGGCGACGGCGCCCGAATTCCTGCAAGCAGATTGAGTGGCGGGTCCACAGCTTGAAGGTCGGAGAATTTGAGGAACGCGGTAGCTCGAATGCCGAGGGTTGTGAGCGGCGTAGGGTCATATTGTAGGACTGGAAGGACCTCCGAGATTTGAGCGAGGATATCCGCTGGTATACTTGGGTCTGTTTGTTGCGTGATTTCAAGCTTGAGCTTTTCTATAGCGGGCTCATCGAACGGCGTCGAGGGGTTGGCGAGGATTGCCTCAAGATTGGTCTTGACAGCAGCGTATGATGACGGAGTTGTCATCTTTCTGGTGTGATGCACGAAATGAAGCAAAAAAGTAGCTGTCTATCACAAAGACGAAATGTTGGCGTTGTCTGAGAATAATGAGACGACGTTTGCTTATGAATGTGATGCGGGGAGCTCCAATGCAAATGAGGCAAACACGGCGGACTTACCTTCCCCATCTTCCCCATTTGTCAAGCTTCACTGTCATTCAAAGTATCAATAACACACATTTCAAGTCATCGATTTTCAAGCTAGGGCTTGTCTTGGATCGGGATCATGTGTGAGACTTCAGATAATGCCTTGATTTCAACGAGACCCTCTGACTCAGGGCTTCACGTTGCATTACACCCTCTTGTCCTTCTCACCATCTCAGATTATGCCACACGACACGCTGCACGGCAACAGACTGGTCCTATCGTGGGAGCTATTCTAGGACAGCAGCAAGGTCGCCAGATAACTCTGGAGCATGCGTTCGACTGCCATACAATAACAAGTTCAGAGAACGAGATCGTTCTTGATTCAAGCTGGTTTGCGAGTCGAGTACAACAGTGTACGTTTACATCACTTCTTTCAACAACCAACATCATTGACAATTTCCTAACGCTATCATGTTACAACAGTTCGAGATGTTCACAAAGCTCCTCCTCTGGACATAGTTGGATGGTTTACTCTGACTCCCGAATCTGGTCCATCTCCATCCATCCTCCCCATCCACAACCAGATACTTCAAGAATACAACGAATCGGCCGTATTGCTTGCGTTCCATCCCTCGCAAATAGCTTCAGATTTTGAAAGCGGGGCAAAGCTTCCTTTGACGGTCTACGAGAGCGTATTTGAAGGAGAAAATGTCGCTGATGCTCGTACGGCCTCGCAGACTGGTGACGACAGGCAGGCTTTACATATTCGCTTTAGGGAGCTACCCTACTCGATAGAGACTGGGGAAGCCGAGATGATAAGTGTGGATTTTGTTGCTAGAGGCGCCGGTAATGCTACAGCTATTGAGACGACTAAAGCCGCGCCAAAGCGAGCTACGAGCACAAATGAGGCTGAGGCATCAAAGAAGGCAGATGATTCTGTACTCTTGTCACCAGAGAATGAAGAATGTAAGCTCCATCCAAATGTGGCACAAAATTGAATCCATCTAACGCTCTCTACTTATCAGTCATTGCCAATCTCTCCACACGTCTCAACGCCGTCAAGACACTCGAATCTCGGATACGCCTTATTCGATCATTCCTCGAAAACCTACCACCGTCCGCGTCGGACGGTAAAACCAGTCAAAGCACACAGTCAATACTTCGCAACATATCCGCACTGGTATCCGGCCTCTCTCTCCTGACTCCGCAAGACTCCAAATCCTTCGCAGTAGAGTCTCTCGCGCAAGAAAATGACGTTGCACTTATCTCCCTGCTGGGCCGTCTAGGCGAGAACGTAAAGCATATTCGCGAACTAGGCAAGAAATCAGCAATCGTGGAGACGGGCAAACAACAGGCTCTCGCTCCAGTGACAAAAGGTCGCAAATCGCACATGGGTCTTCCGTCAAGAATCGACGACGAATTGAGTCAAAATGCGTTTGCGAATCTTAACTCTGGCGGCTTGCAATTGGTGTAAAACAACGAATAGATTATGAGAAATGAGGAATGATTATTATGGCTTAATAGGGGTGCAATTTCCAATTTCACGGATAGATATTTCCGAGTAGCTTACCACTTGCTATACACAGCGAATTCCAAAATGACAATGACTCAGTCTTACTTTAATTTCAAAAATAAAATAGAATAAAAATCAAATACAGGCCAGCCCACAAAGGCGACCACCACAATACCCACCGTAAAAAAGCAGCCCTAACGTGCTATAAACTCCTAGATCCCAGATATAAGCAAAGAGAAGAAGAAACAAATATACCAGAAGATCCAAGTCTGGCAAGAAGAAGAAGAAGAAATGAAGTAGTCCGGAGACGGGAGAAGAATTCTAATACACCAAGACATGTGGGATATCATGAGCATGAATGACAATGAAGAAGCAACAAGAAGAAATGAAATGGGATAAAGTACAGACATCGACGGTCAAATATTATCGATGTTATGAAAATGAGAATGAGAAAAATTGGCATGGTCGTTACTGCCAACTTCGTCCGGGGACATCATCATGGGAATGAATATCATGAGTTAAAATGCAAGTCAAAAGACGTATGAGATGTGTCGTAGCAGAGAGACGTCATTTTAAGCCCCTTCGTACGGGCTACGCGGTGGTTGATATGCCCTATATGGTTGAGGGGATATGGGTCGCGGCTCGGCTGCTGTTAGATCGTTCATCGACGGGGCATCGTTGTCGTATACGTGGTTGTAGTAGCGGTTGGGGTCGTGGCCATAGCCAGTACTACCAGTTTCCTCATCTGAGAGCGTATCGAACGCTGCTCCCCTTTGCGGTGGGTAGGGGGAGCTCGGGTTGCCCTGTGCATGGAAAAGGAGTTGTTGACCTTCGTCACTTGCGGTTTCGTATTGGTTGCCGGGATGATAGGTAGTGTCGGCTGCGCCTCCATACGCGGTCACATTCGGTCCTGGTATACTCGTCTGCGGGTTGGTTGCAGTGGGTGTCTTGAGAGAGAATGCGCTGTCGTCCTGGTGCATGTAACTAGGGTCGTTCGTGCGTGTCTTGTAGCCGACAAAGAGCCATCGGAAACCACGACCGACGGCTTTGATGAGGTCCCATGGGTTGAAACATTCGCCTAAGGCCTTGAGTCCCAAGAATCCTCCGTGATAAGCGATTTGACCGTTGATGTACTGAGGATCGTCGGATGCTTGCTGTGCCTTCAGGCGGTATGGTTGCCATGGGAAAGCGAAGAGGTGAAGTATGGCGAAGAGAGCCATTTCGATACAGAGGAGAAGGTTCGGGATACCAATTTGAATGTCTTGGTTGGCCAATTTTTCGGATACCTTGATAGCGCCGGACGATGACAGAAAGGAAATCACAGTCTGAAATATGCATTAGTGGTGCGATTCTTTAGAACGCGAAGAGAAACGTACCGTCTGCCAGAAGGACAAGAAAATAACCAGCTTGATTGCGGTGATTTTCAAAAACGGCTTATACTGTGTCATATCCTTATTCACCTGGACGTAGAATTGAATCAAGCAGTACATGGCAATTGATACTGCAACAGATTCAATAACAAGGACCTAATTGGTCGTTAGTATTCTGTCCAGATAAGCCACAGAGAGGAGTGCTCACCCAAACATGGGAAAATGCAGGGCTCAAAGAAGCTTCACAATATCTGCCCAACGCCTGCGTAATGACAGCGACTATAGTCATGAGGACTCGAATGAAGCAGTATTGATAGATGCCAGTCCAAATCACGTTGAACCATGTCAGTCCACTTCGTGGAGTCCTCCAGCATCCGCGTTCTCCGCCACAGCATTTCGCGAACCACGTAAGCGGCCAGAGCCAGGGCCTTGGTCGAATGGCACGGAAATATTCCTTTTGCGAATGTAAATCGGGTGCCGCGTAGTGGCAGAGTAGAGTGAAAAACGAAGAAAGCGCAAATGCTTCGTAGCACGATCCCAGGACTTCGAAGTAGACGGATTCTCGATAGAAGAGGAAACAGAGGAAGGATTCGGTGCAGTATACCGGGACCATGAATAGAATTCGCAGAATACTGTTCACAGGGGGGCACGTGGTCAGTCTTTTACTCGGACGATAATCACCAACATGGCAGCCAACTCACTGTCGTTGTTCTCGTGGTTTGCTATAATGTGTCGCGTGCATAAACGCTAATAAAAGGGAGGTAACCACGCCTACCAGCCCGAAGCCGGCGCATAATACAAGACCGAGGTGATGGAAAGTCCATCCATTATCCCAAAGCGGCACTTCGGATACTATCGCGAAACACAATTAGATTCATTCGACAGAGAAACTCCATACGAAGCATTATTGAAGACGTACTACTTGCGCTCTCTAGTGTTGTGTTGCATTTTGTCCATTCCACGCCTGACAGTGACAGGCGGCGTTCAAGGTTTATCATCATCGATCGGATAGAAAGGAGTCGAGTCGTCTCAAAAACAGCTGGGAAACCGCCGCTGGTTAGTTTCAGAGTATGAAGCTATTCGCTTCGCGGTTATTTGGGTTAATATGCGATAGATAAGTCAACATTCGACAGTGTAAGAAAGACAGAGACAGATGTCTCTGCCGAAAAAGAGTACGACAGCTGGAGCTAAGCCACCCGCGACAAAGCGCCAAGTCCACTGTGGAGAAACCAACTGGTTTCAGTACAGCCTATTACGATGATTTCTGACGGATACGAGGAACGGACACAGCCACTGAAAGAGAGATTCGAGAATTTTACTCAATGTGGTATGCAATTTGTAACAAATAGGCAACAGTATAAAGAGGAAGATCTAAGATTTCGCTACATACAGATGGTCGCTAGAGAATGAAAATAGTAAGGGCTGTGTCAGTTGTTATTTATGGCCGTATTGACTATGCCATAATGGGTATGCCAGATGTATTTGTGTATGAGATCGGCGCTTAGATCTGCGTCCAATGATGCCCCAGTTGACTGTGAGTTGAGTCAATAGATGTAGTGACTCGTCGTATAGAGGGGTCGCACAGAACGCTTATTGGCATAGGGAATGTGCAATGGTTGAATGACCTCCGACATTGTCACACTGTCATGGATACTCTGTCACTCTATCCCAACTTATGCGTCGTATTGTTAAAATACAGGCACCGATACAGAGTGAGCGCTAAGGAACCACGACCTCCGATTGGACGGCGAGTTGGGCTGTTAGATGGCTCCACTTATTTGTGTCGATCGGATGTCAACACAGCCGAGCTCCCAACACCATCAGAGGATGTCGCTCCAACACTCTGCGTACTCTACTTGGCTCATCTTCCACTGAGTTGGCACTCGTGAGCTCAATCATCGACTCTCTGGAGCTCGGTTGCAGAGGAGCAGGGTACCAGACGAAAAAGCCGACCATGACCAGGATCATGAGGGATCCATCAAAGGCGTACAGCGGCCACTCGTGCTCCAGAAGAAAGCCATGCTGGCCCATCATGAACTCAACAATGCGATATATGTTTCGTACCAACACGAAGATAGACGTCAAATAGAGCATGTACAGACGCGATCGCCAGGGGACATTACTTGTAGCTCCAGTCTTGGCCGTTTGCGCACTGAACCGCTTGTTGAAGATGACGCAACAAACCAGAAAGCCGATGAATAGCAGAACTTGAAGGATCAACCCAGCAACGATGATATAGTCCCCTATAGATGCGATTTTTGGGTGACTCGTCAATCCAGAGCCCGCCGATTGAACGTTCAAACAAGTCCAGTCGCCGGTCACGAAGATGATTGTCGTCCAGCGAGGCGAGATCAGTGAGAATGCTTCACCATGAACTGCGCGTACGATGCGGGAGTATACCATATACAGCGATGCGGCAAAGAAGACGGGCGCTAACACGAGGAAAATAGCCTGGATGAGGTAGGGTGCTAAGGAGCCCGTAGCGTTATACGCGCCTGCTCGGCAAGCATACCCGATAATCTCACCTATACCAAAGATCATCAGTTGATGTGAAGAAAAGCTGCAATCAAGCAAAGACGTACAGATGCCGCCGATGACGAAAGCGGAACAAAACCACAATTTTGCTCTGGCCATCCTCCAAGTATGAGCTATGGTCAAGGCAGTGAATACAGCGGTGAATACAATAGCTGCCGGAAGATTGGGCACATAGTTCCACAGGTAATGGTCCCCCTCGTATGGCTGAACAGTTGGCATGTTTGGATGAGGGATGGGAGAGCTCTGTGTTGAAATTCACGACGACCACGAATATGTCTGACAAGGCTTTAGCACGGCATGTAGCAGCGCTGTAAAATACTGAGTATATGAATTGCAAATATAAAATCAATGTGTAGCGTCCATTGGGAAGCTTCAAGCCGCGAGGTTCACGCTCTTTAAGAAGTTCATCGATTGCTGCGCCAAGATAGTAGCGACCCTACAGATTTTCTGCTGCCTATTCATTTTCCAATTCCGCGTATTACGAAAGGTCCTAAATCCAGGTGGGATCAAATTGTATGAGATGTCGTTTGGTTAGCGACCCGAGCATCTTCAAGATATCTCATGACAGACGCTTCCTAATGGCCAATTGTGGAATACGCGTGTTACATAAACAATCCTTGTGGGTCTGTGTCTCTAGCGTCTATCCCAGTGGGTCAATACCAGGGCGAGCTTCACTGCCCTTTCCTAGTCCCCTAGCACTTCAACGACATGTCAATCGGACATCTGGAGAGCGAGGCACATCTAGGCAGAATGTTTAATACATCTTTATACTGTCCCTGGTACTTTTATCGCCGCTGTGACTGGGTGATTCGCACGTAATCATCCGTCCTCGAATTTGCTCCTGAATATTTCCCACAATTCCACGAAAAGTAGCAAATCAATCCTAGATCCTTAGTGGAGGTTGCAGATACGCGTGTTTGACGACTTCGGCGATAGCTTTTGAAGTGTATCTTAGCTAGGTAGCCTTGCACTATGCTTCGTCGAAGCCACAGGAAATCAAAAAGGGGCTGTTTGGAGTGGTGAGTCCAGAACAAGTGGTCTAGAGTATTGAGTCCTCGCTGACATTAGCCAATTAGCAAGCGTCGGCACGTCAAGGTGATGCCCCAATTGGGTATTTATTATACTTATAGTAGCTGACTGATGGTCCTCTTAGTGCGATGAAAGACGACCAATATGCGTTCTATGCTCCATGTCGGGACGGACTTGCCATTACGCACCCGATAGCCCTTCAGACAACCCATCTACACCGGAAACTCAGACAAATTCTCCCACTTTAGCTCCTGGTATTTCACCACTGGCTACAGCCTCTGTGCAAACTCCTCTTTTGCCAGCTTTGCCGAATACGGAAACTCACAATTCAGCTTCGGCACTTGACGATCCCGTGAATCTCAATCATATGGAGCTGTTGATCCACATGACACTCGACAAGAGTTTATTCAGCCTATCTTATCGTGACGAGAATTTTCTCGGCACTATCACCACCAGCTTTAGGGTTGGCTTGCAGGCACCGTATGTTCTGCATGAAATGCTAGCCTTTTCTGCGCGACATCTAGCATTTCTCCATCCTGAGCAAGCTGAATCCTATCTCCACCAGGCTGTTACTCTCCAGACCCGGGCAATATCACTTTTCAATGCCTCTTGGAACGGTATTGATGAATCAAACTGTGTCGCTATGCTTCTTTTCTCGGCAACCCTGGGCCATCACATGCTCACTGATACTCTGGCTAAGCGGGATGCAGGAGGCCTTGAGGTTTTCATGCTTCACTTTATTCAATGTATCGATATGCAAAGAGGTGTTCATGCCATCGCTGGAACGGCGTGGCCATTACTGATGGAGTCGGAACTTAAATCAATCCTTTCATGGAGTTCGCAGTACAATACTCGAATCCCACAAGGGAATCATTGCCAGCAAGTCAAAGAGCTGGTAGATGGTGCGAAAGGGCTTGATGAAAAAGAAAAAGAAGCTTGTCGAGAGGCAATCCGATATCTACAGATTGGATTCGATTCGGTCTCTGCGGAAAAGGAGGAGGAACGTGGCAATCGATTCCACATGGTGGCCTCATGGGTATTGTTGATATTACCGCCACTCAGAGGACTGCTTGTAGTTAAACGACCAGAAGCGCTAGTGCTGCTAGGCTATTATGCATTGCTGCTCCATTACGGGAGGCATATATGGCAGATTGGTGATGCTGGCGCGTTCATCTTGGGTATAATTGATGACTTTCTCGGTTTGGAATGGGCACATTGGCTCGAATGGCCACGAGAAGAGGTAGCGAAAACTGCTGTTGCATGATCTGTCGCACATGTGTACTTCTTATAGAGAGTTTTATGAACCCTAGAGGACTGCGAATTTACTACGTATGAATAGATGACGCAGTTTTATTGCGGAGTGCAACCGATTGGTCCGAATGGGTGATTTGCAGAGTGTGGAGGGCCCAGTTTCAGCCACGGGGAGCAAAATCGATCCAACCAATAAGCGCTTATAGGTGATCTGCTTATTAATGCGAAGCTAGCCATTTTCGGACAGCCCTTTCAATGGCTCGCGCATCGCGATTCATTCCAAACTTCCAGAGAAACTGTTTGTCTTAATGTCCTCTCACCCATAAGCTACAATTGCCCGACTTCATCGCCAAGCTGCAACGCGTGCTCGCCAAATTGACAAATGTTTACGCGATCGAGACGCTCTTTTCACCTTACCGATCGCCATGTCCGATTACAGCAAATGGAAGGTCACTGAGCTCAAGGCGGAGCTCAAGAATCGCGGTGTCCCCCAAACCGGTTTACGGCTCAAACAGGATTTCATCGATAAACTGATCGAATTGGACTCCCAATCTAGTGTACAGCCTGCCGCTAAGGATGCTTCGACAGAACTCACGGCTGAGAAAGAAGGAAACCAGACCGAGCAAAAAAGTGACGCAGACCAGAAAACTGATGAGCCAGCGCCGCCCTCGCAACAGTCTGGTACTGAAATTCTTCCAACGGAAAGCGCGCCGAGTACACCAAAAGTCACCGCGCAGCTAGATCAACCCTCTGACGATCTTAAGAAAGCCCAGATCGAGCCGAATGACGCTAGATCGGAAGCTACGCAACCTACGCAACAGACCACAAATGACCGTCCAACACAATCAAAGGAAGCGGAACCAGATACAGCTGCAGATAGTCAGACAATAAAGCTCCGTGAACCCATTGTCCCGGCGCAGCCCGAAGGACCAGCTCCCGAAAATCAAACGCCAGAGGAGCCACCCACCCTAGCAGAGGTATCTAGGAAGAATCAAGGTTTAGATTCCGAGCCACCCACTGATGGTGGTGACGATCTTCGCAAACGCAAACGACGAAGCCAGAGTCCCCCTCCCACCGTTGAGGTAGTGAAGAAATCCAAGATCGACAACGAGGACCCACGGGTGATACTCAAAGAAGATGTGCATCCGCGAGAAACCACGTCCGAAATTGTTCGACCAGAGAGTAAAATTGAGACAAGTTCTACAGGACGCCAAGATCCTCGCTTTAGAGATCTATTGACCACTACGAAGCCGCCGAAATCCGTACAATACTCCGAGCAGACCTTAGAAGACGATGATGTCCAAGTTGAGCCAGCGCTTCACCCGGCAACATCCTCAATCTATATTCGTAATCTCATGCGACCTTTGCAGCCATCATCCTTGAAAAATCACCTACAAGAACTTGCTACACCGGCCGGTGAAGAGCTCGGCGGTGAACCATTGGTCGATTTCTTCTTGGATTCGATCAAAACTCATTGCTTCGCACTTTTTGATACCGTCACCACAGCATCACGAGTGAGGTCAAAGCTACATGGCGCAATATGGCCGAATGAACGCGACCGCAAACCCCTCTGGGTTGACTTTATTCCGGACGGTAAATTTAGCGAGTGGGTCAGGACTGAGCAGGATATAGCTGCAGGCCGCGGCACCCAGCGCTGGGAGGTATTATACGAAAAGACAGAAGATGGTGTCCAAGCTATCCTGCAAGATGCCCGCAACGGCGCCAGGTCCGGTCATCAGCCCACGGTGTCTGCTCGGCGACACAGCCCGGATGCCGAATCGCGACGAGAAAATCGGCCTTCGAGAGCTCCACCTGCACAACAACAAAGTGGTGGGAAAGGGTTTCAGGCCCTGGATGATCTGTTCAAATCCACGAAAACTAAGCCAAAGCTTTACTATCTACCGGTATCCCGCGACATTGTTGACAAACGTCTAGCCCAATTTGACACGCTCATACGGAAAGGGGCTAGGCATTCTGGAAAAGAGGATGAGGATATGCGTCGCATTACATTTGAAGATACAAATATGTTTGTTGATGGTGGCCCTGAGTATCCCCGCACTCGTGGTGGTGGTGGTGGTGGTGGTCGACGTGGGGGTCGAGGATCCTGGCGCGGACAACGGCGTTAAAATCACGAATACTGTTTGCTTATGGAGCGGAGCTCCACAAAAGTCTACAACTAGTCATGAAATGGTGTTTTGGTGGCGCGTATTGGGAGTTTATTCAGACTTATGGGCGGAGTTTGGTTCCCTTTCCATATCAAGGAGGGGCAAGGTAATTCCCCGGGTCCCAAGGCCTTGGATATATTTTGTGTATGATAATTTGACCGATTGGTCAATGGATGATGACTAGTGAATCTTATACGAAACAAGCCTTGTTATTCTATCTAACCACCCAAGATATACCGAGAATTGAATGATTCGGCCTTGCGGCGTCCGCTCTCACAGATGGGTTAGATTTGGTCTAGTCCGCTTGGTCACCCCACTGCTTAGCACCATGGCTTATGCCATGCGCCTTATGACTAGTATTCATGACTTATCTATAAGCAAGGCTATGTTAGTGGCATGGCGAAAGAAAAAAGACGGCGCTTAGAGTTTAGTGTGCTGATGAGCTGGCAAGTTGGTATTCTTAGGGCTGCATCTGGAGCCAGCCGGTTTATTTAAGACTCCTTGCAGCCAACGTTGAGATCGTGTAACTCTCGAGGCACTCCGAGATTGCCTTACTTCAAGACGAAGCTGATCCACAGTGACGTTGAAAGGGATCAAAGAAGCTATATATCAAGGTATGTAATCACTAATCGAAGTCAAGTCTTCAAGCTCACAGATCCTAGTTCCCTCTTGCACTCAACCACCAATCGATAAAGGCTGCAACTTCAGCTGCAACCATGAAAGCAATCGTCTATAAAGACCCCAACCAAGCGGTGGTGGTAACAGACCGAGAAATCCCCAAACTGTATGACCACAACCTTCTCGTCAAAACAGAGACTATCGCCCTCAACCCCACGGACTGGAAACATGTTCAAGACGCAATTGCTATAGATGGCTGCATCCTCGGCGTCGACTTTGCTGGCGTAGTTGAAGAAGTCGGCCCGAACGTCGACAAGCCTTTCCAGAAGGGTGACCGGGTAGCCGGGTTCGTCAACGGTGGCAATTCATACAACATCAATACAGGCGCCTTTGCGGAGTATGTTCTCGCCAAGGAGTTTACTTTGTTCAAGATCCCGGACACTCTAAGCTTTGAGGAGGCTGCCACTTTCGGTTGTGGGGTCTTGACTGTTGGTCAGGGCTTGTACGAGAAAAATTATGGACTCGAATTGGCCATGCCGAATGAGCCTACCAAGGCTCCTGAATATGTACTCATTTACGGCGGTAGCACAGCGACAGGGTCGTTGGCGATCCAATTTGCAAAGCTGTAAGCTTCCTTCCTTTAGAATAAAGAATTTTCATCTAACCATTGTGAACCTGTAGATCAGGATACAAAGTTATAAGCACAGCCTCTCCCAAAAACTTCGCCTTCAATAAAAGCCTGGGCGCCGAAGAAGTCTTTGACTACAAAGACCCCGAGTGCGGCAAAAAGATCAACGAGTACACCAAAAACAAACTCCGCTTCGCCTGGGACACCATCGCCAATCCGGCAGCAGCCCAGATCTGCGCCGATGCTCTGACGACAGAACCCGGCGCTCGATATGGCGCCATCATAGTCGTGAAATTCCCGCGTGAAGACGTCAAGCATGAATACACGCTGGCATACACGGGTGTCGGTGAAGATTTTGAGAAGAGAGGACATAAATTCCACAATAATGAGAGACATGGCGAGTTTGCATCAAAGTTCTTTGACATTACCCGCACGTTTGTTGCGGCGGGAAGAATCAGGCCGCACCCTGTCAGTGTAAGACCCAAGGGCCTTGCGGGTGCGCTGGAGGGGATGGAGGTGATGAGGACTGGCAATCATAGTGCTGAGAAGCTTGTTTATAGAGTTTCCGAGACCCCTTGATTATTCACGTAGCTAGGTATGCAGGGTTTAGGGATACAGTCGTCATCAATTGATAATATTGAGTGGAGTTGTCTAATGAATGTCTTATGTGCGGCCATTTAAGCCCTAGAGAGTATATACAGATCTATAGAGCTCTTATCTAGAAGTCCCAGTCCCTTCTTTTTATTACTTTTGACTCAAAGCAACCGGCGCAAACCCCGCATAATAATCCCATTTCCCCAACGGCACCCCTTCCTTCCTGAGAATCCCATACGCCGTCGTCAAGTGGAAATAGACATTCGGCAACGCAATACTGTGCACCCACACCCCGGCCTTCATGTCAACCACCTTTCCCGGCCCAAAGGCCGTGGGAGATACAACATCCGCGTGCCCATTCACGACATCCTTGTCAGCTTCCTTGAGCGATTTGAGGACTAGCTCAATACGCTCGTAGCATTTTGCGTAGCTGCCGAGGTCGCGATCAAATGTCACGGGTTCCCGACCTGTTAGGCGCGCTAAGATGTTTTCCGAGTATTGCGTCGCACAGCGCACCTGGTCAGTTATCGGGTACATATCCTCGTAGAGGCGGGCGGTGGTGAGTAAGGTATCGGCATTGGGTTGTTCTTCGGCCTTTTTGAGGATGTGTGTTAGGGTGCCGAGGACGCCCTGCAGGACGAGGATGCTGCTATCGTAGATTGTGGGACTCATTTTGTGTTTGGTTTATGTCGGAATATGATTTTTAGAGATTGCAATAGCTTGGAGTTGGGAATTGACCGTCAATTCAAATGACTCACGGGTCGTCGTGGTTAAATAGAGGGGTCTAGCGCTGCTCTGAGGTGGATTCGTATTCGAGTCCGTTTCCGAGTCGGAGATTCCGTATGCCCATTCGAAATGATTTACGTAGCCAATGAACGTACGCTGTGCAGCATGTGGGAAAATGTCAAGTTTGTAGGATTGGAATCTTGCCGTTGAGGTCGATATAGTTCCCGGGAGGGTACTGTATGAATAAATCTCAAAGCTTCAAGGAATACTAGGTATAAATACATTTATTGCCTGGATATGCTTCGGCAGAGATGACGTGCTCTGGCTGAATTCAAGGAACCCACCAGATCAAAGATATATACATGAAAATCCCACGCTATGTACAAATTATATATTATATCAAAATAAAAAAATAAAAAGCGGTCTGATCCTCGCAGCACCACTCGTGGGTTTACTACTTGCGACGACTCCCGTACTAGCACTGGAGCCTGTCGCCGATCCTGTCGACAAAGCCGTAGAGGTCGCCTCCGGCGCAGATACTATCGTTGTTGAAGCAGTACCGAGTGAAGTTCTCACCGAGGCCGTCGCGCTGATACTGGCCGAGCTGGTGGTGGTGGTGGTCTGGTTTCCGCCATCGCCACATTGGACAACCGTATCCCAGCCGCCGGCAAAGGTTTCCTCCCAGTATGATGTCTGGTTACACAGGTCCATATAGCTGAATAGATATGCTGAGCCTGGCTGATCATGCGCATTCTGATAGAATTGGATGGCGCAGGTATCGTTGCATGGGAACGTTTCTCTAGCCCAGTCTTGGCTGCTGGAATACGTCAAGTAGCAATAGTCCGACCTGTATATTGTCGGTACACGCTCTGGGGGCATGATTCCATTTAAGATTCTTGGGGACCAAAGTGCAAGAGTACTCACCCATTCATGGCGCACGCTTCGCCGTACTTGTACTGAAGGTACTCGCCAGCTGCCTCCACAGGGGCTTGGAAGAGGTTTTTATTCCCACTACAGAGTCCAGCGAGATCACCCGGCTGGTTGCATACAGACTTGATATTCGCGACATACTGCGCTAATGAATCGCTGCACGTCGTAGTACACAAATTCTGTAGATCTGAAGCCCCGACGTCAAAATTTGGGTTCAGCGATGCAGCCATCCCGACAAGCACATTGTTGCAATCGATGCTTGCGCTGTAGGCATCTTTGCAGGCTTGAGATGTGGTGCTTGCTAGGTCTTTGGTTGTGTAATCCCAGTTGGGACCGCCGGTGTTGAGGCTGAAAGCTGCTGAGGCCCCACGAATGGCGCATGTCAAGGCCAATATATTGAGGGCGGAGGACACCATTTTACTGAAATATAGCTGATCGGTTGTGAGTGACAAATAAAAAAAAGCAAAACAGAATTATATCAAACGAATGACAAGAGAACGAATGATCGAAATAAGGAGAAGATTTCTCCAGAAAAGTTGAGGCTGCTAATCAAAGTGCTTAGAGCCTCAGCCAGACCCAAGTCTGTTTTGGTGATCTCTCATTGGTCATTCGAATGCTGACTCATTCGATCTTAACATTAAAGTGCTAGTCTATTTATGGATTAGTCCAACGGCGACCGGCGTCCGAGGATCCCTCAGAAATTTCCCCCGCCAAAATTGAAATCAAAACTTCATTAATACGATCGTGACTCATACCATTTTGCATATTTAGCTGCTCTATTCTCCCTGGGATAGTCAATTGACCTTTATCATTTTTCTCATTTTTCATGCAATTCATGATACACACATATATTCAGAAATGTCTACTTCAAGAGAAATAAGCGCTTCGGGCGTCCTGAAATACCGTCAGTGCACCCCCTCCACCCCTCAGTGACTATGTTTTAGTGAACAGCTACTAAATCCCGTAGAGAGAGTCGCATCGCAACCTGAGAATCCATTTTCACAACTCATCCCGAACCAAGAAATCGCAATAATCCCTTCGTTCACCCTCGAATCCGGCGATATCCTATATAATGTGCCCGTCGCATATACTGTCCGAGGGCAACTCAACGCCAACGGTGATAACGCTCTAGTCATCTGCCATGCGCTAAGCGGCAGTGCCGATGTCGCGGACTGGTGGGGTCCTCTCCTCGGAGGACCCGGTCAAGCATTCGATACCACTCGCTTTTATGTTATTTGCCTTAACAGTCTGGGAAGTCCTTATGGGAGTGCTAGTGCCGTTACGAACAGGGACGGCGACCCTGCAAAGGGCCAATACGGACCTGAATTTCCACTGACTACTATCCGGGATGACGTGAGGTAAGATCCATGTTGGCTGTTGACACATTGACATCAAGCTAATATAGATTAGAATTCATAAGCTAGTCCTTGATGATTTGGGCGTTAAACAGATTGCGGCCGTTGTCGGAGGATCCATGGGAGGAATGCTTACTCTCGAATACGCTTACTTTGGAAAAGACTACGTTCGATGCATCGTTCCAATCGCTACATCTGCCCGCCATTCCGCGTGGTGTATCAGCTGGAGCGAAGCCCAACGCCAATCCATATACAGCGATCCCAAATATGAAGACGGCTACTATTCCTATGATGATCCACCAGCCACAGGCTTGGGAGCTGCTCGCATGTCGGCGCTCTTGACCTACCGCAGCCGCAATTCGTTTGAATCGCGGTTCGGTAGAAACGTACCAGATCCATCGAAGCGACAGACAATCAATAGCGCAGCGGGGCCGCCATCGCCTCCAAGTGAGCATTGGGCTGTTCATAATGATGGTCACAAAAGCTCTCGCTCTTCTCGTCCTCCTAGTCAGACTGGCTCSCCTAAAATTCCAACGGAGATTGAGTTTACTGATCCCCAATTCACCGGCACCACCACGTTCACAGCGTCCCTACCAACGCCGAAACATTCTCGTCCCTCGACGTACTTCTCTGCCCAATCATACCTTAGGTACCAAGGCGAAAAGTTTGTTAAGAGATTCGATAGTAATTGTTACATTGCAATCACCCGCAAGCTCGATACACACGATGTCTCTCGCCACCGTGCAAGCCCGGATTCAGCTTCTCCCGTGCTCGATGCTTTGTCGCAAATCGAGCAGCCTGCATTAGTCATGGGAATCGAAAGTGACGGCCTATTCACTTTCGAGGAGCAACAAGAAATTGCTGCAGGAATCCCAGATTCTCGGCTGAAGAAGATCGATAGCCCCGAAGGCCATGACGCGTTCCTTCTTCAGTTTCAGCAGGTCAATGCATACATTCTGGAATTCTTTAGAGAGGTTTTGCCAGATATTATGTCAAAACCAGATGAAGCCGGCATCGTTGCGACAGATGGTGTTGGGGAGTTGACGAAGAGCAGCACTTTCGGTGAAGCCGAAGTCGATGACATTACTGCTTGGTGATATACTTAAATCATCATATGAATTGATTGATACTGTGACGGTGTATACATTTTAATCACCGCGGCGACGCGCCAACACGCGGACGGAAGCTTCAACAACTTCAATGACATTTATTGCATTTCTAGTTGATTGAAGATAGGTGGTTCTCCCTCAACTCATGAGGACGGCGGACGAGCATCCAACTGCATCTCCTGCTCCAGTGTGGGCACCTATCCCAAAGAAGCATCCAACTGCCTTCTATCTGATGGCTTTATTCTTACGCAGGTCTGACTTACGACATGACTTGCTCCCACATTAAACAAGTATTGATAGATGTGTATACTTGACTATGCATGACCATCGTCCTAGAGATTTTGTGAAGTGATATCATAGAAAAATAGCATCAACTTCGATATATCAAGCAAGTTTCCCTGCATAACCACGTAGTTTTTGTCAATAATGAACGAGAACGTTGAATAGTATAGGAATGGCCAATAGGAAATCGTTTCATGCTATTAGCCTCAGGCACCTTGCGCTAGCTGGATAAGCGCTAGCCGCGAGTTTGGGCAAGGCTTGGCGCATGCGTCGAGGAAAGATGTAGAGTCCGGGACGAAGTCAAGTTGCCGTCAAACAACCCTTCCAGGTTTCACACCTGAACATCCTCTTTTCTTTGTCGTGGAAGCTTTCCTTTGCTTCGCGGCATGAGACTTGACTCACCTGGTACGCTCTTTTACTTTCATTCAATCCCATCACGACTCCAATTCCGCAAATATTCAACTCAGAACTAACATGCTTCGCTTTTCGTTCCTTTCGCATAAAGATCGCCTCTCAAGTCGCATTCCTTGCACTTTGATCGTTAAATCTCTCCTTGGACACTTATTTTCTCAATAGTGGCCTGTGGCCACAATGGCCCCAGGCACCGGTGGTAAAAGAAAGCGAGGAGAAAGAACATGGTCTAGCGATTCAGGACACGACGGACAGAGACCATCCCCTCATCGACCCGGCAATCTGAACCTTGCGCATCACAACCAGCCTCAGTCGCCAAGTCCGCGTCCGAACGCTGGTGAAAACGGTGGTGGAAGAAACAGAAGACCGAGCAGAGGAGGCAGAACACCGTCAGGTCGTGTGCCGACAGTCTCTAACGATCAATCGAAACCTGCTACAGAATCCTCAATGGCTCCTCCAGCGACGCCGCAGCAGGCATCTGAGCCTCGTCAGACTAATGGAGCTAATGTTACAAAGGCTGCGCCATTGCACGAAGTGCCGTCGAACGAGCCGGAGAACATCAACTACGCTTTCGAATACATCACACCGGAGATCATAACGGGATGGGTGAAAAATGGCAAGAAGAACATCATCACTCAAGGTGTCACTGCACGGAAAAGTGATGATATAATTACCCTAGGATGTGTCTTCCAAGAAATCATTCGAGCAGTTCTGTCCCGAAAACTGGATCCATCCGAGGCCGGAGATGCTGTCAAACAGATACTTACAGATGCAAGGCAGGAGAACGGCACTGTGCAGAGCGATGATGTCGCCTCATTCTTTCTAAATACTCTATCTATCCTCGCCGAAGAGAAGGATGGATCGAATGCAGCTCTGAGACCGTTCGTCTTTGCTACCGAGATATCGCCAGCATTGTTGCGCCTTGAGCTCGACACCAATCTGATCCAGACTCTGGGCCTAGTACGAGACACATTCACACGTATCGGAATTCGCAAACAGACAAACGTGCTGTATCGACAATCGAACTACAACCTTCTTCGCGAAGAATCTGAGGGCTACTCGAAACTGGTCACTGAACTCTTCACGACAAGCAACACCGAGTCTCCTTCCAGCGAGATTGTAGAAGAAACATTCGAGCGAGTCAAAGCCATGATTGGAGCCTTTGATTTGGATGTGGGACGTGTTTTGGATGTGACTTTAGACGTATTTGCGGCTGTGCTTGTGAAAAAATATCATTTCTTCGTGAGGTTTCTACGAGCCAGCTCATGGTGGCCTAAAGGCGATCGCTTGCGTCGAGAAGAGGAAAACGGCATCTTTTCTGGTCTACCTAGCTGGGCTATTCCCGGATGGACTTCCAGCGATGATGAGAAAAAAGAAGACCTTGCAAGGATACGCGATGAACGCGACCAAGCCTTCTGGGATCGTGTGCGAGAGGTTGGAATACGCGCATTTTTCGAAATCGGCCGACGTGTCTTATCAGATGAAGAAAAGCAGATTGCCCTGACGGAGGCTAGCAATCATGGAGAGCTTGAAGCGGAAACCAGGAAATGGGTGGAAGAAACAGGTACCCTACCACCTAAGGGTAACCGAGTGGCTGCTCAGCTTCTTGGGTTTAAGCTTCGTTTTTATTCGACATTCGCCCGCGAAGCAGGCTATCTTCCCGAGAACTTGATTTGGGTCGCTGCACTACTGATAAAGATTGGCTTTATTTCCCTCCGTGACCTTTATCCCCACCTTTGGCGTGAAGATGACTCGATGCCGGAGCTTGAAGAAAAGCTTAAAAAGGAAAAACTGGAACGAGAGATCAAAGCCAAACCTGGAGGCGGTGTCAACGCTTTGATGCTTGCAGGTGCATTGCCAGACGACACAGTGCCTCCCCTTGTTTCTCGCTCTCGTGACACTGAGGCTCGGTCAGCAACCCCCGCGAAGGACCCTGAAGCTGCTGCAGCGAAAGACGAAGAAGAGCCTTCCCCAGAAATCCGCGAACAAAAGATCGATTTGTTGAAGAGTTTGCTGACTATTGGTGCTATTCCTGAGGCTCTTTATATGCTCAGCAGATTTCCCTGGCTGATGGATATACCGGAACTTCCCGACTATATTCACCGCATCGTTCACCATTGCCTTAGTAAAATATATGCGCCTCTGCGACCTATGCAAGGCCTGGATCAGATTCGAGCAGCTAGACCAATTCCAAGCCCCGATCAATCCGGTGTCGCGAAGGGCCAAGTCCGTCTCGCCGACGGTCAGCCTCGCAGAATGCTTCGATGGGCTCATCCAGATAAAGAAGATCGGGAGGATGGAATCAATTATCGATTCTATTGGGACCATTGGGCGGATAACATACCCATTTGTCAGAACATCGACGATTTTTTCGCTTTGGCATCGTCTTTATTGAATGTGTCGGGTTTCCGAATCGGCCAGGACCCGTTACTGATGAGTAAAATCGCCCGAATCGCTCAGGATTCTCTCAGCAAAGATGACTCAGAGTCCAACAAGAGTCGTTGGAAAGACCTTTGCAAACGACTTTTGCTCCCTGCTCTGAGTCTGTCTAAAAAGAACCCCGGTGTTGCCAACGAAGTTTTCGCTGTGATTCGCCACTTTCCCAGAGCGGTTCGCTACAACATGTATGCTGAATGGCACTTTGGGCAGACCTCCAGGTTACCCGAAATCAAAACAGCCTTCGAGCTTGCTACTGCGCAGACAAGGGATACTCTCAAACGATTGAGTAAGACCAACATCAAAGCTATGGCTCGTGCTCTAGCTGAAATCGCATACGCGAATCCCGGAATTGTGATTAATGTTGAGATCACGCAAATCGAATCTTATGACAACCTTATCGATGTTGTGGTTGAATGTGCGCGCTACTTTACAGATCTAGGATATGATATTCTGGCTTGGGCTCTTATCAACTCCCTAGGCCAACAAGGACGAAGTCGCGTGCAGCAAGGTGGATTATTGACCAGCAGATGGCTCAATGCTCTTTCGACTTTCACAGGGAAAGCATTCAAGCGTTATTCAGTTCTCAACCCTACGCCAATTCTCCAATACGTTCTTGAACAGCTCCGTCATCAAAATTCGACTGATCTCATTGTTTTGGAACGGATAATAAGCGCCATGGCTGGAATCGTGACCGACACAAATTTCAACGAAGCTCAAATTCAAGGCATGGCCGGTGGCAATCTTCTGCAATCGCAGACTATGCTTCAGCTTCTAGACAAGCGACACGAATCAAGAACGACATCCAAAAGACTCATGAAAGCTTTGACCGACTCTAAAATGGCCGGTCAATTACTCATCGCCATCGCGCAAGAGCGTCTACTCTGTGTCTACAGGGAGTCCGAAATGGTGCCTGAACTGAAATTGTTGGGCAACATCTTTGACGAAATCCATCGAATTTTGACACAATATCTGGACCTACTTCGGAGCAATCTTACAGTCGAAGAATTCGACTCTTTTGTTCCTAGTCTTCCAGACTTAATCGGGGACTTCGGCTTGCAACCCGACGTTGCCTTCTGGATTATGAGACCTAGCATATGTAAAGAAATCGCTGAAGCAGATCGCGGCTCCCGCGAAGAGCCTGCAACACAGAGCATCGAAGCTAGTGTTTCTGGATATGCAGCAGTCAATGACGATGTGGAAATGACCGAAGAAGAGAGTGCTGAGAAGAAAGAAACTGCTGGAGAAGAGATGGACGTGGATAAATCAGGCTCCACTGAAGTGACCGAAACCCGGATCTCCAGTGAAGTCAATGGCACGACATCTAAATCTGATAACGTGCCCTGGCACCCTGTCCTGCAAGGTCTCATGGACAAAATCAGGCCGGTACTTCCGGAAAGCGCCTGGCAGACCGTGGGTCTTCCTTTCTACGTGACATTCTGGCAACTTTCATTATACGATGTTCATATCCCTGGCAAAGCGTACGAAGATGAGATTGAACGACAAAAACGCAGAGTGCAAGCGATCTCGAATGATAGAACAGATGTCAGTCTAGCCGGCACTCAAAAGAAGGAAAGAGAGAAGAAACAAATCCAGGAGCTACAAGACCGACTCCTTGAAGAAAACAAAAATCACCTTGTTTCGTATGAGACCACCCGAAACAGGCTGCAGAAAGAAAAAGACCACTGGTTTCCTAGCATGCGCGGCAAATACGAATCTCTTAACTTGGCTCTGCTAGAGCAATGCTTCTTACCCCGCCTTTTGCTATCGCCTATTGATGCCTTTTATTGCTTCAAGATCATGAAGTTTCTACATATTTCAGGTACACCGAATTTCCGCACCGTTGGTCTACTTGATCAGCTGTTCCGAGAACACAGGTTGACTGCGATTATTTTCCAATGCACCTCAAAAGAAGCCGATAATTTTGGAAAATTCCTCAATGAGATTTTGCGTGATATGACCCGTTGGCATGCAGACAAGTCAGTGTACGAAAAAGAAGCCTGGGGATCGAACAAGACACTACCTGGCTTTGCTACAAACGTCGATGCCGAAGGCAAGGCGACTTCATTCGTGGATTATGAGATGTTCCGACGATTACTTTACAAGTGGCATCGTCTGCTTGCAGGAGCACTAAAGACTTGCTTCAACAATGGCGAATACATGCATATTCGAAATGCAATCAGTGTTTTGAAGGCCGTCTCCCAACACTTTCCGGGTGTTAACTGGATGGGTCGCGATATGCTGCACTGTGTCAATACTCTCAGTAACGATGAAAGAGAGGATGTAAAGATTCCAGCGGCATCACTAAAAGGAGAACTTAGCCGAAGAGAGAAGCAATGGCTTCTTCCGCAAGCTTTCATGATTGTGAGTGTTTTTACACAATTGATCGAGACAGATATGTTACTGACCAATCCTGATTAAAATAGAATGAGAGTTTGGCCGGGGAAAAAGGAAAACCTCGTCCAAGAACAGACTCTGCCGCTCCAAAACAACTGAACGCACAAGCCGCCGAGTTCAAGCCTCCAGAGTGAGTACAGTGCTTATCGAATGAATGAATGATTGTTAATTTATTTCTTCCGCATCAGAGTGAATGGCACGCCAAGCGACCAAATTACAGGTAGAATGGAAGTCGAGGATGGTGAGATTGAGGATGCAAAGATGGCTGATGCTTCGCTCGCTGCCGGAGGAAGGGATCAGACACCAGCAGCCGAAAGAGCAACAAGCGAGAAACCGAGACTTCAACAAACCGATGTAGTGGCGTCTTCGGCAGATGCTGCACCTAAAGGCCTCCAAACCGAGCGTGCAGGCACCGCTGGACCAGATGAGAATAGACAACCGCATGCTGCAGACCGTTCGACATCTCTCTCGTTTAGGGACACCGACACCGCTCGAGCTAGAACAGCGTCGCCGGCGCAATCACGACATGGCTCAAGACCCCCAGACGCGAGTCACTCCGCGAATATACCGAAACGCCCGGATCTTGACAGGGTTTCCTCGCAACCTCCACGATTACCACTACCGCCTAATCTACCCAACAAGCCCGAGGCTCCTCGTGGTTACAATCGTCCAGGTAGACAGTCAGATATGAAGGATGACCGTAGAGAAATGCGGGACGCTCGACAGTCGGATTCGTCCCGCTCTAGCCGCTACCCTGACTCCGATCGGGAGCGTCTGAATGACCATGAACCTCGTGGCCCTGGCCGTCTGGATCGCGACCGAGATCCACAACGACTTGGCCCTCTAGATGACGACCAATTTCATTCTCCGCGTGAGGCTCGTCAGCGCCGAGAGTCAGAGGCTGATCGTGCAGGACATTCTCGTCCGGCAACGCAGTCAAACCCAGAAAGAGCCAACGTCATTCAGGGACACCCCGATCGTCTTGCTTTGATAGAAGGAGATAATCAGCGTCGCGATGCACCAAGACCTGATCGAGATGATCGAAGACATCGATTGTCTTCACCAACAAGAGGCGATGAGCGCCGTGGTACTCGTCATGATGAATTTCCGGCAGGGCCGCGTAGCGACAGAGCAGCACGATCTGACTTGCCAGAAGGAAGAGAGTCACGATCTGGTGGCGACGTATCCCATGGAAGAGGACCTCAGGATTCTAGAGCGGTACGACAACCTGAGTCGGCCAATGAAATCCCTCTTGGTCCTCGAGGTAGTAGAGCTGGGCAGTCGCGCGGGCGGAATGTGTCAATGCCACAACCACCACCACCTACTACACCTGGTAGACCTTCCGAACGTCTACCGCCAACTGGTCCCTCCGGTCGATCAAGTGGTCGCGCTCCTGATCCTTCTGCGGCACCATCACCGGCTTTGGCGGGCGAAAAAACCGAGACTGGGGGKGTCCATCCTGACCGTCTCAAGAATCTACAAGTTTCAACCGAGCCAGGCCCTGGAAACAACCGATCTCAGCCGCCACTTCCACCTAGTGGACCTCGCAGCTCCCTTAGTGGGCATCTTGGCGGTTCTCCTGTCACACGTACACCCCCATCTGGGCCAGGAAATGACAGAAATCGCAGCGATAAACGGTTTTCGGGTATCAACACTATGCTTCAGCAATCAGGTGGTGCTCAAGAACGAGGTGGACAAGGAACGGCAATCCGCGGCAGAGGACGACAAGCTCAAGAAAGCGGACCACCTAGTCCCCAAGTCGGAGGACCTGATGCTGCCACTGGGCAAGAAAGGACTGAACTATTCCCAGGAGCTCCGGAGGGAGATAATCGACCATCAGGCCGTGGCCGACGAGGGGATGCCCCACAAGAAGCCAATCGGGAGTCAAAACGGAATGAGAAGCATGACAACGAGCGTGGCCGTCGCGACGAAGACGAAGCTGCTAAGAGTGGTCGAAGAGATGATCGTCGCGATCGAGGTCGGGACCGCGATCGTGACCGTGATCGTAATCGTCGAAATGATAACGCAGAAGACGACTCGCACCAGGGTGGAAAAGATTCGGCCAACCGCCGTGCTACCGGTGGTCGTGACGACCATCGAAGGAGAGATCGCCGAGAGAGGGATGATGGACCGCCTGACCTCCCAGGACCCAGCGGCAATGACCACCAAGGTCGAAACCGTCCTTCATCCTCACATAGCAATAACAACAACTCGCTGCCAATTCCTCCACCTGCACCTGCAGGACCGCCCAATGATGACCGCCGATGGGGCGGTGGCAGTGGTCGTGGCGAGAACCGCGACAGAGACCGCAATCGAGATCGTGGTGGTGGTGGAAGAGATCGCGAACGAGACTTGAATCGCGACAATGCACCTGGCAGTGGTAATCAATCTCTCCCACGCAAACGTGGCCGACCTGGTGATGAAAATCATGGACATGGTGACGGTGGTTCACGTGGAATGCGTGTGGGAAGCGAAAGTAAGCGGGCACGCCGAGGTGCATGATCGTTCTACTTCCTTCTCGCAGCTCTCTTTCTCTTATGTTCTTTTTCATCTATTCCACTATTGTTCATTCTCTGGGAGGAACTGTTTTCTTTTTTACAATTGCCTATTAAATGAAGATTCTCGAGAAGAATCTACGAAATTCTGTTCTTACTATGCATGTATACAATTTCGCATTCTACGGCGCATGTCTGTATATTGTTGTTTGGGACACAATTTGTTGACTGTTATTGGAGGAAATTAAATCTTGACATACAGCATAATACTCATCTCCGTTATACTACTATCTGTTTATGATGTAAGCGAGCAATTGTGATTCTCCTTGATGTATTCTCTGTTGACTTAATTGAGACTGTCGTGCAGCCCTAAGCCTTTGGACTGAAAAAAGTAGGCAAGGTGAAACACACCTGTGTAACTTTACATTACCTACATAGGCACTATTATTGGCAAGGATGTCAGCGATGTTGATCTGCAAGTGGGTGCTAGAAAAGAGATCATGGAACGTTGGAAAAATGCCAAGAAATTAAAACTATTATATCTACCTGAGCTATTCGTGAGATCAATCTGTCACAGCCTCGACGTATCCACGCGTAAGTCTTAGGTTTAGGGCCAATTTGAAGGTTTTGACAGGGCCTCGTTTGACGCAGTCGGAAAATAAACAATTTTATGCCCTTGAACCAGGCGTGCAACGTAAATTGTTGATGATAGTACTTCTCGCTTAGCAACTCAATTCAGTCTCGTCCCTCAGCCCTGGGAACGGACTCTGAGGTACAAGAGCGTGAGGGAGAAGGGGGTAATCGCGGCGAATACGACTATTTGACTTGACCGTGAACTATACTTTCGCTGTCGATTGTCGAAAATAGTGGGAGTTATTATCTGACCCCATTGTCAGGGAAAGTTGACGGTTGCACTGCACCACCTAGAACCCGATGTCTATAACCACGGCCCTACAGGAAGTATTTTTACGAATCTTTTCGCAAAAGAAAATCTACAGGTTACATGCAGTCAGAATCAACGCAAGAAAGGATCGACATAAGGATTAACACCAAACGGCAGCCCGATTAGGGCTAAATCCCAGCCGCAATTACGAGGCCCTACTATTTCAAGATTAGTTTCAGCCCGACATACATGGCACTGGCTGCCAGAGTGCTGTATGCTAGACTCTGTACGGCATAATGCGATAAATCGCCCCATATTCCAAGCCGGAGTGTACATTTTAACCTTCACAATCTCCGCAGACTAAGTTGTTTAGTTTTGCTGCTTCGGACTCCGGAGTATCGACGTACTACGACGTATTAGGGATACCAGGGTACAGCTTGCTCTATATTTAACACCATATATCTGAAGGTACCTACCCCGTAAATGACGGGAATATCATACATCTAGAACGCTA
Organism: Talaromyces amestolkiae; assembly: GCF_001896365.1. NCBI lineage: Eukaryota > Fungi > Ascomycota > Eurotiomycetes > Eurotiales > Trichocomaceae > Talaromyces > Talaromyces amestolkiae. The sequence goes on along the minus strand of NW_024468049.1, from coordinate 557,382 downwards.
ACAGCATGGCTATCCGTGTTAAGAGCAGAGCCAAGGACAAATCATTGCCAGGTCTTGGACAATCTCGTTCACATCATCACCCTTTGGCCCCCGATCTGATCGTACAACAAAGACTAAAAGTACGTAGATAGCGTTTCAGAAGACGTCGCAATAACTTAAAAAATCCTCCTAATGGTGGTCAACTATATTCGTTATAAGTATACAAGGTTTTGGCTAATCAGACCGTTGGCCCAGTAGGTAATTAACTTTTGAAACGAAACAGACTCTTTACTTAGTGTCAACCCTCAGCCCTAGTCCTTGTCCTACGTAGTTTGTGTGGAGTACGAGGTGTGGGCGGAGCAATTCTTATAAGATCAGTTCAGCTGCCTACACATGAACAACGGAAAGTCACCAGTGAGAAGGTTTTCCCGTTTTACCTCAATTGTTGAGTAGCTTTAGGTCTTTGTCGTGATTGTATCTGAACCTGTTTCCTGTTTCCATATCGGTTACTATCCGACTGTTAGCTATCAAGATCCCTTGCATTCACAATGGTCTCTTCTCTTTTCCGCAGTGACTCCGTGTCTTCTAGGATGCGAAAGAGGTTTTCACTCCCGGCATATACAAATGTAAGGCCAAGTCTCGTCATGACAAGTTTCCACCTTGCAGACTCAAATGGCTAAGGAATCCAACATAGAAATCTCTTTATGTCGATGAGCAAAAACCAGAATTCCGATATGTCGACCTGGAGGCAACCTTACCGTCACCACAACCGCCCGTCGCTGTGAGACCACAGCTACGAACCAAAGACGAAGCCCAACTCCGCCAGGCTGTCACAAATCTGTATCAACAGGTTGACCAAAACGACGGTACTCAGACGGAGCAGGATGAAGCGCGACCAGAACCAGATACTACTGCCGCCGAACCTGGAGTGAAAAGGCCACGATCCCGGCGAAGTATTGCTTTGGATACACTATCATCCCTATCACGCCGGCTATCCGTCGTAGTCGAGCCAACTGAGAACGAAAAGTCCGGTATCGATGGCGACTTTGCATCAGGGCAAGATGATCCTTTCTTACAATTCAACGGCTTGCTATACAACTTCGAATTCGGTTCGCCACTGAGCCGCGCCTCGCGCGTCTTCGAGGCTGGTACACCAGACGCAGAAACCTCATATGGTCGCTATCGTCCTCGGAATCCCGCGGCAAGGGCAAAGAAGTCTCGATACTCCTGGGGTGGGTTTGATCTTGCACATCGAAATGATGGATATGCAGACGATCGAGACGATTTGATCGCGATTTTGGAGCATGATGAATCGAACTTGAATGACGCTGCTGTTGCTGCCCCGGTGGTGGCTGGCCCGTCGTCCCAGGTTCCAAGGAGACCATCTCCAAGGACTTCGCACTATCAGGATATGCGCCGCAGTGGTATTGTGGTAGACGACACCCGCGCAGATTCGATTGCTGCCGGTGCTGCTGTCAAAATAGACTCCATGCAGAGGACTACCAATACCACGAATGTCAGCACCAATGCCAATGCCAACAATGATAGCTCCAGCTCGGAAAACATACACGCGTTTATTCCGCTAAGTAGAGTTGCAAACCAATCTGAACCCCCAACATCAGAGAAGAAGCGTGGTATCATCCGACGATTGTCATTTTCCTTATTTGGCAGACGAAAAACCGATCCTATAGCCAGGAATCCCATTGTATACCATCATCATAACACCAATAACAACGCCACAAGAGTCTGAAGCCGGATGATCTGCCCTAAATATGTTCGTGGAGGTAGTTACTTTGTTTGATTGATCTTTTTCTTTGTCCATATTGCATCCAGTCGCTCACATGAAGTTCACTCAATCGCTAAATGCACTGATACAGTGATTCGTTTATGAATATACCTATCTTTGGCATCAATGAGCCAGAAAATGTACTTCTCTTTCCCTTATATTTCATTTATCGTGTTTGCATCAATAAGCATGGATTGTTTCGAGGGCTTGGTTTGGCCTAACACTCTTTTTTGGTTCGCATCTCGGAATTGTGATTCTGTAGCCTCGGTTGGTACTTTGAAAGAAGAATATGAGCTGGACCCTCGTATTCAATTGTATGAAATAAGAAGGACTGTAGTCATTCGAAGACATTTATAAATCAATTCCTGAAGCAGTGAAGTCAAAGACTAGATCCTAGGCCTAGCGGGGTCAAGGGTCAAGCCACCGGATCTATCCGTCTCCGCTCTTGCGCTTCTCAAGCCCTACAGAACCAGTTAAACGAAACGAAACATAGCTTAATCGAACTGCCCTGTTTGCTGCATAAATGTGCTCAAATCGACTCTTTTCGTTCTCCACTTGCGCATGTTGTTATTTCGTATCTTGGCTAATAAAATACGCGATAGACTTAGCTTGGTATTCTGTAGGTGAGAAGGTATGAGCTCATTATTCGCGACGTTGTTGGCAGCTGGGCGAGTAGCTATTTTGAGCATATTTATTCAACTACCAGATCCCGAAACGATGAATTCCATGGCAAGACATTTGTGTTACCTTTGTCAGATTATAAATTACTTCTTAGCCATTCCATTCCACTCCCTTTCCTCTTTGTTTTTAATGAGATAATACGCTTCGGACATACTATATGAATCAACTCGTCCTAGACTCGCCAACTGCGCTTTCTACAATCTCAGATACTGCCAGGACAGGTGCAGTCAGCGAGATGGATATGGGCGGGAGTTGCAAAATTTCCGTACGCGCCCTTCCTTTCAGGCTGAGATCTTGGAGAGACGTATGAGCTGATACGAGAGTTGGCAGATGCTTTGGAATTGGAACACCATAGACGCATGTACGTCCATCCAACCTCGTCGCCTCGAGGATGCTAATTAACTAAACTGTTCGAAAGGCTTCATCTCCAAATCATGGCGCATAACTTCCCACGGCATGTTCGCCGGCTCCTGTATCGGCGTCATCCTACTCGTCATGTCCCTCGAATTTTTCCGACGCCTCTCCAAAGAATACGATCGACACATTCTGCATCAATTCAAACAGAAAATCGCACTCGGAGGAGCAGCAATACCAACACCACAAAAGTCAACCCCGAAGCATGCCACGACAACAACAACAACTACCGACTCAGCAGATGATGCCAACAGCACAAATCACCACTCAACAGACACAACAACATCAAAAATCCACTTCCGCCCAAGCCCAATTCAACAATCCATCCGCGCCTTGCTACACATGATCACATTCGCAATCGCGTATTTCGTCATGTTGCTCGCCATGTATTACAACGGTTATTTCATCATTTGCATCTTTATAGGCGCGTATTTGGGAGCGTTTGTGTTTTCGTGGGAGAGTATTGGAGTGGAGATGGGGTATGTTTCTTTTCCTTCGTTTATTGCAGGTACGGTGTATGGATTGACTGACTGATCGCGGGGCGTAGGTCCAGTGTGACTGCGACGGCGGCGATGGAGGATGTTACGGTGTGTTGTGGATGAGTGGTGCTCGTCTAGGAGGTACACGATAGATTTGAAATCAATGTGTCGCGGCGTGAGGCTTAGGATAAATAAAAGCAGTCCCGTCACTGAGTAATGAATTAAAAATGATTTTGATATAAGTGGCGAGTACGTTACAGCCGATATACTGGTTTAGAGGCCCGGAAAGTAATGTCAAACTGTCGTAAAGTACAAGTCTATTGGTTAAAAGTCTATCAAAAAGAATGAAAGATGCTCACAAGTGAGCAATATGTTGATTATACGTTCTTTTCTGCACCAGGCTGTTGAACATAGGACAGAACCGGATTCATTATATATGACCGATGTGCCCCATTCATTGTGCCGTGTATTCCTCGCTCTCATATATCCCTCGTATAAGATTAGTAGGACAAAGAGTTGGCTTTTTCGATGTTGCCGCTCCTCAAGGCCTGGCGCTTCTCGTGCCAGATCAACCCACCGTACGCGAAGGTTGATACAACACCAAGGAGGACCATGCCAATCAAGACCCAGTATCCCATGGTGTAATTAGGAGCATCTTTGGACAAGAAAAGGAAGACAGCGACGATACCTCCGGCATTACCGAAGCCAATCGTCCACGCTGAGCCAATACCACGCTGAGCGTGACCATGGAGATTCATCAAGATCCAGCAAACGATAATAGCACCACCGCCAAAGGCACCCATGGTAATGAAGACAATACCGCAATATTCCGCAGAAAAGTGGTTCTTTCCATGGTAATGTAACATCAACGCGACACCGACAATGATCAGTGCATCCGATGCCAAAATAAAAGGGAAACGAAGTTTGACACGGTCAGACCAGATGGCAATGATAAGAGCGTAAGCAAATGCCGCTGCGAAAGGTGGAACAGTGTGCAATTGGGTTTCCACTGTGGAATATCCTAATGCCTTGATGATGGTCGCGGCAAAGTAGGAGAAGGCATAAATGGGGACGACAATCGCTGACGAGGATTGTTAGCAGACGCCAAGATGCCTGTTTAGAAAAACGTGGACTTACTGAAATACATAATGGCACCAAGATGAGATCTGATGTCACTGAGATAGTGTACGACATCTTTGACAGTAACAGGGGCAACGTGTGACTCATCGCTGCGAGTCTTTTCCGTGAGGAAGGCTTTTTCTTCGGGGGTCAACCACGAGGCTTCCTTGGGGAAATCGGTCACGAAGAAGTAGGCGGCGATTCCGACAAGAATAGAGGCAATTCCTTCCAAGCAGAAGATCCACTGCCATGCTGCCATGCCGCGCAGACCATCCATTCGGGAGATAGCAGTGGCCAACAAACCACCAAAAGCGCCAGCCAGAATGACGGATGACCAGTAGATGGTGAAACGCTTCTGGGCTTCTTCACGCTTGTACCAAAAGCTGATCAGATAGAAACTTCCTGGGAAGATACCGGCCTCGGCGAAACCCAGGAAAAATCGCGTCGCAATTAGACCACCGTAGCTCTTGACAAAGGCCTGACCCAACATGACGATGCCAAAAGCAGTAATACATCCTGACAGCCACACGTGGGGATTGAACCTTTTCATGAGAACGTTGGATGGAATTTCGAAAAGAATGTATGGGGCGTAGAAGACGACCAATGCGGTGTTGGGCATTTCACCAGTGAGCTTCAAGTCGGTCGTAAGACCGAGAGTCAAGGCATTGGAGATGTTAACTCTGTTCGAATTAGTCGACTATTTACCGAAAGCATAAATTGTGGTATTACCTGTCCAAAAACGCGACAAGATATATAATGAAAAGCATCGGCATGACTCTTAGATCGATCTTGCGGAGCAGGCGAGCCTCATCGACGCCAGCGGTCGAAACTCCCTTGTCCTCGACGCTTGGCGAATCCAAGCTTGGCGTGACAGCCTCGATATCATCTGCATTCAGTCAGTCTACTGATCGCTTATTTTTGAAGTCGTGTGCATCAATTAACCTTTGGAGGCGCCCATTATAACTTCTCAGCAGTAGTAATTGTGTTTCAAGAGACCACCACAGCTGCAATGACGAGCAACGGACCACACACACTGACGGAGGGGGAAGTGTAGCAGTAGTGGGAAGAAAAACAAAAAGATACAGAGCAGGACCACGAGCGACTTTTCTATCGTGTCAAGGGAAGAAAGAGTGGGGGAGCGATGTCACACGTGAAAAAGAAGGGACCAGGGATTAACTGCATTCGTCTGTTTGTTCCTTCCTTGCATGTCGATGTTCTCCATTGTTCCTTCCTTCCGCCGATATCGAATCCTTCGTGCGCAGGGAAGTCCGACCGATCAAAGCCAATTTTAGCCCGGAAACGCGGCACACACACACACACACACACACACAGACGAACCCTCGACTTTCATGCAGCCAACAAGTCCATAATTGAGCCTAGCTGGCCATCGCTAGTGCTGACCCAGACTGAATCTCCACGCTACGGCAGACCAGAAATACCAGCAGTGCTGTTTTGCCGGGGTTTGTTTGATTTAAGGCCGAGCCCGGAGCGGCTAGACTAGAGTAGGAAACTGCCACCTGCTGAAAACGTGGGCGGTGAGTGTTAACCCCAGTCCCACTACGCAAAACATTGTACTACTACACAATATTTGTACATGGTAACACAGTATTAGGTTTGGGCTACTCATGTCATCTCAGCAGAGAATTATTCCGCGCTGAACTACTACGTGCGTAAATATTTAAATATTTCCAGGTCAGCACTAAATTTCTCTTGGTTTCCAGCCCTAACCAGATTTCTGGCAGCAATTTTGAATTGGGTTTGCAGCCAATGTTGAACAAAGGGCCGTCATCTCAATGTTGGTTGCTGGCCAAGCACGAAGAGACTAGCTTGTTTCGGGATGGAGATCATGATACTGTCGCGTTTCATTGGCTCAGTTGTCTCCTATATAGAATAATCTACGTTATCCATCTCTGATTGGTTGTCAGTGTGGTACCCTTTTTCAATAGCTCTCCGTCTACGGAGGACTGGAAACTTAGTCTCTACAGTCTTCCGTAGTACTTACTTACGGAGTACCCCGTGATTGCGCAATTTAGTTAGTGCCTGGAAATTGCGCTCCGGGCTCCGAGCAAGCTTCGATAATGTCAGTCGGAAAATCCACAACATTCATACATATCGACTGCAGCCTCCAATAAGGGTACGTACGCGACTTTATTAGCAATATAGAATATATTGTGATCCCGGTATCATCTCTGCCACAAGCGCAAGCCTCACGAGCCAGAATATTCTGGTAAATTGTGCTTTGTCCAATCGGATCATTATCAACCTGACTCTAGCAGAAAAAGCAACTCTTCTAGTGGCTGCCGGCCAAAGCTTTGTATGGACTGGGCAGTGGGTTTCAGGATCCTTGTCCCGCGAGGGTTCAATGTAGCATGTAATGAAATAGTTACGTACCCGGACGGAGTACTCCGTAGCAGACTACGTATGTACGCAGCACGTATATTGTATGATATGCGTGACAAATTGGCAGCTGTTGACTGGACAGATAGCGAAGGAATTAGCTCATACGGACCTCCTACGTAGCACTAGTAGCATGATAATATGCGAATTATTGTGTTCAAACCTGGCCGTCTGGACAGTGAAAACGTGGCCACTGGCTCGAGACCATGATGCACTATCGAATTATCCCATTGCATCCAGAAATGATTAGCAGAAATAGCCACGTATTATGCCTCAAATTAGTTTGGTCCTCCCTACCGTAACTGTCGCTATTAACCATGATTAAGCACTTACTGCCAATAATTCAACCGTAGTCAATATCCACCTATCACTGGGGCTGTTTCTGTATCATGAAAATCGGCCCACGTTTGTGCAGATCATCCGACAAGGATACTCGTCTGTACTATGTACGGAGTATACATGGTATAACTGCGACCTGACAACAACCCAGTGAAAAGACGAACCTTGTCGCGATTGACAAAATCACCTACATATCGATAGATTTCTGCATAATTTGGAAATAAGAAACGAAAACCAATAGCCACATTTCAAACCAACACCAAGTTGCTTATCCCGTACAAGGGATCGGCTCCTTCATGAGCAATAGCGCGGCGCAGGTGAGCTGGTGTTGACATGGTGCGCGACGATCGAGGGCTAGTGGCCGGGGCCATTGGATGTTAACCCTGCTAGTGGACCTGGAGACCCCGGAATGAGTGGCTAGAACTCGGCCCCTGCTAGTGGGTTTTTGGAATCAGGGCATGGGCTAGTCTAGGCTCGCCTTAATTTGCAGGCATGCACCTGCACGTTAACCCAGTACGTCGCATACTCCGAGCTCCACTTACCTTATACTACTCTGTTAGTAGTCTGCGTCTTTGGCCAGTGTATATAGTGCGGTGCGTACATGGTAAGCATTTAGCCATTGCTCCAACAATCCGTGGTCCCTTTTTTTTTTTTTGCAGAGATATTCCTATATCATGTCATATATATATCTTTATCAGTGGGTCTCACTGAATATAGATTTCAGAACCAAATTCCATTAAAAGACTATAACCAAACTCGCGGTCGATCGGTCTTGGTCGGACAAACTCCTTGGTCCTGTACCGTATCATACGATACTCACCTTTATACGTGTAAATACGTTACCACAGCTCAACTCCGTACCGCATACTATGTGATTTACCCCATGTCCTCCGTATTTTCGTATCTTCACAATAAATACCAAAGCCGAACTAACCTGATCTTCACATCCGCCACCACGTTTCCGCCCCCTCTCTCTTCTCTGTTGGGCTTCACGTTAGCTGTACACCACTCGTTGGCTCGCTGCAACTCGGCTTGGTTGGTCAAATATGTCTAGGATTTTAGTCTATAGACATGGTATCGTATGATTGCAACCCTTGACCACGACACTGCAGATTGCGAGCGAACGTCGCATACGCTTCCGTATACGCGATACGCCAACGCCTACGCCTCCGAAATTTTGCCCATCCTCTGATTTGATTCTCTGTTCATCTCGGTTCTGAGCCTTCGTCTCGACCTCTTTCGAGGCCGTGTTGGTCAAACCAACACTTAATCAAATAAAGCGGGCAAATATTGCCTGCCCACAGACCCTTAATCTAACAAGTATCCAGTGGGTCAGTCTGAATGAGACAATACGGAGCACTCTTTATTTGATCTTGGAATGTTGCAGTATCCAGATTCTCATGATCGCAAAAGTGGTATACGCTTTCTTCAGTTGCCCAACTTCGTCTGGTTCTTGAATATCAGTTGCTGATCAGTCGGTGCTAGGCTGCTAGTAAAGAATCGCTGCTGAATAGTCGGTGGAAACGATTTAGTTGGTCGTTAGTGCCATATTACAAGGTTAATATTAGCTCTGGCATTCACGTTGAGCCATAGTTTATTTTCCTCATACACACACGTTAAAGTAGGGAGGACAGGGTGCTACATAGTACATACATGCCTGTCGTATCGAGAGCCAACCGAGTCTCCCGTGCATTAAGCAAAAAACGTCCAGAAAAAAAAGAAACGTGAGGAGAATCTTGGCTTTTTTTCTGGAAAACTTCCTTCTTTTCTCGTCGAGTATCACACCTTGATCTTCGTATACTAGCACTACGAATGGAGTACGTACAAAAGTACAATGCAACAAGCTTTTATAATAGCGGGCTCTGATCATCATATATTTCCACTCTTCAGTGTCCACTGTCAGCCAACGCCGAGAAAAACCTAACAAACTGGCCATACGTAAGCACGCCAATGTCTCTGCCCCATTGAGCTTGACCGGGGGAGGGGGCCGCTTCGGCGAATTGCGACGACACACTTGTGATCATTCGACACCACTAAAGCTCTGGGCAAGTCTACTAACCCCTAATAAGTCGAAATTTCACTACTAGTAAGGCTAGATGACCCAACTAAAGTATGCAAGAGTTTCCCTAGGGGCACTTTTTACTATTGCATCGGCATGTAAGTGTGTAATTAGGTAACTTGGGTTTGATCCTTCTGAACAAGCGCTTCGCATCTACTGTCTTGTATGGTCGAACCGGGCCATAGTTTATGCATAGTAGTACTAAGCAAATACAGACAAACCCAGTTCATAAAAATTCCACGCAATTAGGGTGATTCCCGGCCCTTGCCATGGATCATGCGCTGCAGAACCCGTCTCAGCGCCTATTCTTGTCTGCAGAACGACATACCACATACAGCCAGAACAGCCCCAAACCGTCGATCAGAGTCATTCTTATTCCTGTCTCTTCCCTAAAAGCAAGACAGAAAAGAAAAAGGAAAAAAATCGCAAAATAAGCTTCTCGGCTAAAGTCAGTCTGACTCGTGATTTCAAACTTGTCTGTGCACCGATCAACTATTCTTTACTTAACCCAGAAAGTCCTCCCTTTATTTCTTTTTTGAAGCTTAATAGTTATCTACCGGTGGGGATTATCGCAACACCAGTCAACAAGCCGGGGAGAGTCTAACTCTCAACATGTGGTAGATCATATCATATTCCCCACAATACAGACACCTTTTTACGTTTATATACCTCCTATTTCCAGTCCCCGGAGAGGAGGAGGGAGGAGGACAAAGCTCTTCACCCACGTGTGAGGGCCGGATAAGAAAAGCTTGTTGGAACGTGTGGTGGAGGGTACAATTCTAAAAGAGAAGAAAAGAAAGAAAATGGCGACCACGACTACATCGACGTTTGTTCCATATATCACTCCTCCGCCTGGTACGGTATCAAATCCGACACATCCAGCATCGCTTTCATATGAGACGCATATTACAATTGGAATTTCGATTGGTTTCGTTACTCTGTTCTTACTTGCGCGTCTATGGGCTCGAGCTATAATCAAGAAGACTTGGATATTGGAGGATTGTAGGTTTGATGCGTATCCGATGCTTTGTTTCTTTTACTAACAATTCTATTTCAATAGGGCTTGTATTAACAGCATGGGTGAGTTTTTGGGATACCCAAAGATATATTAGATGGCCATCTGAACGACCTCTGACTTGATTTAATACGCAGCTCGGTACGGTTGTCTACGATGCGGTGGTGGGACTTGTGATGGCGAATCACGGAGGTGAGCATGTCTGGGATATCACCCATGCGCAGGCCAAAGACGCGCTCTACGTTTGTACCCTTCCAATATACAAATTTTGACAGTCAGAGACGAACTAAGCAAGTCGCTTATAGTGGTTCAACATTGCATCAGTCGTATACGGTTTCGTCATCCTCCTCACAAAACTATCGGTATTATTCCTCTACCGACGAGTCTTCTCCCCCGTACGATGGAGTCCATTCGACTGCATCATTGTCGCCCTCATCGCCATTATGGCATGCTTCTACATCAGCACATGCATAGTGAAAATCATGCAATGTACCCCTCGATCCAAGATTTGGGATAGTTCGGTTCATGGAACGTGTATCAATGAATCGGAATTGCTCAATACAAGTGGTTTTTTCAACACGATCACGGATTATATCATTCTCATTTTGCCTATACATTCAGTTTTGAGGTTGCAGCTTAGCCGGACGAAGAAGATGCTGGTTGTTTTGGTATTTACTTTCGGTCTTTGGTATGCTCTTCATATTCAAAGCACAGACGTTATCAAGATTGCTCATTTGGTTATTGTAGTGCACCGGTATTCAGCACCATCGGATTAGTTGTCCGATTCAGAATCAGCGGCAGTCCGGACATAACATGGAATGAGCCCGAAATTCTTCTATGGGGGTGAGTTCAACATCTGTTCCTGATCAAAATCCAGACCAAACATTCTGACAATCTATCAGTGCCGCCGAAATCACATCAGGTTTCCTAATAGTCTGCTTCCCCGAAATGTCCTTCCTCATAAACCGCAAATCGAGAAAGAGAAACTACCCGCGCCGCCCAACGACCATGGACGTCTCCGGATCCAGTGGCACGGGGATGAATTCGCGCAATAGATCACGCAAAATGGGCAGTAATCGCGACGACTTGACATACTACGAACTCGATGATGATATTGTATATGGTGTCCGAGTCAGTCCGTCTGGAAGTAATTCGAGATTACATGAGCCTGCGCACGGGACTGTGCAGGTTCATCATGAGATTACAATTGAGTCTAATAAAAAGGAGGAAGTTGTAACGGTGAATGGGCAAAGATGAGATTTTGGATTTTAGAATAATTTTAGGGTATATATGGCACGCAATATATGAGCCGGAGTTCTTCCTTTTGTTATAAAGCCTTATTTCCCTGGTTATCAGAAAAATTGGTATACCCTCAAGAACGGGGATGCCTACGCTAAACATTGATGTTGCGGATTTGGACTATTGCCTCCTTTGTCGGGCAGTTCTATTGTACCACAAACCTTGACCGACATGTTGAAAAATGTCAAACTCGAAGACTCAAAGCTTTGGCCAGACATTATCATGGCTTTGCATATGACGTGGGTTACATGTTGATATCTACATAAACGCAATTCAAAACACATGGGACTTAGCACCGTAGCACGGATTGATCTTAGGTACCTGCGTAAATTTGGACTACGTGCCGTCTGACATGATTAAACGGCAAATTTGTTACATATCTCGCCGATGACCTTACCTGTTTGACTTAATCTACCGCTAATGCCAGGCAGAGCGCTTCCCGTATTGTGGAAAGCCAAAGGAACAATTTCTACAAGTGCTGACGGTAATCATCCTACATAAGCTAGGCATTGGGTTTTGTATCCACTGGAAAGTTTATCAATTATCGAGTCGTGTTCAGAACTTTGGAGAACGCGAAAATCCGTTGTTGTGTGTGCGGTTGTGGCTTGGAAAAGCTTCGCAATAATGCTCTACCTGCTTGCCTTTACGAAAGAGATACAGCAAGAGTATAATCTGTTATTCACGCGCAACTCATATACTCCAAACCCACTAAATTGAGAACGACCATAGAGGAAATGAGAGCATGGCTTTGGAACCCTAAGCGATTCATCAAATATGTGAAGCAGGAGGTTGCGATATAAGCCACCCAACGTGTAGTCATTCAATTAGCAGATTAGAGAATCCTTTCACAAGCCACGTTCGGAGTAACACATTGCCATATATTGGGACTCTGTGGTAATCAGGAATGGAAATTTGCTCTGACTATAACATTGAACGACCGATTTATCGAAGTTCCGTTAGGGTTCGGTCAATAACTACATTGGCTAGGCCCTGGATGGCCCGGCCATTTTGATACATGACCAATGACAAGTATTAGAGTTACTTAGTACTAAAGCCTTGATCTCTATCTAGAATTGATTTGATAGAAGGCTATATCCGGCAGGAACATGGAATTCATACCCTGTCAGATAGAGTGTCACAGATAGGCCTCGTCGTAATCAGGGAGATGGATGAACAATTGCTTTTTCTTTAGTAAATCATTGAAGCCACGTGCTTCGGGTGTATGCCTGTTCTCAGAATGAAGGATTCTGACTCTCATGGAACGCAATCCTTCGAGATTGTCTGTCGGTCACTCAGCTTTTCCGTAGGATCCGTATACTGTCTGAGAAATAGCACTATATTAGCGTGACTGCTATGTGTATTCGGGATAGGCGAGATGTTCCTTTTCGAGCAGCGTCAATAGCATTGTCATAAGTTCTTGTAATGACACGATACGATATGACGGAACTAATACTACAAAACTCGACCATCAGACCGTAAGATTTACCCCTTTGCGTGACCACACTATGTTTCCGATCTATCTCCGATCTGACTGTACACTATGTGACCTCGGCGGTTTGGACCCTGAACGTCCGTCATACTGCTTTTCCTGCGTCTATGACCACATCAGAGGCGTGGTAGTTCCCGGATTTCTAATACATTGTACTTACCTAAGTAAGGGGCCGAGTTGCATGCCACCTACCATGAACATGCTACGTAGAGCACGTATCTCTTACCTGCCTATCTGGGTAGGTCTCAAGTACATCCATCATCGGAAAAATCCGCGACTTGCGCGGATATACCTTCTCTTAAACAGTAGCATCAACTTAGTTATAGCCGTTCATGTATGAAATAACTCGGATTGCTTTGTTGAGAAGCAGATCCTTCCAAATCGTGACGAGGTTAGAATTTAGGGACCGTTGTCCCGGATTTGTGCTTCTTGTGCACCATCCCAAAGGAGGAATTAAGACCGTCGTATGCACAGAGAGCTCCATATTTGGCTCTGTTGATCCTTGAGGAAAGTCTTGTTACGAGGGTGCTCGTTCCAACGAACCGTTAGCCAGTTAACAATGTGCTGACTTGTATGACCCATAGATCTTCGTGCTTTTGTTCTCGAATAGAGCATTAGATACCGACAAGCTCAATGTCAATCCATGACTTCTTGTCGAAAGGAGTAAATTGAAGGGGGAATTCCTTTCTTCCAGCATTCAAGCTACATATCATGAAAAATGAGCATCTCGGAGACAATAATAAATTACAATGTCGTCAATCTCTGGTTCTTCCATGTGAAAAAGGTGCCCAATGCCATACAAAATACTGACATCCCTGAGTGCGTACAAAATTGACCCTTGATAGGCAAAGACGAGTCAGTCAGCCAATCCTGCCGTCTAGAAACAGTTGGCCCCGTCGGAAGCGGAGTAAAACTCGTTCCGGTCCGTTTCAGCCCCGTAAAGGTTAAACCTTATTAGGGCAAATCAGCGTTGCTCATATACTGTTTGTGGCTGCTTTCCGGATGTTGGTATCACAATACACGGCTGGTTATGTTACGGTACCTGAACGTGTTTTTTGGTGTATGGTACGGACCATGACGCTGGCTTACACTTACATAGTACAGCACAATGTTATGCAGATAATGTATATCTCACCGACAGGAAGGAAAGATATATGTGCTGTTGATATTGATACCTATCGAGATATTAAGTACAAGTAATGACTTAATTACAAGTTATTTAAAACAGAAACTGATAATTGAGCTGGCGTTGTCTGGGATTTCCTGATTAGGGCTAGATATTGCCCTATCTGTCGACGAAAGAATAATGTAGCAAAAGGTATTAGCATAAGTGCAACAAGGGGAAGCATTTCTGACGAAAGACACTCAAGGTCATATCAATGAAAACACTGTAAGACCCAAATGTGCTGAACGATGGGAACTTATTCAATTAAAAACAACAAAACACATCTTAAGGGATTTCCTCATAAGCGATGCTTCAACTACCTGAATATGCCGGGAGGTCCGGATCAATTGAAGCACTCTCATCATCCAGTGCACTGATGCCGCCTCCCGGGCAGACGTTATACCAGGTGTATGCCTTCATATATGATTAGTAGAGCATTTAGCTTCATAAGTAGGGACAGACTCACGACGTTTGTTCGTGGAATAACTTGTTGATAATCAGCACGTCCAAGACCTCCGATATTAGGAAAGTGTATATTTGCCTAAATTTATGCTCAATATCCAGGATGGGTAATGATCGAAGACTGAACTCACCCCTCTGTCTTCCCCTTCATAACGAGCTCCCAACGGTGTCCATTGAAACGAGGAGCCATCTATCAAAGTGCCACTAGGCATTTGTCCACCATTCTGCCATACCTAATAAAATATTAGTTCCGTCTGGTGGATTGATTCCATCAAGAACATGTGCTTTTCTTACCGATGCATCTCCGCTAAATTTGTCAACCCAGAGGAAGTCTACCAGACCATCACCGTTTACATCGGCCCATTGATGGTCTTGACGGGCTTGCATTAGCAGAAATATGTTGACTGAAGGGCAATGGTATATTTACTTGCACGGTCATACCCTTCACTATGCTTGATTTGACCAATATCTTGAAAATCGTTCTCACCGAGGTTTAGTGCTCCTGTTGTGCGGCCATCGGGCCTTAATTTCGGAGAGTACAAAGTCAGTATTAGATACGAGACAAGTGCGAGCTTTATCAATACATACTCCATGCACAAATAATCGGCTCGTCGGTCTCCGCTATCATAGCAAGTCAATTGAAGAGCTTCAGCAAGATGAAGAGCTGGCCTAGACTTACTTGATATCAAAAAAGCGAAGACCAATATCATATAGTCCAACGCCCCAACCTTGAGTACAAGTTGCGTCGCCGGTGACCACGCCACGTTTATCCCAATTCATTGTCGAAGAGTCCCAGTTGTTAATCCATACTTCTGCTGCTCCGGTAGCTCTATCTACGAGCCAAAGGTCGCACTATAGAGTGTCATTAAGATGATGCGTTTTCAGAATATAGGAGGTCCATTACCTTGCCGTCGCCATCAAAGTCGGCTAGATGAAGAGCTTTCCGTTCTGTGGCCGTCTCAAATATTTCAAGTCCGGCAGGATCCCAATCTGATGGTTTGAGTGTGTTGCCATACAGATAGCCAACACCATCTGGAGAGATCCAGACCTGATGTAGCTCATGTTAATACAAGATTGAGCTTATACTGAGAGCGTACTTACATAGTCATCCATGCCGGTTCCTCTCATGTCGCAGTAGTAGTCACCGTCGCCTAGTAATCAAAATCTTGAATTAGTGCCATGGCGAAGTCCAGCAGATGCATTTTCGATAATCATACCTTTCAAAGTTGTCCCTCCATGCCCGGTATTCTTCCAAACATGGGCATAGTTGTCATCGATTGAAGCATTCGAAGCAGACTCAACGGACTCGACATACAAATAATCTGCTCCGTTGCCAGCGTACACATTCCCAAACTTCACGCGATCTCTAGCTCCAGCTACTCCCATGCCTGCATGAGTGACACCAACAGAGATCCAATCTGGTACTAAACTTCCCTTTCCGGTGCCGCGATTGTTGATATATGTTGTTACCTTGCCAGTATCGTCCACCCATAACCAGTCGCTACGAAAGTCCCCATTGATATCGACAAATCGAACACCAGCAATGTCACCCATTCCTTTTCCTGTGAATACGATGCCTAAGTCCTGCCAGTAGCCACCGTATGCAGAAGTTGGGGCATCACTTTGGCCACCGTTGCGCCAGCACTGGATATCACCATTGTCTGCAATCAAACAACTTTACAACCTGTCAGCATAAAAACTGAAATATTGAATGTTTGACCTTACTAGTCGATACGTCCATCGCCATCAATGTCCCCAAGCCGGACGTTTGTCTGAGTCAGGTTACCACCCGGCGCAGCCATCACCTGCCCGATATCCTCAAACGTAGGCACGTTATCAGTTGCTCCTTGGTTGATGGCGACGTACATTGCACCATCTGCACCGATGCAAATAAAGTCGTCTAAGCCATCATTATTGACGTCGCCCCAATGAACCCCTGAACAAGTATTTAGAAGTTAGTAATACTTATAACCCAAGGAGTAGCCATCTACAATACTTAGTGCGAGATGGAAGAGAAAGTACCTTTGGCCAAACACGGAATTTTGACGTCCAATTCAACAGATGATCCGAATTCCCCCGAATTTTCGTTCAAAAACATGTAGGTACCTTCGCCATCATGGGTCCAAACCAGCTCATCTAGTGCATTTTCTCTGTAGGCTCCGTACACGTTGACCAACTGAGCGAGATTGACCCCCTGATATATGTCTCCCGCGACGCTAGCAATATTAAGAAGGCGACCCATGTTCAGCGAAGTGTGTACATAATTCCCATCATCTGTTCCGCTCTCTTCTTGTGTTTGAGCGTAGTTATCCGTACTACTGCTCTCATATATTTGTTCGCAAGTATTGTTCGGAAAATCACTGACCCCCGTGTCGATTGGTGCAGAAAGATAGTTGTTGGCTAGAGCAGTCTGAATAGCTGCCCACCATACCGACGCCATCTTTTCATACCCATAGTCAGTCGGATGGGTACCATCTTGAAGATCGTCTGTGGTGAGAAATGTGTACATATCCGCAAGAACGATCCTGTCCCCTGCTGCCTCACGGTTCTCATAGACGTCATGATATTGCTCATTGATATCAGCAACAAGGTCTGGTTCTACCGTGTTTGGAAGTAATGTGGACATGATAATTGTGGTATTTGTTATTGCTCCATATAGAAAAGTGAGCAGAGAATCAAACCGTTCACCAGCACTATCTGTGTCATAGTTTTGGAGTGCGTCGTTTGTACCGATGCTGTGGTAGAAAATCATTAGAATTGGCCTTCCTGAGACTATAAGATCGTTCATTGCGAGTATGGTAGCCTACTTCAACAGTATCAGGTTCGGCATTTCGGAGATGTTATCCTCGACCACAGCAGTAATCTGATCAATCCGATAGCCAACATGTCCTTCATGATTCTGAAAATATACTGATTAGTAATTCTCTTCTAGGAAAAACATACACGTATATAGAACTCGAAATACACACATTATCAAGCATAGTTCCATCCTCTAAGCTGCCAACCATATTCACAGGCCACCCACTATACCGGAGTTGCTCACGAAGCACTTTTCGATATCCATTATTATCACTAGATAGGTAACCCTGAGTTATCGAAGCTCCAAGAGGCATGACTCGAAGAGTGAAATATTCCATATCTCGAGACGCTAATAAAGAGGCGTATTCTTCGGGACCGTCTAAGACCGGAAGCGATGCCATATTCACAGGCAATGCAGAACATACGAGCGGGAAAAAAACTGCTATTATTAGAATCGAAATCATCTTGAGTTCACATAAAGTTCAGCTGGAGATCAAATATCGAATGCCATATATGGCTAAACGGAGAATTATGTACCCCTATTGTAGGGATATTTCAAGCTACAATACGGATCTCGGAAGTAGCACGAAATGAAGAATTATCTCTCTTGTTGAAGAGCATTTTTAATTGAATCATTGAATTATTATTATACTCACATCACAACAGCAATGTGACCAAGTAATTATCCGAAAAGTGACCTGTAGTTGTCAAAAATAAGCCAAAATTTCAGATGACACAGTCAACATATTCGACGCGCGGCTATTTTGCACATTTCAATAGGGCTTCGGTCAAAAAATAGAGCCGATATCAGACAGAAAGATTCAAGATACTAGCGCTCCTCTATTTCTCACACTTTTTGCGAGCTTTTTGAAGGTCATTCTCATCTTGTTTGTTGAATATACGGGCGATCAAATGCTACCCAACGCTCTCCATATAAGACTATTGGCTTCAAAAGAGTCAGAACTTGCAAATGACCTTTTCTGTGGCTTGAAGTAGATTTTGAAGATGGTGTATGGTATTTGGACTTGAGGTCGAGTATATGGAATGATTGAATTGAGGATAATCCACGTTACACCAAGCACATTCATCGAAGGGGCTTCAGTGAATATTCCAGAGACCTCATTTGACGGACGGTAAACACTTTTCAGCTCAAAAGTCATTATAGTATCCTGTATTGAGTCCTAATTAGCTTGATAGGAAAAGGCTGTGTTACAGGAAGCAGGAGGGTATAAAGTCAATGCGCATCACCAGACACCATTCAGTAATGCTCTTTTTGAGGATTTCTTACCCTAGATTATTTCAGAATGGACGATCAGTACTTGATTATGTTCAAAAGAATTAAAATCATCTATTCGCTTTTGATCATAGTTTGTTGACGTTTCACCGACTTTGAATGCTGTTAGATTAGGGCCAGGAACCATTACCGAGACACAACTCTCAATTTTAAGCTTCAGCCATGCGCATGGCCAACCGTGGAGACAAAATGGGGTCTATAGATCCTAGCTTTAACAAGATTTTGATTGGTGGCTAGCGGACCGGTAATCAATAGAAGTACATGATAATTAATGGAAGATGTATGGGGTGTCTACATCACATGTACAGCCGTGCGGAATGCTGGTATGACCCTGTCAACTGATCTGCAATACATGACTATTCTCGCAAAACTACCACTGTAGTATTAGCGACTCTTTCTGCTATCCCGCAAAGTCTCGATGGGTACTGGCAGCCATTTTTGATTAATTCATTGCAATGGACATTTCTGGGCCATCCTTTCGTTTCGGCTGATCGTTTCGGCTGATCACGAAGTCAGCGTCCCTGATTTCCAAGCCAGGATAGTTGGATAGTTCGATACGCATCGGCAATACTGGGATGATGAGCAGAGAAAATAGGCATGGATAGAATTAGACTCCTTATCGATTCTAATCTAAGTACCGGGTATTGGATTTCGCATACAAATGATTCCTAGAACAACTCTAATCAAACCCCCTTTCCTTGTACTGAAGTGTCGCATAATGTAGGTATCGAGGAGCAAACTTGCGCCGAATCGCCTTTCCATATCGAAGAAAAACAACAAAGACCATCAAGATGGCAATTGCAATGACCAGGATAGTGATGAACGTGTTTTTCAGACCAGCCTTCGCGACCCACGGCGTAAGTGCAAATATGAATGCAGTGCTGATAGCGTTTCGTGTGAATGTGACCCCCACAATTGCGTCCCCAACTATCTATATTCATAAATGTTTGTGAGAAAACAGCTCTTGCAAAGTCTGAACAGAAATTAGTTGCAGGTAGGTAAGACTTACCTCTTTATACGAATCTGTCAAGTAAGTAATGGTGACAGCATCAATCGGAGTCACACCGATGTTGTATAATGCCAGTCCGATGGCGATAACAGGCCATGACTGATGGTCGCTGAGTCCAATAGCGAATAGAAGGGCGCCAGCGACGACAAATGGGAGAAAGGGAATCATACACCACAAACGCATCTCTGGTTCGAAAATCCCATTCCGGCGGCGAGAGAGGAATACTACCCACCAGTCACTCAAGGGGCCGACAATGAGTGCACCGATGGTGACACCAATCATTCTTGGGATACTCATGAGCCCAACCTGATAGGGAGAGAAGTTATATGGAGGAGCAGGAAGATAGGACGACATAGTGGTGGACATGACGTCTCCCAGTGCTACTAAGATGCCATAAACAAGAGCCGTCCAAGTAATGGCAGGGATTGTCGTTAAGATAACCAAAGGTTGATATACATGCTGAAGGAAGGAGTGACTCGCACTACCAGATGAAGTGGTGGTGTTTGTTAGAGCGATTCTTTGCCAATATGTCTTCATGGGGATATTGGGATTGATTGTGATGGGAGCGGCGGTAACGATTGTTTCATCTGCCATATCAACTGACGTGAAACCAGTGTTGGCACTTGTTTTCTTGGTATCAAGCTCCTCGGCCTTGTCTCTCTTGGTATCTAGTTTCTGGTCTTGATTGTTTGAAATCACTGATTTCAGTTGCAGCGCATTATCTGTATTGGTAGCTGGAACCGGTGGGCAAAATTTGGTTTCCTCGTAAGCGAAGCCAACAACAAAAATTGCTACACCAAAGATGATGGCATTTAACCACCATATCCATCTCCAGCCGAGGCCACTAGCGACATAACCGGCGATAAGGATGCCCATATAACTAGAAAGAAGCCACGTCCAGACATAAAGGGCATTCATTCTTCCTCGTTGGTGCACAAAAAAGAGATCCGCGATAGTCATTTGGACAATCACCTCTGCAAGGCTCCCAAAGAAACATTGTATAACATTAATCGCCATCAAGTCTCCCACAGTTTGCATCTTTGCTGACCAGATTGACACTGCAAATTGAACCACAGTACTGAATAGATACAGCGGGCGGCGGCCAAACTTGAGGGCAAAAGGAATTAGGATAAGGGAGCCAACTGCTAAAGCAGCACAGCCAGCGGCATAACTGTCATTTAGGATCTCGCTGGTGTAGCCAAGCTCTGTCTCCATAGGACCCCATGTTGGCGAATTCGCGTTGACAAATTCAGCGACCATAGCAACGTAAAAGCACGCCAATCCCATGTTCAGTAATTTGCGCCATGCGACCCAATTGAGGGGATCGTTGGGATCATCAGAGGGCCTTGGCTGTAGAATGAGGGACTCTCCTGAACCGGACGCAGCAATGTCCGCAAGATGTAGTGTACCAGGAGGCCACATCCTGCTACTACTCGACACATTTGAAGACATACTGCAATTGGGAATAATAACAGAGGACGGATTCTTGAGCTGGATGTATAATCGTTGATACAGGGCTGGGTATCTTGGAAGTATAAGAAGAGATTGAACTCAAAAGTTGGACATTGTGATAGTTAGGGCTTCTATAGAATATAGGATTTCCATTGCAGAATCATGTGGCCGGAGCAAAGTCTCTCTATCATAGGGTTGTGCATGAGATGCAATATAGATCGCTTCAATTTGTGGAAAGTCCCGGTTGGACCCGCTTGAAAAGTATCTATCTGGAACCTATCTTTGCTGTGGATCGGACGCTGTATTGCATTCTTTTTGATTGGTGGCAAATCCCGGCATCATACTGTGTTAGTTGCTTTATCAGTATCTTAGTCGAATGTTTAGGAGCCAGACACTGATCTGAAAATATTACGGAATCGTTTCAATGTTACGCTTTATAGTAGAACCTGCCCATGTATACCTACATAAAGAATCAGTCTTACATCCTCATTAATAAACTTGGCTAGGTCTCTCTAAACCGACAAAATGGGACAAGGTGTTTTCCAAATTTTTGGATTTCCAAAGAGTGTCGACTATTCTATTTCACACTGGCTTCAATCTGTACAAGATGACCCTCTGTTGCAACATCGAACGACACCGGAGTTGCCTCGGTCTGCAGATATCGTGATCATTGGATCTGGTGTAAGGATCTTGATTATGGAAATACTTTCATCAAAGATTTCATTAGATGGATAATTAACGCTGGTCAATTTTAGATGACCGGGACAACAATCGCTCAGAACGTTGCGAAAACCTGGCCCGAAGAGAAAGTGGTCGTTCTTGAGGCTCGTCTTTTCTGCTCCGGGGCTACCGGTCGAAATGCTGGCCATTGCAAACCTGACCAGTGGCGAGGTTTCACAGACTACGAGAAAGATTTTGGTACGGAACAGGCTATAAAGGTATAGAAAATATGGTGTTCATGTCTATCTCCTTTTCATTCTAATATGGCTGGCTTGCAGATCCTACAGAGTGAACAGCGGACATGGCTCCAAGTAGTGCAATACATACAGGAAAATAATGTTGACTGTGAACATTGGAGTGGTGACACTCTGGATGTTCCAATCACTCCACAGGCCGCGAGGATTGCAAAGGAGACTTTTCAGAGGTACAAGGCGGCTGGCGGTAAAGTCGACCATATAAAGTTTACTCAAGACCCTGAGGAAGCAGCAAAGGCTCGTAGACTATATCTGTGCTTGAGTGACAAGGCCGACTAACATAAACCGACAGATCTCGCAAGTGAAAGATGCACAGGCATGTTATGCGTGGTCGGCATCAACACTACACCCATGGAAACTTGCGGCACACATTATGCGTGATAATATCGAGAAAGGTATTAACCTTCAGACGAATACTGTAGTCACCGCTGTTATCCGATCGGAACAGTATCAAGACAAGTGGGTTGTGAAAACTGATCGGGGCGATATCGAATGTTTAAAGGTCGTTCACGCATCCAACGCTTATAGTTCTGCACTCGAACCGTCTCTGCGCGGTTTGATCACTCCATGCCCTCACATGTGCAATAGAGTTACAATTCCCAAAGATAGTAAGAATCTCTCAGCTTTGAAAGGCTCTTACGGCATTCTCCTCGGGCAAGACAATCTGATTACCATCAATCCCCGTCTCAATGGAGACGGTGCAATTCTTTTCGGCGGCAGTAACCCGGGTCAAACTGAATTCTGGAAGTGGCTTGAAAAGAATCCGTACCGTTACATTGACGACGGTATGACCGGATTCGACTCGATTTCTAAGGCTATCCACGAATTCGCAGTAGAAGAGTTAAAAGGATGGTCGACCGAAGATATCATGAAGCAAGAAGAGACCTATAAGAACGCCTGGAGTGGCATTCTCGGGCTTGTGAGTACCCCTTTTATCTGCTGCAGCACCGAAGCTTATGACACTGAGATATCTCAGAGCGCAGACGGACTTCCATTCATTGGGCAGTTACCTGGACTTCCAGGCCAGTGGATTTGCGCTGGGCACCATGGACAGTGAGTCATCCGTTCCTAAAGTTCCAGCTTAAGCATGCTAATAAGTGAACTCTTATTGTACTTACTAGTGGCATGGCACGTATCTTCACCGCAGCATCAGGCTTGGTCAAGTTGATGGCAGGAGGGTCTTGGGCCGACACAGAGCTGCCCGAGGTATTCCAAATGACTGTAGCAAGGACTGAAGCGTTGAAAAAGCGCTTGATAGAATCATCATCGCTTCAAGCTCGTATCTGAAGTTCCAATATTTGAATGTTTACATTACCAGCTACATTTCGTGAAGTGACAAGTTTGTTATTGGAGCCAGTTACGTTGCAGTGTTTCATGTTGGATCTGCCAACTAGACTAAAAGGAAGCGCGTATACCAGATGATCTAGTATGGCATGATATAGCATCTCGTATATGATTGAGATGTGTGCAGTATTAAGTGTTCCGACATGTTACTTTCTGTTGGTTGCTGTTAAGGGCTTGGTTTCCCAGATCATAAGCCTTAACCAAGCTGAGAAAGTCGTGTAGCACAGCCACTAGCGAAAAGGCAGTAGTTTATTGTAATAAGTCATTTTTCTGTTCTCAGATGTCTTATGGAAAAATGTATGGCACAACAACTCGGACCCGGCGTACGGGCGAACCAATACATAGAAAGGTCTCGTGAGCAGTTAGTTATTGATAAAGAATCCCCACACGCTATCTCCCAGATTCTTTTCTCAACCACACCAGTCTGATTTGACCACAAAAATTAAACGAGCATAGCAAAGACGAGAATTGTGAGCTTCTTCACCCCGATACATTGCCGATCTGCTCCATGTACCCACATGCGGGACAAAAACGAGCTTCATCCCGAGGCGCTCCACGCATACCATCGGGAAGCAGGACACTTGTCGCTTGTGCCAAGTGTAAGGAGAAGAAACTCAAGGTAGGAAAATGCGAAGAAGAAAGCTCCAAAGCCATTCAACTGACAGCTCAAGTGCGACAATACTATCTCAGGATGTGGTAACTGTCTCCGTGCTGGATTCGGTCAGTATAGCCTCTTTTTGCCACAGATGTTGATGTTCTAGTTGAGTTACCCGTTTGACACTCAATGACAGTCTGCCTCGTGGAAGATCCAGTAACGAGGACATATCGGCCACGCAATTACGTTGAAGGCTTAGAAAAACGCGTGGCTTTTCTCGAGAACTTCCTAAAGCAATACCATCCAGATCTTACCACTAGCAACTTGTCTGAACATCATGGATCTCAGCCAGAATATTCCCCAACCCCCTTGCCTTCGGCACAGCAACACATTGAACGCTCCAATCATCAACGTGTCAATCAATCGGTCTCATCCAGGACTAAAGACGATAATATCCAGGAAGACGACGACGGTGTCGAAAAGCTGGCATCGAAGGTCGGCCTGCTAAGCCTGAGTGCAGCTGGAGCAGAGCCTCAATACTTAGGCACATCTTCCATCTTCGCTTTCTCTCGGTTGATCAATTCGACTCTCCGTCAAGTGGTGGCTCCCGACCTGGCCACGACCAGGGCGCTCGATACGACAGAGGACCGTTCTTCCTTGCTGCCATTACCGTGCTTGTTACCAGACTACCTCTCAGCCGTTCAATTAAGTAATGTATATTTTCAAAATGTTAATACACATTATCCCTTTTTGCATGAGGCAACCTTTAGGGAATGGGAGTCAATGCTAAGGGACGAGTCAGCGGGGCTGAAAACTTGTTCCCCCTGCTCACTTTCTCTGTTCTTCTTGAATATGGTAGGGTTCCCAGCCATCCTCGGCTTTGAAGTGAAAATTTTCTCTAACTCATCGTGATAGGTTTATGCAGTTGGTGCTTTGCTCTTACCCAATCTCGGATACTCAGCGGAGGTAAGCAGACAGCCCTCTTTACCTGCCCTGAGTTGACAAGTATTTACGTAGAGCTTATATATGTCAGCACTGATGTATATCGACGATATACTAGTTCATGATAATCTGGAAGCTGTACAGGCCATCCTGTGTTGCGCAATATACTCACTAAGGTCACCGACCGGCACTTCCCACTGGTATGGACAGCATGAAAACGAAAGAAACCATCTCTTGCTTATGATTATTTATTTAGGAAACTCGCTGGTCTAGCACTTCGTCAATGCATTGATCTAGGTTACCACCGGAATACGAAACACTTCGCAGCACCTGCAGATGTGCTTAGGGCAGAACTACGCAAAAGAGTATTTTGGTGCGCCTACGTGGTCGAAATTCAAGCTGCCGTTATGTTGGGGCGACCTCTAGGTGTCCCTTACCAAGAAATTGATGCTGAAGTAGGTCTCTGAAATTTTCTGATATAAGTCACAATCTAATGAAATATACGTATAGTACCCGATCGACATTGATGATTCATGCATCACAGATACTGAGCTTGTTGGTACACCACGAACTTCGCCAAGTGATGCACCAAACAACATGACGAGAGCGATTCATACGTTTCGAATTCGACGGCTGTTGAGCCGCATTCATACCCATCTTTACTCAAGACCTGATCCGCGTTGTTTTGGAAAGCATAGCCAGCAGATAGACGTACAGAACATCCGCGCCGAGATCGAAGAATGGCGCGCAGAAATTCCTCCCCCCGCTTCCCACGCCAACGAGGAGCTGGTCTTGTTTACAACCGAAGATTGGTATGATCTAGAATATAACTACACGATATTACAGCTCTATCGTGCGCAGATTATTGATCACCGGGCAGAGACTACGGATGGTGCATTCTTGGATTGTGTCAGGGCCGCAGAGAGTATTTGTCAAAGCTATCGTCGCCAATTCGTGGGGAAACGACAGAGCTGTACCTGGACGGCACTCCACGAGCTTTTCCTTGCAGGACTGACATTTCTTCATTGTCTTTGGACGTCGTCTGCGGCTCAGGACGCATGTGGTTATGGAAAGGCAAACGCAACATGTAATGACTGTATCATCACATTGGTTGTTATGGCTGAACGATGGGACGCCGCTGCGCCTTACCGGGAAATATTTATCGCACTTGCAAACAGAACAATGTCAATGATGAGTGATAGGATCGTTGAAAGTGCTTCTAGGAGCATGACATCGGCTGGTCCCGAGAATCATGACAAGGAGGACGTAACTGAATGGATGAGAATTGTGGCCGATGCAGGTGTGCTTAGGGGATATAATGGGCTTCTGACTGGTCTGACAAGGGATTGATTTCTCTCTGAAGTAGTAAAATGGACAGTTGGAGATCTTCCTTGCTATTTCCAGCAGGAGGTTCATTTACATTGAAGTCGAAATGGATTAAAATGGAATGAGATCCTCTTCTAAAGCTCATTATTGTTGTTTTGCCCCTTGAACGAAAGATGTCGAAACATTTGACTATGCAAGGCCTTGAAACCAATAATAGATTATGATGAATTATAATTACCAGACCACAGCGCCCCCAGACTTTCTGAAGTTCTCTTCTGATCCGGCTGAGCCAATGTTCTCGGGGTAACGTTTACAGATCTTGATCGGCCTCATAGCGCACTTTTTGATCATTTCTCTCACTTCGTCGATTGCCTCATGACCCGTGAAGATTAATAATACCTCGTTACCTCCATGCTAATGAAATTTGAGCTTCCCCACCGCAAAAATGCTTGGCAGGTTGCACCAATGTGGTGGCCTGCTAACTCCTTATGAGGTGTTACAGTCAGGCATTCCCTTCGGGGGCGTGTGTTGTAAATTGTTACAAATAACCATCATGATCCTACCTATACTAACAAGCCCCGAAAGCGAATCACACAGCTGTCATATCCATTCTTTGTTTTTACGTTTCCCCCTTCTTTGAATTTTTCTTCCTTCTTGTTCAGCAGGATGGGAATGCTAGAAGACGAATGGAGAATATCTGCCGAATTCGTAAAACCCATGACCTGCGTGGCTCCAAGGTTGCGATGGATCAGTTAGGGCTAGGTTCCATAACCCTAAAACGTATATGCATGTTCAACCAGCACGTGAGTAAGCATTAGAGACAGACTTCTCCAGCTGATAGTACAAAGCTGCCCAATATTGGTCCTATCTATCGATTCCATGCAGGCATACAGCTATATTGCACGATGACTTAGTATGGCTAGTGATTATGGTGCCATTCCTTTTCTTTGTCCAACCCCTCAGTGTAGCAGAGACACGCAGCGCTAGTACGACATTCCTACTTTTAGCATCAAGATAGCGGCATGCACTAAAATTTTATGTTGGTATTGGGGGAAGAATCCATGTTGACTGCGCCCCCCCGTCCAACATTGCTGAATGTACTGGAGTTTTAGTACAAGGCCCAAGAGTGGACTGCGCCGCCCCATACACCTTCGATAGTAGTACATACTACATACATCTGTGCTGATAATCCAAGGCTCTTGCTGCTTTTCGTTATCTCCCACGAAACGTGAATGGTAATAGAGTAGAGCGCGCTCTGGTGTCCCAATACAACCGCCTCCCGGAACCAACAGGAATCTTCCAAAAAAGACTGTAAGAATAATGAGAAATGTCGTCCCAGCATTTGTACACACTAGCAGATCAACTCGGCGCATTCGATGCTGACATCGATTTGGACCTCAAGAGTACTCACGAAATTGTAGAGAAACACGGTGATAAAGAACTATTTACATACTCTGCTTTGAACTCGCCAAATTTCTCAGAGGCAGGCACTCCGCCGATCGAGTCAAGCTCGCGATGGACGATAGGATGGGTTACGCCCAGCGCGATTCTGAGCTGTTTCTTGTCTGGTAAGTTGCAAGTCTAGAGTTAATCGATTCGGTGATGAGTGTTCTGTTCTAACATAATCTTCAGCTGTAACCCTAGCCATAGCTCATCTAGGCCTTTTCCGATGGTTGAATGGACGAGAAGACTACGGTCCACCTTTTGATCAGCCGTTCGTTACAGGGCTTTCGTACTTTTTCGTAAACGGATTCCGATTACTTCTCGCGGCCTCGCTGGGTATCTCGTTTGTTCAGATGGTATGGAAACTCCTCCGCTCACGGCCTATACAACTCGGTGATCTTGATCATTTATTGTCGGTCTTAAGCAATCCACTCCAACTGGGTCGGGTCAGTCTGTTTTGGAAAGCTCCGATTCCATTTCTATGTGCGATTGTGTTTTGGTGTCTTCCTATCGCGATGGTATTTCCTCCTGGTGCGCTCACGATAGAAACAAGAACAATTTCGACAGTATCAGAAAACACAGTTTCTACGCTTAATCCGACCTTTGGATATGGAACATATGACGGCATGTTGGCGGCGGCATTGTGGCAGACTGATAATCTCGGTGCTTATGGGTGAGTATTTCTAGTAAGAGAGAGAGATAGAGAATGAGACATGGAACAACTTGTTTAACGAAGAGACAACAGTGGACCTACCACCATAGTGCGAAGAATAGCAACACAGTCAATCCTCTCAGGGTCATACTTGACCTCGCACTCCCCATGCGGCCAAAACTGTTCATACACCATTGACGTTAATGCACCGACCTTTCAATGCAACGAATCATCCGTTTCTTCTGATCTCTTCAGCTGGGTCAACAGCACTTACCCTCAATTCGATGCTTTCGAATATATATACGTTGCACATGCAAACAGCGCTGCCCTGGTTCAGCCACCATATAACTTCAACTTCCAGCTTGCATGGTCCAATGGTGGTATGTCAGGGACTTTCCAGAATCTAAGCTGTACGACTTATGAGGCTGTGTACACGTTTCACATTGACTATAAGGAAGGCCTTGAGACAGTCACGACGACGAATATGCAGCTGGGGCCAATTTTGGATAGTTCCAACCTCTACACTGATTTTGGGATGTTTCCTCAGAACGAAGGCAATGCCACAGATAATCCGGTGGTGAATGCTACTTCATTAGGGAGCGGGGGAGGCAATGTAACAGATACCAATAGAAGGGCCAATATGGCAGCAATCCAGGACACAGTTGTTGACGCCTTGTCTGGGTATATAGACGCATTGAGTAAGTATACCCTTCGACACTCTAACTGTTTTCATTCTTATCAGTGAATATAGTACTCCACGCCCAACAATCCGCCAACACACTCATCGCCTTGACAGATCTCTACTCCGGCACAACGACATCCCCTACTTTCAACATAACCGAAGAATCAATGCAACACCTACTCCAAAACATTGTCATATCGATGCTCACCCTCAACCAATCGAATACTCTAGCCAACGTCACTGTTTCGGAGAATGTCAACGTATTCTCCTTCAGCAACCCTGCACGCTTAATAGTGCCCTATTTCCTGTCGGCATGTATATCACTCGCATTCATCATCAGCGGTGGACACGCATTGCTCAGTAACGGTATCTCCGCGTCAACGGGGGGAGTATTCCAGACCTTGTGCACGACTCGTGGAAGTGATCGGCTAGGCGATTTGGCTGCAAAGGGGTGTCTGGGTGGGAGGGAGAATGTGCCTGAAGACTTGAAGAATTTGAAGGTTATGTTTGGCGTGTTTAAGAATTCGGATCATTCGAGTAGCACTAAGCCCATGGCTGGGTTGGGGACTGTGGATGAGGTTATTCCGTTGGTGAAGGGGGCTTTTTGATGCATTATGAATAAGCCGGATCGAGCATTTTCAAGCAATCGTAATTGCATAGCTTTTTAATGAACTGGGCGAAAAGATTATCATGAGTGAGAGAGAGATATGTGATTTTGTATACGATTGGGGACCATAGGGCATGATAGATAGCAGAAACAGAGGCTACTATACAAACGTTAAAAAAAGGATATAAAAAATCATCAGAATGTGCTTGTCGCCAATCGGCTTGCTGCATTTCTTGCGTCAAGCTTGTCATCGTCATCCTCCTCTGCAATAGAGCCAACTCCACTGAGAGCGCGAGCCCGCCCATTGCCAGCACCATCACCATTTGCAGCCTCGTCTGCAAGAACGGGCACAACAACCGTGCTACCGCTCATACTTCGGCTGAGACTATCGTTTCGACGGGGCACGCCACTCCATGCGTCGCCCTTGGGACCCTGGCTGGAAGCCAAGCTGGATCGACGAACTGTGGGGTGAGACTCTCGGCCAAGACGGCTGAGTCCACCAGACGAGTCAATTGCTCGGATATCAGGTCGCACACTTTCGAGCAGAGCTAATGTTCGGCGCTCAGCTTCAATTTGTCGAAGGGTATATTCGCGCAGGCTAGAAAGGACGTCACTTGATGTTCGATCAAACCAACGTCGTGTCTCCAGCAACAGGTTCGATGTTACTCTTTGCGTCTTCTTGGTAAGGTATGTTTCCTGTCCAAGAGCTTCATCCAGAGCGCTAATAGCTTCGTCCACTTTATCCGGGCGAACCGATGAGCTACCCTTAAGACGGTCGGCTGCGGCGCGCTTACTACGAGCCGTCTGTTGGGCTTGAATCAGTTCTCGGAGAAGAATATGTCGGTTCGTCAAGGTCTCCTTCACAATGAATGCGTCAGAGGAGTAGTACTCCAACGGATCACCTAGAGTCGTAGCTTCCGCTGTGGCTTGAGCAGCATGGTAGTCACCGGCTGTTTGGATAACGCGACCAAGTTTCCGATAGGCGTTGCTCAACCCAGTGTGGGTTTCCTGTACATGCATGTGTCCGATTTTAACACCAAGGTCAGACTCCGCAAGACCAAGTCCTGCGATACGTTAGAAAGGAATAAACACACGACGAAATCAAAAACGTACCTCTTCTAGCTTTAACCACGCGATCGGTCTTCTGACTGGCGTCTAGGGCACCGAGATAAAACATCTTGACGACTGGGCGCGCATTTTGCAATTCAGGAGTATCATCTGGGGGTGGCGCAAACTGTTTGATAACCTTTCGGCGAACTCCGGTAGCTGGCTGTTTCATTCGCACAACTGGACTATAGCCGAAATCGCTTTCCACAAAGAGCACAATCTCATCGTCATGCACAAGGACGTCATTACTAAACACATATGTCAACCACCTCTGCATCGATGCCTTGACGCGAATTTCATCTTCATCGGTTCCCGCGCCGGCCGGAGTGAGCGGAGGAGGAACAGCGGGTACAATCGCCTCGGGGTTTGAGGATATCAAATGTTCAGATAGTTTCACGAATTCAGAGTGTGTGCGACGTATGTCTCGATATTGCGTGGTTCGAAACTTGGGAATATTGGTCTAAACGCAATTAGCCCGATATCAGTGTTAAAATATTGACTAGAACATACGTAAACATCGAATCGAAGAATTGGATCCTTCTTGCCAGTCCTTTCGAGTGCCGTTATCTTTCCTTGTAGCCTGTACGTCGGCGCAGCCTGTCTCACGTTCTGCCGAGCTCCGGTCTGATAACGAGCGGGCGTCTCTGTCCGTTTCTGCTGCGGCGGAGCCGCCTGGTGTTGCGCATACTCGTGCTCATTTGATGGAACGCTGCGAGGAGGATTCAATGGACCATTCTGTTCAGATACTGCAGCGTGCGCATTCCCCGCATTATGTTCGCTATCGTGGCTATCATCGTAGGGCGACTGGTGCGGAGGTAAGGGCGCAGGGACGACGTCGGCACCATGTCCCGCACCGCCAAAAGTGTCTCTATCAGCACGTGGAGAGCCCCAAGGAGACGACTCCACCGGGTCAGCTGGATCATGTGCTATGGAGGAGTAGTCCATTGTGTGAAATGGCTGTAGATGTTGTCGAGCTGATATGGAGGTGGAACCACGGGATGTTCTATCACCACGGTCCTATCGCACCAAGAGACGCGCAGTAATTGCTCACAATGATACGGTAATATACTGAGAAAAAGCCAGCCCACAGACAAACACCTGCGAAGGAGAGAGGGAATGAGAGCGAGGAGATAGAGCGCACGGAGGCAGAAGCGTTGATTGAGGGTGTTTAGTGCGGAGACACCAGCTCGCAATGACATCGCCTGGTGGGGCCTCGCTGGTCCCTTTTGATTCGCCAATGCTCTCCCTTCTTTCTTCAAAATCTCAACGTCGCTTTCTATGACCTTGATAAACAGTCATGTCAGGACGAGTCATCGAGATATGGTGAAGATATTGGGATAAAAATGCATGTCCCTAATCAAAATATAAGATAATCGATATGGTGACAGCTCCGTTCCTGGGATGGGCCGCTATCCGACCCATCCCCAGGCTGCCCAGACACAATACTTGCAAATATGTATCAAGCAGATTACAATCCTTCAAAAGACCACTTGGATTCTCTTTGAAAGGGCAACATTACCGAAATCTGAGTTCTTCTCCAGTCTGGGGCGATGCAGGTATCGACCTAGAGAAAACTCGAAATATCGGCATTATCGCCCATATTGATGCCGGCAAGACCACCACCACGGAGCGCATGCTCTACTACAGCGGCTTCACACGGCGAATAGGCGACGTTGACGACGGCTCAACAGTTACAGACTTTCTACCTGCAGAAAGAGCCCGTGGAATCACCATCCAATCTGCTGCCATTACCTTCCACTGGCCACCGTTGGCTGCTGATGGGACCTCCAGTGGGCCTAGCTTGGAAGATCTAGAATCCCAGAACCTTCCAAGGTCGAGAGCTTCTCACACGGTCAACTTGATTGATACACCAGGTCATGCGGATTTTACATTCGAAGTGCTGCGGTCATTGCGCATTCTTGACGGCGCAGTCTGTATTTTGGATGGCGTCGCTGGTGTTGAAGCCCAAACGGAAAAAGTATGGCACCAGGCTAGTGTGTACCAAATCCCACGAGTTGTATATGTCAACAAGCTTGATCGCGATGGCGCTGCATTCGGGCGCACGGTGCGTGAAGTAGGCTCGAGACTGCAGGGCTGGCCCGCAGTCTGCCAAATCCCTTGGTTCGAAGGTGGCAATGGACGCTTTACTGGTATTGCGGATGTTGTTTGGCTTCAGGGTTTATTATGGAAGGAAGGCGGTGACGGTAAATCCGTCAAGGTGTTTGACCTAGCTGGTTTGGAAAATGAGGATAAAAGACTCGCCGAAGAATTGAAACGAGCTCGAGTGGCTTTGGTCGAACTACTGAGTGAACATGATGAAGATATGGTCGAGTCGTTTTTTGAGCATGAAGATCATCTAAAGGTTCCGCCAATGACTATACTTAACAGTCTCCGCAAATGTTTGCTTGGCCCGGAATCACAGAAGATAATACCAGTGTTTGCTGGCTCTAGTTTCCGAAACATGGGAGTGCAGCCTTTGCTCGACGCAGTCAACAATCTTCTTCCAGGCCCATCCGAATCAATCGATCCGGAGATCAGTCTTGGAAGCACTAAGGGGTCTCTAGGAAATCTACTAAGCGGAGAGTTAGCTTTACAACAAGAAGCAAAGACCGCCGATATTACGAAATCAAAGCAAAAGAAGAAAACGGCAATTATACCGGCTTCGATAAACACGAAAGAGCTGGCTGCTAATCTGGAAAGCTGTGCATTGGCATTCAAGGTCGTGAGCGACGCCAAGCGTGGAGTTCTTGTCTATGTTCGTGTCTACTCAGGATCCCTCAATAGGCACTGCCATCTATACAACACCAATCTTCACGTCACAGAGCGAGCTCCTCGTCTTTTCAAAATGTACGCTAATGACGCTGTTGAGGTCGACTCCATACCCGCCGGTCATATTGGTGTTGTATCTGGACTGAAACATGCCCGTACTGGAGACACCCTCATTTCATGCGTTGGAAGCAAGATGACCCCTCCTGAACCGCTGAACACTCTTCAACTGCGTCCTATCGATGTACCGCCTCCTGTCTTCTTCGCCAGTATTGAACCGCACAGTCTTAGCGAAGAGAAAAATATGCGAGAAGCTCTAGCATTACTTTTGCGAGAAGACCCTAGTCTTCACGTTACCGTAGACGAAGACTCCGGCCAAACACTGCTAAGCGGCATGGGAGAATTGCATTTGGAAATTGCTCGAGACCGACTAGTCAACGACTTCAAAGCCAAAGCAACCATGGGCCGAATCGAGATTGGATATCGAGAATGTGTACTTGGTCCATCAAATCCGGTGACCAAGATTTTTGATCGAGAAGTTGCAGGCCGAAAAGGAAAAGCTGGATGTACAGCAGTCGTCGAACCATACGATCCGGAGTCGGACTCCGATGAGATAACCTCTGATATCATCTTCGCAGAAACCGTAGATGGAAATCGAATCATCATTTCCGCTCCGGGGATAAACATATCTACAGACAAGCGGGGCAAAGAAGAGAGTTCAAATCTCCCACCACAGCTAGATGTGAACTCGTTCCGAAATTCGCTGTACAACGGCGCGCTGTCTGCATTTGCGCGTGGCCCACAGTTCACGTTTCCGATGCATAACACAAAAGTAACGCTGACATGCAATGTCGTCGAGCACCTTTTCGGTTCAGAGAGTAGCGCTTCAGCCCTCTCTGCTGCAGCTAGGCTCGCGACTCAAGGCGCATTGCGTGACTTAGCCACAGGCCAAAACAGCGGTACTTGTATGATGGAACCAGTCATGAACGTAATTATTAGCGTCGACGAAGCCAGTCTCGGTGCCGTGGTACATGACATTTCCTCAGCGCGCGGCGGGCACATTATCTCCCTCGACGAAGAGATGCCCATCTCAACCTCTATCGACAACACTAGTCCTGAAGATGAACAAGTCGTCATTGACGTCAATAAAATCTACGCACCGCCAGACCCCTTCGAAACACCCACTGTGGCAGGCGGATTACCCATCCAGGCACCTGCCAACCAACCCCGAACAATCACTGCAAAGGTGCCATTGAAAGAAATGGTTGGTTATTTGAAACATTTGCGCAGTTTAAGTGCGGGGAGAGGCACGTTTGTGATGCACGTTGATCGATTTGAGAGGATGTCTGCGCAGAGACAGAAGGCGGTTTTGGCTGACTTGCACAGGTAGATACCTACTGCTTGACTGGAATAAGCTACATCCTTCATGTACATTACCTTATACTATATCGCACTATTATTGATTCATGTACTATATTACTCGACGAGGACAGAGGGGACAGACGGGTATCGATGCAAACTATATATTTGATATTGATATATCTACCAATCCTCACCCCAATCCTCCTTTTCCTTCGCAGTCCCAGACGTCGCAGTATTCGCACCAACACCCGTAGCAGCCGGCGCCATTGCGCCAACCCTAGCCCCAGCCGCGGCGGTAGTTGAAGTTGGCGTATTCCGCATAGCAGCCGTACCAATGGCACCAGATTGCCGTTTCTGACGAGCAGCCTGCTCCCCGACAGCCGAGAAATCGTCCCAAAAGTCTTGTCGCTCTGGTTGCGCTCTTCGCTGTGCGCCACCGGCTCCTGTCCCTCCTTCGCCCTCGACGAAGCGGTTGAATCGGTCTGCTGCATCGCGGGCACCGACTTGTAGGTTTTGCCCTAGTTGTGCGGCATGTACCCGTGCTTGGGCTGCAAAGTCCGACTCGGCCAGCTGTTCGTTTATTAGCACCGCTATTCATACAGATCACATGAAATAAGGTGACGCACCTGTTTAGCAGTAGGCGCAATATACGTATCATTCATAGTCTTTGCACTCTTCCCAACCGCAGAAGTAAACCATCCAAACCCCTTCGACAAAGCACCAACCGGATCAGTCTGAAAGTCATTCAGACCGGGCACTACACCGCTGCCCTGCGTCGGTCGAGACGTTGATACCGGTACACCGCCTCCAAACCCACCATACTTCCCACCCGCCGAAGGCGCAAGACCATCTGGCCTCGACGCATTTTCGTTACCCATCTTGGCGAAATATGCTTCATTACGCTCCTTCTGTGTTGCTGCGCCCGTAGTGCCAGCGGGTGATACTCTACCTCCTTGTAGCGGCGTACTCGACCTCGACGATATAGTCTCCGTGACCGTCACCGGTGGCGAGACAACCCTCTTCTTCTTCTCACCGGGCACATATTCCACTCCTTCAATCTTAGCCGTCAGCCTATCCTTGTACTCCTCCCCGACTTCACTATCATATCTCTCCTTAATCGTCGAATCTTCGAATGTTCGTCCTTCGGAAATGACGATTGTGTGTTCATCGTAGAAATGTTTCCAGGTATCGTTTCCGCCTTTTTCCATGCGTTGGATTTCGGCGTTCTTGAAGGCGTCCATCGTGATGGAGCGGACGAAGGAGACGTGTACGCCCAGGCCGCGGTGGGTGCCGGCGCAGTTGAGGCAGATGAATATGCCAAATTTGGGTGATGCCTGCATTTATCGCAGACTTGTCAGTGCGACGTTTCTTATACAAGGCCTCACGATTTGGATGTTGGGTCTTACCCATTGCGGGGAGGGTGCGCCGCAATCGCAACAGCGGTCGTTTCCATTTGTCTTTGAGATTTGGAGCAACTAAGTAAACGATGTTAGCAAACAGTCATTACTGACGAGTCTCCAAAATTTGTATGGATGCTGATTATGGTAGTCACGCGCATCATACCTTGGCCCTCGTTTCAGGGTCTACCTCCCACAATTTCGACATCGTGGGCAGAACGAGGTGGCCTCAATTGACCCTGTTGAAAGTACAACTCTCCAGAGATTGCGACAATACAACAATATCGAGACACTCTTCAGTTGAATCCTGCTGTTTGTTTTTATTCGGGCTCGTGTCGTATCAAGGTGGACTTGTGGTTAGGTACTTGATTCGTTCCAAGATAAACGGACAATGGCTTGTCGGGACCATTGCGGTTGGCCGAACGCACCTGGCCCGTGCTTCGTCATACATGAACACATTCATCATGTTTACACTTTACGATGTACATTCAGGGCGACGAATAGCCTAGAGCTAGATTTATATACCATATAAGAATTGAATTGTTCATAGATTGATAGTCATGGCGACTGGCTTCAAGTATGCTTAGCCTTGAGTCGCAAAGTATCAAACACGCAGACACAAGTATTAAGCATACTTTCCTTACTTCTTAAAATATGCGGCTGATCATAAACTATTGTTCTTCAGCGTCAAAGCCTTGTAATCATCCCTGGTTCAATGATACTGTCATTTAAGCAGTGGCTTCTTCGGCGGCGGGCTCAGCAGCCTGCTCTTCACCTTCACCGGGAATGATATCTTCCTTGCCGGGGCTGTCGATAGCAACCTTGACGGCGATTTCACGTCCTTCGATTTCCTTTCCATTCATTTCTTGGACGGCCTTCTCCTGGAGAGCCTCGGATCCCAAGGTGACGAAACCGAAACCACGGCCCTTGCGGGGCTCGTTGCGGGCCTGAAGTTTCTTGATCATGAAGCGAGGAATAGGGCGAAGAGCGATCTTGGCGGACACAGGTTCGTAATCCTTGAAAAGTTCCTTGAGCTGTATAATGAATTAGCCTCGTTTAAAGTCGACTTAGGGTACGGAGACAAACCTTCTCCTCGTCAAGATCGTAAGGAAGGTTGGCAACCATCACCTTTGTCTTGGAAGGGATACCATCTTCGGGGGGACCACGCTGTTTCTGAGCACGGGGAGCACGGGCCTTGGCTTCTTTGGCGGCCTCATTCTCGGTAGCAGCTTCGGTCAAAGGAATAGCCTGGCCAGGAACGTTGGTGGGCACAGCAGCCTCAGGCTCGTCATTTTGCTGTAAATACGACTAGAGTTAGATTATAAACCGAAAGCATATTTCGTGCGGAAAACATACAGCTTCAGTGCGGCGGCCACCGCGGGCGAAACGGCCACCACGACCGCGGCCACGGCCACGTCCACGGTTAAGGCCCCTCTTGCGACCTTCTCCACCGCTAGCACCTTCACCGCCACTCATTGCACCTTCCTTGGCTTCGGCGGGTTCAGGCTTGCGAGCAACTTGAACGGACACCTTGCGCTCAAGGATTTCTTTGCCAGAGAGCTGTTGAATAGCGTCCTGGGCCTCATGGGCGGTGGCCAGGTCGACAAAGGCATATCCAACGGGGCGGTTGGTACGAGGGTTCACAGGGATGGCAACGCTCTCACTAAAAAATTTTGAAATGTATTAGTCTCTTTTTGATGGAATAGACGTAGTAAGTTGATGGAACGGGCCAGCCAAGCAACATGTGTCATGTGTTATGTGTGATGGTTACGCAGCATGTGTCATGCCGTAACCATAACGAATAGGCCGATTGTATAACATTCCTCAAAAATAGCAGCGACTTACATGGTGTAGCCGTTAAAAAACTCCTTGAGCTGCCCCTCAGTGGTCGCGTATGCGAGATTCCCAATATAGAGCCGACGACCCTCATCAGCACTGGCAGCAGCGGCGTCGACGTGGGCGTCGCCGTTGGTGTCGTTGAGGGAGGATTGAGCCRGGGCGTCGGCGAGATTGTCTGCGGCAGTAGACATGTTTAGGCTGAGGACACGGGGTCGTTCTTTTGAAGGTATTGAGAGTCAAGCACGAATAACAGACCGATGTGTGGAGGGAGGACTCAGGTAGCGTGAGGCTGCCTTTTGGGTGGGATAGATTGACTTGAGGGGAAAGGAAAAGGGTAGCTTAGTGCCCTAGATGGAAGGTTTGGAGATCGAGGTTGGAGAAGTGAGGAACAACAGTCAGAGTAGGTGATGTCTGGTTGCGAGGGAAGTCGCGGGCCGGGGTTGGAGAAAGGAGAAGGAGGTGGAAAAGGGCAGCAGCGACCCAAAATGGCACTAGGCCTGTTTGGGCGATATGTGTTCGCCTTGCTGCCTGGCGGCTTTGTAGCTTCAGAGCTTACTTTGACGCCTGAGGTCTCCATCAGACAAGGTTGCTCCACCACAACCATTCTTCAAGGATACATATCTTTATTATCTCGACGCAAAGACATGCTTTGACTTGATTCCGCACAAAGCATTCGTACCATCCCGTCTTCGCAGTCGAGGATTCAAAAATTGGTAGGACAGCCCAGTGTCGCACAAGGAATCAGGTGGTCATTGAAGATTACCTACTGGTTCAATGTACTCGGTACGGATAGTATAGAAACCCTCCTTCAGGCCATCCGTTACACGGGCTATGTCTGATTGACTCCTAAGATATGAGGCATCTCGCCGCTAGTTCCAAGGTTACTC
This sequence comes from Talaromyces amestolkiae, assembly GCF_001896365.1. NCBI lineage: Eukaryota > Fungi > Ascomycota > Eurotiomycetes > Eurotiales > Trichocomaceae > Talaromyces > Talaromyces amestolkiae. The sequence goes on along the minus strand of NW_024468049.1, from coordinate 518,222 downwards.
ACGACTCTCGTATTCCTACAGTATTATGATAGGCTAGCACAGGTCAATCTTCAGGTTGAGCCTACTGCCCTGCCAGTAAATAGTGGCTTTGTCGTAAGGACGTGGTGAGGTAATCGCGCAGCGGTTGAAAATGCGTTCTAGGCCGCTGACAAAACATTGTCACACCAACAGAATCAGAAAATATGATATCGAAAGCATCACATGAAAAAAGCAGAATTCGGTCATATTACAAGTTCGGGACTGCTTATGAAGGGTTATAAAGCTCAATAACAAGCATTCTGTTATGTATGTACGTACATGCAGGCCATATGTTAGAACGTGTGTCTTGTTGAGTGGATGACGAATAGGCAAATCTTGAAAAATGGGCTCTCGATGACGTTTTGTGGTTGCGCTGTCGATTGGTTGCCCGGGTGTTTAGGAACCTATTCTTGACTGCTTGTACTAGTGTACGTACTAGGCCGTACCGCCCGACTAGCAGTCGCCACAGACTGTGATTTTTTCCCGCTGTAGGCCTAGCCTCCAGGCACTATCTGATCTAGCGTGGACAGCCCATTGGCCGCTATCTATCGCCCAATCTCATCCCAAATCTAACTTCTACTCTTCTCTTCTTGATCTTCTCTCTCCACGTTGTCGGTCTCTTCAGCAAGATCAATTCTCCATCATGGATCGAATTGAGCGCGTCGAGGGTTCCGCCAGCAATGGGGGATCGAATCTCCTGCGGCCTCCTTCCCAGGAAGCCTTTCCTGCCTTCCCTGAAGAAACCGGCTCTCAACAGCAACCCTCTGCGAGACCTCCACCCCGTTTAAGACACCGAAACCGCCAGCCGAGTATCAGGCTACGTCGTCTCTCGTCCGCCTCGAGTCTGGGACAACAAGAGACGGCCGGATCCACTGAACAATTTCCGCAACTTACCCCGCAAGCAACAACAGAGGAGAGGAGCAGTATCCCTCTGACCGAACAGAGTCAAGATGACTCATGGGAAGCGAACAGGCGGCGCAGCAACTCGGAACCGCGTCCTGGCCGTTATTCATCTCCGCCGATCATCGTGACTTCCGGTATACCAATTTCTCAGCAGCACCCGATGTCCCCGGTTAAAGAAGAGACTGGATCTATGTTTAGGCCATCTACGGATTTGAATAATGCCGAACGATTGGCGGCATTGCGGGAAATCTCACCTACTGCCAGCGGTGATGGTGGAATAGCACCACAAGAAACGTCAGCTCCAGAAGAGTTCCCGACTGTTGCAACACCACGACCGGGAATGCTGCGTCGGGCCAGTGCCGCAGCATTATCAGCAATAGGACGCAATCGCGCTTCCACAGTAGCCGGTGGTGATCCTGCTCAACACTCCCCTGCCCCGGATGAATACGATTCGCGCATTGTTGATTTTCTAGATGTGATCGGTAAGTTCTGTTCGCCTGATATGGCTGTTTGTTTCACGTAGTTAACCACGCTGCAGACCCTGAGATTTCGACACTGTCTACGCTTACCAACGTGCAAAACTCGCTGTTCATTCCTGATCTTGGCCCCTTGCTCAATCGTATGCCCACATACACTCTCACGCGAAGGCCTAGTAAAGTGGCCGAAGGTCTTGATGCTACACAGAGAAAGCCAGAGCCAGCCGTGGCAGAGGAGCCTTTGCAGACCATATCGGAACGCCCATCGGCAGTAACTTCGATGACTTCTGCATTGGGACCTGATCGGTTCGCTATCCTCCCCGACGGAGTGACTCTAGACGGCTGGTCTCAAGAGGAGATAGAGGAATTGAACGACCATGTCCGGCACATGCTTCATTCCCGTCGGTCAAAGTTCAAGCGTGCTATGAAAGGTTTTGGACAGTATGTTAAACGACGTAAGTGTTCCATACTATCAGCTATGATCGGGCCATGACTAACAACAGAACAGCACTTGGATTTCTGGTTACCTTATATGCAACTTTGATTACTCTTTTTGGACTTGCTTGGGTTCTTTTCTTGATCGGTACGTTTTCATTTCCCCTAGGAAGGCTTGTCATTAGCAACATTCTAATTCGGTTCAGGTTGGATTAACGTCGGCGGAAAACAACTATATGTCATTAATATCATTGACAACGTGCTCGTGGCACTCTTTGCCATCATGGGTGATGGTCTGGCACCATTCAGAGCCGTCGACACCTACCACATGATCTTCATTGCGCATTACCACCACCTTACCTGGCGCCTTCGCAAAAAGCGCACTCTTCCCGACCTCGCCGACAAAAATGMCCTCCCATCCCGCCGAGCCGAAGACGTCGTCGATGCTGAGCGCGACGGCGACCCTGCTACTACTCCCATAGAAAAAGGACCACTAGAATACTCTATCCTTACACCTCTTCAACAACAACGCCTTGAACACCATCAACGCAAATTTGCAAAATCGCATACCTTCTACAAACCCCACGAAACCGTCACTCACCACGCATTCCCACTCCGAATGCTAGTCGCCATTGTCGTGATTCTCGACTGCCATTCCCTTTTCCAAATCGCACTGGGCGCCTGCACATGGGGTATAAGCTACCACGTGCGCCCCTTTGCGCTTACAACCGTGATTCTCTGCTGTTCCATCACCTGCAACATCACAGGCGGCGTGTTGATCTCCATCGGCGACAGAATCACACGTAAAAAGGACGTTGTCGAACGCATGGCTCGGCAAGGTCTGACGGGCGAAGCGATGAAGAAAGTCGAAAAGCGCAAGATGAAGGAAGTCGAGCAGACGCGTAAATCGATGGATATCGCAGAGCCGTATCCTGATACTTGACCTAGCCGCGGAATTATGTAAAACTATCTCTATTTAATGATTATGTACTTTTAGCTTAGTTCACTTTTTGTTTTGATTGTTCATTTTTTTTTTGTCGCTTTTTGGTTCTGCCGTATAGAGAGGCTTTGAGCTTGGCTCGATGATACCCATGATGAATACATTACTATATTTCGACCTTTTGGCAATTGCATCACAATAGAACTTGGTTATAACAAATAGAGGCCCTCCCTAGTTCTTACTTTTCTATCTAGAAGTTTCACCTAATATAGAACCGTAGTGCACTATCCTTTTACATTTGTCTATGGTATACGTTGATACGGAGTTGAAGTAACACGAGAAATTGATCATATACCTATAGACGCACTGTTTTTGTTACAGCCAGATTTTTATCATAGACCGAGGTCCAAGGGTACAAACTTTTAACTATAATAAATGTTCCGTTGTTCGACTGAACTACACTGGATAAGTACATACATAGTACAGAACGAAAGCATAAAGCACTTTTATCCAACCTGAAGTCCTGGAAGAGATTCTGGTGGAAGCAATAAGTCGATACATCAAGTCGTAAGTTGTAATAACCCTAAAATCTAGATAAGCTGATTGCATAAATCAAGCAGCATCCTCGTCATTTCCACTTGAATGATTTCGTTCGTCTGGGCCTCCTGATGATTCCTGTTCGTCGCCTTGTTGCAACGTTGGCGTTGTGACCGGACTATCCATAGCAGCCGCAGAAGAGGATCCGGCTGCATTTCTCCTGGTTTTGGCTCCCTCTTTCAGTTTCTCCCATCTGTCGCGGTATCTGCCCAGCACAGACTTGAGCTTTTCGTTCTCGCGAACGACCTTCTCGCGTTCCTTCTCGGAGCGTTGAATGAGTTCCTCAAGCTCTCTGATACGCTTTTCGTGGTTGTCTACTGTTGAAGGCACATCATTTGACGGGTGTGGCATAGGCAGTGGCATCGCCGATGATGCTGTTGGGGACGAAGTGTTATGTTGGTGGTGCATTGCTTTTAAAGACTGCTGAAGAGCCATGGATGACGATTGAGCGTTCACTTCCCACATGTGGAGACGCTTGGAAAGTTGGTCAGATAATTGCTTCAAGGCTTCATTTTCCAAGCGCAACTCTTCCATTGTCTTGGTGCCTTTCTCTGAACCTCCACGCGCCAATCTCGCTCGGCTACCGGACAAGCTTTGTCGCAACTCTGGCGAGGACGGAGTTTCTCTTGCATCTACGAAGTCTTCGTCCCCATCATCAACACTGCCACGTCGAGTATCTTTCTCTGCTCGAGACAGGATGCCGGCATAGGAAACAGTACCGCCTGTTGTAGGTACAACATAGAAGGACTCTGCGCCGCTGCTAGGCATGCCTCCGTTTGCCTCTCGTATAGCCCTCAAAGCAGCACGCGAGAACAGACTGTTGATATCTGGCTCGGCAGATGCAGTCGGACGTTGCGAAGTTGCATTATGACGGTCAATCTTCGTTTCCGCAGGAGACTTTTGCTTAGCGGGATCGGAAGTATCAGCACCCAAAGGCAGACCCGCGAATGCTAGAGGTGCAGAAAGCTTGGAAATCAGCCCTTCAAAGCTCGAGTAAAACTTTTGAAACGTTTCGTCGGTCGTAGAAAAACGTCCCCGATTTTGCTCTGGTTCGTGCGCACCTGCCGGAACAACCTGCCGCGATGTGATCTCAGTTGGGCTGATGGATGGAGATGCCCATGATTGTCTCGGCGCGCTTGATAATTTACTTGCTCGTTCGCGTAGCCTTCCTTCGCTTGTCTTGGCTCGAGATGGCGAATCCGACAACTGGCCTCCAGCAGGCTGGGCGGAAAGAGTTGCCGAAGCGGGAGAAGCTCGTCGAGGATACGCGGGTATGCCTCGAGCAGATGCTAGGTTACTGGCGATGGAGGAGGAGTCTCTTTGTAACTGGCGATGGTGTCCAGGAAGCCTCGGTGGCTGCTGTAATGAATCATTTGTAGCTGCAGATATTGAACTACTTATTGGATTCGCCTTTGATGGGGTGTTGACGTCGGCCTGAGGCTCCTTATTACGAGATTGGTCAGGAGCTGCTGTGGACGGTTCCGGCGATGAGACACTAGCGGGATGTTCGTGTTGGGACCGTAGAAGTATGGCGAGTCTTTTGTGTTCTTCTTCAAGTAGTTTCAAAGTTCGTAGGGCCTGCCAATTTCAGTATCAGTTCCGAGGCCCTCGCAAAGCGTATGAAATGTTTTGAAGTGAACCACATACATAAGCGTCTAAGCAGTGTTGAGACGCAGTTGCGAATTCACCCGCTGCCAAATCATGTTCCTCACTCGCAGCAACTGGATTCGACTTTCGAGTCTCAAACATAGCATTTCGCGCATGAGTATGCGCCTAGTATTGCTACTGCATTAGTTATGAGGCTTCTTGAGAGCAGGCACTGGGACATACCAATGTCAAAGGCACACTCTCCATTTTAACGACTTTCAGAGATTCGCAATGTCACAGTTTGTCGCAGGTCATCAAGAAATGTTATTATATATAAGGACGTCGTCGATAAACTACGTAGCGATGCAAACGGAGGTAGTTACATTGAGAGCGCGCGGGGAGCTTCGGCGATGTCACCGCTGCGGGAACTGAACAGTCAAGCAAGTCAAGCGTATAATTCAAGGTGGAAGTAGACGTGAGAAAGGACCTAAGTTGTACAGGCCATGTGTATGGAGTTATGAACAATAGAGGATCAAAAATGCTAGTTGGACATAAACAGCAAGAGGCAGGTGACCTGCTGCTGCTTCCTCAAATCTCAGGTGTCAACATGTCATCTCTGTGAAATCTCCCTAAATGGGGCCAATCACGTTGCTTCAAGCGCCACCCTTCTCCGCACCTTCCCAGCCCCCAGTTTCACCTTCCCCTAATCGGATCTCGATGTTCAAGTCGCTCTTTCCTATCTGACCAAATCGACCATCTTCCTTCCTTGATTGCAAATCTGCTACTTCGAAAGCATCACAATTCATACAATGCTGACTTAAGCATTCTCTGTTTCTTTCACTCCATACGAAAGCTTGGTCTCGTTCATCAAAGGGTGGATCTTAGCAGCCTAGCCTAAGCCACAAGCTCACTAGCTTCAAATCAGCCCCAGTCTCGAGAACGAAAGGGCCAAAGCTGCTGGTCAACTCGAGCCCAGACGACGGACGCTGTCGTCACCCCAGTTTAACACCCGCCTCACGTCGTCGCCGAATGCTTTGAAAACAGACACTCATTTTACATTTCCTTCCAACTACAAACTGTACTCTCGCTAAATTGTCCATCTCTCGAACCTCTTCAGATACCACTTATCGATCGATTCTGTTGCCGTCGACTCGGCACGGCGGGGAAAATGCTCCAACACTAAATCAGAGCTCTTGACAACGTACGCATAAACAAGATTGTCTTGGAATTAGGTCACGATACGACATCAGCACATGGGAATTGTGTTAAAGTAGACCGACTGTTCGTCCCTGTTCCGTATCCTGTCGCAATCTAAGCGTCGCTCGCGAACAGATCATGGACGGCGCTCAGGATTCTTCACCGCAACCAACTGGCATTAAGAAGGTGTTTTCGAGACAAAACCGACAAGAACCAGAGAGCAATGCAGGCTCTATTCGGAGCAATGGGCGTTCATCAATTGAATCGACTCCGGAGAAGCGCCCATCTACAAGCGGAGAACTAGGACAAGAAGACACTTCCAGCCGTTTTTCCAAGTTGATGGGCAAAGGGAGGAAGAAGAAGAATGATAAAAAAGCAGGCTCGATTGCGTCTGCTGACTCTATCATTGAATCTAGCACGACCGGTGCCGCTTTGTCATTGCGGAACGAAGTCTCTGTTTCGGGATCATCACCGAACAACAGTACTCACGCTCTAGATCAGTCTACGGGTAGCGTGAATCTTCTGACTGATGACTCTGAACCAGACCAGTGAGTACTTCTATAAGCACAAATGAGGCTATTACTAACGGAAACTTTATCTAGAACGCCGCCGCTTCTCTCACGCGATTCTCACGCAGGATATTTGACTGCTTCTTCACCACTGATAACGACGACGGCGGTCGATGATAACAATGACGAGCCAAAAGAGGCCTCGCCGATACACTCTGCCTCGTCGTCGAGACGACATAGCATCTCTGTTCCACAGGCTTCATCGGCTTTCCTCGGCACAACCATATCCGGCCCTGATCCAGATATTTCGAAGAAGAGGAGTGTCTCTCCCGCACGGCGTTTGAAAGATGCCCTGAAGCCCTCTCAAGGCAAGAAGAGTCCTAGTATCAGTCCAGATCGAGAATCTTCACAATCTATCGGAAGCCAAGGAAGGAGAAGCCAAACTCTACTTGGAGGCCTGAGCCGAAGTAGTAGTCTTTCGGAGAAGCGATCTTCTAAGAGATCGGCCAGCCCGCCGCCGCCTTTACCAAAATCTATCTCGACAAACTTTATCGAAACAAGCACGTCCCAGCTAGGTGATTCGGTAGATCCCTTGAAGACACCCCCGACCACGGATTCTTTGGGAGTTGTCACAACAGTGACTCCACCAACTCCTACTGCTATCTCTGGGGAATTCTCCCCTCGTCTCACACAATCACCTGAGACCGTAAAATCCGAAAATGCGGACTTTCCTCCGGGAACGGTTGTGAGCCCGTCAGGCAATATGATCTCACACCGCCGGGTGCGTTCCGCAGGCACTGTCACTCATTCTCCAAGCAAGTTATCACAAATCACATCCTTGACGCCTATGGCTGAGGAGCCTCGAGGAACAAACTCACGGTCTCCCTCTGGTGCTCAGAGCGGCTTCTTCTCTTCAGTCTTTTCGGCAGCTCAAAATGCAGCTTCCACCATAAGTAATAGCCTTGGCGCCCAGAACAAGAATCGCACCACAAGTCAATCGGTTGACCTAGGCAAAAGTTCAACGGAGTCCGCCAATGAATCGTCGGAAGATCAAAAGGAGGCAATTAGGCAGGCTGTGGTTGAAGGTCTCCAGCAGGAGAAACAAAAGGAACTTGCTATTAATACCCTTGGAAGCGGCGATTTAGATTTCAGTCATCTTGATATGGATCCTGCGGCAGGCGGTATTGTAACAACAAAAGATGGAGTTGTAATTACTCAGCCAGACCTTCCTGCGGAGTCACGCTCGTCTGCCATCGCAGCAAAGAGAGATCAGATGTCAGCACGTATTGAAGACTCAAGAGCAGCTAGAGCTGTATCGATGGCATACGAGAAGTCGTCCGATCCCCCGTCCACTACGGTAGCTTCTACCTCCGATGAAGCCAGCGATGTCAAAGTCAAACCCAGCCCCATGCCATTTGAGGGAGGAGGAGAACAGACCCCTCCAGGAGGTAGCATATTTGAAGGCGACACCGGTGGTAGTATCAAACGTACTGGCAGCGTACGTAGCCGGCTGGCTCGACGGCATCGCGGCTCGTCGGGCGCTACAGGTTCAACAATCGGTGCCATTGGCCTTAGCGTAGGGTCATTGGGCTTGCCAAACGGCAATTCAAGCGTGCCACGATTGACTGGATTTGCTGTCGCAAGCAAGAAGCGCAATCGTGACTATCATCAACTCTTCCGCAGCGTGCCAGAAGATGATTTCTTGATCGAAGATTACAGCTGCGCTTTGCAGCGCGACATCATTCTTGCAGGCCGTATTTACATTTCAGAGGGCCATATTTGTTTCTCCAGCAATATTCTCGGATGGGTCACTACACTTGTCATCAGTTTTGATGAGATTGTAGCAATCGAGAAAGAGAATACCGCCATGGTGATTCCGAATGCTATTGCTATTCAGACTTTACATGCTAGACACACATTCCGCAGTTTACTCAGCCGCGAGGCGACATATGATCTGATGGTCAACATTTGGAAAATCAATCATCCCTCATTGAGAAGCTACCTCAACGGCATGCGGATCGATGATGGACTCGGTGACAAGACTGAGAAGGCGAATGAAAGCGATGTTGCCAGTGAAGTAGCCGATGAGGATGAAATATACGATGAAGATGAGGACAACGATGGTGACAGCTTGGTTGATGGTGGCGATGAAAGCGTCAATGGCAGTGAATCTGTTGCGCCTGCCAAACAATTCAGTCGGGAGACCACAGGTCTGACCAGTCAAGCAACCGAATCGACCGTTGCATTATCCACAGCCGATGGGAAAGCAAATGATAAAGGTGCAACAAATTCTAGTGATGGAAATGGGTTCCCTGGCCCTGCTACTCATGCCCCCACAGAGTACAATGACCCAGCTGGTCGGTATGACAAAGTCATAAAGGAGGATATCATTCCGGCCCCTCTTGGAAAAGTGTATAATCTGATGCTCGGGCCGGCATCTGGTGCTTTCTTGACTAAGTTCCTGATCGATGATGAGAAGAGCATGGAACTACAATTCGAAGATAAAAAGGGGCTGACTGAACCTAACAAGACTCGGCAATATTCATATATCAAACCACTATACGGCGCTATAGGACCGAAGCAAACGAAGTGCATTAGCACTGAACAACTGGATGTGCTCGACCTGGAAAAGGCAGTTCTTGCGACACTCACCACTCAGACGCCTGATGTCCCCAGTGGTAATGTGTTTTGTGTCAAGACCAAGTACCTGTTGACGTGGGCTGCGAATAATCAAACCAAATTCCTCATGACTTGCACGATTGAGTGGTCTGGCAAAAGTTGGTTGAAGGGTAAGAAAGACTATGCTGTTGTTGATGTCAGAGGCTAGACTAACATGATTATCAGGACCTATCGAGAAAGGTGCCATTGATGGACAAACGACATACGGAAATGATCTCCTCAAAGCTTTGAAGACAGCAGTCGCAGCTCGCGGAGCCGGCACATCCAAAGGTGGTAAGACTTCCAAGACCCGTCGGAAGCAGTCAGCAGCTGGCGCTACTAAATCTGCGGCTGCGGCTGCAGCCGCAAGTGCTGCACTGGATGCGAATAAGCGAGACACTCAAGGATGGGGCATTTTCGAGCCTGTGCACGGTCTTCTTGGCCCCGTGTTTGGCATCTTCAAACCCCTCTGGAGTGCCCCCGTTGCTATTGCAGTGATTGCCTTTTTGGTGTTTACACTTTATACAAGAGGAATGGGCCCCTCGTCGACAGCTTCCTCCGACTTGAATTTCCTCAGACACGCGTCATCCCAACGCCTGGCCGCGTATGAGGAGATATGGCGAGCTGAGGAGAACGAACTCTGGAGATGGCTTGAGGATAGGGTCGGCATGGAAGGCATCAATTTTCCAAACAGCAACAGAAATTACAACACGGATACAAAAGCGCGGAGGCGAAATCTCAAACGCCACGGTCAATCTCTAGCTTCTAAGATTGATGAAGAACAGATCTCGCAGCGGGAAATGAATTACGCCATAAAGGTTGTCCGTGATCGTCTCGACAGGCTTGAGGAGATTGTCAGCACTCATGACGACCAAAACCGCGCTTCTGAGGCTTAAAATGATAAGGCATCTAACAATTGTATATACAGCGTGCATTGGTTTTTTCTCTGATATTTTCCTTTTTCTTTTAATTTTTCGTACAACTCAGGTCGGTGACCAGAGTCTTGCTGTCTCTATGTTTTTCTTTGTTGATATATTTCTTTTCGGTGTGAGGAGTTAGCACTGCAAATGTCTCATATTCGAGCAATGCCCGTTTTTCAATTTTATGAAGAACTCGCTTCACACACTCTGTATCTAGACGCGTTGCATTCATGTCTTTCGAGAGCTTTCTGAGCGAACATGTCTGTATACCTTTAGCTAGTACCTCACATTCCCTCCCATGTTCAACTGATGTGGTCATTTCTTTCTCCATCCTGTCTGCTTTCCAAGAGGCTTTGTATAGCATCGTGACAATCTAACATTTCGAATCTCAATAGCTGCATGTAGTGTATGACAACTTTTAAAAGTCTCATGATACATAGAAGGTCGCATTACCCCTGATATCCAGAGAACTGCTTCCAACAAGAACATTGAACGCACCAGGCTCAACCACATATTGCATATTGACATTCCAAAGTCCCAAGTCACTCACATCAAGCGAAATCTGTACGGTCTTCTTTTCACCAGCCCCAAAAACAACTTTATCGAAGCCCTTGAGTTGCCTATTGGGGACAACGACAGATGCGTACTCATCTACCACATACACCTGGATAACCTCTGTGGCATTTCGAGAGGTGTCCTCATTTGTAACATCTACGCTCACTGTCACCGTATCCGTAGCAGTAACGTTGGTCTTGTCAAGATTCACAGTCCCGTAGTTGAAGGTCGAATAACTCTTACCATACCCAAACTCGTACCATGGCAGAGGTGATCCAATAACATACTGATGTCCAAAGACAATAGTATCATTCTCCGTGATGAAACCGGAGTCACCGATTGATCGACCGGAGTTCAAATAATCGTAGTATATAGGTAACGCACCCACGGAGCGCGGGAAACTGACAGAAAGCTTTCCAGAGGGGTTGTAGTCACCAAAGAGGACGTCGGCGAGTGCATATCCGCCTTGCTCGGACGGATAGAATTGCTGGACGAGAGCTGATGTAGAGTTTGAGATCCACGTTTCGGTGACTGGTTTGCCGGACGAGAAGACGACGACTGTGGGGACGCCGGTGTCTGCGATTGCTTTGACGAGGGGGGCTTGGGCGCCAACGAGGCTGAGGTCGTTGAGGTCGACGTGTTCGCCGGTTCTGAGTCTTTTAAGTACTTGCTCAAGTGGGTGAGAGGGGGTTTCATCACTTACGTTGCGTTGAGTCCCTCCCACAATTGCTCTTGATCTCTAGACCAGGTTCCGACTATGACGACAGCAACATCCGACTTCTTGGCTGCTTCGATTGCTTCATCGAATCCGGACTGATCGTTACTCCAACGCTCGCAGCCTTGTGCGTAGTTGATGGTGGCTTGGTCCCCAACTGCAGCCTTGATTCCATCAAGAGGCGTGACGCCCCTGTATTGGCTTTGATAGACTACATAATCTCCGTACTTAGAGTGGGTTAGCTCGATTCAAAGTTCCACTTAGGAAAAGCAGATACATACGTTCATAAAGCCGTGAGCCATTGGACCAATGACCGCAATACTACCACTCTTCTTGAGAGGAAGGGTGCTATTGTGATTCTCAAGCAACACAATAGATTCCCGGTCCAGATCCCGCGCGACTTGCAGACTTTCAGGCGTATGGATGAGATCACTCCATTTATCTGCTGGAGCACCCGGGTATGGAGTCTCGAAGAGTCCCATTTCGAATTTGGCGCGTAGAAGTCGAGAGACTGCTGTGTCCACAATAGAAGTTTTGAGTTTGCCGGATGCGACTAGTTGAGGGATTGTCTTGAAGTTGCTGTCAAGCAGAAGATTTGTCTCTTAGCATCATTGAGTCGGACTCCTTTGAGTAGAGAGCTTACAAGGAACCTCCACCCATTTCCACATCATTGCCAGCTGGAAGCACAGCCAAAGTGACAGCTTCGGAGTCAATTGGCGAGTCCTGGCACAATCTAAAAGCTGAGCATAGCCTGTCAGTTGCACCGGCATCGCTCGTGACCCAATAGTCATATCCCCATTCGCCTCGAAGCAAAGTCGTGAGGGTCTGATAATCGGCCACTGCAGGAACTCCGTCGTAACTAACAATCTTAGTCAATCGCTAATTTTCGTTGACCTGCAAGAAAGAGCTCCAACCTGTGGTATGCACTCATTATACTCCATGCACCCGCATCAATAATAGCTTTCTTAAAAGATGGTGCCCATCTTCATCTGTTAGCATGAACCATGTCGACCAGAAATGTAAATAACTAACGTTGTTCTCAACTCTCTCTGGCCACCATGCACTGGACCCGTATTCAATCCTTGCTCGGGATTGCTGAATCCCAAGTAATGCTTGACTGTGGCAGACACATTTTGACTTTGTAGTCCCTTGACGTAATTGTAGGCGATCTCTCCGGCAAGATACGGGTCTTCGGAGTTCGTTTCTTCAACCTATACACCCATTCATTAGCTGATGAATCCTGTGCTCTTTTCTGACGTGTCAAACATACTCGACCGTAACGTAGTTCCCTAGCCAAATCCGCAAGAGGCGCAAAGAGCTGCGTCACACCCAAAGCACGAGCTTCTTGGCCAATAATCTGTCCCATTTTTTGCACCAACTGGACACTCAATCAGTTTTCGCGGATACTTGTCTGTGTGGTATTTTTCTCACATCTCTATTCCAAGASGAGCCATAGCCAATTGGTGAATTGAAGATAGTAGCATTCCCTATCAAGAACCCATGAATACCTTCGGATTGAACCACCGCTGGGATACCAAGGGTCGTATTGTGAATCAGGTAGTCTTGACCTTTCTGGATATTGGAAGTGAGCATTTCCCATGAGATGGGGTATCCAACTATTGGCAGCACATTTTTCATCGTTAGTAGGAGTTATGGGCGAGATTGGAATATGTTGAAGTAACTACTTACCATAAAATGACCCCGCTTTCTCCTCCATGTTAGCTACAAGACCGCTCGAATTGAATGCGCCTGTGGTCTGATTCATCCAGTTTGTGATATCACCTTGGTCAATTAGCATATTTCTTGCTCAATTGAGCTCGATCCGTTCTGAATGTACCTTGCATCAATTGAGCCATCTTATCTTCAATTGTCATCCTTCCCAGCAGATCCGCCACGCGCTGTTCAACTGGAAGATGAGGGTTCTTGTACGGAGGTGTGGATTTGGCCCATACCATCCCCAGCGTCAGAAGGACGCATAGCGATGCTTGTCTGACGGTAGGCATCTTGATTCTGTCTTCTTTCAGGCCACTGTCACAAAACCAGAACAGACAGCTCTTCTCCAAGCTGAACTTTGAAGTACAACCACGCTGAACGATTCAGTACCACCTCCATCGCGGGCATTCTCATTAATATAAACAAATTGCAAAAAGCGGAGACTCAAAATTTTGACAAGCAATTCGTGCAGAAGCTCTGGAATGCCCGTTTAAGCAGTGATTCGCTGGTATTGTAGCTCGGTAAAACTCCGAAAGCCGGGGGCAACCGATTAGGGCTATTTTTCGCGTTACTTTCTTAAACGGGAAATTTTCCACCATGCACGCAATTTTGTCATCTTGATCTTATAGTGCAAAAGCACGTGTCATATTGCGTAAGATCTTCCCCGTAAATGATATAGAAATCTATAAATTATGATTGACGCGAAAAAATAGACGACGGCGTAAGCCTTTAAAGTCAAATAAAGTGAACAATTCAAGGTTATACACATGCTGATCTACATGACGCTATTCTGGCTACGCGGAGTATCGCTTGGCTAGAGCCTTTCCAACGGTTTATAGCTAAATTTATGGTTAAATGGCTTTACCCCACAGTACGCTATACTCGAATATGAGGTGATCGTCGAGATTAGAATTTATCCGGGGTCATCTTAACCGGGTCAATATGCACATGGTTGAGGGGTACTTGGGATACCACTCTCAGGTAGATAGTAGATTCGGACTATAAGAGAATGAATTTCCACCAATTGCCATATATATCTGTTGTAGTTATTTCAAATGAGAGAGTTCTCGACGGTATCTCGCAAGTTTCGACGTGACTGGCGTGAAGATGTAGGTGCGTACTACCTGTATGTAAGCGGACATTTTGTAGGACGTAGCATACCGGCAGCTCTTGATCTAATTGTTGAGGCTTCTTGGTCATAAAATGGACGTAATCCATGGTCAAATCTTGTTTTGGACAGAATCATCTTCAGTCTCTCTGGCCAAGAGCAAGAATGGCCGCAGCGATGAAGACTTTCATGTGAAAGGCAATAATGTTAATGCTGGCTCGCGCGGCTGGGAGGTCTGATAACCAGAAAGTTTTTTTTGACATATGGGGATATCGACGACCCTTACTCTTATACCTGACTACACTTAGGAAGTAATGCACATGACCATGGAGTAGTTGTTTGTTTCACGTATAGGAGTTCTGATACAGTTTGAGACAGCTTCTCGCAAGTCGGGGCTCTGAGAAATAGACTCACGAACGTGATGATCATCCAACACAAAGCCGCTAGCCGTACTTTATGGAAATTTCCAACCCATTGTGAGATGGTATAAAGCTTACTTTGCTAAATATTCTTCAATAATATTAATATCATAAGATGAAAGGAAATGCGGGTGGGTTAGCCCTAGGACTTCACAATTTTGATCAATACGGCTGCTTCCTATGGCAAGCTTGTTATTGCATGCAAATAAAAATGAAATTCTAAGAAAAAGCTTGAAGAACCTCCGGAGGACCTTTGCCTCGTATATATTTTACATCTCCTCCAAGGAGTCTGAAAAGGGGCCCAAAGCGGGAAGGCCTGATTGTGTCTTACCTGCAACATGTAAAACTCGCGATGGTTGAGCTCTTCTCATCAATTGATAAACCATTCAGATATTCAACGTTGATAAAACCAGTTGCACCTTCTTAGCCGTCATCACATAATAGTGGACTGTAACCATATGCTGCGAAAACATCCTGAATAGGCAAACAGTCCGTTTTTGACCAAGATCTCCATCGACATTCAGGTATTTGACTCTTTTTTCCGCAATCCATCCACAACGCTCTACATATAGGCACATCCCCTATAAAAAGGTTTGTTCAGAAACATTGTGATCCACAAAAAACTCTATCTCAAGCAACACGAAACGACCCACAGCACGGTTTTGTTAGCGGAGACTCGGTTGGGCGTTTCATAGTGCCAGCTTTAATTCGACATTGCCGGTAAAGGGGTTCGCTTTGAAACAGCAAACATGCTTTTCACTGGAGGAAAAAAAAAGTATTCATAAAGGCATAGAATTGCCGGGTTGCGTTGTATGCAGAAAGTGATGACGTTGACTGTGCCTTGTCGTTTTGATGCCACATGGAATAGAGTAGCACCCCCCTGTTATTGTGGAGGTGGTGTTTGAAGAATCGGAAGCTTAGCATGTCGGGATTTAAAAGGACTTATTGATCCTTTGAATCGTCAGAATTTCCTTCAAGTCCCGGCCTGAATTGAGCGACGAAACACTACATCATCAAGACCCTTCAAGATACCTATCAAAAATGAAGTATTTCACTTCCCTTACCCTAGCTGGTCTCACCGGCCTCACCCTCGCCTCATCCTCAGCCAGCGATCTCTCCAAAAGAGCCGAATTCTGCGGCCAATGGGACACTGCCACCGACGGCAATTACATCGTCTACAACGACCTCTGGGGCGAATCAACAGCCACATCCGGCTCTCAATGTACCGAGATCGTTTCCCTTAGCGGCAACACGCTCACCTGGTTCACTTCCTGGTCTTGGGAGGGAATTTCGTATGATGTCAAGAGTTTCGCGAATGCGGAGTATACCATTACCCCGAAGAAGTTGAGTGCCATTTCGAGCATTCCGACGACGTGGAAATGGAGGTTGGTCCCCTTTTCCTATCTTGATGTGAAGTTATAGGTATTGACAGTCATCCAGCTACACCGGCTCCAACATCGTAGCCGACGTCGCTTACGACTTGTTCACCAGCTCCACCTCCAGCGGCAGCGCTCAGTACGAGATCATGGTCTGGCTCGCAGCTCTCGGCGGTGCAGGCCCCATTTCTTCATCCGGATCGACAATTGCAACTCCTACCATCGGAGGAATATCCTGGAAACTCTACAGTGGACCCAACGGTGCTACCACTGTGTACAGCTTCGTCGCCAGCAGCGAGCAGACGAGCTACTCCGGTGACTTGCTTGCATTTTTCAAGTACCTGGAGGAGTATGAGGGACTTAGTTCAAGTCAATATTTGTTGTCTGTGCAGGCTGGTACTGAGCCTTTTACGGGATCGGGGGCTGAGTTGTATTCGACTTATAGTGTCACTGTGGACTAAATCACTGAAAATTATTCGCTGCTGTTATGCGATTGCAGTTGATGTCGTTTTAAACCTAGTACAAAGTTAATCGAAATAAAATTGATGCTTGACTGAACCTTCGAATATATAGCACTTCAGCTTCTCATGAAGCTCCTGTCTGTATGAAGAATTGTAGCACAAGCTACCTGAATATGATGCTCCGGATGTGTACAGACAAAAGTATCATTCAAGGATATCTAAAATCGCCAGAATATAAGTATTTGAACGAACGCAAAAGACAAGTGCCTCGGCTGGAAAGTAAGTACAATGCAAGACAAAAAAAATCCATAACGAAAGCAACAAAAAGCCTTAACATGAACCTCAATGCCTTTGTACAGTGTGATTAAATATATATAATAAATGCCGACGTGTTATGAACCTGACAAGATGAAGACATCTTGTGAGGGAGAGAGAGGAATACAGAGATGCAGAACCTTGGACGTATCATTGTGTGTCCTGGCTATCTGGCTCGTTCTCACCTACTTGCGAAGGTAACGACGGCCTTGAAGATCGCTTGGAACCAATGAGTGTACCCCCAAGCCAGGCTAGGTGGCCACTGATGGAGTCGCTAAGGCTTCGTATCCTCCTAGTCGCAGCCTCGTCATGGTCGAACTTGGGATCGGTGTTCTCTCTCTCATCTGTAGGCCGTACATCGCTCGCAGAGTTAAAACGTGACGACCCTGGGGTAACTGTCACAGCACTGGATTCAAGATGATGACCGCCAACTAATAAGTCTGCTTCGCGTCCTAAAAGTTGGCCATCGCTATTCATCCCATCGGGTATCAGCGGAGCTGCAGCTAGCCTCCGGACCCTGGCAGATTTACTGCGTCCATGCTTCGCAGGGGTGCCTTCACCGCGTAATAAAGAATCTGCTACAACAGCAGATAGCGTAGAAGAAAGAGGTGCTATCAGCGGACTAGGAGTCAATCGTAGGGTGACGGAATTTCTAGCGTTTGACTGTGGGGTTCGAGGTGTGCTTCGGCGTCGACCTGTAGGTGTTTTGGCGTCTGCTGGTAGTTGAAGCGATTGTGTGGGCTGGCTGTGAGGTTCATTGTTGGTTGATGAGATGTTATCGTCATGTGTAGGAGCGGCAGGAAATCGGAGAAGGAGCGGAGGGGTTTGTTCTATATGCGTTTGCCGATGAGGTGGAGTCGCAGGAGTACTTTCTTGAACATGTGTATTGAGCTGAGATGGAGTTTGGCTAGTGTGACCGGGCGTAGCCCAGGGATTGTCGGTAAGAGAATGGGACTGTAGAGAAGGTGACGGCGTGGTTAACTCTTGGGATAGAGAATCTTCCGAGAACGAACCCTCATGGTCGGATCCAACAGGTGAAAGGAGACCTTTGGGAGTGCTCAAGCTTTGTCCTTCTGAAGTGGCGCTTCGTACCGAGTCTCGGCGCAAAGGTCTAGATATGTCGTTCCTTCGTTGGGATATCGGCTCCAGCGGAGGTGGCTCATCTATTGAATCACGGTAATGTTCTTCATTCAAAAATCCCACAGCTTCTTCTTCGTCTTCGTCGCCATAACTAATATCGTCATCATCATTGCGAACTCTGCCGCTGGTGATGAAGTACACTCCAAGAAATGTCAAAGCGCAGCCGCCGATAAACTTCAATGATCGAGACAATGTCGCAGATTCAAAATCGCGGTACAGTACAGCACTCCCTATAATGACGGAGAGGGTGAAAAGAACGAATTGGGTGGGTATGACCTGTGTAGAGTCGAATCGCTGCAGGGCGCGATTGATGTAGCGCACTTGCATCAAGGCACTCGTGACAAGCACAGCAACAAGTAAATAGGAGATAGGGAATGTGATGACATGCCACAGGGTAAATGAAAGTAGAGATGCGACACCTTTTGTTGAAAGGGCAGTATAAGCACCTGAAAGACGTCAGCACGGTTCATAAGCTAGCAGTGCTTAGGAATGCTTACCAAATAGACCGACCAAACCTAGGTCGATCAAAATTGTACGACCTCCATACTTTTCACTCAAATACATGAGAACTACTATCAATGTAGCAGTGATACCCATGTACACCTCAAACTCCCACTTTGTGATCATTACCCAGATATCGTGAGGACCGATCTTGGTCTCAGATGTCTCCGCACTTAATACCACCACGACTGCACCAGCAATGGCAATCAGGACGCCCCAGAAGTCGCGTGCGCGGAATTTCTCCTTCAAGAGGAACGGAGCAATAATACAGTTCGAAATCAGCGCAACAACTCCAAGGGGCGAGACGATGGAAGCCGGTGCGAATCCATAAGCAAGGAAATTGCCCATTTCGCCCAGCGTCATCAACACAATGCCAGCCCACCAATATGGCGAATGAAGATAACTGACACGGTCGCCATGTACTGAGCTCTTATCGTCAGGCCGCAGGGTGTTATCGGAAAGAAGAGAGTGGCCCAAATTTTCCGAATCTCCATCTCTTGATTCATGGTCGTTGTAGGATCGATAGCGACCATTACGGGTTCGCGCAGCTTGGGTATCACTCTCGTAGTCCGGCTCATCTCTATAGGGAGCCTCAACAGATCCATACGTGCTCGTTGACAATCGTCTCCGAGATCTCAGACGAACTCGCTCGCCTTCGGCTTCCTGTTCGATGCGTACATGGGCATATCGCTGCATGTTGAGGGCGAACGAGATGAGAATATTTCCACATATTGCCACTATTATACCAATGAAAGATGACCACCTTTGATGTCTTCCTTCTTCATCTCCATCGTCTAGCGCGCCGAAGAAGAGGGCGAGTAGATCAAATGAAGCATCTGAACCGGGTACCGAAGCTGCCGACACAGCCGGTGTTGTGGGTAAGGAACTAGCCATGTTTGATCTGGAACTTCTATATTCGAGTCCGCGCTGTCGATGCCGTCAAAGTCCTGCTCTCCCTTTTCGTAGTCTCTTTTCGTCCCTCGCAGAAATCAAGCCGGGGCGTACGGACTAGATCGCTTTCCCCATCGATTGCATTCTGGCCTTGAAAGGCACGGTTCGTAGTTTATGCTTTCATTTGTTGTTTCGTGTGAATAGTTTAAAAGAAATAACTCGTTTTGCGAAGATGGTGGAGTAAGGAATGACGTCGCAGTCGCGATGAATGAGAAACGTGTTTGCTATGAGTGTTTGGTCAGTCGATACCACAAGGTAGTATTATCCTGGTATAGTAAACTTGAGTAACTGACATATTATAGATGGTGTTAGGTGAAGCAAATTCGACAACCTGCAAAAGCAGAGGTTGAGGCTAATGCGAGTCCATTCGGCGGAACACTCGGTCGGTCGAGGAGCGGGAAGGCGCTAGCTCCGTATCGGGTAAGAAGCATGAAGCCCTACTCTGTAGCCTGAAGGGCAGCAATTTTCTTTACGAAAAATGCGTTGGATCTTGTTAAGTGAAACATGTTCATTATAGTTATTCAATAATTCGTTATTAGCAAAGGCTTCTAGGTCACTATAATACTAGAATACATGCGCCTCATCCATTCAGTAATACCAACGCCTATTCCCATATATGCACAGTCAAGGTCGAAAGACAAAAACTATCGCCTTATCTTCTTCTTCTTCTCAGGACGCTCTTCCTCCTCATCACTAAGCTCCGCATAAATGGTCTTGGGCTGTGTTTTCTCCCAAGCCTTGGTAAAAATAGGATCCTTTTGTGCCTTTTCGGCATACTTCAGCAGCGCTTCGCGTGGATCTTCATCGCGCATCGAGCTAAGAGGGATACTCTCTCGAATGTGTTTTTCGTCCGGTTGCGATTTCGCAAATGGGGTTTGTGTAGGGAGATGTGGTCGACGAGGATCCCTTGAGCGACCAGATACAGTGAGTCCAACAGTTGGATGGCGCGCTGACCAGCTTGCTGCTGCTGCCTGGGGAAGACCATTTGCTCCAACCACCATCGCATCGCCGGAAAATCCTTGTGATATATCTGTGGTTAAGGTGGGGTCGTCGTCGATATGTCGGCGCTTAGGGGCCTTGGACATGATGAGGACGGCACCCTTGGAGGACATTGTCGGATTATATAAGACGTGAGTTTCCGCATTGGCAGATCCCGTTAATATTTGATTCATTTTCTCGTGCCATTGTACTGTAATGACGGGCGAACCTGGTGTTACCGGTGATACGAGTTCTGGCTTCAGTGTCGCCGGATTCAAGATATGAAGATGACCACTCTCCGAACCAGTAATAATGTTGGTGCCTGTTGGTGAAAATTTGATGTTCGAAGTTGGATAGTGGCTTGACGATTGATGCGTGACGGTTGTAATAGGCAGCTTGAATTTGCGGGTATCCCACAGTTTAATGGTATCGTCGCCTCCTTTAGTTACCACCAGACGTCCATCCGGGCTGATATCCAGCCCACTGGTCCATGTATCCCGCGTATGAGCGTCTCTAACCTCCGCCGTAGGTCTCGTATATGGCCCATCACCACTCCACATTACCAGGCTACCATCCAGACCAGTAGCGACAAGCACATTAGGTCCGCCTTGTTTCGGTGACGCCCATGCGACAGCGGTGATTTTAGTCCTTCCAGCTGAACCAGCAGCCCTGGACTTGTGCGCAATAACTTCTTTTTGGTTTCGACCAACGTTCACATCCCATATTCTGACTGTACTATCCGTTCCGGCGGTGGCGCATAAGTTGTAATCTGTTGGGCTCCAGGCCCCGGACGTAACCTCTGAAACATGGCCCTTCGTATTATGCATGTCCCGAAGATACATGTCTCCCTTGACGAACTCAGTGAGCACATTCCCGTCGCGATCGAGGATCTTGGGTTGTGGCGTAGCGGGGATCACGAGTATCTGACTAGGCGATATAGGGTTGAATGCGACGTAATGAACTGAATGTGTTTCTTGCGCCGCAGCATTTTTCTTTGCACTGGGGTCGACTGATTTGAAGGCACGGAGTGTGGAAGGGGTCATTGACGCGAAGTCGTGGAATTTAATCGTACAGTCTGCAGAGCCTGATACAAATCGACTACCAGGAAGATCGACCGACAGCGTCGTCACGGCGCGTTCATGTGTCTTGAAAACGAGTTCATGCGAGACTGGGAACTCGTCTTCGTCTTCATCATCATCGCTGTCATCATCATCGTCATCACTATCATTGTCGCGATCTACCTCTTCCTTGCCGGGTTCATCGTCTGCATCGGTAATTAAAGGTTGCGACCCAGTGGCGCTTGGTTCCTCATCGACGAGTTTCGCTTTGACGTCAGCTCGCTTTGAGCGCTCAAACTGTGTAGAAAGATCGGTCTTTGTCTCCTGTTTTCCAAAACTACCCGGGAAGAACTTTTTGAAAGCTTCCTCGTCAAATCCGTCCATGATGTTGAGATGTGCTGTTATGTTGTAGAGAAGTTGCCCGGAGATTTTTGGAGGCTCAAATGTAGATATAGCCTGTTTGCACTGTTTGCACTGTTTGCACCAAGTATAGAACTATACATATCCACTAGCTATACATCAATTAACGTACAGCATTTCTTGAAAGCTATGCGACGAGCTCATGTCACAATGAAGATGGCATAGTTTTTACTGAAATATGTGGGAATCAAAGATAAATGCTTGGATGTATGCGAAGTATTCGGAGTTTTTTCATATAGATGTAGCTTGTAAAGATATCATTAAGCAT
Organism: Talaromyces amestolkiae; assembly: GCF_001896365.1. NCBI lineage: Eukaryota > Fungi > Ascomycota > Eurotiomycetes > Eurotiales > Trichocomaceae > Talaromyces > Talaromyces amestolkiae. The sequence goes on along the minus strand of NW_024468049.1, from coordinate 496,004 downwards.
CGTTCTCCTAGGTACGCATCAAAATGAAGCACTTATCAAACAACTTTTATCATAATCTCCTTCAATCAGCCTTTTTCCGCTGAGCCACCAACTCCCCGCCAAAAATATCTTTACTTTCTTGTTCTCGTCTCTCACGTTCCAGCCGTCGCTTTTTAGCAACTCTTTCCAGTTCACTCTCAGACGCACCTTCAGCACCAGGCAAGCTTCCAGTTGATCGTTTCTGTCCACTGCCAGGAGCCGCAGGATCTAATTTCTCAATCATTTGGCATTGGTATACTTTTTTGGCTATAGCCTTCAAGTCTTGGAGTGTGCCCGGGTTGGAAGCAATAGGGGTGTAAGATTCTAGTAAATTGGCGCAATCCGACAGTGTAGTCATCAACTTTGTACGAATCATCTCCAATGGATTTTTCGAATCGGTCGGTACGGGCGTCACACCTGGGCCTATTTTACTATCCAGATAGAACTGCGCAAGCGGTTTGTCGGCAACTAGAAGGGCGGSGAGCCATATTTGTGATGGCGTGTAAAAGAAATAAGCATCCGTCATCTGCGCGGCTGTTTTTAAAAGATCCCGAGCTTTGCTATGAGCAGCTGATATTCTGGACGATGGCGAACCTTTTTCCACTCCCGGAAGAGGATCGATGTTATTGATGGCTTGCTTCATGCTTTCGCTTGTTTTTCCTGTAATGAAAGGCCCAGGCTGTCCTTCGCCTTGAGCTATGGCTTGTAATTCCATGATCCCGCCCTCCAGACCACGAAACGGATGGCGAACGTCAAATGTATACCTGAGGCCTTGCGTTAATGTGTATTCCGGCGCAATGACGTCTGCAGGTTTGTCGATTTTGGGTATCTGTTTTGCGAATTCGTTTAATGAGAGATAGTAATTATCGGTTTTTGTGGCGAGGAAAAGCGCGCAAGGCATAATTGTTTTGGGATGGTAGGTCATGACTGAATTCGAAAGGTAGAATCGACGCAGGTATTGTATAGCAGTTGCCTTATGCAAAAAAAGTCACTTAGCCGGGAGTTTGATTGAGTCTTCCAAGTGAATACTTACTCTGACCATCGTCGGCAACGCTGGTTTATATTTATCCCCGAAATCCAAAGCTAGTTCGCAATAATACCTCACAAACATAAGCTCTTCCTCTACAGACAAACAGTCCACATCTTTCCCCAGTGCTGCCTCCACTTTCGAGTCATTATTGTCGCTTGGGTTGGGCGTTAGATTACCGCTTGTCGAAGGGGTTGCAGATCTGGGTGCCTCGCGTGCTCGGTTCTGGGCAGCTCGGAGACGCTCACTAGCAGCGGCATTTGTATTCGCTCGTAGTGATTTCAAAGATTCCTTTGTGTAAGACCATATCCGGAACTGTGTGGAGGTTTTGTAGATTTCGTCTTCGATCATGATGGCAACGCAGGTCGGAGTTGATCCCTGCTTATAGGCCTGCAGGTCTCGGAGACGAAATATTCGGTTGAAAGAAGCTTCGTCTGTAGGTTTTTCGTCCTTCAGACTTCAGATGAATTATTGTTAGTGTGCGTACATGATTCGTCGAGTCGCATACAGCAAGAAGTCAAGAGAGATCAAATTGATCTCACAGATGCCGCGGGCCATTACGAGCTCTGAAAGCTTATCGATTAAATGTCAGCCGGGATCGCCCCAGCTAGCCATTTAGCGTCCAATATTGAGGAGCTTTTACAAGCTACATGACTTGGAAATCAGAAGTGCACATGAGCATTCTTTCTCTACGAGAGAGTCTGACTTGATCGTAAAATCGTTGTTATGTGTTTATTTGAACATAAAACGTTGCTAGAACTTCGCCTATGCATCTTCCATCCGTCAAATCAGAGGGAACATACGAACCAACTCCGCCGAACCACCTCGTATCTACCAGTACCAGACCAGAATATAGAAACAAAAATCAGTATCAAAACCGATGGAAACATGTGTTCCGGGTAAGCTCCGCCGCTTATTCAGGTAACGATTCAGGTGACGATTCAGTCTTCGCCTAAATTACTCGTAAATCATCTCATTCATATACATGCATCATCAAATCATGGTTCACCTAGCAAAAATGCAGTAACATCTCCAACGGCTTCTCCCTCGAGCTCATAGTCGGCCCCATTATTCCGGTCGATCCCAACGTGTTTAAAAGCGGCCACGACACGATCTATATCGAATCCCATACCACAGAAGCGGTCGACGAGGTCTTTGTTATATCCATCATACCTGAAAATCAGTCAGCAGATATTTATTTTGTCTTAACTTTAGTTGGAGCTTACGCAGCCAGCGCATCCCGTTCCTCGTCCTCTTTTGCTTTGCGTTCTTGTTCCCGTATAGATGCATCAGTGGCACCACCACTGCCCTCAGCAAGATGTTTCTTAGGAGCACCGGCATAAGCTATAGCCCACTCCCTCGCCACCCGCTCGAATTCTTTCGGTTTGCGTAGAAGCATGTTGGCTACTTCCGCATCTTGAGGATCTTTGGGTTCGGGTGTACTGAGGAGTGATTGGAGAGAGAGTAGTGCAGATTTGATTGTGAGGACCGGTGACCAGGCAGATGATAGTGTATCGAGACAGATGGCGCCCTGAACATGGATCGTTAGCAGCCTGTCGTGTAGTACTTTTCAATCTTGAGACTCACAGTTTGACTGCTGACATTGGGGTGCCAGACTTTGGTCTCGAACTTCATGATAGGAGGACGGAACGGGTATTCAGTTGGAATCTTGATGTCAACGAAAAATGTGCCGTCCTCATATGGTGTCGCAGGCGGACCACGAAACGAACCCCGCAGATGGGTGAGATCATCCTCGGCGCCCATAGGCTCGGCGGTCACTTGCGAATGGGGGTCATTATGTATATCCGCGATCTCTTTAGCAATACGACGGTTACGATTCGAGGCCATGATGGAAGACGAGTGAGAAAGACTGCACAAAGACAATCGCGGCCGTATATTAAAGAGGAGGATATGCTATCGTAATTATTTTCGTGATGGTGGCTGTGGTGGGGAAGTAAAGTGAACGATCTGACTGGCCAGCGACTTGTCAGGCAACAAGAAGAAGATCGTGGAAATCGAGGATAGATCTGTTTATAACGACGGTATTGGGCGGAGATCGGGAGGCTAGCGGAGGTTCTCGAATARGGCGGAATAGCASGAGCCGCAGAACAGCTATTTAGCACCTATAGGAAGTCGTACACAGCCAAGTCCGCCTAGTGAGTGACGATGGATGCGATGTGGTAGCTCAACATTGAGCGACTCGATGAAGTCGAATCCGCGTTGTTGCCGTTCGCTGTAGATCTGGTCAGTTATTATACGGTTGTGAGGTCTATCAGCAAGCAAAGCAGAGATCAAAGAGGTCCTGATAATAGCCAGTTGAGATCATTAGCAGACGATCATAAAATCAGAGAGAGGCTCATCGTCCAAAGCAAAAAGGTAAGCATGGGCGACTCCAATGAGTGACGCACAGCCTCGCCGTTTCTCGCACTCTGATTGGCTCTCCGGGCCTGGCATGGATGCGGGTTTACCGTCATGTCACATGACCGTGCAGCCTGACAGAGCAACCACGCTAACCGCATTTGGCGGATGGCGACAAGTCAGACAAAGCTCCCTTCTATTCCGCAGTGAACTACCTACCTCTGTCATTATCACCTTACAGCACACCACCCCATCGCCATCGTTCTCCATCCCATCTACTGTTCACTTCGTATATTATTGCAATATACAGCTACCTGCGAACTATACGAGTTTAAAAGTGTCGGGTCGTTGATCCCTAAAGCTCTTTATCATGGTACGCCTCAACTGCTAGCTGACGAGTTATCAGCTTACTAACTATCACAACTATCACAGGGTAATCAACAATCCAACATTGGAGGCGGCGGCCCAGGAGGAGATGGCAACGACGATAAGAGCAAGAAGGTATGTTTTTTCCTTTCAAATATTATCATATAGAGAAAGGAACAGCAGCTCACAGTCTCTAGGATAAGCCCAAGTACGAACCACCACCACAACCGACCACTCGCCTCGGCCGCAAGAAGCGCAAGGCAGCCGGACCCAATGCTGCAGCCAAACTTCCTACCATTCTCCCAACGGCACGATGTAAATTACGATACCTGAGAATGCAGCGAATCCACGATCATCTGCTGCTTGAGGAGGAGTACGTCGAGAACCAGGAACGCATCCGAAAGACAAAGGCACAGGCTACTACCCAGCCTTCAGCAACAGGAGATCTCGACTCTCTAGACAGAAACGCCGATGAAAGAAGTCGTGTCGATGACATGCGAGGTAGCCCCATGGGCGTTGGAAACCTGGAGGAGATGATCGACGACGACCACGCAATCGTTTCCAGCGCGACCGGACCCGAGTACTATGTCTCGATCATGTCCTTTGTTGACAAGGATCTTTTGGAGCCCGGCGCTAGTATTTTGTTACATCACAAGTCGGTGTCGGTAGTTGGCGTTTTGACGGATGACACGGATCCGTTGGTGTCTGTCATGAAGCTCGATAAAGCTCCGACAGAGTCCTACGCAGATATCGGTGGTCTAGAGACTCAGATCCAAGAAGTTCGAGAAGCCGTCGAGTTGCCGTTGTTACACCCCGAGCTCTACGAGGAGATGGGTATCAAACCGCCTAAAGGTGTCATCTTATACGGTAGCCCCGGTACTGGAAAGACGCTTCTGGCGAAGGCTGTGGCGAACCAGACTAGTGCTACTTTCCTGCGTATCGTCGGTAGTGAGTTGATTCAGAAATATCTTGGTGACGGTCCTCGACTGGTGCGCCAGATATTCACGGTGGCGGCAGAACATGCTCCATCTATTGTCTTTATTGATGAAATCGATGCTATCGGTACTAAGCGATACGACTCGACCTCTGGTGGTGAACGAGAAATTCAGCGAACCATGTTGGAGTTGCTGAACCAGCTTGATGGATTCGATGACCGGGGAGATGTCAAGGTTATCATGGCGACCAACAAGATCGAGAGCTTGGACCCGGCTTTGATCCGTCCAGGTCGTATTGACCGTAAGATTCTGTTTGAGAATCCTGACCGTAAGACCCTTCTTTCTTTCATGTTTTGATTATCCAATCCACTAATGGAGCTCTTTTCAGAAAACACCAAGCGCAAAATCTTCCTCCTCCACACCGGCAAAATGTCCCTCAGCGAAGACGTCGACCTCGAAGAATTCATCAACCAAAAGGACGATCTCTCCGGCGCCGATATCAAAGCCATCTGCTCTGAGGCCGGTCTCATGGCCCTCCGCGAGCGCCGCATGAGAGTGCAAATGGAAGATTTCCGAACTGCGCGTGAGCGTGTCCTCAAGACCAAGAATGAGAGTGAGCCGGAGGGATTGTATTTGTAAATGCATCTTATTGTTTCTACTTGACAATCTTTTCATTCGTGTAACTCTAGCATGACTTGGTGGACCATAGATGGTGTCGTATCGTATAAACATCTTTCAACTATAACCTAGTCTATCTATAATTCGTGGGGCTGTATATGAGTGTGTATTGATTCCATCTAATAATGTTATTCGTCAAACCAGCTTTCTATCTATCATGAAAGTGAACAACAAAACAAAAATGCAATGAAAGAAAGACCATAAAAAAAAGAAAGTAAATTCGTCTCGTTCTTTTGGTTGCATAAGCAATAAATCCAAGTGGCACAGTCATGCGCGACATGACAAATAAGAATAAATGAATCATAAAACTATATACCGATATCCTTAACACGAAAGGAGAAGATTAGACGGCGCCGGATGCAACCATCTTCTTGCGGAGGTAGTTTTTGTACTCGCCGATGGAGCCGTCCCATCGTCGCACTGTCTTGTGTTCGCAGACGAGGATATCTTTGGCAATTTTATCGAGAAGACTGTTTCAATCATTAGTCATGTTTTATTTTTGAATAGGAGGTAGAAAGAAGGCTTACCGGAAATCGTGGGACACGACGACAACACCACCGTTGAAGGCGTTGATGGCATCCGCAAGACTATCGATAGTGGGAATATCGAGACCGTTGGTAGGCTCGTCAAGTAGCAACATGTTGGGAGACTCAATGGCGAGCAATGCGAAGACGATACGACTCTTCTGACCCTCAGACAGCGTACCCATGAGCGCAGTCTGGGACTCGCCGCTCAGACCGTAACGGCCGAGCTGTTGACGCCAGTACTGGTAGTCTTGGGATTTTTCGCTGAATTTATCGCGCACAAAGTCGAGGGCTGACTTGGTGAGGTCGAGCTGTTCGGCGGAGTGCTGGCTGTAAAGACCCAATTTCAAGTGAGTGTGGCGTTGGACACGGCCGCTGTTGGGGCTCAACTTTCCGGTCATCAGACGGAGAAGAGTGGATTTGCCGACACCGTTGGGACCGACCAGAGCAGTTCGGGAGTCCATGTCAACACCAAGGTCGAGGTTCTCGTACAGAGTATCCTCGGGCTTTCCAGAGTAAGAGAAAGTTACGTCATCGAAGGCCAGGACAGGGGGAGGAAGCTTCTCGACATCGGCGAAACGGAAAGAGAACACTCGATCGGGAACGACGGGTTGAATGAATCCATCGGCCTCCATCTTATCGAGAATCTTCTGACGGGACTTGGCTTGACGCACCAAGTTGGCATAGGTACCAGCAGAAGCAATGAACTTCTTGATGTGGGCAATTTCCTCTTGCTGTTTGGTGTATGCCTTCATCTGGTTGATCTCCTGCTCGGACCTGGTCTTGTGGTAGGAATCGTAGTTACCACCGTAGTACAGAAGCTGCTTCATACGCATATCGATCATGGTTGTGCAGACACCGTTCAAAAAGTCCATGGAGTGAGAAACCAGGATAAGTGTACGCTCCCACTTCTTAAGATATTCTTCCAACCACACACAAGCTTCAAGATCCAAATGGGCAGTGGGGTCGTCGAGCAACAACAGAGAAGGCTTGACGAAGAGAGCCTTGGCCAAAGCCACTCGCATTCTCCAACCACCAGACATGTCCTTTGTCTTCTTGTGAATGGTGACGCTGTTGAATCCAAGACCGGTCAAGATCAAGGAGGCACGGGTGTGGAAAGTCGACGGGTCCATGTTTTCCATTCGCTAGATGATGTTAGTACATGGAACAAGTATAAGAGGAATACTATACTAACCTCATATAAATCTTCCAAGATAGGGTCATCAGGACCGTTCTTCTCAAGAATATCTTCGGCCAACTTTTCCATACGGTCCATCTCGTTCTCAGCTTCCTTGACAACCCATTCCAAAGCACCGAGCTCGCTAGGTGGTGCACCCTCGTTCAGCAGGTAGATATCGATATGTTCAGGAATGGGAAACTCTCGTGCGTCGATAGCCTTCAGAAGCGTAGATTTACCACATCCGTTCTCACCCAACAAACCGTATCGTCTGGCATAGTTGAGCTCTAGGGTGGTGTCGGTGAACAGAACCTTACCGTGGAACACCAACGAAGCGGAAGTGATCTTGACGTCGCGAGATGAAGGCATCGAGGATAAAACACCGGTTGTGACTCGGTCGGAGAGACCGTGCTTGTCCATTTGTGCCGTCAGCTTGTCGACCTCCTTCTGCTTATCGGCAGTGGTGGCGGGCTCATCGCCGGCTGGGATGGCATCTCCATCACCGTCTTGCAATTCGGGGGTCTCGCTGGCCTTGGCGGCCTTTTTGGATGCGAGTTTGGATGTTTTCTTATCGCCATCAGCGGCACGTTTGGCCTGACGGGCGGCTTTGGATGCAGAAACCATATTGGCAGTCGAAAGACGGAGACTTTTTCTTCTCTAAAAACAGATAGGAGAAGCGTTGATGATGGGCCTGTCTAGTGAAGCAGACAGATCCGGTCTATGGGAGAGAAGGAGGAGGAAAAAATCGTCGTGGGGTACAGCCCTGCTTATCGATTAGGGAAGAGGGTCGGAAAAGAAGCCCCGCTAGTCGATGTGAACAAACAAATAGATAGAAGAAATTACAGGGGTATCACAGTATAAAGAGGAAGAAAATATAAGATAGTCTCTGGCAGTGAAGCAGGACTGTCTATATTTCTTGGACTACTCAAGGGATGTGGTGAGGAGAGGTTCAAATGTTGTTTGTTGGGGAGGTGGATAGTACGTATTGTGTGAGGTTGACTGAGTAAATCTCTGAAATTTCGTGGTGGGGCTTCCCTTGGCTGCCCCTCGGCCTGTGATTGGACAAGACACGCCACCGACGGCACGTGAAGTGGCGAGGCTGGCTGCCTTAGTGCCTGAGGAAGAAAACATGGCATTCAACACGATAGATAAGTTGATGACGCTCAGGCAGTATGCAAGGTTCTTGATGCGGTTGCTATGCTATGCTATACTATGCCAATGCCAATGCTGAATATGAAATGCCAAACAAAATACATACACTTTTTACCGTCACATCATTAATTCGTCAATCTATAACCGTTCACTCAACTCTTCCAAAAAACTCTTCTCCTCTGGCGTCAGATATATGTGGCTCGGTACATGGACGGTGCCTCTCCTGATGAGGATCTGAGGCTGATCGATGGAGCCTTCACTGTGACTCGGTGACGTTATAGACAAGTTCTTCTCAACATCTGCATCTTGAACCCGCGCACCGTCATCCTCGGTAATCTTGCCGCGCTTGCTGTCTGGAGACAAGTCCTCTGGTGACCACCAGTATTGAGGGTACTTGCGCTGAACGTTGTTAATGAGTAGAGCCACAATGAGCATAAGCACCGATCCGAGCAGGATCATAGGCACCAATAACCACCCTAAAGGCAGTGAGTCATTGCTCACAACGGCCAAGAGTGCTGTCGCTCCGGCAGGGGGATGGATGGTCTTGGTCAAGCCCATCAGCGCCGTGGCAATGGCACAGGCCAACGCACCGCCTATCCATCGGATGGACTCAAAGTGTGGGCTCAAGGCAAAGAGTTTGCATATCCCAACACCAACTACACTGGAAATGAACTGGCCGATGACGGCATTTCGTGGTTGCGCCAGTGGAGACTCAATGGAATAGAAATGCAAGACAGACCCGGCACCCTAATCATCCATCGTTAGTAAATCGAAGCTGTGTTTAAAGGGTCTGGTTGGACATACAAAACTAGCAATAATGATGGGTGCGTGATGGTCCTGAAATACGGGCACTTGCTTCGTCACTATTTCGATGACTATAAGACCGATAAAAATGCCGAGAAAAGCCCAAGCACCCATGATCAGATTTCCCAAGGGCTTGAGTGGCTGTTTCCTATGGCCGAGGAAATAGGAGATCGGATACGGTAGGATGCGCCATGGCGGACGAGGGATCAACGGATTCAGCCATCTGTCGATATCAAAGTGCCAGGCCTCGGGATCGGATAGCCGCATGTTGTCTGCTGACAGACACTGGCGGATGATTGTCGTGGGTGTCTCGTAGACGTCTGGGGGTGTGTGTCATCAAGCAAAGAGTCACACAGGGGAAGATCTGGGGATCAACCCAGTCTTTATACGGCATGCCATGTTGGCAGGTTTTCACGGTCTCGAACCATCTCCGCGGACAGCCAGCAATGGAAAGAGTAGAAATGGAAGCAACGGCAAGAGCAGACACAGAAATCGAGGTTCCTGCCTCAGGTGTTCGACGCCGGCCACTCACAGTAGTTGGCGTTGGGTAATAGAAACCCAGATGCGGTATAGTCAACTCATGGAGAATCACGTAATTGTATGGATTAACTTGCCGCTGTATTACCATGAATGACTTACTATAGAGGTACACTCTCCGCTTAATTAGCTGATATTATATTTTAGGGCTTGTATTCAAAAATTAGACGATTATCTCTGCCGACAGTGTTCATTCCATCTTATTTGTCGTATTAAGTACAGCAACGCGGACAAGCATTGGGCGAGGAATCCGGGGAAAAGGCGCCTAACCGCAGAGACTTTTGGTGGCGGCGTTAGCGTCTCGATGATCTGCCCGTGATCATTTCCGTGACTCAGCATCTTCGATGACGCAGCACGAATTAGGTAGTATTACTTGATTAGGCAGTACTACTCAAAACAGAACAGGTGAATGTACGATTCCTTGACTATATTTTACAGTCTACACACTATTTACACTTCCATGGTCTTGCCCAGTTTGGAACTCTCTCTAGCCAGCTCGATCAGTCGAATGACTTGACTGGCCTCGGCGCCACTGGCTGGAAGCTCACTCTCTCCCGCCAAAGCCCGTGCAAGCTTGCGATAGTATTCCACCCAAGTTGGTCCTTCGACAGTCGGCACCTTTTCGGCAGACGGCTGTCCGTTTTGATCGATCGTGGTAAGGACCCCTGATGCGACATGCATTAGTTCCGATAAACCCTTTCTTTGCTTTTTTTTCGCTTTCTTCCGAGAAAAGGAACATACCGTAACGGTCACTAGGCTCAAGGCCATATCCACTATCGCCAGGTCGGACACCTGCCTTCAACTGATCCTCCTGGATATCCAAATGGAACTTCTTGAAACTTCCCTTGTCGCCCCTCACCCAGAATCGAAGCTGTTTCTCTTCCGGGCTTACAACAGCAGCTTTGGCCGTCACCAACAAACCGCTATCATAGTGCAACAACGTCGTGAACGAGTCTTCCAGTCCAGTGGGGTTGTTCACTCGCTGACTGCCAACGAATCCCGTAATGCGCTGGGGCAAGCCGAACAGATGAACGGCTTGGTCGAGTAGATGTGCTCCGAGATCGTAAATGGCTCCGGCTTCCGTGACCTTGGTCTTCCAGGCTGTGGTGCTGGCGGCAAGCTCAGGACGGTGGCGGTCAAAGTGCGTTTCGTATTCGACTACTCTTCCGAGGGAGCCATTTTTGACGAGCTTTGATAGGGTTACGTAGTCGGCGTCGTAGCGGCGATCTATCGACGTGAATTATTAGCATTTTTATGATATCTTTTAACCGTTCCGGACTGGACAGTACTTACTTTGATAAACAGCTAGTAGCTTGTTATATTTCTGAGCAAACCCAACCAATTCCTCTGCTTCCTTGTGCGTAGGGACAAACGGCTTTTCGACGACGACTATTTCAATGAGTAACACACCTCAATGAAAACCGAAGAACATACCGTGCTTCCCGGCCTCCAATGCAGCTTTGGCCAATGCATAATGTCCATCCGGCGGAGTCGTAATGACAACAACATCAACATTAGAATCCTTAAAGAGCTCATCTGTGTTTCGATAGGACTTGATGCCCGCAAAATCTTTCTCTGCGTCATTCTCAGGTGTGGGAGTTCGCTGCACAACGGCGTATAATTTGAAGTCGGGAACAGCTGTGATGAAAGGAATGTGAAAGATTTTGGCGCTGAAGCCGTATCCGATGATGCCTACGTTCCACGTTTTGGAGACCATTTTGCGTTGTTGGTGGAAATGTACTGAATTTGAGAGAGTGAAAAATCGCCGTTGCAATTCGTGCGTGAAAATTGCCTTATATATCAGTAATTGACCGAAAGTCAAGAACGGCTCGCTGTCCGATCTGCTGGTCTACGCGGGGCAGCTCAACCCGAAGTTTGATATGACGCTGTGGGGTCGCGCCAAGTCTTCAAGACAGCGTCACAAGAGCCAGAATATTGATATTGCGCCATTTCTAGTGAACAGAGTTTTCAATTAGGGATCTCGATGCTGGAAGATTACAAATGGAATATGGAAGTATGGAAGTATGTGTGGATGAGAGATCAACTGGTCGATCAAATATGCCTCTTCTGATTGGTCTATCTAAGAGCTTCAAGAAGCATATCTTACAAAGCATGAACAACTCCCCCCGAACCACCGCTTCCAATCTAGCTTCTTGGTTCAGCCAGAATTATCCTTAACCTTTACCCCCATCGTCTGACACGAATCGTCAAATGAAGCCTTGATTTTGTCCACAGGAAATTCCAAGCAGGTGTTAATGATCCAGTCGCATGTCTTGATGAGCTTGCGCTGCTCTTCTGGACGCTTAACCCACGACGAGTAGTACTTCAAAATGACTCGCCGGCCGAGGCAATCTAGCACTTCCTCGGGCAGAGACGCGAGTCTGTACTCAAATTTGTTCGCAGAGTATCCGTAGAGCTTCTCGAATCCGGCGCATGCTTTCTCATAACGGGCTGGCTCGTCGTGCTTGAGATAATCCAGCGTCTCAAGGTCAAATTTGGCAGTACGCCAAAAGATAAGAACGGTCCGCGTGCAATTTAGATGAGCTGGAGGATACGTATATCCACCCATAAACTCCAGTTCATGGGTGATAGAATACATCATGACAGGTTGGCGGTAGTGGTAGCTTTCTGCATGAAACTTTTGTAGCTCGAGCTTCCAATCTTTCAGCTTATGTACCTGAACTTCTGGCACGTCTTCATCGGAAGAAGACTCGGCTGACTCTTCCTGTATGTCGTCCAAACAGGCTGTCATTCGGTTCCTGAAGAGCACCCCTCTAACTGAACCTCGGTTCATCGTCATTCTTGAGTGTAGGTGATTGCCAAGGATATCTTGAATGTATGAATGTTCCACAGAATTGACAAGTGACAGATAGATTTTGATGAACCACTGTCAATGTTGCCTTTCTATGGTTCTGATCGCTAGAGAGAGACAGTTGTTGAAGAACGATGAGAAGCTGCTCAATGACAAACAAATAACGGGGCTAATGATAGACATGATTCCTATATAGCTGTTCGAACGGAAACTTCATTCTGAATTTACCGGCTATCGAATTAAACTCTTTTGGCTTGCATGAAAATTTCCTGGGAGTTGCCAGCTTGTCAGAGATCATTGCTGAGGGGGTCTTCCCATCTGTGACAGTACATCACTTCACTGTGACCGTAAGAAAGAATGAAAATACATACACAATTGCCTTTCATACTATGTTTTGGCTGATACAACAAAAATATATGAGTAACCAAGCTGGCCTCTCATTGGCTGCAACAGTCGAAGTATACAGGTCGGCTGTGATTGGCTCATCGGAGATCTGGCATCGCTGCATGCATCCGATCCCTCTCTTGGCCAAGTCATCCAACCCTCCTTCCTCAAATCCTGTACGACTTTGTCCAGTCGACAACTAGCAACTTTTCAAACTCAAGGCCAAGATGATTTGAACCCCTTATTAAATTACCATACATCAGATTGAGCGCTGGCCGTTCCTCTCATATCTGAGTCACAACTATACCGATGACGTCCACTTTCTTAGTGCTTTTCGGCAATATCTCCACCCAAGATCGAGCTATATTTGACGCAGTATAAGGCTTCGATAACCTTATCGACCAGAAGCGTATATTTAGTGCTCAAGATCTCTATAGCAAATCGTGACAGGTCAACATGGCATCACCCTCTTGGTATAGAATCGCGGGCTCTTACAAGGCTGAGAGACCAGCATTCAGATTCACTATTTCAAGAATCTACCAACTCACCATCCAAAACTTCGTATCGCTTATTTTTCTACCTCTGGACACATTTATCCTTCTGAGCGCGGCTCTAATCAATGGTTTCCACCTTCTCCATCGTCACCAAAGACATAGCCGGCAGCGACTATTAGAAAACCCGCGATTTTACCCAAAGACTATTCTCATCACCGGCATCAATACAACTCGAGGCCTCAAACTAGCGCGTCAGTTCCACTATGGCGGTCATCGAGTCATTGGCGCTGATGTTGGTTTATCCTTCATCCGCTCTGGGGGTAGCATGTCCAACACGATATTCGTCTACTACTCCCTATCCAGCAGTAAAGCTCAATATGTCTCCAGCCTGATCGACATTATTCACCGAGAGAAAGTTGATTTGTGGATTCCCTACTCTGGCGACATCGACCCCATCGATGATGCGATGGCCAAGAGCATGATCGAAAGTCGAACAAGCTGCAGATGTCTCCATCTGAATGTTGACTATGTGAGACTCTTTAGCCGAGATGACTCTTTCATACAGCATGTGCGAGAAAGAGGGTTGCCTGTAATTGAGAAGCACAACGTTCAGTCTCGAGACTCGATTCATCGAATCTTGAATCACTCGCCTAATAAAGTCTACCTCATGCACAAATCATCAAAAGGCGCGTTGCGGGATGTTGTCTCTTTGCCTAAAAGGTCTACCAATCAAACATACTCGGAAGTGAGTATGATAGCTATTTCCAAAGACAAACCCTGGGTCCTCAAACAGTTTGCGAGGCTGGGCAATTACTGGGCCGATCTTGTCCTCGTGCGGGGGCGTGTTGAAGCAATGAAGATCCGTCCCATGCGTCCTGGATTGTCCATTCATGACGAGTCGAGAATGGAAACAGGTCTACATAAAAGCATCAGACGACTGATGGATGAGTTTGCCGGAAAAGCTGGACCGCGCATCAGCGGACATTTATCGGTCAAAGTCATGGTTGACGAAGAAATCGCATCCAGCTCGGTATCCTATACTATATATATTGGTGGCTGTCGCCAAGGAAGTATCGCCGTTGCTGGGCTGCTGGATGACGATCCACCGTCGGGTTTATATATCTCTTACCTGGAGTTGTTGTCTCCGGAAGTGAACGGAATCATTGACTCTGACATTGAATCACCAGTTTATACCAGGTTCAGGCTCTCGCGGAAATGGATCGACTACTCGACTGCATGGAGCCAAATATATATCCCTGTCCCGTCAGTGGTACAATCAGTCGAGGAGCTCTGGATAGGAATCCGGAGATTTCGAGATTCGTGCATGCACGTTTTTCCTTTTGTCGATCGACTGGAGAATTTTTCTATCCTCGATCCGCTGCCCTGGTGGTGGCATTACCACATCAGTCAGCCGGTGAATGGTGCATTCTCATTGTTCGACAGTGTGGTTGAAATCCAATAGCGCAGGCATACGCCTCTTTTCTGAGGATTGACCGTCTAATGATATACGATGTTTGAAGGAATATATGTAGTAGAATAAAATAATGAAGATTTCAACGATGATCGCTGTGGCTATGTATCTGCAAGCGTCGTACTTCGCAGTTTCATTTCCGTTTTATGAGAACTCGTGTATGTACTCGTAGTAACATATACGCGCGTACTGTCACAATCTACCCGGCAGGTTCCAGCCGACATTAAAAATAGCACCAGAAATACCCTCTCCACCAATCAGACAGCTCCATATAGCCAGCTGAGATAATCCATGACGAGGCGTGCACAGCCACTAAACCCAATACAGGCTGCGTACGGTAAAGTAATCTATTCAGCTGTCCGTTGGCTTGGTTTCCAGGCTGACAACGAAACAGGTTGAACTGTTGTGGAGACTGTCGCAGATTGTTGTTCTTCTTCTTCACTTTAATGCTGTTGACTACACTGTCGACTACACTGTCCATATTCTTCATATCTCTATATTTTGTTGTACATTGGCATGATCCTTCATTTTTGTTTGATAGAACTACAGTGATCAGCCGGCTTTGTCTATATTGCATTCGACATACATCAACAGCTCCGAGCGGGCAGAAAGAGCGCATACGCAACAACCGCAACTCGTCATAGTCAAGTGATTGAAGCAGAGAACTGTTCTCTCCGATCACCCAACCTACTTAGGGCCACGGCCGGGCCCTGTCTTTCTTTCCATCGTTTCTACCTGAAACGCCACTACAGTCAAGATGCCTTTTCCTAATTTACGGATGCCAGCGACAAGTCCTGCCAGGATCAAAAACTTAATACACGGTTTCCAAGCGGTTCTCATTTTCCTGGCATGGGTCCTTACAATTGCTGTCTTTACGAAAAGCGGCGGTATTGATGGCCGGTCTGGCTGGTTCTTTGGTGTTGTAAGTCATCAATCCGAAGAAGACCATTTCGCTCCATGTACTGATTTCTGTTTAGTGCTGGCTCTCCATCCCCGCTCTTATCTATCTTGTCGCCGTGCCGACTTTCCCCCGTGCTCGCAGATTCGGCAATGTCTACGCATTCGCTACGGTCGATGCTTTGATGATCATCCTATGGTTCAGTGGTTGGGTTGCTGTCGCCTCTTATGTCGCTGAGGGCAAGAGTAAAGGTCAAGACGAGCAGAAGGATTCCAAGGATAAAAAGTCTGGCTGCGATGCGTTTGCGTATGGAAGTGCGTCCAAGTGTAGTGTCAGTACTGCTACGGTTATTTTTGGTGTCGTTATTTTGTAAGATCATCCCACTTCATGGTACGCGATGCAAAAGCTAACATAAACGGATAGCCTGCTATTCATTTCTACGGCATACTTCTCCTTCCGCAATGTGGCCTACTTCCGCCGCACAGGTACCATGCCTGACGCCGTGTCCGACCCAACCTTCGATGCCCAAACCAAGGCCGCTTTCTCCTCCAACCCCGCACACGAATTCGAAGAAGAGGACGAATTTCGACTTGGCCGCGGCGGTGGTGCCGGTGGTTCCGGTGGTGAAGGCCCCTCTCACTATGGCCAGGACCGCGACGAAGATTATGCTTTGCTTCAACAGAGTGAAGCCGATGAACTGGGTGGATCGCATCATGGTGGTGTTTCAGGCGCATACGACCCTACCTCGACGCATGGAGGTTCTGTGATGCACGACTACGACACCAGTTACAACAGCGGCGGCTATACCTCGCGATTTGAAGAAAATACAGAGGGGTATAGGGATACCAGCTATCACTCCGCCACTGAATACAGCCGATAACCCTTTCGCTAGGGGAATTATTTACGAAGGCACGCCATTTTCCTGTCTCAATATTTTCATTCGAGTCATGGAATGCTTCATACTCGTTTCTGTTGGATGTTTCTTGCATAATTTGTGTTTGGGATTTTTGTATTGTGTTTCATGACGGCGTCTAAATTACAGCATGTTTGTGAATATGTCTGGATTCTCCTGTTTCAATAGATATGCTTCAACTGGAAGAGTGCTATGTATTAGTATGTAAAAACAAGACTCTGAGTTAACGAGTATGACTTGAGGCCTGAGGCTGCGACATGTGATTTGGATTCTGCCACCGCCTTTTCTCCGCGGACTGTCGATCAATTGAGGACAGCTAAGTTAGTCCTCAATTTCAATACAACATCATTCAAACTTTGCAAACGTTGCACAGCTCATATCACACCTTCGAATACTCCAAAATAACATTTAATCATATAAATACTCTACACAGTACTCCCTGCATCACTTGCGAACTCACAAATACCCGGTAAGCAGGTCATTCTGATCTCGAATTATGCACTGCATACTAATTTCTATTCAGTCAACATGACATCCGCCGACATAGACAGCTACACCCAATACGGCCTCTACCTCGACCCAACAACCAAAAGCATCTCCCTCCCCAACACCGAAGGACAGACCCCTTCCCAAATTGAAACCATCAATGCCGAACTCCAACAACTAAACATCCTACATCGCGCCTTGATCGGCCTCGATTCACCGAACGTCCCACCACCACCTCTGCCTATCAACCCCAAACGCAGCGCACAGATCACCAAGCTCCGCGACACCGCGAACACGGCGTTCCGCAAATCAAACTATGCGGAGGCAATCAAATTGTACGGCTACGCGATCGATATGGCCTATAGTCGACCGGCGTGGGAACCCGTGAATCTCGTCCGCGACGAATTGTCGGGTCTCTATGCGAATCGCGCGCAGGCATACATGTCTCAGCAGTCATGGGCGGAGGCCTGGATTGACTCGAAGTGTAGCGCGGAGTGTAAACCCGTGGGTAACGTGAAGGCATGGTGGAGAGGTGGAAAGTGTCTTGTTGAAATGGGACGGTACGATGAGGCTCGCGCTTGGGTTGAGCAGGCTTTGGGTCTTGAAGGGCCGGCTAGTGAGGGTGGGAAGGAGTTGGTTGCGCTGTTGGCGGATATAGAGGCTGGAAGCAAGAAGGTTTAATTATTAGCGTTACTCTGGTATATTGTATTCATCGCATCTTCCACTCGTCTGTTTTCTATGGTTATTATGAATGGGCGGTATATCATTAGGCGTTCGGAGTGAATAATTGAAATCATAAACATTATGAAGCTTTATCAAAAAATCGTCAAGACCTGACACATAAGATGACGGCGGCTTTGTACGATGTAGCGAGTTCGCAGCTAGTCCTCGCCACACGATTGGCGCATCTGCAATGCGATTGTCGACGCATCGCATCTTCAGTCTCGAAGTGTCAACTTGAAGCAAGTAGGGATCCGTTTCCGATTTCTGGAAGAGAATGCGATACACAACATAAGACTAACCCGGATTGGCAATGAAATCCAGGCCAATAATTTAGAGAATTGCAGTATCACAGCCAATCAGAGCTGTAGATCATTATCCACACGAGCTTATCGTTATCGGAGGTGCTCCGCCTGCCGTTTTGGGCCAGATTGGTTGAGGAGGGGAAAAGACACCGACTCGATAAGAGATGGCCAGAAAATGTTCGGTTGGAGCTATAAGATGTTCCTAATCCCCTGTCGTCAAGTCGTGTTTTCGTAAGCATATATTCTTCTATCATTCTACCTACACACCGCAGGTATACACAATGGTCGATCGCCTCAAACAATTGACCTTCCAGGTCAGCGCAACCGCGCCTCCTCCTCACCCCCTCGACCCTCTCACCACACTCGAAATCGACACAACAGTCGCCCTGATCCGCGAGAAATATGCTCCCATCAACTTCAATGCCGTCTCGCTATACGAGCCCCGCAAGGTAGAGATGTTGGCATGGCTACAGAACCCAGAGAAAGCTCCCCGACCAGCTCGATGCGCAGAGGTCGTCTGCATTGCGCCTCAAGGTAAAGTGTACGATGGCATTGTTGATCTCAATAAAAAAGAGATCGTGGACTGGAAACACACTCCTGGTGTTCAGCCGATTATCACCATGGAGGAGCTCCAGGAGGTTGAGCATGTTGTTCGCAAAGACCCGAAAGTGATTGAACAATGTGGTATTCTGGGTATTCCGCCGAATGAGATGGAGAAAGTCTACTGTGATCGTAAGTGCAGACATTCTTTGCAATTCAATTTCGGATAGTAGGCTAAGATAACGGCAACAGCATGGACGATCGGCTATGATGAACGATTCGGAAGCAATGTCCGTCTTCAACAGGCCTTGATGTACTACAGACCTCACGTCGATGACTCTCAATACGGCTACCCCCTTGACTTTTGTCCTATCTACAACGCCGAGACTAAGACCATTGTGCACATCGATATCCCTAAAGTGCGTCGGCCACTCAGCAAAGTAGCTCCCAACAACTATCACGTCAAGTCTGTGGAAGAGTCTGGCGGTTATCGCACAGATATCAAACCCATCAACATCACTCAGCCGGAAGGTGTTTCGTTCAATGTGAACGGACGAGTGATTGACTGGCAGAAATGGAATATCCACGTTGGCTTCAACTATCGCGAGGGTATTGTCCTGAACAACATTACCTTCAATGACAAGGGCACTGTTCGTCCTATCATGTACCGTCTGTCATTGGCAGAGATGGTTGTTCCATACGGTAACCCTGAACATCCCCATCAACGCAAGCACGCTTTCGACTTGGGCGAGTACGGTGGTGGTTACATGACCAACAGTCTGTCCTTGGGCTGCGATTGCAAGGGTGCCATCCACTACATGGACGCTGCATTTGTGAACAGAGCAGGTGCAAGCACTGTCATCAAGAACGCCATTTGCATACATGAGGAAGACGCAGGTATCCTGTTCAAGCATACCGATTTCCGTGACGATTCCACCATCGTCACTCGTGGCCGCAAGCTTATCATCTCGCACATTTTTACTGCCGCCAACTACGAGTACTGCATTTACTGGGTCTTCCACCAAGACGGCACCATCCAGCTGGATATCAAGCTTACTGGAATCCTCAACACATATTCCATCAACCCCGGTGAAGATACCCACGGTTGGGGAACTGAAGTCTACCCTGGCGTCAACGCCCACAACCACCAGCATCTCTTCTGTCTGCGTGTTGACCCGCAGATCGATGGACAGGACAACACCATCTTCCAAGTTGACGCCGTTCAAGGTCCGGGAGAAGTCGGCAGTGCCGAGAACAAGTACGGCAACGCCTTTTATGCTAAGAAGACCAAGTTCACGACCCCCAAAGAGGCAATGTCGGATTACAACGGAGCTACTAGCCGAACATGGGAGATTGCCAACACCAACAAATTGAACCCATACAGCAAGAAGCCAGTTAGCTACAAACTGGTTAGTCGTGAAGTTCCGCCTCTACTTCCCAAGGCCGGTGGGTTGGTCTGGAAGCGTGCTGGGTTCGCCCGTCATGCAGTCCACGTTACAAAGTGTAAGCCATTATTTCGTATAGAGATGACATCTGGAATATATACTAACATTCGATAGACGAGGACGACCAAATCCACCCAGCCGGCCGCCACGTCCCTCAAACCTCAGGCGAACCATCCATGGGCCTGCCCCTGTGGATCGAACAAGCGGGCGACAGCTGCTCCATCGACAACACCGACGTCGTGCTCTGGCACACATTCGGCATCACTCACTTTCCCTCACCAGAAGACTTCCCCGTCATGCCTGCTGAGCCGATGACATTGTTGCTGCGACCAAGGAACTTTTTCGATCGTAACCCTGTCCTTGACGTACCGCCTAGCTATGCTCGTACGCCATCACAGGTTGCGGCTGGTGCGTCGGGGKGTGGTTGTAATTCTAAGCCCAAGGGGGATGGAAGCAGTGTTTTGGTTTGATATCTCATGGTCTCATTGAGGGCTGGCGTTTTCTTGCTTCATGTACATAGCGTTTTTTCAGCATTTCTAACAATATGAATAATTCACCTACTCAAGGAATGTGCCCGAAAACCCCGGACTTTCCTTCTCAGAGACAGATGCTACCCAATGCCAAGCTCTAGACCCAGACATGTCTTAATTCGTAGTTTTATACTACGTCTTCTATCGTCTGACTAGACACGATTCCCGAGCTGAATTGAGAAACAATGATGATATGACGGTCAGGCAATCAGTACGGTGGATATGTATTCAGTGTCAGCCAACCAGACTCCACATGTTTTGATGAATCAGGACTAGCGGATAGCCTCTCTGCGGGGCAAGAGCGTTTCGGGAGTCGGGACTGAAATTATACCCCGTCTAGGACTAGCGGTTGCCAGATGTTTTAGGGCTAAATTGCACATACTACGTATATAAAGATTCAGACGAGAGCTCCTGAATTTGAAAATTCAAGATTACTTTCCTTCATTTCAGAATCACAGCTTAGTCACTATGGGAATCGAAGACGCACTCCCCCGAAAGCTTCGCCAGAAGCTCAGAGAAGACCTTCTAGCCGCCAACGACGAGTTTGTGCACGCCATTCCCAAAGTCGAGCTTCATGTGCATATTGAAGGTACTTTAACCCCCGAGCTGCGATGGGAGATTTCTCAAAGGAATGGTCTCAAAGTAAGGTTCGGCAATGGTCCCGAGCTACACAGTTTGGAGGAACTGAGATACGCCATGAACAGCGCGGAACCTAAAACGGAAGATGAGGAGCGCGAGTTCTTCTTTGCGTCATATTATGGAGCATTTGATACGTTGAAGACCAAGCAGGATTATTTTGATTTGGCAATGAACTACTTTGAGCACGTTGCGGCTATGAATGTGCGGTACTGCGAGGTATTTTTTGATCCGCAGGGTCATACGAGCCGGGGTATTCCCTGGGATGTTATGATGGGAGGGTTCAAAGAGGCTCAGATCAAAGCCGAGAGTGTACTCAACGTAAAACTCTCTCCCTCTCCTTTTGGTAGAAAACTCACAATTGATTAGGTTCGTTCCGCATGGATCATGTGTCTTCTACGTGATCTGCCCCCTGAGGACGCAATGGATCATTACATGGCGGCATTGCCATATCGCGACATGATTGCCGGCATCGGGCTTGATTCAAACGAATACCAGCGCCCTCCCTTATTATTCCAAGAGGTATTCTCACTGGCCCGCCAGGAAGGCTTCCGGATCACGATGCATTGCGACGTGGGACAAGATAACACCCATGAGCACATTCGACAAGTTGTTTCTGAGATGGGCGGAAACGGCGCGGATCGAATCGATCATGGCCTCAACGCAGCCGATAGATCAGATCTGGTGGACCTTATTCTAAAGCGCGACATAGGCATGACCATCTGCCCGTGGGCTTACATGCGATATCAGACTTACAGCGAGCTCGGTCCGAAAATGCGACTTCTTTTCGATGCGGGAATCAGAATCACTATCAACAGTGATGATCCGGCTTTTATGGACGATGCTTGGATTCTGCACAATCTGTTGCTCACAAAACACTTTGGATTTGCTGATAGGGAAATCGTAACGTTGGCCCGAAACGCGGTCAAAGTTTCCTGGGCAGCGCAGTCGACCAAGGACGACATTTTGCAGGAGATCGATGCGGTCTATAGACGCTTTTATCCAAGTTGAAGCAATTTCAGTCGCGTTGTATACAATCTTACTTCTCCCACTAGAACAGAAGCGTCTGCTTTTCAAGATCTTGCTTGTCGCCGGTTTGCCAAAACTGATCTAACACATCAATTGCAAGCTTTGGATTCCAACATCCAAGCGTCTTGAACTGGCTTKTGAATTCCTTTCGTAGCCATTGCCTCCTTTCATGAGAATCCTGATGTAGGCATAAACCTGCTTGAAACAAGGGCCATGATGTCGAGAACTTCCGATTTATCCCTGAAGATAGTTTTTCAGCCCTCCAAAAGACATTGTCCAGTAAACCCGAAGTATCGAATATCTCGTCTGATAGTTGGAACAAACGGATCAGGTAGAGTAAGATCCCGTATCTCCAGATCTCAACCATATCTTGTCGTTGATCTGACAGGATACCAGATTCATTCCATGTCCTTACAGCATTACCAAGGACAACAGCTTTCTGCAAAGCTACATCGGATGGGATTCGTGAAGAGATATGCAGCTTGTGCAGCACAGTAATATCTGCGATGTATTCAAATAAATCGATAGGGCAGTCAAAAACGTCGAATCCCCATTTGCGACCCGCTGGTGTCTTGAATTTGTTCAAGGCGGCTTGGACATGTTCGGGCTTCAGGTGCGGCATTCGAGATGATGTTGTGGCACCCATGATATCCAACCTAGCGAATGTTAGTTAATTGGTTGATATAAGCTGTGGAGAAATACGTTACCATGCAAGACGTTGTTGAAAAAAGCCTCGATCAGTTCCATCAGAACCGTGTTGCTTCACGATATCACTTGCTGCTTTCAAATGGGTGCCAAATTCCAGGCAATCCCCAGAACAAAGCTGTTGCATTAGTTAGAAACATGGAGTTAACAGGATATGATGCCTGAACATACATCAAGCTGGGCGAGTAATATCATACAGGCGATAAGAGAAACGTCTGTCTCCCGAGCGTCGTCTCTCAATTGCTGTCTGAGCGCCTGCGTGGCCTCCAGCCGTAAATGGAGACTTTGCATTCTCAACCTCTTGTCTTGGAGTTTGTTGCCTATATGGCAAGATGCGGTCGCGGCCACAGCATAGCGAATACAAGGAACGTTCCTGGCCATTGGTAGTATATGGTGTGTGTAGGGGGTTTCTGCAAGTCCATGACCCAAATAGAAGGCTGTACTAATGTCGCTTTCGTCTATAAGCCATGAGCTATGGTTTATTATCTCACAATACAAAACGGTTCTTACAGCACTTGATGAAGACCTGGAGACCATCGGGAGGAAGTAAGGGGGCAGGCATTCTCCATGTAGCTCGATGTAGTGTCACATCGCTGCTTGAAGAGCCATACTGGCGTGCATGATACTGTCCCTCCAGTAGCTTAGCTTGCTGTTCTCGCGAGACGGGACCATCATATTTTCGTACTATTGTTTTTCCCCCGGCTGCCAGGCCGACCCAACGTAGAGGATAACCCTCGCATTCTACACCGCGCCCATGGCAGCTCATACACCTAGGCAGGGTTCGATCGCACTTTCGTCCTCTTCGACGACACGTCTTGCAGGCAATACCGGATTTGTGAGAAGCCATTACCTGTAGGAGGTAATTCTTTGTGGCATGAATGATGAAATTATGAGCTGGGGTGATGGACGTAGAGGAAGTTAGTAAACCACGGCTATAGCGCGTATAACGAGCTGGGTCTGCCCCATCTATGAATGTGGACCAATAGAAAGATCCTAAATCAATGATTTGTAGAGATATTTGATAGCAAATTTTGAAGCTATGTAGACCCTATTATAATAAAATAGACTCTTTTTTAGGAATCTACCGTATATAACAAATCAGCATTGAACCTTTTGAATTGGTTCGTTCGTTATTTTTGCTCGATTGCATACCGCAGATGCCATCTTTCACAAATCTCCCTGAACATTCTCTAAGACCCATTTCACCTCCTGAACAATAACATCTGGCTCTGTCAACTGCACATTATGCCCACTCTTCTCAGCCTTTACCCACCTCGACCTCCTGGACAATCCCAACAGCCCCTTCTGCCACTTCTCATCCAATGCATCATAAGTCTCAATCATGTCCGCAAATTGCTTCCTCTCTTCCTCATTCCCATTCCCAGCTTTCGTGCCGGCTTCTAGCATCAACTCAAAGTCTCTGTAGGTGCAGCCCTTGATAACACTCACCGGACAGATCCCAAGCAGCGGGGGATCCTTCAGATCAAATTGTCTCTTCGCGGCAAGCACAGCTCCACTAGTGATATACCCTCTAGCCTCAGCGGTAGCAGTCCTCGTGTGCTTCTCAGCATACTCCTTGTTCTGGCTCAACAACATCTCCCAGTCATGCGGTAGAAATCTGTGTGCTTGACTAATCCCTACAACATCCCAAACATTCAGCCCCTCAGTCACAGCGTCAATGTACGGCGCCGGCCACGGTCCTTCGATAGTGTTCAACTCCTGGTTTGCATCCACAAAGACCATTCCATGAACATCATCCCGTCGCAAGTGGACAAACTCCCGTGCGATAATTCCGCCGTAAGAATGACAAATTAGTACAAACGGGCCTGTCAAATCAGCCGCGTGGAGGAGATCGTTGAGTTCGGCTGCTATATCCACTGCAGTAATGGCTTCAGTGTTAGGGTCAATCTCGGAGCTGAGTCCGTAGCCACTCCGATCGTAGAGTAAGGTTCGCGCGAATTGTGTGATTGTACGGTTCAAGACGATCCATTCTAAGGCGTGAGACGCAAGGCCGGGGATGATTATTATGAGGGGTGTGTTTGGTTGTGTTCTGATAGGGCCGGATGTGCTCAGGTAAAGAGCGTGATTTGGGCGGAGAGAAAAGAGGCCTGCTTTGGAGGGTTCATGTTCCCATGGATTTGTATGGTTGATTAACATTTTGTAAATGGTTTTTTACTTTCGCATTGACGAAGTATGCCTAGGTAGAGATGATTTCGATGAAAATGTTACATGTAAGTCAAGCTTGTGAGGCTAATGCGATGCCCGACAGATAAGGCGTGACCACTAAAGTCCTAATAAAAGGCCACATCATGACACCAACACCATAATCCAGTGAGATAGAAACCATTTTCTAAGTAAGATGAGTATAAAGACAAAGAGCAAGAATGAGAAGATGTACATAAACCAGCCAACCTATTTGGTACGTGATAAACACCCTACATACCCCATGTCATAAAATAACAGAAACCTATACCAGCAGAAAAAGCAAGAAAAGAAAATGTCATGCATTTAGAAATCTGTAATCAATCACTCCAAATCTTTATGAGAAACGAGACTATGATCATGATTTCCCCATCTGAAACGCCCCAAAAACTCCGCCTCCTCCACCGGGAGTCAAAGCTCCTGCTCCAATATGTGATGGTGTTTGAGCACTACCGCCCGCATTCGTGTTTGCGTTGTTGGGTGTACTGGGTGTCCCTGTAGCGGAGTAGATGGTAGCGCCGTTGAGATTAGGTGTTTGTTGTGCGTAGTAGGTGGTCATGGCGGGKAGTTGACCGTTAAGTCCCCAAACCTGGCCCGAGKATTTGGATTCGTCTATCGTGCCATTAAACACGATTTGTCGCATTTTCCAATATATCTCGCCCGTGACGAGAGAATCTGACCCAGCTTGATGGGCAATACCCACTCGCTTGACGCCAAGCTCGTCAGCAATGTCCTGTAGACCAGATTTCTGGCCTAGATTATTGATCACTTGAAGTGCTGCAGGAGTTAAGGGAGAGTCATTGGCGGTCTGGTTTCGGCCAGCGTGTTTCATGAGATATTTAATGTCGTAGAGAGAAGGGAAGAAAATCCTCAGCAACTTGTGGAACTCCTCTTCGTCTTCTGGAAGAGGTTTGCAAAGCATTATCTTCATCAGGTAGCCAAAATCGTAACCAGAGTGGAACGAAATCCAGTGAACGTCGTCTAAGAGAACCAGCCCAGAACTCATTAGAAGCGCACCAAACTCAATCGGGTCGATCCCATTCTTTTCGTGCATGGAGAAATCGATACCCGCTTTTGCCAGCATGCTCGTCGAGTCTTGGGCGTACATGTCGTCTTCTAACGAAAATCGAAAGTTGAACTGCCAGGTACATGGTGCTGGTCCGTAGTTACCGCCGTAGCCCTGGCCGTTGGCTTCTGTTGGTGTTGCAGGCGGCAGTTCACCTTCTGCGGAGAATAACGTAATACCGAGTTGAATCATTTTGAGAAGATCGACGTTACAGCGCAAGGTTTGATAATGGTAGTCTGCTTTTGTTGTGAAGGCGCCCATCGGTCGAGCAACGATACCGGGAAATTCAGTATCCTGAAATTGTCAGACAGATCTCCTCAAAGTGCGTGATTAAACATACCATGCTGATATATGGATATCGCTCCACCAGCCGTCTTAGCACTGCCATTTCTTGTGCCAGATTATGTTTCCACACGTCGCGAATGCGAGTCTTTATCGGGTTGGCTTTGCCTTCCAAAACTAACCTTCCATCCTGAGCCTGGTGAAGTGCCTGCTGCTGCATTTGCGCGCCTCGAACAAAGCCCATCTGTGCTGCATGACTGGCGAGCCCCGTCCCATTAGCAGCATCAGCACCGAAAGCACCAAGACCATTTGTGCTACCGAGTCCGAACGGGTTGGCAGTCGAACTGGAAGCCACAGAGCTGAAACCAGGGTGACCACCTAACGAAGGAGGCGGGAGTGCGGCGTTGACGGATTGTGTATGGGCGGCATGATGTTGTGATTGTGATTGCTGTTGTGTCTGTTGTTGCTGTAGTTGGTGAGCTTGTTGAAGATGGCCAAAGGGCGTGTTCAAGGCCGAGGGCCCGTATCTGCCCACAGGCGGTGGCATTCTACTACCGACAGATCAGTCTTGTGTAGCGGGATGAATTGGCGAATGAATTGGTCATGAATGAAGACGACGGAGCGTCGATGTGGGCGGTAGATCGATCGATCGCAGTTCTGTACCGGTTGTTGCAATTTTAGCAGATTGACTTGTTGGATTCGCGAGCGGACCAGTTCCAAAGCGGGTTGTAAATCAAGACGACCAACAAAGCAATATCTAATACAAGGTGAAGCTTTCGGAGTCTGATCTGGCGTCGGCCGCCCGCAAGCCCAAAAGCGTCTTTACCCAATCCGGATTAGCGCTCATAGTCACATGACCAATCTTCAACTTACGAAATCCCGTGCTTTCAACGTCAAACTATCAACACCAGCTCTATTGAACGCTCAAATCGATACACTCAGCTCCGGGACAGCTGAGAAGGGCCAATAAATCCCTGAAGTTAAACAAATACCTGCAATTGGTCCATACAACCCGACCGACGATCTCGCAATTCTTCATCATGTCTTCACGACACCCCACCGGTTTCGATTTCAAGGAGTTCAAGGCTGCGGCGCATCCCCGATCTGTATGGGCAAAGAAGGATCCATGGGCTCGACAGTACGATTTCTCTACTGGATACCAAAAATATGTTGGTTATGGTGCTAATTGAACTAGTGAGGCATGGCGGTACACAGGTCCCTTCTCCCGCTGGAATCGGTTCAAGGGCTTGTTCCCCGGTCTTGGAACGGCTACCGTCCTTTTTGCCGGTTATCTTGCATACGAACAAGTGTTTTTGTCGAAAGATCACGAACACGGACATGGACACGAAGAGTCCCACCATTAATTTTCGCTTACGTTCCGTGAAAGATTGATCGAAGCTATCTGAACAACACAAAACGCCTTGGGAAGGTGGTAGCCAGCGAGACAGAAATTCCCAGCGTTCACATGCTGATCGGGGCGCCTGTGGAACATGGTCTCATTATGATGACGGAGAAGGATGGTGTTGCAGACGATGAGTCGACTTCAATTGTCAGAAAATGCGATGTTTCCTAGATCATCTGTAGATATGGCGCTCCGGGTATCATTCTCTTTTCCTTTCATTGCTGTATGTACATATTGTGATATCTATGTTTTTGTTTGTCCAACCAGAAGATCGTAGAGACTTCTACTCATTACCCCCATAGAACCATTGACGGTGATAGACATTATTTACAAAATGTATTTGTCTGCATATCGGCACTTTTAACTCATGATCGCCGTCTATTCTTCATAAACAAGCACGACACCGTCATCACCTGCAGTGACAACCCGCTTCCCTCCAGCATGTCCCTGCACAAACCCAAGTATACCACCAGATTGTTCCCCACCTTCAGTCTCGACCAATCCCAAATGACCTCTCCATTCCTGAAGCAAACCCTGTCCTGCCGCTGCAGTGCCGCCTCGAGCATCCCATCGTCGCACAACGCCATCCAAACCAGCAGAGGTAAGAACCCACGGTCGTCCTTGACCTGCAGCATTTGTAGCCGGTCCTGGTAGGCCAGGACGGGTCAAAGGGGTACCAGCTTGAGAAGGTTGCTGCAGGAATTCGACTTTGACTACTGTAGCACCTTCATGAGCATCACGGATATGTCTTCGTACTGCAAATCGATGCGCGACATCGAATAGGCAGATTGATCCGTCGACAGAGCCAGAAGCGAGCATTGTCAGAGGCAGAGAAGAGAACGATAAGCTTTCAACGCTATCAGACTGTGCTTGCAAAGAGGCAAGAAGGGCGCCAGCGCCCGTTGCTTGTGCGCCACCTGCAGGTGCTGCTTTACCTTTCGACTTCGCAGCAGGCGCTGACAAACGAGGCAAACCGACCACCTTGATATGACCCTCGGCACCACCGACAGCAGCAATGGCACCCGAAGGGGATATGGCAATGGAGTATAGACCACCTTCAACAGCGAATCGCTGATCTTCTGCCGTATGTCCCACAACTGCGGTTGTGCCCGCAGAGTAAGCATATCCCGCAGCAGCAGCTTGCCCGAAAACATCATTCACATAGAAACTGCCATCCTCCGAAACAGTCGCCAAAAGCTTTCCGTCAGGAGTCCATGCACCCGCCGTACAAGCCATGGTATGCTGAAAGAAGGTCTGAACAATCGAAATAGGCTGAGCGGCATCCGTATGATCAATTTTGAACACCCAAGCACTACCATCATTACCGCCAATCGCAACAATATTGTGACCATCTTCCTGACCCTCCTGAGCCGGAGCTACAGCCAGCCAATTGATCTCTTCAACTTCCTGTGCCTCGGCGACAAACTCCCACATCATCCCCGTCTTTTGTGCCGTCGTATCTCTGTATACGCGCAATCGTCCATCGAGMCCAGCCGTAAGCGCATATTCACCCCTGGGACTCGTAAACGCTACCGCATTCACGGAATCTTTATGTCCCTCCAACTTCTTAATCGGCTCCAAGGATTTCCGCTCCGTCTTCGGTTGCGGATTCGACTCGTAGCTTTGTGGAAGTAACGGCCGCTCATCCGTGGGAGTCGTATCGACTATGTAACCTGTATCGTCACCAGAACCCGTAATTACTATTGATTGATGGACAGGGTGTTGCGCAATGCAAAACACAGAGTCTGTGTGGTAATCGAAATGCGCGACGGAATCGTTTTGGAGTGTGATTTCTTCTTGCATTGCGTGGTCTTCATTGTCGTCGTCCGAGTCCATTGGGTGGTCCTCGTCGCCTTCGACGATTTCTTCGGCGTCCGCCTCGTCGAGGTAGATGTCCTCTTCATTCTCATTTTCGTTGTAAGTATTTGACGACATTTTGGCGCTTCACGAAATGAAATTATAGGAGATGGTTATTGAGATAGAGAAGGGAGAAAAAAAAATAAATGACAGTAACGGTGGGGTAGTCCACCCAGCGAAGTTTTATATTGTCGATATGACTGTTGATGCTTCCGACTTCAATTTCGAACTGTTTAGAAACAGTACCAATGGTCACCAGATTTGTAATCTGCAAAAGAGAAGTTTTCGTGGCAACGATATCAGCGTTGTTACGTGAATTATTAATGCTCTTCTTGCCCCTCGAAGCTTGGAAATTTCGTTATCTCCGCCGCAGCCAATGAAAACTGAGTTACAGGTCTCCACTCTATAAGAATCGCAGATTTTCCTAAAACAGTAAAAAATCATAGCTCGTTTGTGAGATCAGGGAAACATTGAGAGCTGGAATCTAGGTACAGGATTATATAGACAAAATATATTCAAAGCTTGCTGCCAGCCCTCTTTCTTGCCTCCCTCTCCTGATCCCTCAGCAACCGTCGCAAGATCTTACCACTAGGGCTCTTGGGGATGATGTCCAAGAATTCCACACCTCCCTTCAACCATTTGTGTCGCGCTTTGTGATCTTCTACATGCTTCTTGATTGCTGTTATAGTGAGAGCATCATCTTGTGTTGCTAGCGGCGACTTCACGACAAACGCTTTGGGCACTTCGCCAGCGGCCTCATCAGGAATTCCGATCACAGCGCAGTCCGCGACAAGTTCGTGTTCGAGGATGTGAGCTTCGAGTTCAGCAGGTGCAACTTGGTTTCCCTACAGCTTGTCAGCCATGATCACTTCAGATCTTTCGTATACAAATACCTTGACTTTGATGAGTTCCTTGATTCGGTCCACGATGAACATGTGTTCTGTTCCTTGAGGACCGGTGCGCATCACAGCCTCATCTCCAGTGAACATCCAACCATCCCGGAAAGTCTCCTTTGTGGCCTTTTCATTGTTCAAATATCCTAGCACAACACTTGGTGATCGGACTGCGAGTTCGCCTGGGGTATCGTATTCAATAATTTCCTTGCCATCTGGGGTGACTATCCTTGCCTCAACACCTGGCAGAAAATTTCCACTGGAGCCAAACCAGATGTCCGTAGCCGTTGTACCAGACACGACAGTGGCAGTTTCGGTCAGACCTTGTTCGCGTCAGCTGATAACTAGTATAGATCAAGGTGCATCATACCGTATCCCTGCCTAATTGCCCAGTCAGGGAATACCCCTTGCAGTTCTTTGGCAGTTTCAGCTCCGAGAGGCGCGGCTCCAGAGAAAATGGAAGTCACACTTGACATGTCGTATTTCTTCATCAAGTCCTTATTGCGCAACATTGTGATGATGATTGGAGGAACCTGTTTTTAAGTGTTAGCCATCGATCTCTTATGAACGAGAAAATTGTTTCTACCAAGAAAAGAGTATTGATGTGAAATCTCTGGATAGAATCCAAAAAGGTCATGATATCGAACTTTGGAAGGACAATGAGGGCATCACCCCTGAAGGGTACAGCATGGCACATGTAAACTAATGCATAGATGTGACTCTGAGGAAGAAGGCACAGTGAGGATTCGGTATTGGGCTTGTCTGTACTCTTTGGGCGAAACGTTTCCTCGAAGGTGCAAATTTGGATGGAATTAGCGATGACATTACGATGTGATATCATCACCCCTTTCTGAATATTTGTTAGCTCTTGATCCCGCTGATACGTATTCTTCTAGGATGCCGTATGAGGTGACTTACCGGGAGGCCTGATGTTCCACTCGAGTAGCACACAAATGCAGTCGTCCGCGCTCCGTGCCCAGGTCCCCATTGTAACTTTTCGACCTTCGGTAAAGATTTGCCTGTCGCGATAAGATGTTCTAAGGTTTTGAACTGCGAAGGCGCTTTTGCGTTGCCTACAAATTCCAAAGGCAGATCGACAATATACACGCGGTTCGGAGGAATGCCAGCTTTTTGTGCAGCTGTCAATGCTGTCTCTAGAAGTGGAGCGCAGGTGAACAAAGAAGTAGCCTTGGAGTCTTTCAGTTGATAGGTCAATTCGGCGGCCGAGTACGCAGCATTGGCTGGAGTAACTACACCACCGAGTCGATGGAGAGCCCAGTACAGAGATAGATTATCAATCTATCATTGGCATGTCAGTGTAAACGCCAGTGACTAGAAAGAAACTCAAATTCCTACAGTGTTTACAAGAAAACATGCAGCGACCTTGTCCCACTCTGACCCGCGGTTAGGATGCCAATTGAACTCTTGGGCAAGAGCACGCGCGAGATAGTCGACTCGGTCCCTTACTTCCAGCCATGAGTATGATTTCCCACTGAGACCACAGGTAAAGGGATTCTGTGAGTTGCTGAAGGCAGACCTTCCATGCTGCTCGTCCAGCATGAAATCGCAGATTGCGACGTCATCTGGGATCAGGGGCAGCGGCGGGAAGCTGCGAGGCGGGAAGAAAACCATTTCTACTCGAAGAGTGGCAGACTAACAACGAAGTTGAATTGAAAAGGAAATCTAAAACACAGCAGCTTTCATCTTAAGTCGACAAGTTCTTTGTTTAATGAGCCGGAAGAGCTTCGGTTATTGCAAGCCAATCAGCTACGAGCGATTGTGCGGAGTATACACAGTGAAAGAAATGCGGGGGAAGCGGCTTTGTTTCCGCCCGCCCCAGCCCAATCAGAGCGACCCCTTTTCGGAGGAATTCCTCTTTTGTACTTGCCGAACTTGATACAACTCTGTAGAACGAATGCATGTGTTCGGTCTTTCGTCCGATTACTACAAGGATGGCGACTGGACGGTATGGAGTAAAGTCATCAAAGATGCAGAAAATATGTAAGGCAACCCTCGAGGCAATTCATGCAGGTGAGGGAACGAGAAGTCTTGTGTCTTTGTGGACACGCCTCCCTAATCGACACTCTGAGAGAAAGAGATAGAGGGCGGACAGGGAAAGAGCGACTGACAATAACTGCACCCTTCGTGCCTTCCCTCTGTGCAGCGCTTGCTCCAGCAGGAAGGTGCAGTTGATGCCTCAGGATACGGCGCTGAGGAAGTACATGTAGACAGCTAATAACATTGAATCCGGCAACCTTACTATATTACTATGTATTCATACACCTCGCTCGTTTGTCATTACAACAAGCACCATCATACATCGACAAAGTTGGAGCATCACTTCAGTAATGATTACTCGTGCATTACCGACGCTTTAAGTTTGCAATGTGACTACAAGATTATCGTCCTTACTTCCTCCTGCCATTCCCCAGTTGACACGTCGACGCCATGCCGAAAAAGAGAACATGCTCCGAGAATATGCAAGATGGGGGAACTAGGAAGCCTCGCATCGAACAGAATGATACCGCCGGGGACGAAGAAGCTAGGAATCAGCCCCCGGCATGGGCCGATGTAAGCATCCATTGCACTTCGCATATTTGCAGCATTAACATTAACCCCGAGGATGCAGAGTCGCCACAGTCTCTGCAGTGCCCTTCCCTGGTTTCGCTCCGTACAGGGAGGCTCCTATCAGTCAAACAAGCTGTGTTATGGTTTCCTCCTCGACCGCGATGGCGGCCCTCGGGACTATCTAGACGACGAAATTGTCATCACGCGAGTGTGAGTTCCGTACGATCCTGGTAACCGAAAGCATACTGATTGCTCAAAAAGCGGAGGCGATTGTAAGCTGGACGCAGATGGAAACTTGAAACAGCACAGAAACCAAGACGAGAACACGCGGGTCGTGGAGTCGCTTCGTGAGAGTATGCAGTCTGGACTTGCTGTTGGACTGATCATTGGTCTGTCTCTCATGCTCTTGCAATTTCACTTGACTTAATGTCCTATCCACTAGGTAACAAAAACACGACCATCGCAAGAAAGTTACCACATAGGTTCAACGTGATGGCATGGTTTCGTGTGGTTGATGTCTGGTTTGAGAAGACTAGTAACAACAAGACTGGAGCACGCGTCCGATTTCAGAAGCTCGATCTCGAACAACCCAGTTGGTGGGCTGGGAAAGGGCCAGAAAACCCCCTACTATTGAGTCAAAGGATGCTCATCGAATCCCAGCGTGAAATCTGTCGCGTATGTGGCAAGTCTAGCATGTTGACCTATGAATCAGGCTGGATGTGTTTGCAAGCAGGCTGTAAAAGATTCTGGACCTTAAAAAGTGGTGATGCTCCTTCCGATCTTGCATACAGCGCAGTGTTCCTCAATTCCCGCGAGCCAAACGACGACCAAATTCAACCCCAATTCAGTCTTGTCCCCGATCTTCTGGCTGACTTGTCGGAGTATCCAGACGCGTGGACACACAGGGTTGCTTGGCGAGGTGTAGTGTGTCCGAGATGTGACAAGTGCATTTCCAGGAAAAGCTGGAACAGCTGGGTATGTAATGATTCATCAGACGACGATAGCCAGCATCCAGGTGTTTGTCAGTGGAAAATATCCATGCCCATACCTGCATTCTCACTCCGGTCAGTCCTAGCAGACTATGAAATCGGTGTTACCAAGAGAGGTATTCGCACAGACAAGGACGCGCTCATACAGCCGAAGAGTTGCTTTACAAAGCCATATCAAATAGTGACTTATGACCTTGGTGATATTGGGAAGATTGTTCACTTTAGTGCTAATAGATCGACACTAAAAAGGCCCAACGGTCCTAATGAACTGTTCAAACGCCTTCAAGAGGTTGACCTGGGCCTTCGCCGATACCCTGTTAGGGGGCAATCCGGTAAGGGTATCTGCTGCTGAGAGAAATAGTTCTCATAGCTAATGGTCTACAGCGGATGAAATGTTGACTGCACATTTTGCAGTGAACTTTGTGCGTGGTATTGTTCTGAGCGGACGATCTGAATGCTGACGATCATCCACAGGGAATGCCATACAAGTATGTTGTTTCAGTCGACTCAAAGGGGTTCGACGAAGCTCCTGTCGAAATAATGTTTGCACTTGGCCGTCTGGATTGGGCAACCAGGGAAGCTGTTGGCGCGGGAGCGCGCAAGCCAAATGAGCTGTTAACTGTAGGCTACTTTCAAGACATGTCAATGGGTGTATGTCAAAAGAGATAGCATGACACTGAGCAATTCTGATCATTCCCAGTTTCACGACGATGGTGAAGACTCGCTAGGACCTACGATTGCAACTCTGTCTCTTGGTTCTCAGGCGACGATGAGGTTCCGCCTCAAGAAGAAGTATTACAATGGCAACGCGGCAAATGCTGCGGTCCTTCCAGGCTGTGAATTCTTCGAAGAGCGCAAGGAGCTCAAGGAACAGCACGAAAATGGAGAACTTGATGATGCTGAGTATGTCAATAAATGTATGGAATTAACAAGCGACATCACGCGGCGAGAAGCAAAAGATATGATCGCCCTAGAATTGCATCACGGAGACATGGTGGTTATGCATGGATCATTGCTGCAGAAGTACTACGAGCACTCCATTGCGTCCGAAGGCAAGCTTCGTTATGCCCTGACGGCTCGACACGTGCTGGAAGAGAAGGTAGAGTTGAAAGAACGCGCAAAAGGCCAGTTGAAATTTACGGCAGATCAAATTTATGATGGGGAGTAAAAGGGGTTCTCGATGTCTTTCACATGTGTATTCGTTTGTCATCTTGCTCAGCATAACAACCATAGTATCTTTCATCACATCATCTAAGCCGGTGTGAAGAATAAAATTCGAATTAACAAATACCGTGCCTAGGTACACATCCACCTTCTCTTTTAGCTTTGTTCTTGCAAGTACAAGTCAGTAGACGTCGGCATTTGACAAGGATTAAGTTGTTATAGCACTGAGAATAGCTCTATATTGCTCCAAGTCGGGATCTTTCTGACCGAATAATCTCCAGCGTCGATCGCAGGGCCACATCAAGCGGTCAATTGTTGGTTTGCCAAGCCAGTCTGATACATTGTTTTTTTTTTTCTTTTTCTTTTTCGGAGAATGCATGGTGAGTTAGGCAGATTTGGCGGCTCGATTGAGTCGAGCAGATTGGTGGTAGTTAATCAAGTTAGTCACCCCCACTCGGCGCTCAGCTGTGTCTCTGAGACTCTCACCACAACATCAGCAGTCATCTAACAATAGCAACCCCGAATATTGCTGTTGCCAGATCTTCAGTCACTCGTTCATCCCTGTTTTGCGACGCTGCTTATCTATTTTTCTGTTACGAGGCTGAAAGAACGGTATCAGTATTGTCGATTGCTTCATATGGGCATATGCTACTTCTCCCGTTGCGACCGATGCTCAGCGCACACGATCAGACTCTCGACGCATATTCTACGACCGATCGCGAATCTCCTCGCCAAACATAATATTTCAAAACAGTCACCCTGTTCTGTTATCTCTGCAGGCGTATGTTTGGCTTCGTGGTTTGATATGACTCCCGGTTGACCACCACGTCAACACAAACTTGGATTATCGATAAGTGAGCCAAATCTGCCTGCTCTGCTTCATCGCTTATTGCATTTCATCTCCCTCGTGGCGATAACTTGCTACGACCGCCAGTCATGTCTCAATATCAGCCTGGTCAGCAGCCATATTACGGACAGAACAGCAATAATGTGAATGGATCCGCGCAACCCGCACCACATTCCTCTCCGTACGCACCCTATGCTCCTCAACCGGATCAGGTACCACCTTTGAGACGGACACCCAGCTACATCGCCGGCGATGATTCGGTATATGCTCCTGGCGCGCCAAACGAAGCAATACAGGGAGGTCCAGGGTTCCCGCCTGTTGCGGGGACTTACAACACGTTCGCAAACACAGCACCGGCTAATCTAGGCTCGAGACACTCCCAATTCTCTGTTAGCAGCTCTCAGCGGTCGAACCCGAGTCGTACATCTTCCCATGGATCGTCGGCGACGTCTACCTACCAGACGCAGCCGTATTCACAAACTCCAACTCAATCGAACATAGCTTACAATCCCCAACAATATGCACGACCTCATTCGCTTTCTCAACCGCCCTCAATGTCTTATAACCCTCAAGCTTATACCGGCGTCAATAGCAATGCAGGACAAGCTTATCAAACCTACAACCCAGCTGCATATCAGCCGAACACAGGGACCGCATACACCGCGCCAAACATTCTCCGACAGCCGTCCGCACGCTATTATTCGCAACCGCAGCCTACATACGCGATGCCTTCTCCGCAATCACAACCACCACCTCCTCCTCCCCCTCGCGGTACAGATCATCCGTATGGTCCGCGCTCACCTCAGTTATCAGACTCTTCTCCGAATCCCAGTTATAGCTACTCATATTCCAGTCAGACTTCGCCCTCACTAGGTTACCATTCCTCTGTACATCAATCCAACCAGACATCGCCGGTGTACGCATCGAATCCATCTTACGCAAACTCCAGTCCGCAATCGTTGCCTTCTCGACAGAGCTCCCACGCGTCGCAAGCGCATGGATATTTCCCACAGATACCTTCTTCAGCTTCGGAGCCACTTATCGAAGAGCAGCCTCCCGCTCCTCCAGCGCATAAACGTTCGAGCTTATCCGGACCCTCGTTGAGAGCGTCAGAGACATCTTCAATCTACCAGTCGTCGCCGTCATTGTCTCCTAGGAGGACTGATACTCTCACCCGACACCCTCAAGCGCGTCCTCTTCCCGGTCCACCACCATCAGATTCGACTGGAACGGTGTCGTACAACGGCGCCGGAAATACATATGAAGATCTTATGAAGGAAGTAGAGGCAGCTGTGCAAGGAAGTTCTCAGGGCATGGGGCGCAACGGACTTGGACGAATACCCTCTCTAGAGGCGCAACCGCATGGAGAGGAAAGTTTTCGACCTTTATTTAGTGAAGGGGTGGCAGCTCCTCGACTTAGTCCTGATGAAAACCATACACATACGAATGGGAGTGTGGCGACGGGCACTGGGCAATACGTCAACTACGATGCGTATAGCGACGAGAGTGATGCCGAGGCTGCTGCTGGCATTGCAATGATGCAAATGGCAGAAGAAGAAGAGAGGGCCGAAGCGGAGCGACAGAGGAGCAGAGGTGGAACTGTAAGCTCTTTGTTTCCGACATATGCCTCGCAACCGGCTGTTCCTACTACCATCGCATCGCCACAAGAGGCCAGCAGTGACAGTGACTACGCTCATCACGACTTGGCTCTGTATGGAGGAGGTTATGAGGGTCAAATGCACTATGGCGATACTCCGGCTCCAGAGACCGAAACAAAGATTACCGCAACAGTCGATTACTTTCCTTCAACTGACGATGGCCATTTACCAGCGTTCCACTTTACTACTCCAGCCAGAGTTGATACTGGAGGCACAGGCGGCTTATCAGAACCGAGTGCCTTGGGCCGACGACTAAGCTTTGACTATGGAGACGAAGATGCTGATCCTATATTAAACATAGGGGATGATGATATTCCCTCTGGAAGCCAAAGTCCAGAAAAGGGAGAACCAGCAGATCTCTTTTATCATCCTGGAATGCGTCCACTTCCACCCGCGCCAGTCGAATCAACAAATAATGCAGACGTTCTAGCACATTTGATCCCTGCAGGGACTTATCGTAATTCGCAGTATGGTGAACAGGAAAGCCAGTATAGACCTCTTCCGCAACCCATGTCTTCAGACTCGTCCGGACTGTCGCTGCCGAATCCGCAAGTTCCGCGGTCGACATCTCTGTCGAGTCATAGTAGTACGCCTCGTACTGACGCGCCGATTAGGTCCAAGACCGATGCGGATCGGGTCAAGTATAAACAGCAGCAGGAGTTTCTGCGACAGCAAGCGGCGGATGTTGCTGTCGGAACTCTGGGATTCAATGCATCTCCAGAGCCTTCTGCTATAGCTCTTGATCTGCCTACTATACCGGCCGGCAGGAGGAAAAAGTTCCACCCTGCGAAACTTTCTTCGGAGCAATTCCGCAAATGCACCGAGCCTTGGGCTCTCAGTGCAATTGTGGCCTGGGTCAAGGACTTGAGCGAAGATGAGACTGACCTCAAAGAACAGGCCGTTGTTGATGCTATTGTTGCATTATTTACACACAAGGTGCCGACAATGAACACAGCTGATGCAGAGACTTTAGGTTCTTCGGTCGTCAAAAACATGCTGAGTGAAGGCGCGTTGATAGTTGACGAAGAATGGGTCAAGTTCAGCGACAAGTCGTTGTCGGGTGTGCTATTCCAGATAACAGGTAGCGGGTGTTATTCTCCTCGCCTTCATGCCGAAGAAACGGAGTCTTACGGCCGTTGTTACTCGCATCATTGTATGAGGACGCTCAAAAAGATCAATCTTCGTGCTCAGGCTATGGAGCCTCAGAGGAAAGCTCAAGACTGGGTTACCTTCTACAACGTACCCAAGGAAGTATGGGAGGGCCATCCACGCAAAGAGATTGACCGTCAAAACAATCTTCATGAAATTGTCACGACCGAAGATTCATTTATAGAGCAGCTAGACGTGCTACGGGTGCTCTACCGTGATCAATTATCTACCATGCAGCCTTCGATTATCAGTCCGAAGCGCCAGGAGAAGTTCCTGCGCGACGTTTTCGGTAAAGTCGATGCGGTCAAAAAAGTCAACGAGGACTATCTATTGGCACAACTCAAGTATCGACAGAAGGAACAGGGTCCGTTCATCGCCGGCTTTAGCGACATTTTCAGGGAGTGGATACGAAAAGCTAAAGCTGTCTATATCGATTATGCGGCTACCTTTCCCAACGCGAATTACATGGTCCGCAAGGAAGCCGAGCGAAATGCTGTCTTCCGACAATTTCTCAACCAAGCCCGTGATAATAAGCTCTCTAATCGTCTAAGTTGGGATACTTATCTCAAGGCTCCTATCACTCGCATCCAGCGCTACACTCTACTGTTGTCTACTGTGCACAAAAACATGCCAAAAGACTCGGAAGAAAAGACGAATCTCGCACTTGCCATTGAAGAAATCAAGGTTGTTGCACTAGAGTGTGACAACAAGGTGGGCGAGATGACAAAGAAGGTAGATTTGGCAGAGCTTTCCGCAAAGCTCCAATTAAGACCAGGAATGAATAAGGAGGTTGAGTTGAATCTGGGACATCTGGGACGAGAGATCATGTTCCAAGGCGATCTTCAGCGACCTGGAACTCGGACAAGATTCAATCTCGTGGACACGCACGCCATCTTGTTCGATCATTACCTTGTTCTGGCGAAAACTGTTCAGATGCGTGACACGGCCAAGACCGGCAAGTTTGAAGTCTACGATGTTTCTAAGCTACCAATCCCTATGGATTTATTGGTGCTTGAGAGCACAAATGATGATCCAGTGGTCAAGTCCTCCGTGAGAGGAGTCTCAACAGTCACACAGCCAACGGCGGCGGCGGCACGAGGAGCTGGTCCAGGTACTCTCACACACACAGGTACCGCCAATTCCGCCGCATCGTTCGTTGCAACAACCAACCTCGAGAACTCCAAGGACGACAAGATCCTATATCCGTTCAAAGTCAAGCATCTGGGCAAGTCGCCTACCTATACACTATTTGCGCCGTCTGCTCAAAACAGGCAGGACTGGTGTCAGAAGATTACAGAGGCCAAAACTAGACACGCTGCATCGCTTTTTGCACAGAATGCAGAACCCTTCCGGCTCCGAGTGTTGGCGGATGCGGCTTTCACCTATGGAGAGGCTCCAGGGACAAAGACTGTGATGATCAAGGGAACGCCATTGGACCGCGCGATACGAGAGGTGGAAGCAAAATACGCCAGTGTAGGAATTCGGCCCAATCCCGTGTGCAGAGCTATGGTCAACTGTGCGACGGTGTTCCAGCAACCGGGTGGCCAGCTGATCTGTGCTATCGGCACAGATTTTGGAGTGTTCATGTCGAGATACGACGATCCGCGAGGCTGGCAAAGGGCAATCACAATTAGTCGAGTCACGCAGATCTCCGTGTTTGAAGACTTTAACTTGTTGCTATTGATTGCGGACAAGTCTCTTATAGCCTATCATCTGGATGTGGTCTGCCCGACCAGCGGCACGCCTTCCCAGACGTCTCAACATGATTCTGCGCGTCGAGCACCACAGAAGGTTTCGGGTAATCGCGAGGTGGGATTCTTTTCCGTGGGCAGAATGAAGGATCGCGCTCTTGTCTTCTACAAGAAGCGGGATGGCATCTCATCAACCTTCAAGGTAAGTCGTCTTGCCTTTTTTTTTTTACAAGGTTAATGCTAATAAGTGTAGGTGATTGAGCCCGTCTTGCACAAATCAGCCACAAGTCGGTCGCGATTCCTTCCAAGCCGTCGCGGTCAGACAGAATTCTTCCGCGAGTACGACGAATTCTACATTCCTGCAGAAAGCTACAACATCAATCTATTCCACAGCTCGCTAGCCATCTCCACGCAGCGAGGCATTGAGGTCCTGACCTTGGACAAGAAACAGCCATGGTCTTTACCTATACTTAGCGCAACAGCCCCAGAAGCCCAGCCTTATTTGACTAGTATCGGAAACCGCATTAAAGATTTACGACCGTTGGGCATGTTCAGACTCAGCGATGCCGAATTCCTACTTGCCTACAGTGAATGCGCCGTGTATGTCAACAAACTTGGAGACATATCTCGCAGCGTCGTCATGGAATTTGTTGGACGAGCGCACACGGCCTGTCTACATGGGAAGTTTTTGATTCTGCTGAATGACGACTTTGTCGAGGTCCGCAACGCGATGAATGGCCGCTTGAGACAGGTCATCCCAGGTCGCAACGTGGTTTGTCTCGATGATGGCGGCAATATGGGGGCTATAGACGACACGATCTCTCAAGAAAGCAATTTTGCTGGTGCTGGTGTCAACGGGCATGCCCACTCGTCATCTACCAGTGACCTTGCGCGTAGCGGACGAACCGTAAAGATTTGCATGCAACATCCAGAGTACGAGCGCAGTCAGATTGTGGTGGAGCTGATAGCGAACGAAGGACAGAGCGATTAGACACTTGAACTGTCGGCTCTTGTTGCGCTTCTAGAGCAGGTACAGATTCTTTTCATATCTTTTTGTCTTTTTTCTATTCACCCCTCTAATCGATGATTTTGGACGACTTTCGAGGCAGCATGAACACATTGGTACGATCTGGGACATGGGGCTTGCATTTTATATATTCATCTATGCATTTAGTTTGTGACGCAGGCATGTTTGGGCCGTTTTGTGTTTTCATTTTCTTGTGATTTATTTGTACAGATGTGATGATCATGTTTTATACTAGGGCGTGTTCGGTGTAAATGGACAATTCAATTGAATATTGACGTTACATACCTAGTATGCTGGAGTATGCCCGAACAGGAGACTTTCGCCGTGTCAGAATTTAGTTAGTCAGCAGAGATGCCAGAGAGTAACTAAGTTATATCCTCGGCCGGATATGCTACATGTAGCACTGCTGTGTAACAGTGCTTAACGAGTCAGTACCGTAAAATAGCACTGTAGTCTGCAGACAGTGTCCTCTGTCGAGATAGTGCCGCGTCGATAACCGACTCGCCGAGGTAGCCAGGTGGGGAGCTGCTCTGGGGCTGACATTAGCTTAACGCCCTAGCCTGGATCCTCCTCCGCACTTAGCACTCTACGGCCGTAACTTCTTTGTACACCAGCTGTCTTTTCCTCAGGCATTGTTCCCGCTGCTCTTTGTTTGTTTGTTCATTTCATAGATCATTACAATAGATAGGTGAGTACCATAATTCATGACTTGCTCTGTTGCGACGGCTCACTCAACCATGGACAGACTCAGACATGGCTCTTCCCAGATCAGACTATCTCAGCAGCATCTGGAAAGATGATTTATTCAGTACTTCTCTCTGTCTATCCACACTTTTGCACAACTAACCACTAACAATCTCTTCCTGTCAGAGAATAAAGTAGTCTTCTGCACCGGTGGTGGAGGCACAATATGCAGCGCCCAGGTCCGCGCTCTCGTCCACCTCGGCGCCAACGCATGCATCGTCGGCCGCAACGTCGAAAAAACCGAAAAGATGGCCGCCAGTATCGCGACTGCGCGACCAGGTGCGAAAGTCATCGGTGTTGGCGCGACGGATGTGCGCAGTTTTGATAGTCTCAAGGCCGCTGTGGATCGTTGCGTGAAGGAGTTGGGTGGTATTGATTTTGTCATGTACACAATCCTTACGAAGAAGATTGGTGACTGTTGTTACGACTTGCTGACAGTGGTTTAGTGCCGGTGCAGCAGGAAACTTCCTTGCATCAATCAACCAGCTCTCCGTCAACGCCTTCAAGTCGGTGATGGATATCGATGTGTTGGGTTCGTACAACACGGCCAAGGCGACGCTGCCTTATCTACAAGAGTCAGCGGCGAAACACAAAGTCGACTCCGAAACTTGTACGAATATTTCTTCTGTCTTTGGCAGCTTTTGATTAATTTGTTATAGTGGAGCCATCTCCCCTCGGCCCAGGAGGTCGCATCATCTTCGTCAGCGCTACCATGCATTACACAGGAATGATTTTCCAAACACACGTCTCCGTCGCCAAGGCAGGTGTTGACGCCTTGTCGAACAATATCGCGCTGGAATTTGGCCCGTTGGGTATTACCTCGAATATCATCTCGCCAGGGCCTATCGCAAATACCGAGGTAGATCACAGACTTCGATCGCCTTTGATGAATTCTGTGCTGACTGATTGTAGGGCGTCGAGCGTCTTCTACCTAGCACATCCAAAGAAGAATCCTGGAAGCGGCAACCTCTGGGACGATATGGGTCGGTAAGAGATATTGCGGATGCAACGGTGTACCTCTTCTCCGATGCTGGCAGCTACGTGAATGGACATGCCCTAGTCGGTACGTACTCCTTTATATCCAAGCCGCCGTTCTTAATGTGTACTAATTTGTACAGTGGACGGAGCTTCCTGGCGTATGCCGTCTGCGTCGATCGGCGCCAACCTCCAATACCCTGATTTCCTGCTGTCTGGTGAAGCGGTGGCCAATGTCAAGGGCCAGAAGAAGTCCAAGCTGTAACTATTTTGTGAATGGATTAGATTTCATAATTTCTCCATAATTTCATAACTGAACCCTAATGGATAGTGAGATGCAGCCCTAACCCCGGCTGCGTCAGCGGTGGCTCAAGCAGACATTCCACATCATCGCGTCGCCGCTTTTCCGGAACCCATCGGACCATAGCAGCATCATTGGCTGTGCTTAAAGCGGCGCGGTCTGGGCATGCTGCTTTC
This sequence comes from Talaromyces amestolkiae, assembly GCF_001896365.1. Lineage (NCBI taxonomy): Eukaryota > Fungi > Ascomycota > Eurotiomycetes > Eurotiales > Trichocomaceae > Talaromyces > Talaromyces amestolkiae. The sequence continues at coordinate 452,069 of NW_024468049.1, read as the reverse complement.
AGCCTAGCGTAGGCTTGGCGGCTCCAAGAACAGCCAATGGTCGGCGCCGCTCTCCGGAATGGCGCTTAACTCCATACAAGCTTACGTAGGCCTCCCCCTCCCGTCAGCTGCCGATCAGACAGTCTCTTGCATTGCCCCCTTCCGTCTTTTCACTCTATATGTACACTTAATCTGCCACATCATAGCAGAAAACTTCCCATACAACTCACTACATACATCAAGCACACATACCTCGCATATACCGTCCTGCTTCTTGCTTTTCTTTGTACCATTGCACCGCTCTGATTAGACATCATGTTGTTCCGGTCTCTCGCGGCCGCCAGCGCCCTCTCTCTGAGCGCCTCGGCCTTTTTGGTCGTTCCAGAGATCCACCATCCTTCTCAAGAGCACGGCAATCTACCTGCCACTCACGCCGTTGAACTCGGAGACGTCCACAGCAAGACTTTTGAACTGCTTTGCGATGACTGCCCATTCCCGGAGACTGGAGAGGATGGCGTTGTCGCTTGGTCCGAGAACACCAAGTCTTCTTTGGTAGGTTTACTAATCAAGATAAACAACAAGAGATGAGCTAACGAGCATAGGAATTGAACTTCCGCGCTGAAAATGGCAACCTCTATGTCAACGACGCACATATCTTCCCAGTCACATTCAATTCTGTCGAAACCGTCACAGCCGTCCAGCGCCGAGAATCCGATGGCATGGAAACCGAACCCTTGAGGCTGGGCTTCGCTCTTATGGCTCTACCTCTTGCGCCTCCTCAGGACGACATGGAACTTTTGCAAATCCGCTTTTCTCCCCTTGACATCGATGGTCATCCAGCTCCTCTGGACACTGTCTCAATCACAGCTATCCAGACTACCGCAGGTGAACTTTTCATTCTGCGAACTGAGGTCGAACTCCCCGCCGGCCAGGATGACCACGCGTCATGGAAGCAGTGCGACGGCGACACCCAATGCCTGCGACACTTGATTTTTGACCGTATCCGGGCTCTGGTCCAGTCCGCCCAGGCCCACATGATGAACTTGAAATCTAAGCTCGGGTTCGGAAAGGGCTGCCACGGCAAGCTTCACCCTCACCACAAGCCTGGCCAACCCGGCCCCGACTTTGGCGAATTTGAGGAAGGTCACCGCTTCCATGGCCAGCCTCCTCACCCACACCACCGCCACATGAACGGTCTTCGCCGCACTTTGTTCCGCGTTGTCCGCTTCGTTATTGTTCCTGCCGTCCTTGGAATTTTTGCTGGTCTTACTGCTAGTGCTATCGGCATGCTTGTTGGACAGGCCGTCGTCTTCCTCTGGATGCGCTACCGACGTGGATCTAAGCCCGCCCGCTCAACCTCGAGTTTGGAGCAAGGCGATATGTCCGAAAAGGCTGTCCTCTTGGTGGAGGAAGAAGAAGTCCCCAACGAGGAGCTTCCTCCTTACACTGATGATGAACACGTTGCTTTGGATCCAAAATAAACACATACCCTCATACCCCTCACATCACGTCCTGTGACTTTCCTTTTTCTGCTTATTTATACACCTTGGTTGTTTGTTTCTGATACTCATGGAGAGTAGGTGCATCAAGGATCGGCGAATAACTGTCAACGCATTTCTCTCTTTCTGGTTTGGTTTGGTTGATTTATTGATTTTGGCTTCTCTATTCTTACTCTCGAATCCCACCCGGTAGCTGTGCTATCTTGCTGTAAACTGTCAGTTATACTATACAGTGCGCAATGTAGAATGATATTCCTATATCCTATATACTCTATACTTTCAACTTCAGTAAATATTAAATGAACACGCGAACACAGTTTTATTGTACAATTACTTATGCAATTACTCGAATGGTATTGTCAGTTGGGGTTAGGGTTAACTGACTGAAACGAGCTAGACAAGCCGCTAACTCAGCTCAGCCGTCATGGTCAGCTTCTCCGGACCACCAACCACCAACCACCATGATTGCCTTGCATCGTGCTTCTGCTTCAAGCTGATGTTCCGTTCCCGGTATTCTTGAAGCTGTAAAATATGGGAATCCAAGGGCGTCTCAAACCATGATTTGAATTTTGTCGTCGCCAGCACCATATCAGCATTTGGAACATCGGTTGAGCTTCAGCCCACCTAACTGATCAACCACCGCGTATGCTCCATCTCACGTTCTGATATACTGTCGGTCAAATACAGCTGAGGTCTGAAAAGGACCTGACTTCGCTCGCTAATAATGTTCCAATTTTCGTCTTTGGTCCAAAAGGCCCAATCATTCATTGATCCCGCCAACTTCAACTTACCGACCATCTCCTCCAACGATCGCAACCCCTCCAAAGCCTCTCTCTTCCGCCAACAATTCCGCCTGCCGGACTCTCAGAACCCGCTACAGGAAATAACAGCTGAACTAATTCTTGCGATTAACCGCGGACCCGCATCGAATTCGCAGGGAGACCGCTCCGATCAACCCGGCAACCGGTATACGGGCCGTCTACACCTCAGCGAGCGTTTCATATGTTTCTCTACTCAGCCAACGAGCTTTGTACCATCAGCCAGCAATAATGCATCGACAGTATTCACAGGCCAGACTCATGGCACCGGTCCATCGGGCAACGGCTTCACGTTACCCCTGTGCTCAATCCGTCGCGTCGAACGACTCAACAGCCTCAACCACGTATTCTCACTCGCATTAACAACCTGGAACGGAGCTCTGAGTCCCAACGCGGCCAAAAGCTCGAATTTTGTTCCTCAGAAATTCACTATTCAGCTAGTCGGAAGCAGGCAGGCCTGCGAACGGTTCTGTGATGGGTTGAGAAAGGGATTGAGGGAGAGTATCAAGGAGATTGATAGCTTGCGTTCGGTGGTACTGGATCATTATTCGGAATATCTTTTGACGTTGCCTCCTAAGGGTAAGGAGGATCCTGATACGCCTGCGAGACAGCCGCCTGATGCTGGATTGGGGATGGTCTTTCGATATCCGGGAGATGCTCGCAAGCTTCGTGATCGAAGTAAAATGAGGTTGTGGGCTGAGTATTTTAGAGGTATATCCCTTATTCTACGTTATTGGACATTTAGGAAATTGTGGCTGACTTGTGTAGAAAACGGACGAAATGCCACACTGATTCGGCAGCCGACATTTCACAAACTCATTCGTGTGGGATTACCCAATCGTTTGAGAGGAGAGATCTGGGAACTGACGTCTGGCTCTCTTTATCTACGACTGAGATCGCCCAAGCACTATGAAGAGACACTTGCCAAATTCTCCGGTCGAGAGTCGTTGGCTATTGACGAGATTGAGAAAGATTTAAATCGAAGTCTACCGGAATACCCGGGTTTCCAGAGCGAAGAAGGTATAGAACGGCTGCGAAGGGTCTTGACTGCATACAGCTGGACAAATGAATCAGTCGGTTACTGTCAGGCCATGAATATAGTCGTCGCGGCTCTTTTAATGTAAGTGCCGAATGTTTTCAATCTGTAATCGAAATCGCTAATTATGATTAGATACATGTCAGAAGCACAAGCATTCTTCCTTCTATCGGTGCTCTGTGACCGGCTCCTTCCCGGGTACTATTCCACAACGATGTATGGCACATTACTGGATCAAAAGGTCTTTGAGTCGCTCGTCGAAAAGACAATGCCGATTCTATGGGACCATCTCGTAAAGTCCGACGTGCAATTGTCCGTCGTGTCTTTGCCATGGTTTCTCTCTCTCTATATCAACTCCATGCCTTTGGTGTTCGCCTTTCGGGTATTGGACGTCTTCTTCCTCGAAGGACCAAAGGTGCTGTTTCAAGTCGGACTGGCTATCTTACGTATTAATGGAGAAGAGCTTCTGGATGTCCAGGATGACGGCTCTTTTATTTCGATTTTGAAATCATACTTTTCCACGTTAGATGAATCGGCACACCCGCGATCTGAGAACCCCAAACTCAGAGCCATTACCAGATTCCAGGAGTTGATGGTGGTGGCCTTCAAGGAGTTTTCGGGCATCACTCATAGTTCCATCACTGAACAGCGAGAGAAACACAAGGATGCTGTTTTAGAGAATATCGAAAACTTTGCGAAGCGCACGTCAATCAGAAATCTGGGGCCTGAAAGTAAGAAGCTCAGCATGGACGATCTTGGCACAATCTACGACCGTTTCTACGAGGTACTTTATGATTACGAAGGCAAACAACGACTTTTGGAACAAGAAAAGAAAAAGTTGGAGAAGAAAAAGGTGGAACGCTACTCGGTTCTCGGTCCTCCCGTTGATGCTGAGGTCGGACGTGTTGGTCTCGGACCGAGTTCGACTCATATGGACTACGATGCTTTTAGACAATTTTTGGCGAACACCGCCAGATGGGCTATTGCAGACTCACCCAGCTCAGGCCGATATCAATCGATTTCTGAGAAAGACCGCAATAACGGCAATGGTAGCATTCGCAGCCGAAGCGCATCGCATTCAAAATGGGCCGATAATGTAGAACCCGCTGATCACGAGTTTATGCAACGTCTATATCGCAAATGGAATACTGATGACGACGACGGTTTGAGCCTACAGAACGTCGTTGTAGGGTTAGCCAAGCTGAAAGGCACACGTGACATAATGAATTCGATAAACTATTTCTTTGATCTTTACGACGACAATGGTGATGGTCAAGTTGACCGTGAAGGAATATTACGAATTTCGGAAGCACTCCTCTTCCTCTCACGCAGAGGCTTCGACGGAGCGCTTACTCCTAGTGAGACGATGGAAGACCTTGCTGATACAGGCCTGGCAGCTGAGCAGCGTGACAAGGTCAAGATGAGCGTTGACGAGCGATTCCTTGGTAGTGTCAGTTCTTTCATTCGGCGATGCTTTGAATATGCGGATCCAAGCCACCCCCAAAACCAGAAGCGAAACGACCAACCTACAGAAGTCGACAGTGCTGCCAGCAAGTTGGACGCATTCTCTATTGGCGACGATGATGAGGAGGAAGAAGATTTGATTGAGGTAGAGGAAAAGAAATCACTAGAGAAACTTTCACCGCCCCAGACACCCATCACAACGGGAGATTCGTCTTTGCCGGTAAACTCGCCATCTGGTCGGTCAGAAGCGGCTAATGCAGCCCTCGATCCCAACAACCCATTACATATCACTCTACCTACGTTTAGGATGGTTGTTTTAGCAGATGAGCTCTTGGAACAATTTTTTGAGACGTTCTTCCCTCAATCGTTCCATCTATCAGATCGCCCCAATCCAGCTTCGTTGACAGCATCGACGTCCCTCTCATCCAACCTCACCACCTTCTCCAATATCGGTGCCGCCGGTCGATCTACCCTCGGCGCCATATCAGGGGCAACAGTGGCCGGAGCTTCAGGCGGAATTGTTCCCCCTACCAAAGGTCTCCGCGGTGTTTTGGACAACATCGTGTCCGACGGTATGCGCATGGCCGCAGAAGTGCGCAAAAAGATGGAAGAAGCGCAACGCGAAATGGAGCGCAACGCACTGGGCCGCGGCGAGGAAGAGGACGAGGAAGAAGACGAAGACGGCCGAAGTCTTACCTCCTCCACTGCAATGGTTGGAGGAATCTCCAGCTGGGGCGCTGGTGCATATGGCATTGACCCTGAGCGCCGCAGTGTTCGCGATCGAGATCGGGATCTACTCGAAGGCGCGGAAGCGACATCTGTACTCGACGGGAGAGAGACCCATCAGCCGTCACCAGACGCTCGACAACATACCCCATCACCCGCTCCTCCTACTAAATTACCGGATGAGGGCGTGAGCAGAGTCGAATTCAACGCCTAGTTTGTTACCATCTCTTTTCATAAGCCTGTCATTATCTATCTGTTATTGTTGAACGGAGGCGTTTTCAACTCTCCGCTATGACTTACTGAGCAGCTCTTTTGTATGTAATGTTGCATATATAGTTTGATGTACATAGGATAGGGTAGGATAGGTAATTGGAGTTGCACTCCCACTGATTTACTGATAATTACTTCTCGTGTACTGGTCAGATTATCGGCCACTTTCTGTGACACCGAACATCGAAGCATCATTGGTCTAGTGGTAGAATTCATCGTTGCCATCGATGAGGCCCGTGTTCGATTCACGGATGATGCATAGCAATTGTTGGTCTATGTTTTTGCTATTTTGCCGTTGTTTTCGTTTTTATCTATAGTATCTTTTTTGCTCTCTCTGATCATGATCTGATATTTAATGGTACAGAAGTGATTGGATGATTCTCCAAATTATTGCTTTCTTTTTCTCGATCCAAAGTGGGTCTCTTTGCCTAATTATCTCATCTCTTCATCTACGTTGCTAAAAAGTTTACCAAACTTGGTGGATCATATATTAATTTGGGTGGGACCAAACCATAATAAGCATTATTGGTCCAGTGGTTAGGATCCTTCTCGTATGTTACCAATATTCACCACTACTCGTACCAAACAAATTACTAATAATCCTTGCAGTTCCAAAGAAGGGGCCCGCGTTCGATTCGCGGATAATGCATAAATCATTATCCATTACTTTTTGGCATTTTTTAAATACTGTTTAACTGACTACTATTTGACTGATTATTTGACTTGGAGAATGAATACTAAAAGTGACGGTCGATAAAGTCCTCATGCTCTAAATTTTTGTTTTTTGGATTTTGAAAGACGAACCCAAAGTGGGGCTTTGTTGCCCTTTCTACGTCACTGCTCATCCGCAGTATCTCTAATCCCTCTTCCTCGACATCTTCCACTATTCCACACACTCAATCGAGGATCCTCACATAGATCTTCGAGAGCATAATGAATAACACCACCGCAGAAAAATGTCTCAACGCATACATCCTCACATTCAACTGCGCGCGCAACTTGATTCCTACAGACCGCTTCGCGGCACATCTCTTCGATGTCTTGCCTCCTGATACCGCCACAGCTCCGGAGATTCTGGTGCTGAGTCTACAGGAAGTTGCGCCTATATATTATGCTTTTCTGGGTGGTTCGTACCTCGTGCCGTATTTGAGTGCTTTTCGGCAGGCTGTTGGTATTGCTACAAGGAATCGGTGGCCGAGGGACGGAGGATGGGGATATGTGAATGTCGTAACGCATCATTGCGGCCTTACAGCGCTTATGGTGTTTGTGAGAGGAGATGTTGTGGGTAATGTTTCCTGGACGGATACGGCAGAAGTCGGAGTCGGATTGCAGGATATGGGTAATAAGGGCGCAGTCGGGGTGCGATTGGGGTATGCACACGGTGATAACGAGACGACAGAGTTGACTTTTGTGGCTGCTCATATTGCGCCTATGGAGCATGCGTATGAACGCCGGAATCAGGATTGGAGGAGGATTGTGGAGCGGCTGGTTTTTACCAAGTCTGGAGATAACGGCGATGCAGAAGGTGAGCAGGAAGATACTGCTCACCTTCTGCAACCGAATAGAAGGAGTGTCGAGTCGGGCATTTTTAGTCCCCGTTCACATCTATTCTTTGCTGGAGACTTGAATTATCGTACCTCTGATGTCCCGCCTACTCCTGAAGACCATGCGCAGTACCCCCAACCACACGCGAGTCTCAGCGACGCATCTCATCATTCCAAACTATTCCAAAACGATCAACTCACACGCGAACTACGCGCAAAACGGACCCTTCACGGCCTTTCAGAAGCACCAATCACGTTCCCACCAACATACAAATACTCCGAAGAAGCTCAAAAAGCTGCTCTACTAGGAGAGCAAGCTCAGGATGGGCCAGGCGATACATGGAAATGGGCGACGAGACGCTGGCCGAGTTGGTGTGATCGGATCTTGTATCTGGAATATCCGCCCTGGATGACAGCAGCCACCAAAAACGGGGTAAAATCGGCTATTCAGGTTCAGGGGTATGATGCGCTTCCTCTATTTCCGACCTCCGATCATCGTGCTGTCGCGCTTGCAGTGACTGTGCCGTTACGAGCGATTGCTTCTCCTCCATCTCAGATATCGGATATTGATGACGCACGCTTACATCCTCCGTTCCCTATTGACCCTTCATGGAGAGCAAGACGGGAAAGTGCCAGAGCCAAAGAGCTTGTTGTTGGCGGACTTGCGTATTTGGCGCTGACGTGGGAGGGGAATGGGATTCTGTTGGCTACGGTGGCGGGGATATTTGGCGGGTGGATTGTGCTTCGATCTCTTTTGCAGGGTGAGGTGTCTGGGGGGTTGGAGATTTAGCCTCTCAATCTAAGAGTTGAGACATGGCGTTATGGTTTGTCTGGTTGTAGACCGGCATATTAAGTGTTAATCAGCGCTGAATGAACGAGAGGATGGAGGTAATTCTGAGGTGCTTGGCGTCTATTTCACAATAATTCCTTGTGCTCAAACGAGGAGCAACCCCCAACCTTTCAATCCTAGCGCGTTTATTTCTCATTCCCCCTCCTGGGTTCCTCTTCCTTTCTTCAACAAGTCTCATCCTTGCAAACTTCTTCTTGGCATCAACCCTCTTGTCATCGACACCACGCTCGACTCTACCAGGGGGGCTCCTGTTACAGCTCGCCAAATCAACTCACCCACCATGCCTCCATACGCAATCACCCCCTTCAAAGACCTCTGTCTCGTACTACAACCTCTGAACCCTCACCTCCGCCCCATGCCCGCAGTGTGCATCACATCTCTCCCACTCAAAGATAAACGAGACCACATCTGGGCCGACCCTTGCTGTCTCCAATGCGCCAAACTTGTCGGCAGCGTTGATCTCTTCTGCGTCCTCCATCCCAACAAGAACGAACACAGATGCATCCGCTGCTTCAATCTCAACATCACCTGCGTACCAATCCCACAGTAACAAATCGAGAAGTTTCGCAGTATACAAGTGTTTTTCAAGAAGAGGGACTTGAAGTATGCGTTCCTATTTCGTCGAGCGTGGATTATGGGCATGAATAATGAGCCGTCTGTGCGTATTGCGCGGCAGTTTTTCCTGCTTAATCGTAATATTGAGCGGTTGATCAACAGCCAGTTGGCGATTGTAGGTCCTTGTCCCTTGAATGAGCTGGAGAATATATGGCTAATATTTGATCTTGTGTAGAGAGATGAACCTCCAGTCGCACCGATTGAGGAGGTCTTTGGTGACGACATGTCTTGTTACGGAGTGTGATCGTCTACACAATACACATGTCTTGAAAATTTACAATCTAGGTTGGATGAGGGGATTGGTGGCGTGAGAATTATTCAAACACGGCGCAATTCGGTTGACAGGGCTTGGAGTGAGGAATGGGATTTGGCTGGTCTTTCAGGATTTGATTTACTGATCAAACTGCCTCGGGATTTCAGCTGCATACTACTCCTAGCTTAATAATAAAGTGGATTGTTTTTACCCAAGGCGATGGTGGGACACCTGGGCAAACCTACTGCACACATGCTATATCCTACCATACTAGCTCATCTCGTACTCACACTGCTTTGAGGTCTGATTGGTTGAACCAACAGATTATGCTTTTTATATATATCAATCTTTCAGTAACTTGTATGACAAACATTCATCCTCCTCTAAAATCAGCCCATCTTCCAGATCCTTCTCATGCACTTAGCTGAAAACGCACATTATCAGACGGCGTCCGTCTGATCATCAAGTAAGTAATATGAGACCTCGAAGGTGTCATCTAGGGAGTAGCTTCAACAGCATCGTGAAGTATCTTATCAATCCACTGGACGATCTGACGGTTGCCCAATGCCCAATGGTAGGTATCCGAAACAAAAAGCTTCCGGTCTTTGTCGAGATGCGCAGATTGGAAAACGTGTGAGTCTGTCACAATCCCGAAAACACTTAAAGTTGGGGGTAATTGGGGTCGACTTTGTGTTAGTTTGAGCGTTTGACGGGCACCCATTGTTTTCCGAAAGTCAGATATCGAGTGAGATTATATGAAACCATCTATCTTTATCAGACTATAAATTAGATAATATATATTAAATCCTTTGAGGCCTGGCCAAAATCGGCTTATTGCTCGCTGTACCTACATTGGGCGGGTCCTTCCCCACTTTACCTACCCCGTTTCCCCCCGTGATTTTGCTCGATAACCTGTGCATTAATGCATATCCGTAGCATTATAGACCAAAAGACGCAGACATTGGTACCATTGGGTCTCAGTGAGCGCTTGAAAAGGTATGGATGGGGAGAGACCAGCTAAGAGGCGTGCCCGAAGTGCCCTGGCCTGTCAAAGGTGCAAGACTCGCAAGCAGCGCTGTGATAACAATTTCCCATCATGTTCAAGCTGCCTGTCTGCCGGCGAGGCCTGTTCGTACGGGCTGAAGCAAATATATCCTGCCGAGTACGTGATTTCTCTAGAAAATCGTATTGCAGAATTGGAAAAAGGAGCCACTCCAGCTGTTCAAACAACTGTGACACCTCACCTTCCCACTATGCCCGTTTATCAAAATCAGCACTTGACTAGGGATGCGATGGATTCTTCGCGAAGTAACGACGTTGCAGAAGATGGCGAGTCCAATGCAGAGGCCGGTTCTGGCGTTGTAGCGCTGTCGCCAAACTCTTTTCTCGGGACCTCCAGTGGGTTTCCGCTGGCAAAGCTGCTTAAATCTGCCATAAGCACCTCCGATGATCCCAGTCGAATAGGTCGATCAACGTCCAAAGGAATCATCAGTTTTGCGCCTCATCTGACAACTCCCTATGAGACTGGAGTACAGAGAGGACCTCTGATGTCTTCCCCGGGGGCAGACATGCCTACGGATGAGGTCGGTAGAAAGCTCATCGATGCATACTATTTCAGAGTGCATCCAAAACACCCATTCCTATCCAGGAAGAAGATTATACGTTTACATAACGCCAGAGCGAACCTGGTCCCAGCGCACAAAGTTCCGCCTTCTTCCACCGAGAACAGGGCAGACCTGTGCGATTACGCCATTCTCCATCTAGTATATGCGATTGGTGGCAGGTACCTGCAACTGACACCTGACAACAAGCATGCCTCTCCCAGTGTGAGTTAATATACGATCTGGGTGCTAGAATATACAACTGATCTCGACCCAGGAGCATTATGCAAGCGCTTTAGCCGATGCTGAGACCATCTTCGCTGTTCAGAGCCTTGAAAACTTGGACGCAATGCTCTTGATTTCTATATACCAACTGAGGTCGCCAACAGGACCTGGAATATGGTAGGTCTGGACTTGATATTTGAAATGCCCAAGTTGACAATAGTAGGTGGATAATCGGAACCACGATGCGGCACTGTATCGACTGCGGCTTGCACCGACGGTCCAACAACATATCGGCTCTGCTTGATCAAAGACGCAAGCGTATCTTTTGGACAACATATCTGCTCGAACGTTCCGTGGCGAGAACAATGGGAAGACCCCACTCGCCATCCGATAGAGACATTGATGTAGATCTTCCAGCAAACATCGATGACTCAATAGAGACCGAGAGTGGTGTGGTCGCCGCACTGGCAGAAGCAAAGACAAAACCCACCCAACTGACACCACTAACAGCCGCCATCCATATCTTTCGGCTGCAACAATTAGAGTCCAAGATATCAAACACGGTATGTCGCGTGGACAAACCCGTCAGCTCTATCAACCCACGCAAGATCGCCGCATTTCGAGCTGCTCTCGAGGAATGGAAATGCAACATCCCCATCACCAAAGACTACTGTGCAAGAGAAAAGCACCCATACGTTACGCACGATTACCACATGACGCAGTACCATAAGGCACTGGTCTTGTTATTTCTACCTTTTCTGCCATCACTCACACCCACGCAACCAGAATTTCACCAAGTTGCATACTCGGCGGGCCAGATATGTCAGCTATATAAGCATCTCTACGATGACCAGACTTACATCTCATTTTCTCTGCTAGCCCTCCATGCTAATTTTGTGGCTGGCCTTGTTCTAGTTTATTGTTTCTGCATGGATCCATCAATTTTCAATGCCAAGTTTAGCAGCGATATCCGTGCATGTAGCACTCTCTTATACACTATATCGGAACGGTGGCCCGCGGCACGCAAGGTCCGAAATGCCTTTGATCGCCTCGTCTCGGTCACGGTCGAGGGCGAATATGACAGACAATCACGGCGACCTCGTCCCAACACTACTGGCGGATCAGAACGGTTAGAGACAGAGCAGTCTTTGGGCGATGAAGCTGATTGGGCTTCGGGTGGCAGAGCCCATGAGAGTATCTGGGATAGCTTCGGAATGGCCCTGGGTGATTATCAAATAAATGCTGAGACTTGGATGCAGGACAGTATTTTCCAAGCTATGGAAGCATTTCCATCAGAAGATTAGCCTGAATTATTTGAAATGAGGCATAAACTCCCAGCAGAGAATTCCTAAGAAGCATAGCTTATGAGAAGGTGGCCAAAAACTGAACGCAACGCGTCTGCTCGAGACCGTTTAAGCGGTGTTGCTGGATGGGTCTGAAACGTCCAAGATGTAACAATATGATTAGAGCATATATTAATTGATATGATTAGGCTTATTCATTCTGATTCGCTCCATTTTAAATTGCCATATTAGAAAAATACTCGTTTTTTGAAACATGTGTCGCGGTCGGGGTCTACAGGTGTCTCTCGTCTACTTTCTCTGCTTTGTTCCACGCGGGCTGGGACGTTCACATGCAGATCGTTGGCTGTGTGCTAGAGCCAATCTACTCAAGGGTCACGGGAATTGGAGTTTGCTCAGAGCGGTCGACCACGAACCTGTTGCATGTGGTATCGGGCCATACCGATACTAGATGTTTGTTTTCGGGACATCCGGTAGAGTCGGTGAGTGCCGACGCTTGCTGACCCCCGCATTGGCCCCACAGTCTATCGGGGACTTAAGCAGGGTTACCCCGAATTCGTGGAGCAGCCCCTTTCTCCGGAACATACGAAGACAGAAGATGCAAGAGGAAGACAGGCAGGCGAGGAGCTAATCATGATCAATCTTCGCATGGAAAAAAAATATATTATTTATGCAAATATACATGATCATGATTGCCCACCGGCATGACTAGCTTTCGGGACATCCTATCGCTTCGCTCTAAACGCCAATCTCCTTCGCGTCAGCATCCCGAGCAACCTCTTCATGGTGAGCAACATGTGTCTCAGTCTTCTCTACCAAGTGGCGAACCGCGTTGCCACGTGGGATCTTTCTAGCAATAGAAACGGTATCGAAGATGCTCTTGCTTTGCAGGAAAATAGCATCCACCTCCTCCAAATGCCGGCCATTTGTTTCGGGGAAGAAAAGGTAAACGACTAGCAGATATTAGCAACAGACATAATCACTCGTATGGGAAGACGGACCAGGTAGAGTCAAAAAGAAATTGATCGCGGCATAGACGATATAGTATTTGTACTTGATGGTAGACAGACCAACTGGTGTCACCTCAGCAACAACCTGTGAACGCCATCAGTATCACATACAAGGCATCCCAGATCACTTCCTAGGAGTAGTCGACTTACAAAGTTAAAAAGCCAAGCAGTACCTGCAGAAGATATTAGCACTCACTGAATGTCGAGTATTATAGCAACCTATCATCTTACCAGTGGACATGGCCGTAATAGGCACGCGATGGCTCAATGGGGAAATTTCCGCAGCGTACAAGAATGTGAGACCGAGGAAACCTGTGGGGAAGAAAAGAGAGAAAAGGAAGATGAACGCAGCGGCAGCGCCGATAGCACTAATGTTCTGAAGCTGAGAAGAGCTTCCGGCAATAACAGCCATGCACATGCCCATACCAAAGGCGGAGAACAACATGAGCTTGCGACGACCGAAGCGATCCACTGTTAGGACACCAATGGGCGAGCATATGGTTTGCCAGGTGAATACCGATGCTGCGATTATTCTTGCAGTCCTTGGAGCAAGGCCAAGATCATCCTCGAAGATGGTGGCCTGATAAAAAGCCAACGCGTTGATACCACTCATCTGCTGCGCGAGCTGGCCAAAGCAAGCCAGACACATGCGATGTAAAAGTCGGAGAGGTCCATTCTTGAAGATGTCCTTGAACTTTGCCTGCCCGGCCAGCTCAAGTGAAGCCTCAATCTCAGCTACTGCCTCGGTGACTTCTTGTGAATTTACGGCAACGTCGTTCAAGTCGGCAAGGACGACCTTTGCATCGGCAACTCTGGCCTTCTTCAGTAGCCATCGAGGAGACTCTGGCATGAAGGGCGTATTGAGCAGAATGAAGCATGACCACAAGATCGAAAGAGCCATGGGGAATCGCCAGGCTACAGATCCGCTATGGGTGGACATTCCCAGATTGACCCATCCAGCAATAGCAAGGCCGGAGGAGATGAAAAGCCCTTCAAGCATGACAGCTGCTCCACGGTGGTCGGCTCCAGCACACTCTGCCTGCCAGTTAGGCGCTGTAGCAGTCACATGGCCAAATCCAAAGCCAGATACAAGTCGACCGACGATAAGCTGGGGCAGCGAGAACGAAGTACACTGCAAAACAGCCCCGATGATGTTGGTAAATGCTCCTAACATAATGGTACGCTTGCGGCCGAGCCTGTCGCCGAGCCAAATGCAGTTCAAGCAGCCAAACAGACAGCCGAGCGTATACATGGCAATCGTAGTGCCCTATAAAGTAAGTTAAACATGCTGTTCTGATCTCGAATCGGCAAGGCTTAGTTACCTGGAGGGTAGAGTTATGCTGCTTCTCCGCTCCGGTCGTAGTAGCGGTGTTAATTTGAGGGAAAGTGGCGATCCAGGACGGCAATGCTAGAAGACCTCCCCCAACGGCATTGTTGTATCCAAACCTACGGCGTAGACCGTTCAGCAAAAGGGGTAGACAGCATACACGGCCATCGCTCGACTTACAAGATGTAGCATGGCATGATGACGGCCCAAATTTGGGCTGCCTGAAGCGATTTGCCGCGAAAACCGAAGAAACCCATTGTATCTAGCCAATGCACGATCAAAGGATGTGAGTGAGCTCCCTGAAAGGAAATTAATCGATGACTCTGGTACCCTGTGATCCAGAAAAATGCAATATTTTCTAGAATAGAACTGGGAAAAGCAACGACTTTGTACTCATCCACCTCACGTGGTAATACAGGGGTGCTAAGTCTCAAAAACAACCTTGGAAGCTGTTACTAACCTTGGAAGTTGGAGAGTGTATTGGCGGGACTGCCGGCGGCATAACCGCGAGCGACCTTTATACCATCAGCTCGAGCAAAGTCAATCACTGAGCCTCGTGGGTTTAGCCTGCCCGAATAAATGTCTTCAGATGGTTCGCCAAATCCAACGGTGCTCCGCATCTCCAGTTCCGAAGTTTCGGTTGATGCCGAAGATGTCTGGTTTCATCGGAACTGCCGACTAGCGCCGAATGGTTCTGTAGCTTACTTCTCTTTTTTCTATGATAACGATCTCTAAAACATTTTGACTTTCTCATTTTCTGTACCGACCTTTTCGTCCTCCGTTTCCGAACCCTTCTGTTTTCATCAAATGGCGACACTGCGTCTTGCGCGCTGGGCAACGGCCCTGGAATACTCTGACCTGCCAAAAGACGTTGTCCGAGCAGCTGTGCGGAGCTTCTACAACTGGGCTGGTTGCACGATCGGTGGTAGCAATCATCCAGCCACCCTCATTGCAGTAGGTTCAACTCGATGTTGGCGGAATTTTTCTGTCTGACCACTTGCATAGTCTTACTGATTTGTTTAGCGCCAATCTCTGGCACCATTCTTCGGCGCTTCTACCTCCACACTGTTGGGGCATAAGGGGGAGGTGAAGATAGACGCGCAGCATGCAGCTCTCATAAACGGTATTGCGTCACATGTCCATGACTATGATGACACGCATCTTGACACTATCATTCATCCAACTGGCCCTGTCGCAAGCGCTCTGCTTGCTGCTGCGGAATGGCGGACGGGAGTATCTGGTCAAGACTTTATTGCCGCTCTTGTGGCCGGCATCGAGGCCGAGTGTAAGGTTGGACTGGCCGTTTGGCCAGATCATTATGATGTGGGATGGTAAGCCTGCCTTGTTACTTTCGATAGATGGACTGTTTAGCTGAGCTGCTGGCCGTACATAGGCATATTACATCATCCACCGGATCCATAGGAGCTGCTGTGGCCGTCTCCAAGATCCTTGGCCTGAATATGTCGGAGACCGCCCACGCTATTGGACTCGCGGCTACACAGGTGATCGGTCTGCGAGAAATGTTTGGATCCCACACCAAGTCCTTCCACCCCGGCCGCGCTGCACAGTGCGGCTTGCTTGCGGCTGTCATGGCCAAGGGTGGCTACACCAGCAGCGAGAAGGCATTGGAGGCGAAACGTGGGTGGGCGAGCGTTGTTTGCCCTTCCAAGGCAGACATCCTGCAGAGCCTAGACAAGTGGATTGGTAGTGAGGGCGAGCTTAGTCTCGTCAAAAATGGTGTTGGCCGGTGGGAAATCCTCCGAAATAGTTTCAAGCCATTCCCCTGCGGTATTGTCATCCACCCCATCATCGACGCTTGTGCTCAGCTACACAGTGATATCATGAATAAGAACGTTGGTATACACAATATCAAGTCGATTACTGCAAAGGTCCACCCCCTTGTGCTGGAACTCACTGGCAAAAAGACCCCCAAAGATGGGCTGGAAGCCAAATTCAGCGTCTATCACAGCGGTGCTTGTGGTCTTCTTTTTGGAAAGGCTACGCCTGCCGAGTACGACGATAAAGTTGTGCTTGACCCCGAAGTTATTGCCATTCGGGATCGAATCACGGCTGAGATCAACACGGCTTTGACACCTGACCAGACAATTGTCATCGTAGAGCTTCAAGACGGCCAAGTCTTCACCAAGACGATTGAGCACGCAGTTGGCAGTCTCGAGGTGCCCCTGGACGACCCCATGCTGAAGACCAAATTCCTCGACCAGTGCATCCCAGTTCTGGGCGATGGAGCTGCGGCTGCTAGCAAGGCGTGCTGGGATATTGAGGCAGCAGAAGACATATGCAACATCACGCAATATATGTAAACTATTATATAGACTGCATCATAGATTCGCGTCAATTATAGATTTTGACACAATTTGGAAGCACACCAGCCCTGCGCCAAGGACAATAGGATAAATGTACGTTTGAGTTGAAGTTCCACTATTGTAAACGTTTCGGGATACCATCATGGGGCAGAAATATAGTTCGGCTATTTCACTTTTGAAGCGAGTACCTCGGCGAATTTGGCAACAGTATACGGCGGTCTAGAAAAGAGAATCGAAGAGCAATAAAAGTATTAAGGGAAAGAGGAAAGAAATTTCAGCAGGTCCTATTGGGAATCGAACCCAAATTTGCGACATCAGAAATCACCGTGCTAACCATTACACTATAGAACCGATGGTGCGGGTCTCTCGCTCAATTGGTATTCAAAGCTGATCAGAAGGACCCACCTCGTATTCGCATCACCCCTATTCGGATCGCCTGGGTTACTTGAGGCTTATTCGATTCTGATACCAGTTTAGTCTGCGGCATGACATGGATTTACTGCAGCCGAGGTGCAAAGAAGAGAGTCCTCTAAATGATGCTCAAGTGAGAGGCACAGCATTCCTACTGGAACAACGCGTTTACTTGAAACCGCAAGGAAATTGACACCGGCTAACTTACGCAACGAAACCACCTTTTAGGTATGCGAAGCTCATTCATTGGACTCGCGAGATTGGAACAAAGGATTTTGGTAGTGCTCTCTACACTTGTTCTACTCAATAATAGCTAGTTGACAAAGTTTGGAATGCAGTGGATACATTGAAGCATCATGCTTCAATGTATCTTCGTCATCCTCTTTGTATATTATGTTTTCACGGTCATCGTTACTACCATGAGGTTTATATTTTTACGAACAATAAAAGTCAACATGGTATGCTGATTAACAATCACTCCTGTGGGCCCACATTTATAAGTAACTCTCTGCCCTCATCCCAATGGTAACAGCAATGCTTCAACTTTCTTCTACACCTAGTCTTGATTCTTCAGGCTGTGCTCTTCCAGAGTCAACTCAAAGGTGACAGCAACACTTACTCTAACATGAGCCACCGGCGGGGGAGTGAAGATCCCAACCGGGAGGAACACTTTCATGCAGCGCAGAGGCTGTCGCCACAACTGGCCACAGTCGTGGAGGGTTCCAATCCAAGTCCGCTCATTATAAGAAAAGACAAGATTCACCTTGGCCCATAAGGCCATCAACAACCGTATCTTTCCTCCTCGTTCGTCTAGTATGCCCACCGCCGCACACAAGACACCACTTTTTGCTTCGCAGATTACGACTCCAGCTGCATCAACCGCGCGGTACTCAACCGTAGGAGAGAATAAGTCTCTATTTGAACCCATCAGCCCATCAACATTCACATGCGCGCCTTCTCGTCCGTCGAGTAACTCTACAATACTAGGGCCCTACAAGCTCAAACGTGCAAAACGCCACCCGAAGAAGAACCGCATCTCGAACGCGGTCCCCGGGAACGTAGTTGATGACCAAACCTCCTCGTCTTTCTTCAATCTCCCATAATCCCAGAAACTCCTCCCGCAGGTCCTTTCACTATGCACCAATCAGCTTCAGAAATACCCTCTTCGACAACCGCATCTCTTCCCCCTTTTCTGTCCAGCACCTCATCGCCTACACAGTGTACCACCCATGGCTCACCATCGAAAACTCAAAGCCATACCACCGAGGCGGACGACTACTGTTGTCTACTATGCGCCAAACAAAGTCAAAGATTCCAATGTGGTACCCACCGGTCAATCGATGACAAGTGTCTTGCATGCGCCTATCACAAGGTCGCATGTATAGCCATACCAATCAAGTACCGCGACGACTTCCGCCCCATACAGCAACAATACCGAGAATGTAGATATATCGAAGCAGTAGCGGCTCGCAAGGCATGAGTTGAGTCAATGAAAGCAGGKATCAATTTGACCGGCATTAAGAGACAATTGTGTCTACTCAATCGGAATGTGGAAAGAATGTTGAATGTGAATTTGAGGATGGTAAGTTTATCTGTGTTTGCGCAGACAGACTCATGGCTGACTTTTTGACTTTGAAGATGGGCGCAGCCCCAGCGCGGACTCTTGAAGAGGAGTTTCCAGAAAATTAGAGTGTGTATGATAACTGTCATGTTTATCAATACTGTAGATAGTTCTGATCAAATAACATTGGGCTTATCGAGACGGTGGGGCATGCACGATTAAGCTTAATTGTTAGAGTCAATCGAAACCCTAGAACTATACCGGATTTAACGGCTAGGGTTAGGGCTGAGCGTTATCCTGCATTTTTTCCATCATCAATCGGTCAACGCAAATTTACTGGATTGCGTTTTAGTTGAGACAACACTCATATAGGTAATCAAGACCATTTAACAGCAGTGTGATCAGTAATAGCTACCCGCAAAAGCTGATTTGGGGGTATTTGAGGCTCCTTCATTCTTTCTCCTGAGAAACATTCATGAATAGAAGATGAGAAGTGCTTAACTGCGATGATTCTACGAGTAAGAGTCGATTACGTGATCAAAAAGTCACCTCAAATGGGGGCATGGTCTCGGTATATCTGCCCAAAACATCAATACGGATATGCCCATTGCATGATCTTAATACAGGAGTTGCGCATGTGACGATGGCGCTTCTTGTGCGCAAATGGAGCATCGTAATCAAGTGCCACAGCATGAGTAGAGTTCTACGCCGGTAATAAACTCCGGTGAAACGGGTCAGAACGGCATAGAATGAACAAATCAGAGAAGATGATACCGCCGATGTGCTGTTGTGCTGTCGTTGTTAGTACAAATGCCCGTCGGAGGAGTCCTTCGGATCCTTCGGCCATATACAGTGCTACGAATATTCATCAAGAAGCGTCGTAATCAGAACGCAGGCACGGAATACCCCTTTTGGTCTACCGTTTATATTCGGAGTCTGGTAACCAGGCCTTGCCCTAAAAATCAAGTTGTGGGACTAACACGGTATCCTAGATAAAATGAGGATTGATCATGAAACATCCCCGTGCCTAATCGAGATATCTACAATGTACTTGTTTGGACGGCACGCTGTCAATGGTACACTACGTTCCTTGTACCTGAGATCGGAGTTTATTGTAGTACCGGTGAGATGGGGTTCAAACCTTGACAAGGATATGTGAAGCATCCAGAACATCTCTCGTAGCAGTGGTTTTCTTATCCAAGATACGGAAGCCGAGAAGGAAGTCCATGGTGTTTCAAGAACATTGCCGTATGTTAGCTTGTGTAGCAATCGAATTCAGATTCCATGTGATTGTCCATTTAACCGACACGACGTTTTTGCCTAGTTGTACAAACTGGTAAAGTGATAGAGCATGCGAGAAATCAGTTTGGTCGGTCTATAAGAGATACACAGGACCTAGGCATCAAGCGTTGTACTTTAATTGAATGTTACAAGCTAACAAGGTCCCTTGTTGTACAAACTCTATTGAGCAAAAACCGCTGCTTTATATGAATGATCAGTTGTCACTGTCAAATATACTTTACAGGTCTAGTAGGCATGTCTCTAAAAAAAGCACATTCGGGGGCCGTTAGCTGTCAAACCCACGGTCCAATCCAGCCATAATCTCGGGAAGCCCTCCAGACGTGTCATTCGTGGGGGCAATGTTAGTTGCAGTGCTAGTCCAGAGTCTAGAATTGCAGAAACTGGAGTGCAGCAGTGTCATGTGTGTCATGCCGATTGCCCGGGCTTTATCCTCGTCCGCTAACAACCCTTAGACAATAGATAGCAGGGATGCTTTTTACTGCAAATGCCTCAGAAAAGTAACAGCGTAGGGATCATGGATTATTCGCACTGACTGTTTCATTCGACTTGGCATGTTGGCTGACGGGAACCTTCAAGGATGTCCTTGCGCGATCGTCTCGATGGTGGCTGACCGACTCTACACTCAATTTAATAATAAATTGTGATAATTAATCGTAACATACAGACGAATCAAAAGACAGATAACGGTCCCCTTCAGGCTTCACCGTGTTGGCAGTGCTGGCATTGACTCGTGACAAAGGGTTTCTACCAGGCTTGCCCTTCCTTTTTGCCTAATCGGGCCCGACAACAAGAAGGAAGAGGATTCTTTTGTCAGGCATTCATTGTTTCATGCCGGTCTGGTACATTCTACGGACCAGATTAAATAGCGCCATCTTCCCTTCTTTCTCGCTTCTCCTTTTTTTCCTGTATCGCTTCAATCGCGACTCTGCATTACAGCCTTTACAGACTTCTACTCTTACCAGACACTGTTGACAACAGACAAAACAGACAATAACGACAGCCGAACAGTCCTTAGTGCCAGCTACTAGTCAAGCCATTGGGCATCTAGTCAGCTGTCTAGCAAAGCAAAGAACAAATCGCACGATCTAGGCTCAGCCATCTGCCGTCGGTGGCGTTAGCTAGGACAGCCCACGGGGGCCCAAAACGACAAAGTGATCCACGCTAAAACTCCGATCGTTCGGTTGTGACCGTTTTTCCTTCTCTCGTTGCTTTTTCCCTTTTTCGTTTTCTCTGCAATAGTACCGCGTACTAAGTGGCTTCCTTGTGCATCTTTATTTTCCGACGTCATCCGTTCTTTTTCTCTTCTTTCCTTCCTTCCATCCTCGCTCTTTTACCTCTGCTCTACGCTCACTCCAGCCAGTCCTTACTCTGCTTCCCTCCACCAAGGAGATTTCCTTCCTTTGACCAACAAATAAACAACCAAACATCTAGACGACTGTTTCACTTTTCTTGCTGAAGATTCATCTTCTATCTTTATCATCGACTCCGACTATACAGATCTGGCTATCTTGTTACTCAACCACACCACCATGTACTCCTGCTCCAACTACCCTCGAGGCTGCCGCGGTCGCTGCAACATCCAAGGCGGTAAATGCAGTGATTGCACAGTATGTCTCTCCTCTCATCTAATTGCATAGCCACAGCTAAATCTCTTCTAGTCGCTCAATCTACGACGACCTCGCACAATGGCATCCCCGTTTGCTCAGAATCAAGGCGAATTCCGCCGCCTCGCCCAGATGACCTCCTGCGCCCAACCCGAGGCTCCCGATAAGTCCAACCAGGTGTAAACCGACCACCACAAAATTCAACGAGCATGCATTTTCAATAATTGGGAGGCTATCTGATTCAAGAGCATTCATGTACGACATCAGCGCGGCGTTTTCTTCAAGAACACCTTGACTACACTTTTTATTACTCCTACACCACAACTTCAATCTTTCAACAACCTTTCAACAAGCCGGCTTTACAGTGGAAGGGACCGACCCGATCACTTTGGTACATTGGTACTTCAGCACTCCGTCTAAAATCCTTATTATCACGGGCGACTGGTTCGCTAGGCAACAGATTCTGGGCAACATTCGACATGACCTTCTGGAAACCTCTGGATTGTGGACAATCTGTCGGGGATCCTAAGACACTCTTTCTGAAACCCACGATTTGTGACGCGGACCCGCTGAGCGGGCCGCCATTCTATCGCCCGTTTCAATTTTTTTTCTTCCCTTTCGATCAGCTGCCGTGTTTACTCATGTCGTGTCTTCTTAGACACAGTCAATTGTGCGGGGCTTTTTTTCTTCGTTCACATTGAATTTACTATTCCCGTACCACATCTGTTGCATTATTCACCCCGTTTTCATGTACGAAAACACTCGCTAGATTATACCCCTGTTTTCTTCCCCGTCACAACTGCATTTTCATTCACCGGTGTTCGGTTTTTTATTTTTTTTTTATATTTATTTTTCTTCGTGTATACAATACAGTTGAATGATTATCATATGATATGTTTATTATACTTGCTACCTAGACTAGACATTCGTCGCATGACTTACTTTCCTTGACTCTTGAGGATCCGAATCTTTCGGGCATGGCAGAGGCGGATTCCGTGCCGTGATTAATTAAGGATGAATCTAGATTCGTCTGTGGGGACCAATATACAACAACATTACTTACCCAGTATTGATTCGATTGAATCTTGAGCGTTGACACTGTTGAGATTAAATGTAAATAAATGAAACCACCGCTGTCAAACAAAACGTCAAGTTCTCGGACCCCATTTCGGAGATTTCCCCCTAGATTCTTCCGTTGATCCTGTACTCCAGGGTTGTACCCTGAAAGCGTCGTGTTTCATGAGCTTCAAGGACTGAGTAGTATCACGATCGATACGTTTCCAAATGTAGGGACTATGCAAGTCATTCTTTAGGTACGCTGCTCCGTGCTGTGACGCATGCAGATCACATCAGGAGACTGAGACATAGTATCACTACTCCTCCGTACATAGGACGGTACCGAACGATCGGTAGCGGAATACATACCGGAGCATTTGATATAGATATTTGCCTAGATAGTGTCAGTTCGTACAGAGTAAAGGATCTGCGATCAAATGTTTTGTGTTGTTTCGTTTCAACAATCTATCGCTTTGACCTCGTGCTACCCAGGCACAAGGCACGATTAGGGCTAGCCGCGCAATTGTTCCGAAACTCACTATTAACCTGGATTCAATCCATGCATATGAGAATATAATCGGACAATGTAGTCGTTGTTGGTTGTACGTACAATTGTCAAACTGCCCGATTACACAGCCTCTTATCGCCCACATCCCAACTCGTATCTCGTATTTCGGATTTCAGGATGAAAAAGTTACGTACGTACCAACAGCCCGGACCTATTTTAAGGCTTAGCTCGTATTCCGCCAACCTTCTAGAAGGAATCGAATCCCGCTCGTATTCCATACCCCTTTGTGCGAAACTTCCGAATGCCTAACCCCCTCAGCCCTGAACTCTAGCGCAGTTTGGAAGGCTATGCTTCTGGAACAAGTCGCAGCCGGGCTATGCGACGGGCTATGTGATGATGCGACAGTGCAGAGGGAATACTTATCATCGAGATCCCGATTCTTAGAGTTAATTAGCTGCTCCACCTACGGAACTTTCTTACCGAGCTTCATACTTTTGGAGTTTGCCTAGTAGCCTACGGTGGCTAGCGTGGGAGGCTGGTTAGTTTTGACTGTTCGAGAATTTCCCAATTCCTTGGGACACAGGAAGCTTCCTATTTGTCCTGTCAAAAATATGACTACTTGTAGATTGAATGATACGGGCCCGAACATATCCCGAGCTTAGCCCTGAAATCTAAAGGATTGAGCACATTCCCTAATCCACGGGAGAGTAGGTAGAGGAATACGGCCTTACCAAGTCGGCGTTTTGTTTCATTTTGGTAGCTAAGATCAGCTAACTACTTACGTATCTTGTCAATCCTGTGAGCTTCAGGATCGGATCTGACCCGAATTTGATCGTTGCCTTGTACCTGCATAGGCAATCTGTGCCGGCGCCTTTCTGCCCTAATTCAATGTTCTATTTCTGATTGCATCTCGCCTAACTGCTGCATTGCATTGGTTATCAATAATCACCTCTTCCATAGAGATCTATTCATGGGTACGAGCTTTTATCCAAAATGATTCAGGTGTTGTTCCAAACACCTTGCCCCAGAATCTGCTCGCACACCCATCGGGCAGTCCGCGTATGCAGACTCCAGTATTGCTCGTCCTCGCCGCCATGCTCTTTCAATACACCGGCTTCACGAATCTGTCTTGCAGGCTGGCCCAGTAAGCCTAAAGCCTCAAAAATGACCAGCTGATCACGCATATGGGCATCGACGGCCGGCTGATGTCTGGTGCTTGTGGCATCTGTATTCAACCCTCTCAATTCTTCCACAAGGCTAGCAACACACTTGTTTACTAGATTGTCTAAAGTCGCCACAGTATTATTACCACCGTTACCGCTTTTAGTGCGTCCGTCGCGCTTTTCGTATCCGTCGAAAAGTGCATCACTTCCGAGGACGAGGCCGTTCGACATATGCGCCACCAGCAAAATGTAGGTGTGAGTATGGTGACCAGTGGCTTCAGAGAGGTGTATATCAATCGGGAACTCCTGGCTATTATCTTTGCCGCCATCAGGTCGTGCTCTAGCGATAATCCTATCGTCCAAACCCCTCAAAGCCTTACACAAGGACTTTTGACTTTGCTCTTCAAGGTATTCTCGAATCGTCCAGTTTGGAAACATGTCATAGTCGTAGTTTCGGAGTCTCTCATACTTGGCTATTCGCCTATCTTGGCGGTTCCCGTGTGCTTCTTTTTGTTGAATGTTGATATCAGGAGCCAGAATTGTAATATCTATCTTGGTGACTGCCGTTCTTCGATGGCCATACAGTTTGAGAACTGGGAACCAAAGGTCCGTCTGGGGTTTTATCGATTTCTCTAAAGGAAAGACGTCGAATGTGACCGATCCGAGATCCATCGGTCCGGTGGACCAGCCACGTTTGTGCAGTCTGGCATTCAGAATCGGAAGTCCCAGTATTCGTAAGTTGGGCACCAGGACCTGTTCGATGTAGTCAAAGGAAGGAGAAAACGTGACATTTGTGCCGCCGGTGATGCGCACTTTGATAGGCTCTTTGGTATCAACCGATGACAAGCTACTGGCATAGACCAAATATGGGTACAGCGCTTGAAATACCAGGGAGATGGAGCCCGCCGTGTGTTGTTGTATGTTGTATTCCGGTTTTATAGCTGGTGTATGTCTGGATAGTATACTCTGCAATTGTGCGGAGGGGACAATTTGATCATGACTTAGTGAGAAATCCCTTTTCCGAGGAAAAAATATCATCTTCTGAGAATCGACATGTCCATCAACGACTTCTCCCTGGCATACTTCTGCAATAAATCCAATTGCTGCCGCGTGCGAGCCTTTCAAGCCCTTCCGTCCTTTGCGATTGCCTCGAATGTTTGAGATGGTGATCGGTAGGCCTGTTAGAGCGGACAAGGCTACGGCATTGCGGACCAGCTGTCCGCCGCCTTCAAGCATTCTTCCATCGAGATGTATCATTCTTTCTTGTTCATCTGATATCTTCGTAGCAGAAAGCGCCTCCCCATATTTGTTCGGTTCTGAAGCCATAATCCAAAGTTCCGTCGCAGTCTGAATTGTATACTTGATCTTTCAAGCGCCCTCTCTAATATTTGTAGATTACAAATTTAGTGAGGACGATCGCTTTTTAATTTATTCAATTGGTAGATACCATCGTTCTCCTATCGACCCAAGCTGTAATCTGAGTCGCCAGGCAGCCGCTCAGCCTTCATCGTCAAGTTGACCAATCAATTGATGACTCAGAATGAGTAAGTATTGAATCAACTTGTCGAGGAGATAATCCACCACACAGTCTTGCATCTAGTCCGACAGCTTGTTTTGACCTACTTAAAAAAGTCTGATGGTATAGACATGTTGCATTATTCGAGGTTGTTGTTCTTGCTGAGATGTATCAAGTGGTCCTTCTGATTGGCTCAGTCCGCTAAATTTCCGGCAGCCAGTCAGCAGTCGCTAATTAGCTAGCTCTCCGCCGGAACATTCTGGGAGACGGCGGAAGCGCGCTCGACGTCACCATTTCCTCCTACCCAGTCTTTTCAGCATTTGGAAATATCTACCTTTCACCCTACGTCCTGATATATATCCTCAAGTTACGCGACATGCCTTGCCCCATTACACTCACCAAGTTCATTGGGACTGTGTCCCTAGGTCTGCTCACTGTGAGTATCCACCACCATAACCGCTGATCTGGTATACTCACTGCATAGGGCGTCTCTTACTCCACAGCAGCCATCACCATCCCAACCCTTAGGGCCTTACCCACAGCTTCACACGCCGCTCGTGCCTTAAAAGATGTCAAGCGACGCTCGCGCAAACACGTCTTCCGGTTGTCAAATATATCAAGCGCATGTCTGTTCTTCGCATGGTTCGTCGCTTCGAGACGGAAGAAGCATCCTTATCTGATTTGGGTATCCTTGACATCCGCCATCAGCTCTTGGGGCGTCGATTTTTGGTACAACAGAGAATTGGGCTTGGGCGGCTGGCTGCGCAGCGTCGTGGAAGACATCGACTTCCCGTATCTTGCCGTCAAGAGATCGTCTTCAGGTGCATCGTCTCCTTCGTCAAAGAAAGACGAAGACTTGGTAGTTGTTGAGGCAGACTTCAACGGAGAAACCGTGGAACGTGACATGGCACGTGAGCAATCACACCAGATGGTTCGCTCCTGGCTGTCCGGCGCTGCGTTGTCAATGGCGATCGTAGGACTCTGGGGAGATGGTGCGTAAATCACTCGTCTGATCGACCACCGACTTTTGTATCCATGAAGCTGGCTTCGCGGATATAACTATCGACCAACTCCTCTTCGACTGTACAATGTTCCATCTTCGTCTCAACGAGAGCTCTCTTCTCCTTTATGTGAATCGATTTTAGCGGTACTATATTTTCTTCAGTCGTTTGCTGATGGAGTGCTAACGGATGCCATGTTTGATATTATAATGAGTATACCAAAGAATACAAAGAGATCAAAAGGCTTTTTCATGCTTACCTAAGTAGACGCTCGACTTGGAAGGAGCGACGGGTCTCTCTTTCCCTTTCTGCTCCTTCCTATTTGGGCAACTTTTACTTCCCATTCCGTGAGGACGTCCTTCTGCTGCTGCTGCTGTTCCCCTTCTTTTCTTCTCTCTCGCCCTTTATAAATAGAGCTTCTTCATCTGTTGCTGCTGTTCCCCTTCTTTTCTTCTCTCTCGCCCTTTATAAATAGAGCTTCTTCATCTGTTGTATCGTGTCTTCTTCAGATATACCAAATCGTATATACTACACTGCTTGATACCACTTTGACATGCCTGTTACAATGCCTCCCGAATCCGGCTTCCATCGCATCAGACGCGCAAAGTCGGCGCCATCTGTACAGAAGCGTCGTCAAGCCGCCGCTGTCTCGAAGCCGCTCGAGTCTGAGGTTAATCGCCATCATGCTACCACCGCTGCATCACTGGCAATGGCACTAGCAAAAGCTAGAACGCATGCACTACAAAAGCCGGCAGCATCTTCAAGTGAAAAGCCAGGATCAATGCCTTCTTCCCGAGCTCTTCGTCGCCGCTCTTCGCTTACTAGTATTACCGCAGAAGCCATCTCGACAGGCCCCAGCTATGGTATAGCATCCAATGTTTACACATCTTCTCATCAAGCTGGCAACAAGACATATGATTCCTCACCACTTAGAGTTCCATCGATACCCGACCTCCAAGGGTTTGGAGTTGACGGAGATCTTTCTGCTCCATCCTCATTCCGTCGGCTCCGCAAGTCTCGATCTATGCTTACTACAAAATCAATGAGAAACCTTCGTGCTACAGGTCTTCCAGCCAGTCATTCCGAAGAGGCAGAGTCTCCTTTTCTGAGAAGAAGCGTCGATACCACATCCGGACATAGGTCGCTCCGCCACTCTCTGTCGTTTTTTAGCGGCTCAATCAGAAGAATGAAGAGTCACGGTGCTCTTTCCGCTCGCAGACCAAAGATTGATGATGAGCCTCCGGTTCCTACCTTACCTAGTGGTAGTGGAGCTCGGCCTACACGCAAACCGATGAGGACCACCGTCCGAAAAATGCGAGAATACAGTCCAGAAGATGATGCTTTCCCAAGCAGCAATGGTAGCAAAAATCAATCAAAGGCCCGGTCATTCTCCATCAACATCAAAAAGCGCTTGAAACGAGTTCTTGGTATCCCAAGCTACGATGAGAGTCAATCTCCAGCAAGTCGATCATCATCGTATGATGGAAATCTGATTTTCGAAAGGTAGGCTCCCTGTTTGGTATATTCAGTCAGCACTAATAGAGGCACAGTCCCGCGTTTACTGATGATACCCTACGCCCAAGCCTACATTCAACCAGAAGCTCTGAAAGCTTCGCCACCTCGGCGTCTCGTGTCACAAGCTGGACCGATTCCACCGCAGGAAACACAGTCAGGACAAGACATACCATGGGCCGCCAATCTCTTGCAACCATTGAAGAGGGCTATGACTTTGCTGACAGACTGTCGCCGGGTGATACAGAGACGTATGAGCCTAATGAAAGCAGTCGATACAACAGAGTGATCGACTCTCAGCGAGTTTACTCGGCTCTCATGAGACACATTGACGAAACCGCGGCCAGAGATGGAGAAAGGGTCATATCAACTGGTGCGGTCAAAGGATCTCCAGTGATCGTGGAACGTTCACCTTCAGTCCATACTTTGAAGCATCACAGCGGCATTCACAAAGTACCAAGTGACCTTTCGATGAAAACGGCTCGAACCTCATTCATGGTCGAACATCAACCACAGAGCTCCCAAAGTCATTCACTGTTACGTTCTCGGGATTACATGGCTGAGAGCCCTGTCAACTCAATTGAGACAGACCAGACGCGTCAGCCCTTATCAAGGAGCTCTAGCCGAGTGAATGTTAGAGACTCAAAACCAGCGTTCTTCCCATCAGGATCGTCGCCAAGACTGAAGACATCGAGTCCATACAAGGCCTCGATGAGTTCAATCCGTGAGATACATGACGATTGGGATACGTATAATCCACGGATCAATACCATAGGCGCTAACAACGACAAGCCTGCTGATCTGGATTCACCAAGCGTCTACTCGCGTACTACAAGTGGCCGTGCAGCCAGCCGCGATGCCTTGGAAGATGGATTCGAGGAACCTTTTGAGCCTGGTATGGCCACCATATACGATATTCAGGTGCCTTACAAGTCCCCAAGAAGAAAAGACTCGCCAGCCATAGAACCTGGGCCAAAAAGCAGTGCGGAATGGAAGGAATGGGTGAAATATCAGATGGATAACCTTGATAAATTCGATATCCCTCATTCGGCAGACCAACGAGAGCATCACCGCGAAGAGGCCAAGTGCGATGAACAGGCTTTACCTCAAGAATCTCCTTGGGACGTCATTTCAAAATACACTGCCACAGATAGAGATAAGTCTCTCAATCGGCCTCAGCAGACCTATACATCTCGAAAAAACTTGGCGGTGACTGAGTTTAGAGCCCATGAACAGAATAACTTCTCCAGGCCTATCAGCCGACAGTCAATGAGTTCACTTCGTGCTGCAGCTCAGCGTCAGCCCTCAATTCTTGAAACCAAGCCAAGTCATATGGATATACGAGGCCACCTGGTTGATCCATTCTCCGGTGATAATCCCGTTATGATTAACAATCCTCCTTATGGTCGACAGGCTATCAGGGCAGCCCGCGAGGCGAGGCTAAATCGCGGCATGTCGAGACGGAACACATTGAAACTGGAAGATGATCAACCAGATGCAAAGGCTGTCCAATTTCGCTCAATTCGTGAGGTACCTGACATTGGCAAATGGAACAAAGAGAATGAAATGTCTCCAAGAATGAGAGATAAATATGAGAGAACTGGACTCTCTAAAATAGAAGACATGCCCAAGACGATGGGTGGCAGTAAGCGTATGGTTGATGATTTTCTGCTGGAGAGACAGCCCGGTCGTCAGAGTCCAGATTCTATCACCAGTGAGAGTGCGTTTGTCTAGCAAGATTGAAACCTACCCTATTTCTTACATTTGTTATCCTTTATCACCAATCAAGTCGCCAGTTTCGTCATTATGTCTGAAAGAGACTGATTATTGGATGATGGAAAGCTTATTGGATTAGAGTCTGTATTCTTAGAAACTGGTGTTTTTTTATTCCTGGTGTATGTTTTTTTTCTAGTCTATTCAAAAATTTTGAATGTTTGATAAGACTAACTCCACAATTTCGTGCATGAATATCGAAGTTCATGATCGAGAACGTTCGGTATGGGAGTTCAAAGCAATGACACAAAAACGAATGTAGGAAGCGATCTGTATGAAGCTGGATCTGAATCAGTCTTTGGCAGCCGTTTGAGAAATTGCTTGAGGAGCTTACTGAATGTAGAAGAATCATCCTTTGCAAATCACTTGGGCGACCACCACAAAGCTCGATACCAAAGTCATTCTCCGCGTGAATGTCAAGTAATAGCTAGACCCATGGATCTCTCTTCACTATCGCTGCGTGCAACGTCTCCCGCAGATACACTCGACCCAGTACACTCTCCTCACTGACAAATGTCCTGGAATGTGTCGTTGGGCAAGTACCAAAGTCGCCGCTCCAACCGAGATATCGACCTTGATGTTTCGATCAACATCACCAAGGAACCTACCAAACAACTCAAAATAGGGCTCAGCGCGTTCTATCCAACTGTCCATCAAACGTCGCTCAAGGACCCTGTCGACATCCCAGCGTGCAACAGTTGCATCGCGACAGGTAGCTGGCTCGTTGGCTTGTAGAGCGAAGCTGGTCAGATGTGGGAAAACCATATCCCAGAACTGATAGTCTGGCTGAGGGAGAAGTTTCAAATCTGGGGGTGCAGCGGCCAGACGCGCAATAACGGTCACATTTTTGATTCTGCGAATGTTCTGCTCAGTGAATGCCATCCGAAATAAGTACTGAGCACCTCGTGCGAGGTCTATCTCGAACCGATTCTCTCCATAGAGGACTTCAAGGCACTCTTCGCTGACTTGTTTGCAGACGGCGAGGAGAGAAGTCGTGAATGGTAGCAGGGATAAGATACGTGGCGTACGCAGGGCATGATCCTCGTAAATAATAAAGTCCAATCCTCCCCTGGCGAGGCTTGTGTTGTTGTATACGACACGACCACGTGGGATGTACACGCGGTAAATCTGTAGGCGAATCTCAGCAGGAAGGTTGAGGAAGGTCGTGGGCATGGCACGGCGTTGAAGATCTTGAGTTGAGAACTTCTTCAGCTGCAGATCTGAAGGATCCATGGTGTTGTGTGTTCTATGGCTTGAGGTCTGAGAATAGGGKAGGCAGCGAAGAGAAGTAACATCGCCTTGGGGTAAGGAAACAGAATCAAGGACAAGTGTGTAAAGCAAGATAGTTCCACGCCGAGAGAAAAGGTCTGCTTTTGTGCTAGGCTGTGCTGGAAGACGACAAGAGTGCGTTGAGATTCATTGATCTATTGTAACTACAATTAATTAAAGTAATAGATCTTTCAATGATGTAAAATCACGATATCTGCCATATCAATTCAAAAGCTAACACAATACCTAAGTGACTAAGGTGTGAATTTTCCCAGAAGCTTGATAATATTGAGAGTTAGCCCTAATTCTGTACAAAGCGGCACAGGGTGATGCTGACCTGTGAACACAGTCCTCCGGCTCAGATCTATTCTTCTTATTCCCACTAAATATCTACCTCTGACAGTTTCTGAACCTCATAGCCTTCTGTAAAGTATAAATTGAATATTTCTTGGACTTCGTCCATCATCCAATCCTTCAATACTGGATCTGTGTCCAGAAAGACTTTCGTATACGTCGACTGCGGCACCATCATACCCAAAATAGGTCCAAGCCTCCGAATGATTTCATCGTCCCAGAATACCAATGAACTCACACTCTCATCACTAACGCTGTAATCACATACATCCATAGAAACATGCAATAAGATCCTGAGGGTCTCAATATAAATCTCACGTGAACAGAAGTAAATCCAGGAACAATCGGCCATCATTTCAAGATCACAGATCATGTGCCATCGTTCTGACGCAATTCTTTTTCTATTATCCTCCGTGAGAAAGCTCGAGAATGGATCGTTTCAAATATATTATCACCATAGAGAATATCGAGACATTCCTCGCTGACTTGTTTCGAGACGCGAAGGATGTTGTGATGGATGTTCGATCCGGGTCCACCGGCCGTCCTTAGTCCATCTGAAGGCACCGTCCGCTAGTTCGACTTGATAGTCGCGAGGAATAAAGTAGTCACATATCATACGGCGCAGCTCGTACGGGAAGTGTAGAAATCTAATAGACCGTCTACAAGGTGGCGGATTGTACATCTCCAGATCGTCATCGGCCGGCTGAGAAGACATTGCCGATAGAGTGCTTTGTGATTCCTCTATGGCTGCGGTGCATTTGCTAGGTAGATAGAAGGATTAATTAAGGAGGGTGTTGCACTATATATTAGGTTCCCCAGGACTCAAGGCAACCTTTCCAGACATCAAACTCTTTACGGATGACGTTCATGACATTCTGAAATAAGATTATATTGTTTTGATATTGTTTTTTTATACTGCATGGGATGTCAATCATGAATCGACTCGTCCCCCAAAATATCGGAGCCCTGAGATGTCAATGTGATAATCTCACAATCCGAAATCCGCCAGCATGGCATCTCCCTGCATATAATAAATTCCTCCTGGCAAAATCTGTCTCTGTCCTCCGCTGTGAATATAGGTAGAAATGTGAATATAGGTAGAAATTGGTTCATAATTGGCTCGTCATTTCCGTGATCAAAGTCCCAACCGCATTGAATAAGAACGCTGTTTCGGGATCCACCGGCCTCCCAGGTGTACACGAAGCTGTTGTCGCCGTAGGGAATACTTAGGCTTTCGTCTCTAACTCGCTTTGACACGAGAAGAATGCTGAGAAATGAATATGGAGGGTCGACAAACTTATTGATCTCCTATGAGAGTTCCCGCGTATCTTTCATGGCCGAAAAACACACAATAATGACTAAGCTGTAGAGACATGGAGTGATGAGTATTTTGATAGATCGATAAATGTTAATAGGCGCGGCATCAATTAGATACAGTACCTAGCTGGCCAGTCAGTTTCACGCCTGAGCCAATCACTCCAGCTTTCAACCTCATACGTGTGTTTCAAGCTACTAGCTAACAACATCAACCATAATGCTCTAATTTTCTATATAGAAAAAGTCCAGGTAAGCATAGCAATCTAGTATTTCAATTCGGTAATATGATATCCTCCGTGCAGGTTAGAGTCCAACAGACGTCGGACACAATGCATCAGCTCCTCATCGAGTAGTAGTGCGGGAGTTGAAACGAAAACCCCAGTACTCATCTCAGTATTCTTCAACTGTAATGGCACCGTTTCCTCAAAACGGAGCCCAAGTTCAGTAAACATATCTTTCCATATTAGATTGGGGACTGCTCTAATGTCGTGAAACCACAGATAATCATCTATTGCCCTTGCGGACAAACATATCGAGCCTGGGCGTATGTTCATTCGAGCTCACAGTAGAATTTCGAATCACTGCCAATGATGTGACAACGTTCAGGCTCCTCTGTATCACAATTATCATGCTTCAATAGGTTCCATGTAGAAAGGTCAAGCCAATCCGAGAAAGAAAGGATTTCATGTCGCTGAAAGCGGATTCTGGCCTTGTTCTCCTCAGTGAAAATAGACAAGTTTGGTCTGCCCCACCACCTCATCCGGATGAATACTGGTGTTTTCCAGTGGTACACAAAAGTGTTTTCACCATAGAGAATATCCAGAGCTTCCTCATTGACTTGTCTCGAGACCATGAAAATGTTGTGGAATGGATGTTCTACGAGGTGGGCATTATCCATGCTCCTAATCCAAAACATTTTGTGGACATTGAGATTGAATTCACATTTGTGAGGGATGTAGTGGTGATATATCATCAGACGCAGCTCGTATGGGAGATGTAGGAATCCAGCGGATGATTTGCGAGGTGACCTTGTGGATGGAGAGGTTTGTCTATCTTCCATAACTGCAGTGATCTGAAGACGGCTGGAAAGATGGGATGTAGTGTCTTGATGGTGGAGTCTCTGAGAGTCAAAGAGGGACATCAGGAGTACATTTTGGCCAGGCAACCATGACACTTCAGGCAGCCGTTCCAGATTCGACGATGAGAATCAAGGTTTGAATAAGATATGGAAAACTGAGTCAACCGCTATTGTTATGTTCAAGAGATAATACAAGACGAGAAGACAAACCGAAACATTCATGTTTGGGTGTAATATACTACACCGCTTGATATATAGATGCTCTCATGTATCCTTGCATGCTATTTCCCGCTCAGTGCACTTTTGATATCATGTCTGTCATGTAATCACAAGATACTTGCATATTCATTTCCAGCTACTTATCGACAGTAGTTTGCTGGAAAACTACCCTTAACGCCATGCAATTCACCTTCCCACCAGTCATCTGTACTATCGGTCTTCTTTACAACCCGAATTCGATCACCTTCCCTAAACACCAAGTCGCCATCGCCCTGGCCGCCAAAGTCGTAGAGAGCCGTGACGTAAATTGCCTGGTTTGCGGATTTTGCACGAGGCGGTGGTGGTGGAGGGGGTTTCTTCTTTCCTATCGCGCTTAACCCAGATCCAGGTGTTGTCGAAGTTGATGATGGTTGTCTACCCCGGGTGAAATAGTCGCTCCTCGATGCTTGACCTGGAGTCATGGGAGTACTGTATTGTTCGGATCCATAATCGGACGTACTGGCTGCCGGCGACGGGGACTTTACACTGAGATACGAGGTAGCCGACGGAGACGTCGCTAACGTTTCGCCAATTTTTGGCTTCGTTCCGAGATTTGGGGTCGGAGGAGCGAGATTGCGGCCCGGCGATGTACCGGATGCCTGACGATTCCAGCTCGGGCGTCGTAGATTGATACCGTTCGATTGGCTTCCGTTACTGCGATCGTGTTCACCACGGACGGCTTTGCCGTTCGCTATGATAGCAAAGTTTTCAATCTCTTGCTGAATAGGTAGAAAGTCGGACTTCCAGACCTGGATAACATCCTCCATTGGTGGTGGCGGTGACTGGAACTTCTCTTCCTGGGCATATGTATGGAGAACGGTATAGTAGTGGCCGAGCAACGAGTTTTGAAGCTCAATTTGAAATGCGAGAAAGTAGGGTAACAGAGAGAATACAGCGGCAATGAGCGGTGGCAGGTGTTGTCGCAGGTTCTCGTCAGCAGAGTTGTATTCCTGTAAGAGTCAGCCGGGCCCCTCATGATATTGAAATGAATACGAACCTCCTTGGCCTTCGCCAGTTCCACCTCCGCTTTGGCTAGGATTGCATTGTCACGGTCAGATCGCTTGGTTTTTTTCAATGAGCTATCGTATCTGCTTTGAAAGTGTTCATAGTCCAGCTGTAATGAAATGATTAACAATTGCTTCCACTGCCAAGGTCAAAACTCCACTACTGACCTTTTTATCTTCTCGCTTCTTAATGGTTTTCTTCAGTGGACTCAGCAGATCTTTTGCCAGCTGAAGCGGACGGATCATGCGGTCTTCTACACCATTCACATCAACCAGCAAGTCCGTCCGCAGCGACTCGAATTCTTCATTTAAACGATTGACTCTTTCGAGGGTTCCCGCTGGTATTTCTACCGGCGGATTCTTGGTCGCTTCGGAGGAGCCAACGATCGGCGCGTAAACGGTCTCGAATTCTTGAACTAGACGTCCTTGATACGTCAAAATCGCCACCCAAGCATCGCGCCAGGCTTTGGTTGACTCTATGATCTATTAATGCGCACCGGTTTAGTGACTGCTTCCATGACATGAATAGAGTAAAGGGCATTGGTCTGTACCTTTGTCAAAAGCTTGTCCGCATTGTCAAAGTCCTTCAGAAGCACGGAAACCTGGCTATCGTCCGCCGACCTCTTCATCAACTTTCCGAACTGCCTGTGCATGGACTGCATGGTTGCGGGGCCTTGGATGTGGAATTGATATCAGCTTGATTTATAACAAGATAAAAATATCTCAGTTGGTCTTCGCTGGTTCGAACAGGTTGATAAAAGTGCAACGATAAACGAGTGTGTCACAGATGTCACGCAAGGCGCACCTCCGCGGGGTGGAGGTCAAGCGGAATGGAATCGTTACGTATGCGTACGCGTCTGCAGGATGCTGCGTTAAAACACGAGGAGTTTGGTGTCAATCGAGCAAAAATAGGCCGCTGTGTGCGACATAAACAAGAAGGTCAAATTAAAATAACAAGGTGCATGTCAGATGTATTGATGGACGATCCTGAAGTGAAGGGGACGCAAGCAAGCAAGGTGTCGACAAATTCCAGGTTTAATTGATACTACTTGATCTATGAGGGGCCTGGAGCCTTGCCGCCTGAGGGCCGAGGCCACAAACATCCCCTTCGGGCCTAGTGGAGGGGGCTTGTGGATAAATCCAAAAAAGGCAAGATGTGCCTTCTTTCGTCCGCTTCTCTTCTTCTCAACTCTTCGATTTATCTATCGTCTATCACATATTGACAGATTCTACTCTCTTGATTACTCTTGCTGGCGACCCAACGGCTATGGAATAGCTTGGAATGTCTCTCGTTACTACCGAGCTGGCCCCAATGGTCACCCCATCACCTATAGTGACACCCGGCATGATCACAGTGTGACCTCCAATCCAACAATCATTTCCAATTGTCACTTCTTTCGAGTAGTCTGGAGTCACTCTTCTCGCCCGCACTTCCGTCGGGTGCGTCGCTGCAAAGACACTCACGTCTGGTCCGAATTTGACGCGATCACCAATTTTCACAATTGCGCAATCGAGAATCACCATACTAGAGATGTTTCGATATGTTAGCTGAAGAATTAGTATCGAGTACGCAAAACGCACTTGAAGTTTGCATAGAAGGCGTCGCCAATGATTATATTGCACCCGTAATCAACTCGAAAAGGAGGGTCAATGCAGACTCCTTGACCAACATGCCCGATGAACTCCTTCAGCATAATCTCACGGTCTCTATTCAGCGATTCATCGGTTGCATCGTCAGGGAGGTACTCGTTGTACTTCTTGACGAGTTTCCGAGCGCGTAGTCGACCTTCGACGAGCTCAGGTACGAATGAGTCGTAACTGGTAGTTCGCATGGTGAGTAGATATCAGCAAAGGGAAAGAGGTATCCTCACAACATTCCGGATATCATCTTCTCGTAGTCATCGCACCATGGTGTGTTGCTGAGCGTCTTTGCAAGCTCAATGATGTCTGATCTCTTCTCCGTGCGCGCCATGGCGATCAAGTGAGACTATTCTTCGTATCTCAGGCTCACGATTGCAAGTGTTCAAGAGAGAAACCGATTGTCGCTCAGTTCCAGTGCGAATGAAGAAAAAATACAAGAGTGATAGTAAAAGATGCCCTTTCTCATAATCTCGTGGGTTACCTTTCGTCCCGAATAGGTAGGAGAGACGAATTAGGAAACTCGCGAAATAATTGGTCGCAGATGTATAGAAAATCTAAAAAGCAGCGAATAGCGTCAAAGTGATGGCTTGAAACACGGCTTTGCACAGCCACTGCACTTAGCCCTAAACTAATTAAGGCAGGAGAGACTGTTTAGGGAACCAATACGTGGGGCCTACACCTTCCTCCTCAACACTTTACTTTTCAATACCCTCTCAGTTCTCCTTGATTATAGCAGCCATGCCCCCCTCTTCATCTACCCTCCGCACAAATTCCCTAGCATTTGCCAAAGCAGACTGCCATACTTGCACCGCTCATCAACGCCAGTGCGATAGGAAACGGCCTAGATGCTCAATCTGTTCTAGCAAGGACATTCTGTGCGGTGGCTATCCCATGCAATTAATATGGCCCAGAAGCAAGCCGGCAAAGCCAAAAGCAAAATTGACTTTGAATCGTGGAGATGGCCCGTTCTATATCGAGCCTCTGTCACTCCAAGCCTCTTATCATACCCAAAATGGGTCGAGTCAGTCCTTGTATCACAGCTATCGAAAATTGGCATTCGTCACTGAAAAGTCCCCGGACCTAAAGCCCAAATCTGCGTCACCGAATCATGTTCGAAAGAGGAAGAAGCCTGCCTGTCCTTGTGAGATTCAACCACGGCCTCCATCTCAGCGAAGGAGCATCTCAAGGGAAAGTTCAAATCATGGATCATCATTAAGAAGCCCTTTGCCTATGACTGCTGCAGCTGGCGATTACGGTAAGCCGAGCTATGCTTTGTGATATAGACTTACTAATGTAAATCAAAAGGAGTCACCAGCTCCATTATTCATAACGAATACAACGACCAGCCTAGTCAGTTTTCTATGGTTATTCCAGATGAGTCTTCCCCCCACAGCCATAATCAATTAAGCTTGTCACTTTTTGATAGTGCAGCTCACGGAAAGATGAAATCAACAAGTGATGACAAGAGTGATTTTGGAACGTCGGCCACGTGTTTTACCACTGAAAATCACGCCAATTCTCTGTTCATAGACCCACGGCTTCTGATAGCCTTGAGGAGTCCAGTTCTGTACGAGAACTTGTTTGAGAAATACAAGCCATTGCTCAACATGTGTAAGTACTATGCCTCACTTTTCTAAGCAATCAAGGGATCTGATTGAGTTCCAGACGATCAAGATTTCTGTGTTGTTCCCCTGAGCGGAGATATTCTCAGCAATCCTTTGAGATGCCGCATAGAAGCTTGTCACGAATCCCAGTCTTTGTTACACGCCATCCTAGCCGTCTCTTGTTACCATGCTGGCCGACGATGGGAGAAAAAAGACTACTCGACTGCAGATGTTGAAGACCATCATAACACCGCCGAAAATCTGTATCGCCACGAACTAGATGTTTGTACAGATCTAACACAGCGCGTACGGCTTCTTGATACGGCAATGCTACTATTCTTGTTCGAGGTAAGTAATTAAGAATTTATAGCCCCGTGATACCACTGCAAAAGTGCTAATGACAGTATAATCTAGGCAACACAGTCTGCTTTGAGTGATTGGACCACTCGAATCTTTAATGCCGGACAACTTTTTGAATCTTGTGGTGGACCAGGATTTTGGGCCGAAAATCGAAAAATCCAGGCTCAGGCTGCCCTGGTTTTGTGGTATGTCCTCTTCACCCTGATGATCATACGCTTTACTGACTCGTTAAGGTGGGACGCAAATATAGCCCTTCTATCGCGACAGGGCTGCATACTTCCGTACTCCTACTTTGAGTCTCTTTTGGCTCTAGAGAACGAGAGGTATTGGAGCTTTTTTGATGTCGTCGGCTGTCCCAGAGAATTGATTGTTCATCTGATGCAGCTGTCAAGCCTTGCTCAAGAAAATGAGCAGGCGTTGTCGATGCAGTGGACGAAGTTCGATTTGACATCCGTCAACAACATACAGGCTTCAATCACAGATTGGAAAAATACCAGTTTACTGGCGATTGACAAAGATTCCTCCGAAAATTCAATACAGCAACAGCGTGATCGCTATCATTGCACCGAGGCATGGAGATACGGGCTCTTGATCTACATCACTCGAGTTTTCCATTGGAATCGAAAGTCGACCCCGCCCAAGACTCTTATCATATATGCAAGATTAATTTTTGAGCACGTCCAGAGTTGTCGTCGTACCTCAATAATTGCGAAACAGGCATTCTTTCCCCTCTTTTTGGCAGGCTGTGAGACTGAAGATCGGTTTTTGAGACAGAGCATCAAAGAATTTTGTGAGTACTGGGACACAGCTTCAGGATATGATCTTTTTCGGAGTGCTCTGTTACTGCTTAAAGATATATGGAGAGAAAAGAATGGGCCCTCTGGCGATGATGTTTGGTGGGGGTCTATTATTGATAAGAAGCAGCAGATTTGTCGGCTTCAGGGGCTTCAGATGCAATTCTGTTTCGGATAGCGCCATCGAATATCCCAATTGCTTCGAAGCCAAAATAATGTCTTCAAGATCTCTTGAGTCCA
This sequence comes from Talaromyces amestolkiae, assembly GCF_001896365.1. Taxonomy (NCBI): domain Eukaryota; kingdom Fungi; phylum Ascomycota; class Eurotiomycetes; order Eurotiales; family Trichocomaceae; genus Talaromyces; species Talaromyces amestolkiae. The sequence continues at coordinate 411,901 of NW_024468049.1, read as the reverse complement.
TTAATGTTTCCCTCCTCTTTGTTCTTCTTGAAGTCCTTTCCTGTTGTCCAAAAGAGGAAACAACTACCGTAAAAGGAAATAAGCATCATCCAGGTATGCAGGACCGGCAGTGGCATATTTACACTATCGAATGCAAGAATAAAGTTTAATTATCGTACGCAATAAGCAAATGTTGAAGTACCAATTCATTGTTACCAGCCTCGATGGTAATGAGCACCGGGCACATGGGTATACTGAAAGGGGTCGAGAACCAACATTGAGTCATGTACGACCTGCTATTTAGTCTCAGCTCTACCAAAAAATTATTACTTTTATACGAACCCAATTACAGTAAGTATTTTGGGAAATTTTGTCATATATCCCAACTGGGATGAAATCTCCTTACCTAGCTGGAGATTGTTGCCGGGCTTGCCACAAACCCTTAAGGCAGCAACAAGGCATCCATGGAAATAACGCGTCTTCCGAACTACGCGTCAAGCTTCCACTTTCCTTATTCATCATCAATCATCGAATTCTACAGCAGCGCAGCAATTCTAGGAATCAGCGCCACGCCTCTCATATATCTCGATATGATGTTGCTCGAACTCTCAGCTGGCTGAAATGTCTCTCCAACCCTCATCGTTGAGTCGCTCAACTCCGACCACTGTTCCTGCCAGCCAAAACACCGCACCAGTCATCAAATTTCGATGCCTATATACGCACGACGTTCGCCGCAAAGCGAAACGTTGGCAAGATGGCTATCTCAAATTTCACACCTTTAACAAGCGCGCCATGGTGTACGATGATGCGGGGAATTTTATAGGCGATCACCATTGGCGGGAAAGCCACGAGATCCAAGATGGCGATGAGCTGGAACTCGACAAGGGCGTTCTGATACAAGTCAGCGAGTGCATGGAAACCACGCAGACGGATATATCGGTGCTTTTTGAAAAGCGTAAAGCTAGTCAAGAATCCCCACAACCTCAGAAAACGCCTGCTCCTCAACAACTACCGCCGCCCTCGTCTAACGTTTCAATGTCATCGTCCTACGCAAGACAATCACCACTTACAAGACCAGCCAGGCCGTTCAACCCACTCAAGCCGCTTAACGATGTTCTAGGTATTCAAAAAGGCCCTATTGGCCGCTCTGTAACGCCACAGTCGCCGTATGATCAGTGCCATCGACCACCAAGGCCTGTTGAACGCACGCGACAGGAAGATGAGCGGCCTGCGAAACGGTCAAAACCTACGCCCACATCGGATATGTCACAGCACAGGAGCACCAATGAGTCGGTGCGGAGTCGATCGGGAGTGATTGAATTGGACAATTCAACATTTGCAAAACCACCACCAAAAGCTGTTCCCGTCTCGAGTGTCAGGAAAACATTGGAGAAGTCAACCGATAGCCCTAGAGTCCAGGCGAATAGCATTCGAAAGCCCGTAGAACAAACAAAAAGTCGAGAACAACCGAGGCCAGAGGACTCGAGACCTACCAACAACACCACAGTCTTGTCGGGAAATACACGACTATCAATATCGGACGAAGCATCACGTTGGGGCCAATCGAGGCCAGAATCTACGAAACTAACCAATAACCACAACACCCCATTAGATAGAACACGCGAATTACCCCTTGAACAGACATCACGGAAAGAGCAGTCAAGATCAGAGCCTTCGAATCCGTCAGCCCAACCTACACCGGCTCGGATTGCCTCAAATGTGCAGACCTCATCCGCAAGGCCACGGGTCTTGTCTGAGAAATCCAAATCAGTCATTAACAGCAATAATGCTCCCATAAATCCTCTTCGCATGAGCAACGAAAAACCACGTCAGAAACTCATGTACAGAGCGCTTCTTCCTCCAAAGGGCACCAGAGAAGCGCAGGCGAAATCCAAGTCAGTAAACCTTTCGAAACTGAAGAAGTGATTCACGTTGACGGAGAGAACAGTCAAACCGTCGTTGAGAACTCGCTTGTCGATCTCGATCTAGACTTTCCTCTCTCGGTGTCCACGCTTGCTGTACTCGAGGAATCAAATCCAGCCACCCCAAACACTGTCGATGGAGTGATCAGGAATATCAATAATCCAGAAATCGCTTCGGTGCAAATACAAACACCAAAGGTCTCTAGATCACAAAACTCGCAAACGAAATTACTGAATCGAATACCAACACATGCATCAGTATATGGTCCGCTTGCTTCGCCGGCTGGAGTGGAATTGCAAAATGGCATTGGAGATGATTTAGCCCTATTACTCGCGTCGTCGCCCTTAGGGCCTGATCATAGTGATAATGAGGTACTTGGAGCAGGACCAAGAGCGCCTGTCATGCGCAGTAATTCTGATATATCTCACATGGTTCCAGAATCAGCGCCAGTCAGATCAGCTCCTGCTGAGAATCTAGCCTCCGTAGCGGAGGCACATCCCACAATGGCCATCAAACGGAGTGAGCGCGTTTTTCGAAAATCTCACTCGGATACGAATGCTCTACGGCACCTTGAAAACGCAAGCAATGGCCTTTCTCGGCCGTTGGCTACAACTGGGCCTCCAAGGAACCAGAGGAATGTTGGTACTGTCAAAACTGAATCTGGGCCATGGACTGCAGATGCATTGGACTTTTTCGACTGGTGGCCACCTGGACGTCCGATGCCTGCATAGTACCGACATGCCATTCACGAGATATGATACCATGTGAAATTTGATTGCATAGATACAATTAGCATACCATTAGTGTTACGAGTGTCACGAGAAACTACAGCAATATACCCTATAGAATTACTTGTACAGTAGTACATCTAACTCAGCACTCGGCCGGATAAGCGGTTTCATCTTCTTCCGTATATTCGCATGCTGCTCATAAGCATAGGCAACCCAACCAGATTTTTTTCCATCGAAGGGTCATCCAATGATCTGGAGACCAATCCTTCACAGACGCAGATCAGCACCTTTGGGACCCTCTTGGATTAGCGGAATGAAAGCTTACGGAATCCCTAGTCCCTCGATAACAATATCTCTACGTTGATTGTACACTATGCCTGCATCCTCGGGGTGATTTCCTACAGGAACCGTGATGATAGACCATCCTAGAATAGCAGCCATGTTCGTCGTCAAGCTGCCTTGCTATGGCAAGGGCATCCGGGTTAACCTCAACGACGATATTGAGCGTCGAGTTCGCCTCAGCAATACGAGCTGTATAGGCGCCAACCAAATATTCCGAGGTGAAATGCTTGCAATCTAAGCCAGAGGTAATTTCTCTCAAGGTGATGTCGAGGAGAGATGGAAGAGCGGCTGACCCGTTTTCGGACACCGATACATGGTGAGTCGGGAACATCTTTGACTGTCAACTGGTAATGGGAGGGAATCTACTGGTAGATATGTCACAGTTGATCGAGTATGCAGTTAATGCTTTGGGGCGGTGAAATGGATCTTTGAGGCGCCAGAATTTTGGTGTTGGAGAGTTGATGCGAGTGAGTCAGGAGGACTTCCTACGCATGTTGGGAGAGGTACTTGTCTTCTTCTGATCCGAAATTGGAAATTTAGGAAGAAATTCGACAAGCGTCACATAATTTGAAGTAGTACGTGATGCCTAAACTAAAGCAAATGGCGAAGATTGCAGAAGCAATTATTATTATTGTTACAATAAACCTGTTTGGTAATTAAAATTTTGTCAAAGCCAACAGTTGTGATTGCATTCCGAATGCAAATATTCAAATATTGAAGTACTTAAAAACAGATATCTGGTCAACATATACATGTATGTTACTTGTTCAAATTCCCGACCGTTTATCCCTTCTTGGTCAAAACACCCGAGATATAAGGAAGCGTACTCTTAGCGAACCTCCTCTCCAGCTCAAACGATTTCCACCCTCCATCCTTGTCCGCCGCTTTACGAAGATATATCTCCGTGTCCCGGTTCAGATGACAATCACCGATATAATACCTCCAGCCCAATGCCATGTAGACCGTCTGCATGACCTTGGCAAAGAAGTCCCCTCCTTTGCGGCCAAACATAGAATATGGATTGACCACGTGCTCAACAATAAGCATTTGTCCACCAGGTCGTAGCAGAGAGTATAGACCTGCGATCGTCTCTTCCGGGTCTGGCAGTGAGCACAGAACTCGAATGCAGACGATTGTATCAAAGACACCATCTTCGTTGACTTGGACGCCCTCCCGTTGGAGTGCATCGACAAGCTGCTGCTTCTCAGCACTGGCGGACAAAATATGATACTTCGACTCGAGTCCGTGGGTGATGATGCGCTTACGCAATTCCCCGTGTAGGCCTACGCACGGCTCAGGGCCATAGATGGCCGAGACATTTTTGGCCGCTGGCTCAATGAAAAATGGCATCTGTGTGCCTGTGCCAGGACCGATGTCGAGGACGACTCCACGAGCCTTTTTAAGCAGTGGTGGAATGAGAGCGCCCGAGGCTCTTAGTTTGCTGATGTCGAGGACACCCTCGTCGTTGACGGTGACATCTTGCGGCCCGGCAAATTCGATCCAGAAGCGTCCAAAAGCTTCATCCCGGACTTGACCAGATCGAAGAATGGGTGCGAGGATCTGCCCGCGTCGGAAGATTGTTTCTGATACGACGATAGCGTAGTCTATAATGTTTGTCAGTACTAGCTACGCGTGTAATACGATTGCTAGAGTCGAATTGTGTTCAATGAGGGGCAATTGGGAGGAAAGTACGTTTAAAAGACCACGCCAGCAGCATAGCAGGGCCAAACAGGCCTGAGATGTACTCGCTGAAGCTTGGTGGGGGGTCAACATCCTCCATTTTGATGGTAGAGCAGAATGGATTCTGTCTTCTCAAAATTCTCTTCGTAGAAATGTGGGAAAAAGAAAAGTCAGCTGGGAGCATGGAAATAAAAGAAGTATACAATCGCAATGGAATGATCTGATGGGCGGAAATATATAGTGGATGACTCAGGCTAGTTGACAGCTATACTCAGTTCAGACTAGTGGCATGCCGCTTTTTTTGCAAAGTGTACGGTGATTCGATAAAGTGGCTTATCTAAGCGTCTGCTTTAGGCTTGGTCTAGCCCTAATCTCTTATCTGGTGCGGAGTAGTAACTATGGTGACTATATCTTGCGTGCGACGTAGAAGCGCAGCTATCAATAGTCTCGCTAGAGTCCATTCGTGGCTTAGCCATGTCCAGTATAACAAGTGTCGAGACGGATTTCAGATGAAACATAGCCGGCTGTGCCGGCATTCCGGGCCATTCTCTTCTAGATAACCCCGTCGTCCCCAATGTTTAGAAGCTTAGGATTCCAATTGTCTACAAACCGGGAGAGCTTCCATATCGGCATGTCACCATAGGTATTAGGCAGCAGCTGGTGTTTGATTAGTCAATTCCGGACCAGACCTTCTACAAGTATTGCAAGATACAGGAGATCTCCTACAATGGCTATCGTCGGAATCAACCTCATACGCCAATAAGGATACAGATTGTAGTCAATGTTAGAAGTCTCATAATCTGCCAGTTGGCCATGAAATGCCTTTCATATAAAACCGTCCTTTTTACAATGTTAATTGGTATGTTGTGGGCACATATTAGCCCCACGAACCATGCCATTTTTATGCGAGACGGTCAGTATACGAGCTAAAAGATGTGACAGCAGGAACGACAAGTCGTTTGCATACTGGATATATAACAGTCATCTAGCTTGATCATATATCCATAGATCAAGAAGGATACGGTCCCAGGAATCTATTTATCGTAGCATAGTAGCTGTGTGTGGTACACATATTTTTGACGTTGCTAAATGGAGTACGAGGTTCAAATTTCAAGTTGCACGTACAAACTAGTTACGGCGCGAAGGTGCTTGCCACAGAGCATGCTGATGTCTGATGGGTACTTTAAATGATACGCCATCCAGTACTGACTTCTCTGCATATCATGCGCGTAGGTAAGATAGAGAAATCGCAACGCAATTTGCAGCTTAAATGGATTTAGGAATGAAGATTTTCAAAATCGTAGATTGATAGGCATCTGTACCTACGCCAATGGACAGAAGTGATAACAACAATGAGAGGTAAATACAATTATAGTGAGTGAGTGACGGCCGTTCTACCAAATCAAAAGTCCTCGAAAACAAAACGGAACAGAGAACCTCAGCGGCAGAAACAGAAAAGAAAAACATTATAATGTTCAAAAAGAATAAGAAGACACATTTTGCACCCGGGAGTTTATGTCAGCAATCGATACACAAAAGACCACTTTCAAAGGGGCCTGCTGTATGATTCGATGCCCCCGGTGGGATAACAAGTATGATGGATTAATAACAATAGTGGTGATAACAAAAGAGCGGAAAGTTGTAACCAGATAGATACCCTGCACATATTTTGAAACGCTAACACGATTCAACTCCGTCCGTATTTAAAATGAACCAGAAACCCAAGACCCAAGCAAATCTGCACTCTGGGGTCGAATGCTCGCACAAAGGAAACTCGTTGCCACAATATATAGCGGGATCATTCCGTAATTTGGACTGATGACCGATGACCGAGGTTAGGAGGTATGATGGCGCTTCGGCCAGAAAAGGGCGTATAGTCGCGGTACAATCAATTGTGATTGTGATGGTGGTGATAATGGGAGCTATATGAGTTTGATAGTCGTTTTAGTCCGGGACTGAATCGGCTTGTTCTTGAAAGAGACCCGACATCATGCTTGCCTACGGAAACGTCAGTATGATGATTAAAGACAAGTGAAGAAAAAGTTGAACAAAAAGTTGAACTCACCATCACAGCATGCACGAACGTTCTCCAAGCGATCGGATTCACGCTCTTGACGCTCGATGACCTGCCGAAGATCCTCTGCACTATCGTGCTCAGCACTGTTGTCATAGATGCTATCAACCTGGACAGGAGTATGTCTGCCTCGTCGGCTTGCAAAAGACCCTCGAATTGTCGCATTGAATACACTGCTTATGCGGGATGATGTACTCTGTCGATATTGATCCTGACGAAGTGAAGAGTTTTGCTGGGAGCTTGGTGCAGGCGACACACGGCCAGGAGTGACTGCTGGGCGGACTGATAGTGACGACGGAGCACGCGGTTTCGAAGTGTTAGTCTTCACACTCTGGTATGATGACACGGACATCCTGGGTCCTGTTTGGCGTGATGTGCTTCGAACACCTGGATTGAACTCATCTACATCCTCTGCGGTGATTTCGTGCGTTGATTGTTCATCGTCTGTTCGGAGAAGCAGATACGACAAAGAATTGAACCATGTTTCGTGTCTTTGACTCGTGGCAGCGGTCAAACGAATGCGACGACCAGGGGTGAGAACCTCCAGACTCTTGCGGTGTAGACCAGGAGGATAGGGATTGTCGTCCGTGACCACACGAACAGCCTCGATTGCAACATGCTTGGCTTTGCCATTATGCTTGCCTCCAGTTGCCGGATCTTGATCACTCCAGTATAGCGTACGGGTGTAAGGGTGGACCCAGAAGTAACGACGATGACGTGTACTCGATATCTCTCCTGACACGATTCTGTGGGTATACTTCCATAGATACTCTCCAATCATTGTCTGCGTGATAGCTTGAATCATACGAGGATCTGTGCCGGGGCGGATACCTTGAGGCAACTCATCTCCAATATGAAACCTAGCCTCAAGCTCAGAAGCAAACGATGACAGCGACGATCTCCGAGTAGACGCTTGACTTTCCCGACCTGACCGAGCACGAATCGAAGCAGCAGGCCCGACGCTCTCACCGGGGGTTTTGGGACGCATAGTGTTCTTATACGCTGATGCTGGAGCAAGAGGGGGGCCCATTGTACCAGTTGTACCCTGAGCAGTTTGTGCTGCAGCAATAGCTTGTTTGTGATCGGCTGGTAGAGGGGGGTGAAGGCTGGAAGAGGAGCCTCTTCTGAGGCTTGCGGAGCTTCCCSGCCGCTTGGGKGTCGTCGTTTGAATCGTTGGTATCGTACTAGCGTCGATAATCGGGGTTTTGGCCTTCGGCGTTGCACCGGGAGAATTGAATGTTGAGTCCATGCCATTGACAGATCTTGGCTCAGATGGTGTGAAAGGGCGGGAAGCCATGCGCTCCAAGAGCAACTGGTCAATCTGCTTAGACGACAAGGTCGTCTGAGAAGCTTGGTCGGTATGCTGTAGAGTGCTTGGTCGTCTCTCGCGAGAAGTGCTATTTCCAGATATATCGTTCAAAGGCAAAGTTGTCTCCTTCGCCAGGTTCTCAACATCCACTTGTTCCTGAGATTGACTTGTTTTATCTTCGGAGACGAAAATCGTAGATGGCTGCTTGCCAAGTTGCGTATCAGTACCACTGCTTATTATAGCAGATCTAGGTCGTTCTGATGCGTCTTCCGCAGGTAGGATCACGGGAGGAGGGGTGACAGGCTCAACCGGAAGAGTCTCTAGAGACTGGATTGATGCAAGCGACAGAACTGGAGATGCAAGTTGTGGTTTTGGTGGCAGAACCAAGGGCTCAGTGTGCATGCTGTAGATCGAAGACAGAGACAATTGAGGGAGTGGTGCAACAGGTACTTCCGGTACCGGTTCAGGGATAGGGACTGGTTCAACAGGTGGTAATGTGAACGCGATGGGCTGAGTGTCCTCACTGCATATGGGCGACAGCGACAATTGTATAGGTTCGCTGTGTTCGATATCTTCGATGACGGGAATTTCCTTAGATTCGAAGATATTTGCCGCCACCGGTTCAGTGGCCTGATCGACTATGGCTGAGAAAGTCAGTTCTGGAGTGAGAGGTCTAACTGGAGTTGTCTCTATGGTATTGATGCTTGAGAAGTCCAAATTGTAAACCGGAGGACTTGGAACCTCGCGAGTAACGTCTCTATCCTCGTTTGTCGCGGACTCGTCCCAAATTGTCTTCGGTGGAGTAGGGAAAGCCGTTTGGTGGTCGCCATTTGATCCTGGGAACGGTTTCGAAGGCGTGTACTGAGTTGCCGAATCTACTAGATCTGGTGAGTATGTCTCAGTCGATTGCTCATTGACTGTAGTCGGCTCAGGAACTGGAACTGGAAGTGCTTCAGGCTCCCAAGCGTCAGTCATCGTGGAAGAATCGACCATCGTAATCTTGACAACAATTGATGCTTGAGACGGTTGCCTAACCAGGGTGACTGAGTTCTGGAGTGGAGTGGATGGCTGGGATAGCATATGTGTGGAGCGAATGGGAGTACCAAAATCACCGTCACTGCCGGGACTGCCAAGTTCTTCGAGTTCTGCAAATAAGCTCTGTCCCATGGGTGCTGCGTTGTCATGCTGAAATGAACTGGCTGGCGAATTTTGAGCGCTGGATATTTCGTGGACAGAAGATGCCATTGGAGCCTCTCCAGATGGTCTAATTCGTCGGAATCCACCGCGACTGACTCTGATACGGTTACGTTGCGATTGGATTGGCGTGTGAACTTCTTCGCTATCGTCATCTGACGTAGACGCAGTGCTCAAATAAGAGATCCTATCGCCTGGCCTTGAAGTGAAAAGCTGAGAAGGAACCTTCTTCGGGCGAGCACTTCCTTGACGAGGAGTTCTTTTTGTTTCGGTTTCAGTCAAATCACCATTGCTATCCTCGGCCAAACTTTCAGCACCAGTCTGGAAGGCCTCGCTTTCAGTAGCAGTCTCTCGCTCGTTAGCCGTTTCAAAGGCATCATCGGTTTCGGCAGCGGTTTGGTAAACATCACTGAGATCATTTGCGTATCCCGGAGAGCGCTTGCCCCGAACCGTACGCGTTGGGCTTGCTTCGCTTGTGTGATCTTCCCAGTCTGATTCGTCCAAGATTTCAGTGCGTCCCCTACGGCTAGGTCCAAGTAGATCAGAGCGGGGAAGTGGCTTTTTGAAGGTATCGGCTTTGACCTTTTGGCGTTTGGTGCCGCTCCCAGGTGGATTGGTCTCACGACGGCGAGTCTCTAGCTCATCCCTAGCTTCTTGCAGCATTCGCTTGAGTTCGATCTTTTCTGTCTTTTCGCGATGGATGTTGCTCTTGAGGTTCTGGATCATACGATGAGCGTGACCGAGAGAGCTTCGTAGGGTTTCAGTTTCCAAATGACCGTGTCTTGGCGTTTGCTTATTGGGCGATGGAGGCGGGGAGCTTTCGGGGCTATCTTGATCTGGCATCGTATCCTCGGTATCGGTCAACCGGGGACGAGGTGTTTCAGCCTCCATTCGTCTACCGCGCATGGATGCAACAGCCATGGCGAGCTCTTGGTTCTGGGATGTCAATTCCTCGACTTTTGCTTGGAGTACGACTCGTTCGGCATCTCCACTGGTCAAATTCCTTCGCAGCAAGTTTGCTTCGGAATCGTGTGCTTTCTGTGTAAGAGTCTGATCCTCTAGCAGTTTCCCATGAGCCTGCTTCAACTCCTCCACTTCACGTTCGATACCCGTCTTCTCGGCTGTTAGAGAGCTCAAGGCACTGGTGAGCTTGGTTTCGCGCTCTTGGGCATCTTTAACCGCTGTCATGAGCTCGTGCATCTGAGTTTCCAGATTCCAGTTCTCATCTTTGTAGCGTTGCTCGCTCTCATCGAGAGCACGGATTCTTTGCGTAAATCCTTCAGCTTCGAGCTCCAATCTTGAGTTTTCCAGATTCGCGGCCTTTAAAGATTCTTCTCGTTCGGCCAGAAGCGCTTGTAATTGGCGAACCTGTGCCAGGAGCGAAGTCGAAATCTCAGTAGCAAACTCAATGTCATGGACACGGCTCGAGGGCTGGTTGCGTTGTTTACGCGAAGGGACGCTGACTTTGGATGGCGATGCACTAGCTTGGCTTGTGAAGACGGCAGCCGCTGCGGGTGACTGATTTGGATTGTTAGTATTCATATGCTCCTCAAAAACTCAGATATAACATACGCGTGGATCGATGCCTGGAGTACCCTCCCCACCACTAACTGCTCGCTTAGGAGCCAAAAAAGCACGCGCGCTATCGCGACCAATCTCATTGTACTCCTTCTCTAGCTCGACCAGCTTCTGTCGTAGTTCCGGGCTGATCTCGCTTTCATCTCGATGCTGGTCAAGTTCGTGAAGCTTGTCGGTAAGTTCCTTCTGTTGATTGACTAGTGCCGTGCCGAGTTTTGACGCCTCTTGTAGTCTCCGTTCGGTTTCCGCCAAATGCGCCTCCAGGGCTCGCTTAGCTTGGGATGGCGACGATGCATTTAGACTGAAAAGATGTGTATCGAACGATGAATACCGGTGGGGCTCTCGAGTGCCCGCGAGCCCATCGGGGCTCGAAACGAAAGGGTCCTCCATGATTTATGGACGGCTTGTTCCTCCCAGATACCAGCGTATTTCAAGGAGCTGGAGCTGGAAGTAAGTCGTGCGCGGATTTGATGTAACCAAAGCGACAAAATGAATCGTTTGGTCAACAGTTACTTGCGACCGAGGAATATCGACAATATGCTATTCGGTGAAATACTATGCGCGCATAATCCGGGACGATTACCTCGGGTTGCTGTGCTGTCCCTGGCTGGCTGATGAGTAATTTCGTGCCTAAAAGACAAGGCAATTCGGCTGTCTTGGCGTCTAGATCAAAAGATAACCGGGACCGGTGAAGTGCATTCGCCAAATGACCCAGAAAGCGAGCGAAACGAAGGATATGGATATGTTGGCGGGGTCCGAAGTAGCAAGTTGTCGCTCGTGTCGGATGGGTTATCAAGTAAGTATAGCGATTTGTTGACAGGGCAAGTCAGGTACGCGTTGTGGGTTTCTTCTTGTCTGGTTGTGTATGGGCGGGAAGGCGGCAACCGCGCGGGCTGGATCCAGCGAAACCGTAGAAATGATCACAACACGTCAATTTTGCAGACTGCGCAGATCTCCGAATTGGCACCAATTGGATGAGTCGGAAGGTATTTTGTCAATAATGAACAAGCAATAAAGAAAGAAAGAAACATTAAAAAAAAGTGCTAAAGTGCAAAGGAAAGACAAATGAAAATGATGATGCTTGCAACAAAGCCGAGCGCGCAGACTGTCGACGTCGCTGAGCGGGAAACAAAACACGCACAAAGTGCAAAGGAAAGTGAAAAGGAAAGAAACGAAGGTAAGAGAGAGTAAATGAAAGGGGTGGAAGAAGTAGCTATTAGTTCATTCGTAGTTCTATGTGGTATGTACTACGTGCAAGTTCAGAACAAGCAGTAGACTCACACACGCAACACAACACAACAAAACAACACGAGAGAGGGAGATGAGGAGCTGGCATCATTCAGTTTGCATTTCTGTAACCGAAGCAGGGGCCATGTATCATTGCATACAGAGGAACTGCAGGTTGTATGTGTAATTTACACATGGGGTATCAGTGGCTGTGTTGTGTATTGAGTTACACCAGTCAGTAGCTACAATTTGGGTATGGCCCGTACTAGTGCCCCATCTTTAACCAATCTGTAACGACCCGCGTATTTGATGAAATGGTGATTACCAGATTGTGTATTGGCCTCAACGCTCGCTTCAGTAAATCATGGCAATGTCTAGCACTAATCTATATCTGTTCAGCAGAAGATGGGAACATGCACTTCTCCATTACACTCAGAAATACAGGATCACTCCTTTCTAGAGGAGTATCATGAAACTAGTATCAATCATTCCCCATACCATCCGTCACAAACAGCCGTTGTTGGCGATAAACAACGGCGGTGTAATTTCAATGTAATTTCGTCACGGGGACTAAGTAAACAAAACCTTACTCGAACAAGCTACCGCAAAAGCGTTTTGGCGCTAAAGCCCGAATTGTACAATCATGTGACGTCGATGCCGAGATTACTCTGGTAGATGATCAGCTAACTAACAAACCCACAAGTGGCTAAGATAGATAATCAATCACGTGCAGGATCTGTATTATGTAAGGGAAAGCTTCCATGAAATTGTCTCCACAGTTCAACGCCACCTGCATCAACCTCCATGTTGAATGAATTATTTATTTCTTTATCGACCTCCGTACATACTACTTCAATAGCATCTGTTGTCAAACTAGGAGCACACTATCAGAATGGTAGACGAAACAACACCAGACGCTGTTCTTCCCCAAGTAACATTCAAAAAACGCTCCTCAAAAGCAAAATCCAATTTTCGCAAACGTGCAGCTACACCACCCGCTGCTGCTGCTGCCTCCGACTCCGACTCAGATTTTGTCTCCTCAGACGACGACGAAGGCCGCAGGATCAAACGTCGCCGCAAAACTGCCGTTGTCACAGCTTCCTCCGCGGGGAATAAGCTACACAGGAAACTCGACGAAGATAAACCCGAATATGCCACTGCAGCTCCGCTAGTGAAATCAAACGATGCCACGAAACAGACGAACTGGTACGATGAAGCTGCAGATAAAAATGGCGATGATCTCAGCGCGACGAATCTCCTGGGCAGCACACGCGCAAAGCCCGGAACAGTCATCACGCCCTCGGTGGATGGGACGTACAAGGGTGCCACGAACTATCAATCATTCATTCAGAAAAACCCCGATAGCGCCGGAAAACAGTTCGGTCCTATGAAAGCCGCGACGAATATTCGTACAGTCACTTTTACGGATATGGCGCCAGATGTGTGCAAGGATTATAAGAAAACGGGATTTTGCGGCTTCGGCGATTCGTGTAAATTTGCGCACATGCGAGAGGATTATAAACATGGCTGGCAACTCGATAAGGACTGGGAGGTAGAGACAAAAGGGAAGAAAGTCGCTGGTCGCACTATCGCCTCGCTAGAAAAGCGTGGTCAACAGGCCGGAGATGACGAGGATGAGGATGAAGAGATGTTGGAGAAGATTCCGTTTGCGTGCATCATTTGCAAGGAATCGTATAAAAACCCGATTGTGACGAAATGCGGGCATTACTTTTGTGAGTCTTGCGCTCTGCAGCGGTATAGAAAGAATCCTTCATGTGCGGCTTGTGGTGCGGGGACGGGAGGTGTTTTCAATACAGCAAAGAAGTTGAATCGGTTGCTGGAGAAGAAACGTGAAAGGGCGAAGAGGCGCCACGAGCAGGCTATTGAGAATGGAGAAGAGGTTGAAGGTCAAGCCGAGACTACATCTTGATGTCATGCTTCTCTCTGCTAGAATGTATATATATCAAAAGCTTATAGAACAGTTTAATGTTCATTGGGAATAATTACGATATTCTTGAACAGGAATAGATGTACTTAACCGATAGTATACAAGACCAACTCTATGTATTAGCCCTTCCGGTCAAAATACTCCTCCACCCTTTCAACCAAATCTGCCTTTTTACCTGCCGCAGAGAGTTTTTTCTCAGCCAAAAACTCCTTCAAAACCGCAACTGTCAGCTTCGACAAATTGCCACTACTGTAATGGCTCTGCACTTCAGCTGACGCATTTCCGCCATTGGCACTTTCAGTCTTGACCTTCTTAGCCGGCTTGTCTTCTGCAGCGGCATCGTAAGGCTTCCCTCGCTTGGCCAATGTTGAAGTCTTTGGTTGGTCTGTATACATCTTCTGATATTGTTTTTCGAGTTCTTCTCCCCATTCAAGGACATAGTCTCCTGCACGTTTGTCAATCTGTTTGTATCTGGGTATTGTTTTGTCTTCGGCTTGCTCCGGTAGCTCCTCATCAAGCGCCAGTGCTTGTAGTATGCGATAGTGCCATTGTAATGATGGGTTTGGATATTTGCGAGGGTCGTAGTGAGCTTTAGGGAGTTGCAATTGCTGCACGATAGTGCGCATGTGGTCAATTAATGGTTCTGGAGCCACCACCAGATTTGTTTCTGGGTTCTGTCGGATGTCGTCTGCAAAGGGTAAAGGTAGAATCCACAAACCCGATGGAAGGAATTGATTGCCGGTGTCATCAAGTTTCTCCTCGCCGGGGAGCATAGCAGCTAATACGGGGGTGGCATTCTTGCGTGGAATGAACCACACAAGGCCGATTTTCTCGTCTTGTAATAACTTCTGATGTAAAGCTGTAAATACCCTGGTCGAGCCGACGAATTCGTCTTCATTCGGGTAAATAAATGTAGGGTGCTTGATAGATGCCCAGATCGGCAGCGATGATCTCGGCTTAAAACCTATGATTCTGATGACGGGGTCGCCGAAGTTGCGTAGTTTCGCCTGTTCTTCTATGGTGAATGACACTTGTTCTCCTCCAAATTTGTATGCTTTTCGGATCTCTGTTTTTTCAACGGTCCTTGCTGTATCGTCTGCGATCTGTGTCGTCGTGCCCTTCGCTAATGCTGGCTTCTCGCCACCAAGCCAGACGTAACAGCTTCTAGATGGCTCTTGTCGTTTGAAAATCAGGTATCCAGTAATGGATATTTTAAAATTTGGACTGAACTCGAGCGGAATCTTGAACAGAGCTCGACGTGGAACTGATCTCGAGTTGACGGATGACAAAAGGGAATTGAGCAGCGAGATACCATCACCGCTTGCGTTAGGGACTTGGGTACCAGCGGCGGTAAATGCAGACGCTTCCGGGTCTCCAGGTGCAGTTTTGTAAACAATATCCTTTGTTCGTTAGCCGTGAGGTATTACTTTCTTGGCAAGTTTCAACAACTTACATCGTAAAACTTGGACCTGTCAAACTCGTGCTCCGGCTTCGAGATTGGGAACAACTCAATGATGACACCCAGATCATACAGATCCTTTGCTCGTACCGTGGCTGCAGATCGCATTGTACGGTCTTCGCCATGAGGATTATCACTATCTGTAATTATGAAAAGCCGTCTCGACAGAAAATTCGAAGCTTTCGAGGTGAATATCTGATTGGCGCAAAATAGCACATTTGCCATGGAAACTCGCTCCTTCGAGGGTACTAAGATTTGATTCTCTTCTTCCTCGTCCTCGGCTAATGCACGCAGCGACTTTACATCGTTCGCATCAGGGACATCGAGATCTGTAAACAAATAGCAATGGGGATAGGATAGGCCGCCACGGCTATTCTCATCTTCGTCATAAAACTTGGAAGCTTCTGTTCCAAAGAATAACACACCCATCATATCCTTTGGATTTGAAATGATGCGCTGCTGCATTAAATGATAGGCGCATTTGATGGCAGCTTTTGCGGGTGATTGTGGCTCTCCTTTGCCTGACTCTGACGGACGAACCGCTAGCATGGAGTCACTGATGTCGATAGCAAAAAGCACGGCATCTTTGACGGATTTATAGCCCTATGCTCGTTAGCCTCTTAGATAATAATAGTGAAGAACATAACATACTGTTTCATCGAGCTCCTCTTCCTCCTCCTGGTAAGTTTCATCGTCCGCAAGGGGGTTGCTGTCAGCCATCTTTTTAATCGCTATCTACACCACCATATCCAGTGAGCTGTTGATAGCAAGATGGAAAAAAGTAATTGACAATGAACAATGGACTCTGCTGCCTATGGCTATGACGTGTCTTGGCAGACGCGCTCTCCCACGCGGTGACACGAACACCACGTGACCACATCTCTTGCCTGTTTGGGATGATTAGTTCCCGGGCTTTTGATTGGCCCGATCAGCAATGAGAGCTCCCAGGTCCTCGGAACTCGGAGGCGTTGCTAATCGGGGGCCATTTCATGACCAACAGCAGAACAGCATCGAACAATCCTTATACGCTCGTTATTATTCTATTTGCAGCTGCAGCGTTGGTTTTTTTTTTTCATATGCTGTGCTCCTAATTGCATTGCTACATCTCAAGTAAAATGGCAATGCGCTCTTCTTTGGCTCTGCCATGTCGCATAATCTCCCATAGTTCCTCCCACAATGTCCGGCCTGCGACACGGCTCGTCAATCGGCCATTGAACGGACATGGGTTTGCGACAGCAGCTTCGGTGCCCAAGAAGGGTTCAAAAGGACCTACAGCCATGGTTCTGTTGAATATGGGCGGTCCATCGAAAGTCTCCGAAGTTGAAAGCTTCCTCAGTCGTCTTTTTGTACGTCGAATATTCCTCCTACATGTTACCAGACTAACATTTGCCCAGGCCGATGCCGATTTAATTCCTCTAGGTCCGCTCCAAAAGTACCTAGGGCCGCTCATCGCTCGTCGTCGCACTCCCAAAATTCAAAAACAGTATTCCGACATTGGAGGAGGATCGCCAATACGCAAATGGTCCGAATACCAGTGCGAAGAAATGTGCAAGATACTCGACGAAATCTCCCCAGAAACAGCGCCCCACAAGCCATACGTCGCATTTAGATATGCGGATCCATTGACGGAAGAAATGTATAACAAATTACTGGAAGATGGTTTTGGAGGAGGAAATGGCGGCCGAGCTATCGCCTTCACGCAATATCCTCAATACTCTTGTTCTACCACAGGCAGCTCCCTCAATGAGCTATGGAAGTGGAGGAATAGGTTAGAAGGACCGCGCTCTGGTCAAGATTCGGCTGGTGCGATTCAGTGGAGTGTGATTGACCGATGGGCTACGCATCCTGGGCTGGTAGAAGCGTTTGCAAAGAATATTGAGGATCAGCTAGCTACATACCCGGAAGAGAAACGCTCATCTGTGGTTATTCTGTTCTCTGCTCATAGTTTGCCCATGAGCGTCGTCAACAGAGGTGGGTCTTTTTGTATTCTGTTTTCAGTCTTTGGACGTACTGACCAGAGTAGGTGATCCATACACGGCGGAAGTCGCGACAACGGTCCACGCAGTCATGCAGCGCTTAGGGTTCTCTAACCCTTACCGACTGTGCTGGCAGTCACAAGTCGGGCCATCAGCATGGCAAGGCGCTCAAACAAGCCACACTGTCGAGAATTACGTCAAGAAAGGCTTTACCGACATGATCCTTGTGCCTATTGCGTTTACCAGCGATCACATTGAAACTCTCTACGAACTAGACAAAGAAGTAATTGGTGAAGCCGGCCACGCTGGCATCAAGCGGGCGGAGAGTCTGAATGGCAACCCGACATTCATTCGTGCCTTAGCTGACATCGCGAAGACTCACTTGGAGTCGGGAGAGAACTGCTCGCGACAGATGACGCTGCGTTGCCAAGGATGTAACAGTGAGCGTTGTTTGGAGCAAAAGAAGTTTTTTGCTGGAGATGATATGAAGTCTCTTGTACGATAATCTATATACTACGTAGAATCATTTAAATGAAAGCGCATTCTTATCTTATCACGGCGCTCTGAGGGCCAACATGCCGATTGTTACCAACGGGCTGTATTGGTATTGAAACATGTAACACTCCGTGTGGCCCCAAATATGCACATGCAGTTGTCGGGGATCGGGGATGCGGACAACGCCCCCCTCGTTTAGCTTCATTCTTATGTTCATTATTCCTGTATTTGTGTAAGGTATGCCACTTCCTTACAAATCAGCTGCCTTCCCGCCTTATCAGGTAAAGAAGTCCAACTTCCAACTTCTGCAGTCCCAGCCATACGGGTTGGTTGCTTGGCGTAATCACGTCGTAACCTGGAACTGAACGTTATTTATCTTAAGTCCGATACGGAGGTACAAGTTTGCTGGACGTCCCAACCTTGATTCCTTTTCATATCGAAACAACTTTCTACTTCATCTTCATATGTTCTCAGTATTTTCTATGTAACCGGCTCTACACCGTCAGATACATGTACCAGTCAGCCGCGTTCAGCGCATCTCCTTTCCTGTTCGGAGCTTACGATCCTTAGCTCGATAAGCCCAAATACCCAACATTCCCGCAAAGGACTCGGCATCGCGGTGGCCTAGGAAGTGCCGGAAGTTCATCGCATAGCCAAGAATCCTTTCGCAAACACTGTCGCAGGTCAATTTTTACCCATGTCTACCGTAGGAGGCGATGCAGCTATTGCTGCGGACGCCGATCAGGATGCACGTGTTCTGCATGAAGAAGAATCTTTAGGCGCATCCGAAACGTCTCCCTTGTTACCAGCTTCCGAAGCGGTATACGAAGAGCCTGAATTCAACGACAATATAAATAAGCCATGGCTAGGATCGCCGGAATTTGATGCCAAACCCTGGTGGAGGCGACCAAATGTATGTCATTTTCTGATATTTTGTCAATCAATCTAATGTTTCTAGGTCTATTATCTGATTCCGCCTACTGCTCTTTTCACCTTTGCATTTGGTGGAGCAGCCGTGCCTAAAATCAACTTGATCCTTTCAATTGTGTGTCGAGACTACTTCGCCGATCAAAAGGCCAAGGACCCTACCTTTACATATCTACCAGTTATCTTCGGGGGTGAGAACGATCAATGTCGCATACCACAAGTCCAATCCAATGCGGCGCAGATCTTGCTTTACATCAACTTGATATCTGGATTTTTATCGGCACTTGTCAGCCCCCGGCTGGGTGACCTGTCTGATAGATATGGTCGTGTGCCATTGATGTCTCTCTGTGTTGCAGGAACCTTGATTTCTGAGTTATTTGTAACATTCATCGCCGCTTACCCAGATCATGCTTCAATCAATTGGCTCCTCGTCGCAGCTTTCGTGGATGGGCTATGCGGATCCTTCACCCTCGCTTTATCGTTGGTACATTCATACGGAGCGGACTGTACGCCTCCAGAGAGAAGAAATGTCGTCTTTGGATACATCCACGCGACATTATTTACGGGCATTGCGTTAGGGCCATTCCTTTTTGGGCTGCTGATAAAGCACACCGGGAAGATTCTAGACGTCTTTTTGGCGGTTTTGGTCCTCCACGGAATCTATCTTTTTACGCTGTTATTTCTCATTCCGGAATCATTGTCAAAGGAACGTCAAAATGTTGCGCGAACAAAACATCACGCAAAACCTCAGAGAGGGAATACGAATTTTAAACAAAACTTCCTGCGAGAGCTTCACCCATCCAGTATTTTCAAGCCACTGGCGATCTTGTGGCCAAAGCCCAGCCCTTCGCAATCGTCGCCAGAAAATCGGGCATTGTTCAGAAAACTGCGCAAAAATTTGGTTTTGATTGCTGCCATCGATACGTTGATGTTTGGAGTAGGCTTAGGCACTGTGCAGATCATCATCCTGTATGCAGAATATGTGTTTGGATGGGGCAACTACGAGTCCAGCGTGTTCGTCTCGGTCACGAACAGTGGACGGGTAATCACTTTGCTTCTTATTTTACCCGGTATAACGAGATACATTCGTGGACCAACGCGAGGCAATCAAGCCAACACTGGAAGCGATTGGCTGGACATTTCCCTGATTCGTCTAGCCATTCTCATTGACCTGCTTGGTTATATTGGATACGCGGTCTCAAAGACTGGAGGAATCTTCACATTGTCCGCTCTCGTTGCATCCATAGGAGGAATTGGCCCGCCAAGTTTGCAGTCGTCGCTGACGAAGCATATACCTCCTAGTCAGACAGGACGAATTCTAGGAGCCATGGGACTTTTACACGCCCTCGCTCGTGTTGTGTCACCTGTTATATTCAACGGTATTTACAGCGTTACAGTTGGCACATTCACGCAGGCCGTCTTTGTCTGCTTGGCATCGGTGTTCGGTTTGGCAGCCATCTTGAGCTGGTTTATTGTACCTAGTGGTGAGCCATATTCGATTTAAGTGTTATCTCGTCAAATCACTAACTGCTCTTCACAGTACATATGCCGGAATATCCTCCGTCTAGTCCGTCAGAGGCGGAGGACAATACCACAATAGATGCTTGAAACATTTAATATGCCACTTGCTTTTAATTTTCTTATTCCAGCATTTTTTCGCTTCTTGAATACTTCTTTATGTCTCTTTATTTGGATTATCTATTATGTTATCCTAGCCTGGCGCATCCTTGAAGCAGTAATATACGCATGTATCGGCGTCTTGGGGGTGGAATGTTGAATATGATCTATTTACCATTTAGAAGAGTTCAGCTGTTCCACCATTCTCATACAATAAAGATACTTCAGCCTATCGTCGACTCTTTAAGATTAAAGATCATACGATGATTGATTTTCTGCCTCAGGCATAACGCCGAAACAGGCTAGAAAACCGCTGGCTTTGGGATTCTTGGCATGTCCGACCATTCGACCCGAAAAAAAATCCCCAAGTAACTGTCAACATTTGGCGTTAATTTCCAACTGTCCTTTCAGCATTTGTTTCAATCCGTTAGCCAATTGTTGGATGCCATTTCCAATGATTTTCAATTTAATACGCTCGTTTATCATTCCGTAATGTCAAACCACGCCGCTCCTTAATTCCCTCGCGTCCAGACTCCCTGGATCATGCTTCCACAGCGTGCCAGAATGGCAGTAGTCCCCTCGAGGAACGCTCTCCGAATCTTACGACAGTTAGCCTTTGCTGGATCAACGGTTGGGGGCGTCTGTACCGTCGCCGCGATTACCTACGATGCTCATCGCCGGGCCACCATAGCCGAGAAGATAGTCAAAAACAAGCGGACTCTACAGACATCAACGCCGTACTACAATGCTACATCGGCTGCAAAAAAGCTTGCACTGATGGTAGAGGCGGCAGAAGCAGGAGAATATGATGGATTGGCATCTTTGAAACAAGCTGGTTGGAATAGGGAATCGCATGATCACGGGCACAATCCAGTTTCCGAACCCCTACCTGACCCCGGCGACATTGACGTGGAGGTAAAAGGCTCGAGACAAAACTTGATTCACGAGCGGGAGTATCAGAAATACCCAAGTCATATTACGCATCGAGATTTGATAGCAGCAGCGGATGACTTGGAACGTGCGGCTGTTACAAAGTCCTGGCTAACGAACCGTTCCGAAGCTATCAATTTTTCAGTATACGATCAAGAACCAGCAGACGATCAGGAAATAGCAAACGACCGAGAATCAGCAGACGATCAAAATTCGGCATACGAGCAAGCATCCGAGTCCTCCATTAAGACCAGCGATGAAAGTCCGGCAATTCGAACTGTTCGTGATCTCTTCGAGCGAGGTAAAATTATTGAAGCCGCAGAGTTCTTCCTTGAGACACATTCGCAGTCGACAGAAAATTTATCTTTGAGAGATCGCGAGCTTGCAGTGAACATTTTTTACGCTAATTGCGCGGATGACAACGTCTGGGTGGCAAGAAATATATTTAAACATATTGAGTCTCGGAGCAGTATCTCTCCACGAATGTGGAAGAGGCTGATCATTGCTTTGACGAAAGCACACGCGATTGAATCAGCTTCACAGTTGATCTTGAAATATAGCGACGATATTCCGATACCATTCTACCTAGCCGAACTGGTAATACGATGTCTGCTCGAGACTCATCGGTTCAGCGACGCTGCTTCAATACTGTACAGAAATGTCTCCAAAGATCAGGACTGCACTCTGTGCGGCGTATTTCTAGACAATTTATGGAAGAAGTCGCGAAGTATTGACCTCATGAATCGAAAATTTGAAAAACTTATGGTAATATTACGCCGCTTCGATCGACAGCCCACCGCTAAATTATTCAATCCCATGGTGAGAGCCTATGTCTCTTTCGGTCGATTCGCAGACGCGGAGGCCTTGGTCAATGACATGATTACAGTATACGGTGTTGCGCCAAATTGTCGGACCAAAGGCCTATTATTACTTGGACAGGCATATCGTTGCAACTGGAAGGAAGTCAAAGATGGCTTACAAGAATTACATGATCTGGGCATGACTGCCGATGATCGCAGCTTCATAAAGGCTTTCACAGCATTGTTTTTAGAATACTGGCCTACGCATAACGCTGCGGATATACGTGATTTTTTCATGAACGCTGTCGAGCGATATTCGCTCACGCCCGATCAAAAACTCTATGAGCATGTCCTACAAGCATATATACAAAAAGGCAACGCAAATCTCGTTACCGAGCTAGCCCATCTTGCAGTGAAGTGTGGGTGGCATGTGGAAGTGAAAGAGGAGGACCTTGTTAAACAGCTACAAATTCACCGCCGGAGAGTTGAAAACAGTCCCGTCGGATTTTGGCAACTGCTGAATGCTGCTCGGGGGACCTATGGCCAGGCAGCGGCCTCTCAACAGATCTTGGGCTACGACCAGCGCTCTGTACCTTGGCCGGAGGCCAACTGTGCTCTTTACTCGGATCAGTGGCCGAATTGGTACCGCCGAGCAGTGAAGGGCATTATGACAGACAGACCGATTGACCAGTATCCGCAGCTGGACGTACAAATGACCGAAGCTTTGCATAGGGGTGATTTTGAGTCTGTATTGTGGTATTACGAGAACGCTGCGGCTGCGGGCTATGTATTCCAGTCTCAGCATGTGGAATTAGCGGCAATTGCTACGCTTGTCAAAGAGGGGCTTGTGCCGACGCAGAAGCTCGTTGAAAAACACTGGGAGGTCATGAAGACTAAATTTATCGTTGTCCCACAATTCTTTGTACAGATCATGGATAGCGACGCATTACCGGAAACTGAGGTCATGAAGTTGGCAGTGTTTCGATTTTATACTTTGTGCTGGGAGTCTTCACACCGGACGTTTGAGCATCGATTCTTGAACCATATTGCGACTCGATACGTTGAGCAAGGCAAACCAGATGCAGCGCTGGATTTGATGCTTACAGTATACAAATCGCGATGGGGCCGCCAGGAACGGCTTAATGGAGAGAGTATGAGGACCATGATGCGAGCTTTTCTTCTAGCTGGTCATCTCAAAGGGATCCGGTGGTGTCTTCTTACAACCATCGCTCGCGATTCTACCGAAAATAAGGAACTTATTGTTGACGCGCGCCGTGCTCTGGTCACGGCKCATGTAAAGAAACTCGGTTGGAAGGGACGACCGAAAGAACGATTTCGTTTCCTCAGACATCTCGGCAAACTGGTCAGGATTCTGGAAAAGAAGAGTGATGGAGATCCTGAGCTCGTATCCCTGTTGATCAATAACAAGCGAGACAAGAGGATGTCCAAAAATTTCTACCACCCACAGATTCACAAATGGCAAGACGACAAGACTCTGACTCTCCGGAAAACCATTGCATATTGGGACGAGGAGCGAGAATTAGAGTGGGTCACAACAGTACCGAGCGAGATCTGGCAAACGCCGGAGAAAGTATGGGAACTGTGGAATGAGCAGCGTGTTACAAGTGAGGAGGAAAGCACTGAGTAGTGCTGTACGCTGTGTAGCAATATATGTATATATGTATCAACTGTATAAATACTACGAAACTCTTCAAAGAGTATCAAGATAATCAACATAGTTACTAGTTAGCTGCCTAGTATCAGTTAATTTAGAGTACAGTAATATTAGGACCGATCCAGGGGAAGTCAGGAGATGCGGCCAATCGATCGGGGGTCTCGATCACATGTCACGCCACCCTGCTCCCCCAATGAACGTCGCCCGATTTTTATCTTAGTTCATACTGTCATGCAATAAGATTCTTCTTTTTAACACTCTATTTCTTCGATTTTCTCTCTCTGTCTAGTCATGAGAGAACATTTTCCAGCAATTGCTCTCAGCTAGTCTTTCAATCTCTCATATATATTGCAGACGACGAACATGTCGAAAACCTCTATCGCCACCGCCGCTACCACTGCGACTTCCATCCCCGGCGTAAGGCAACGACAACCCTCCATCCCCGTCATCGCCGTTAGCAATGAAGAGGCTACATCCCCCGAAAGACCATTCAATGAGTCCGACGTCCTCATAATCGGTGCCGGCGTGGCTGGTTGCGCTCTAGCCGTCGCTCTGGGCAAACAAGGCCGAAAAGTCACATTACTTGAACGATCGCTCAAAGAACCCGATCGTATTGTGGGCGAATTACTACAACCGGGCGGTGTGCAAGCGCTGGAGCAATTGGGTCTTTTGGAGTGTTTGGAGGGCATCGATGCGATCGAAGTGGATGGGTACGATGTGATTTTCCACGGCACCGAGGTCGAGATTCCATACCCTGCAGATAAGACCACGGGGGTCATTCCGCAGGGTCGAAGTTTCCATCATGGTCGATTCATTATGAAATTACGAGAAGCTGCAAGAACGACCCCGAATGTGACGATAGTCGAAGCAACAGCCACAAACTTGATCAAGTCCCATTCGGACGTTATCGGGGTAGAGGGGACGGTGAATGGGAATTCGGATCATTTCATTGCCCCATTGACCATCGTTGCGGACGGATATGCCTCGAAATTCCGCAAAGATTACCACACACATACACCAGAGGTCAAGTCGAAGTTTTGGGGGTTGGAGCTGATTGACGCCGAACTCCCCATGCCGTTGCACGGTCACGTCTTTATCGGCAACGGACCACCCGTTCTCATGTATCAGATCGGCACACACGAAACCCGCGCCTTGATCGATATCCCCGACAACCTACCATCAGCCTCCGTCGAGAATGGCGGGGKAAAGGGCCACATGAAGAACGTTGTCCTCCCATCCCTCCCCAAAGCTGTCCAACCCAGTTTCCTAGCTGCCATTGAAAAGGGCCGATTACGATCAATGCCCAACTCATTCCTTCCTTCCACAACCAACAAGACCCGCGGATTGATTATCATCGGTGACGCATCGAACATGCGCCATCCGTTGACAGGCGGTGGTATGACGGTAGCACTTAATGATGTCGTTGTGCTGCGAGATTTGCTCAGTCCTGAGAAGGTTCCCACATTTAAGGATACGCCTCTAGTCACCAAGACGATGAAAACGTTCCACTGGCAGAGAAAAAAGACTGCTTCGACCATCAATATCCTAGCGCAAGCTTTGTATTCATTATTTGCCGCAAATGGTAACTCCTCCCTCTTCTCTCTCTTCAAAGGGATTCCTACTGACTGAGTTATCCAGATCCATACCTCAGCATCCTCCAACGCGGCTGCTTCCGCTACTTTGAGATGGGCATGATCGAAGCACCCTGCGGCATGCTCGCAGGCCTCATCAAACAACCCACCGTCCTGATCCGGCACTTCTTCGCGGTCGCATTGCTGTCGATATGGATCAACTACACCGAGACTCCATTCTATCTCTGGCCCTACGCTTTTTATCAGGGATGCGCGGTGCTGTGGACCGCGTGTGAAGTTATTATGCCATATGTGTTTGCGGAGTTGAAGCGGTAATCGATTCATTTATTACACCGTCAAAAAGTAATTGCGATGTACTAGGATGGGATGTTTGATGTAAAACACTGGGAGTTTGTTTGTTTTCTCATCATTAGGCGCTCGTTCACCTCTTGTCTCCTTTAATGCGACAGATTTTCTTTACGAAACTTGTCTGGCCCAAATCTGTATAGAATCCTTGCTAGTGTATATATGACTCCTACTAATGATAATACTTTTCAATCAGTCAATCCATCATTCATTCATTGTTCTTTCCTATTTTATGATACTAAGTACAATGCTAATGAAGTTATTGCACCCAAACAGATCCCCAAAGCAAACGGGGAAAGGGGTCAAATACATTAAGAAGAAAACAACAAAACAGTCATTTTTTCGCTCGCCTGAAAATGCAAACATCCTATATGCGCCTCCCAGAGGGGATCTCTTCTTTTGGGAAAGGAAAATGACTTTGAGCAAGAACAAACACAAAAAACAACGATAGCCCCCCGGGATGTTTATGCAAAGTGAGAAAAATCTTAGTTTTGACATGGAGAAACAAGAAAGAAAGATTTGCAGGCGGTATTTTCATCGTCGAACCGTACGTCTCAAACATCAAAGACAGAGCCGTTTTCCAATCATGATCGTGTTCGTCCTTCGTAAGCAGGTTAACTTCCAGATTTCGCCATGTTACCGAGTCTCGGTCTAGGCTCAACCGCCCTTCCGAAGAGATTCGTCCACCGGTAGAGGCTCCGAGTGCGCATGGTGTTGAGGCTCCGCCACTGATTTCACGTTGCGCCGATGCTTCTTTTTGGTGGTCTGCCACCCTCCATTAGAGTGGTTATGATCCCGGCCGCCGTTTAGGGGTGGTAACCCGTCAGGTTTCCGAGGCAGCGAAGCTGGTTGAGCGTCCTTCCGATTCAACGAGGACAAATGTGAGCCTGCATGCGTATCCTGCGAGGCTTTCGGTTTGGGCTTGTGGTTATGGTTATGACTGACCCCGTTCGGCTTATCCGAGTCCGCACCATTTGGACGATTTCGGTGTGTAGGTGAAGACGAAAGCGTATCTTTATTGCCAGTGTGATTCCCTGTTGACGACGACTTGTCACTTGATTTTCCTTGATGGCGTTGTTGGTGAGAATGTCTAGATGGCGAAAACTCTCCATTGACATACCCTGGCTTCCCACCCTTTCGTTCCGAAAACGACTTGAGTGGTTCGGAATGATTGACATTAGCAATGTGTAGTCCCTGGAAACGTTCTTTAAGATTCGAGTCTGCGTCTTTCGTAATCGGAGTTTGGCAATCCTGCTCTTTGGTCATTGAGAATGGATCCATCTCGAAAGTATTGTCCTGAACACCATTGACAAACACATCTGCCTTCTCAGATGGTACTTCCCAGCCGACTACAGTGTCACTCATTCCAGAAGGACTAACATATCGATCTGAGTAATCATCACGAGAAGATGCTTTGGACTCCTGAGGTGGAACGGACCCATCGATGATCAGAGGCCCACCGCGATCGCGTTGTGTCTGCGCAGGCACCGAGTATCCACGTGGTGACACGGGTTGCGCACTCGGTGTAAAGCTAGTGTCTGCTGCAGTACCAAACGGATCACTATACACAGGCATACCTGTACGATAATCCGCGGTCTGAAGATACGCTGTTGTGGGGAGAGACATCGCCATGTAGCCGGGATGATAAGTATGTGGCATTACATAATAGCCACCAAACTCCGCGGGTCGATGTTCATCAAAGAACGTGGGAGTAGTCACTGTCGTTGCCGAAAGGGAATTGAGGCTCGAGGTTTCGGTATCAGTCCGACCTGGAGAGCCCGGCGGCGCTCGATCTCTTGAACTGCGAGAGGCATCACTAGGTATTGAGGAGTGCAATGGAGCCAACCCTTGCATAACCGGAGAGTGCATGGACCTTGCGGGCTGCGAATGGGAGCGTAAAGATCCACTCGGTGAGCCATTCGCGACAGAAGACCGACGAGGATTGCGGCGAAGATCAGGAACGGCATGAGCAAGTGATGGAGATGGAGGATTGGTATTGCTTCCTTGTGCGGCTGCTGGGGCAACTTGTACGTAGGTTGGAGCGTAAAACATCCCAGGACGCAATGGGGTCATTGGTGGATGATTGACGGTTCCTGCCCGAGCTCGAGAGCTATCATCCGTGCTGACATCTTGCTGTGGGAAAGAGAACTGGATCAAAGGTTGGCGAATTAGCACTGGTGGGGGTCGACCGGTTAACAGTGATTGATTATGCAACTGTATTCGCAGCTCCTGCTCCTGGGCCTGTAGAAACTGTATCTGTTGAAATAGTTGATCATGAAGGAAAAACTGCGCCTGTTGAGCATGCATGTTACCTATGTCTGGAGATAGTGGGAGATTGTTAGACCGGTAACCGTTGCCATTTGTGCTGCGATTTGTCGCACTGGAAGAACGACGTGATGAATTATTCCCACCACGGCCGTAGTTATTTGAATGTCTCGCACCACGGCCACCGCCGCGGCCACCGCGGCTAGACGGTTGGGTAGGGAGTATTGGAGCAATGATTGGGCGAGGTTGAGGGGTCGGTCGCTCGAAAATACGTTCTTCTTCAGGTGGAAAGACGAATTGTTCACAACATTTCTCCAGATCAGCAGTACCGATGGCTTGAAATGCCCTGCGTAATTCCGTATGTAGACCGCGAAATGAGGTGTCATCTGCCGTGTTTCCCAAATTTCGAGTTGTATTGAACGGCTCTTCCACACATAATCGATTGTTCTGCAGAAGATGCCAACCCTTATCCTCCTTGGAAATCAATTTCCCTTCACGAACGGAGACAACATGCTTCTCATAATTCACCTCATGACCGTAATACCTGAAGAATTCAAAAAGCAGTTCCCCAAGTGTTTGCTTATTGGTATGGCCATATCCCCGTAAAGATTCGAGGTCGTCATCAAACGAGACTTGAACGCCATCTATCACTTTCTGAGCTTTATGCGGTTGCTGCTGAAGGCTCGGTAGGATAGGTGGATCGCGAGTCTGGAGAAAATTGATAATCAAGCATATCCAGGTGTAAGAGCTCAATGTACCACCGAGTGCTAAGTAATCCAAAAAGGTCAGCAAGAAAGGACGCATCGAAAGCCTCCGTAATCAGGCAACTGACCAGCATCATTGAGGACACGTCGCTTCGTCCAATGTTTGATGATCATGGCCAATGGCCGGACTCTCTCATCAATGTCCACGTAGGTCCGGATCATGCGTGTGTTTTCTAGAGCTAGTGTGTTGTTGACATTCATGTCACAGGCCATCTTTAATTGCGGGTCCCAAATCTTCACGATAGGGACTCTGGCATGAGATACACAGACCACTCGCTCCATTCCATCTTTTGTAAAAATTCTATCAGTCTTGGTTCTGTATGAAAAGTTGTGCATCTTACGCTGTGCCAGAACCTCCGCTAACAAGCACACATTTTCCAGTTGTTTGAAAGAAGTGGTTATACAGATATCAACTGCGACAAAGGAATCAGTATTAGCAGGAATCACATAGTGTCTGGCAGAAGGGACTGCTAACCATCTGAATCACTTGAACATAATTTGTTCCCTGAAGACCCAAAGACATGCACATTGATATTATTGCCTGGCCACTGCTCATTGAAAAGCTTTTCTAACTTTTGAACAAGCTGTCGACGGCGGTCATCGCTCTCAGCTGATGGCAAAAGTTGCTCATACAACCTCTGCATGTCGGTGCTCAACTTCTCTTCCTCTTCCTGACTGAGACTTTCTTTCAACCCTGTTTTCTCTTCTGGCAAAAGGTCGCCTCCGATACTGTAAGGCATCCGCCTTCGAAAATAGGCCATCGCTGTTTCATATTTGCAGCCACCAAGAGGTTTTCGAAAAGTCGAGGAAGCATTTGTTTCGGAATGTGTGGAGCGGGGAGAGGTGCTTCGACGTCGCGGCGACGGTGATCTCGAATGAAACGACAATCCACGCGCATGTTGGTATGGGGTCGAAGGAAGAGAGCTCGATTGCTGCGCGACGAGAGGCGGCCGTGATGGTAGGTTTGTTTCTATCGTCGGCTTTTCTGACGGCCATGCCATGTTGGATGGCTCGTCGTGTGTTTTATTTGAGGTCGCACCTGGACTCTGAGGATTTGCAGAAGTCCCATTAGTCTTTTCTGGCTGCATCCAGAGATTAAATGTTGCAGGAAAACCGGTGGCCGTCAAGAGGCGTTGTCCGGGAAGCAAGCTGTGAGGGGCAAAGCGAAAACGATTATGAACTGAACGTCGAGCAACGAAGGTCAAGATCGGTCCTAAGTACTAAGGCAAACACAGACCCGCGATTTTGGGCGAGGTGCCAGGTGATTTGACTCTGATATAGTCCCACTCTCACTTTTGCTTTGGATTTTGTCGAACAACGGCCGGCAGAGCGAGGAGAAAAGAATAACAGGATATGGCCTGCAACTGCGTTCAACACGAGGAAGAGACAGAATATGTGCGGCGAAAAAAATCAAATCTATCCAGTAGACAATTTTTGGGGATTGCAAAAGGGCTGGGAGAAGACGAGACGAGGTTATGCAAGTGTTTGAAAAATGTACGATTGACCGCGGGAGATCGAAAGAAGACTGTTTCGAGGGGATTGTCAGTCACGGAGTTGCGGACAACGAGACGAGTATTTTGCAGAAATGCGGCGAGACGAACGGACGATGCAGAGGGTAGTCATTCACAACAATGACTCCTCTTTCCGCATGGTAAACGGGCATCTCCTGAAGCAAAGGGACACGGGAACTTCGAATGACTTACGCGAGGAGAAGGAAAGAGACACCGCGAACCAGGCGGTTCCGCAGACTTTCAAATATCTGTACAGCGAAGAGGAGTGGCTTTGCAGGGTCCAAAGAAAAGAAAAATCGTGAGACCAGACGAGGCGGTTGGACGGTAATTGAGGAAAAGTCGAGGTGGTAATGGTAGCAGTGAGGTAGTACGTAACCTGGTGAGTCGGTCGTAGCAGTCAGCGCCGGTGGTGGTGGTTCACCCCCGTAATTATTGGCAGCGCCGCCAATCCAAGCGATGCTCACGTCAAGACAAGAACGCCGCTCGCCTCTTGTCACCGCGCTCCAATTGACAGAAAGCCGGAAAATTGATTTGCAGACAAAAAACACGGTGCACAAATGGGCTGTTGTCAAAAGGGCAAAAAGGGACCCAGCAACAGACAGCGATAGTTCAGGGTCGAGGAATGCGTCGAGGATCTGGGGGGGTTTAGGGTCCGTGATTTGCTTAGCGGCGGTCAATACATGTACGGACAGGTCCTCGCGGCAGGAGCGCCGTTGCCTGTTCAGTCGGCAACTGCCTCTTTCCCAATGTGCAATAGTCCCTCTCTATGATCTAACGTCTTCTCCCCTTTCCGGGGCTCCTTTCTTTCTTACTATTCTAATAGACCACATGCAGACCATTGCCAGACAATAGTAATCTCATTTCTGCCTCATCTCCACTTAAAATCAGCTGTCACACTCTAGTGTTGGGAGGCGGCGTTTTAATATCGTTTCTATAAACACGCTGCTCCGTCCCGACTTCCATGGTGCCTGGCTGGCACTGCAAGGCCGAGTTGCGGTCTTCTACAGTCATTCAGTGGCAGTCACTCTTCGATGGATCGTTTGTGCCAGCTGGACAATACATTTGATTATTCTGCCTTTGAGCACGGAGTATCCTCAGATGTCTACCCATGGACGTGGAGTACACTGTCTCCGGAACAAAGAGATGGCCTGCGGCGTACCAGGAGCCACAAGTTTGATATATTGTTGCATCGTGATACTGTAATTCTCGTACTGATGCTGACAGATGAGGAGTATGTCTTCCAGCATTAAGTGTGTATCCGGTGCACATTATAATATCTGATATACGTACCTAATCGACAAGAGTCGGTCTAAATTGTAGATCCTCAAAAGAAGACCGTAACATAGTTCGTGGCCAGCCTGTCCATCGCCGGGCCGGTTACACAATGGACTGGACACCCATAAATTTCTTTGTCCGACATCACGCTTGAGGCTACAGCAATCAATCCTGACGTCAGCAACATACCCAAGATCTATTCCTTGATCATCACTACCGACCCATCTTGGTGGTGGATGTTTGGCAAATATCATGTCCATCCGGTTCGTCTCAGTGCCTCATGCATATGTATAGATGCACGCCAAGGAGGGGATTACTACGGGTATCTTCGCTCGCAGGAGCGACGTCGGGACCTGGACGATTCCGATCTGCATCCCAGACAATCTGATAGTTATTGATACCTGAGTCAACAATGTTATCGATCTTATTGGCGTCTGATACATTCCATTACAGAGCCCGATCTATGTACCTATGTCCAGACTATTGTTCGAAGATGGTCAATATCAAGCCATAACGATTATCATGCACAACATCTGTCCGCATTTATTTTCGTCTTTGACAGTTGAAGTAAATATTGTAACTTATCACAGCTAATTCGACTAGATCAGTAGATTTACCTCGTAATGTGAGATATGTACGGAGTACTTCGTACCGTAATAGACACTGTACAAAATGGCTTGCACAATTAGTGGCGATTGGTCCAAGTGTGGTGCATGGAGTAGTCTTACCGGGTATCTGTTCTGTAAGCGTAACAACGGTCAGGGCCAGACCTGCGCCAAGCTGGTTATATTACTAGTTCCCGGCGAAGATATCAAGTGATTGGTGGAGAGTAGCTAGCGTCTCTTAGTATCTCCGTCATCGTTAAATAGTAATGGATCAATACCCACGGGCCAACTTGGACATCGTCAGATTGTATGGAATAATCGCCGTCACTGAGGATTGATTCTTTTCTGGAGATGGATGGAACGACGCTAATTAGCATCGTTTCATCCATTAAACGCCTACCTAGGGATGTATTCATCATCGTTGGACACGTACGTCTACAGTCGAGACATGTTCGCGAGCTTTGATGACGGGGTTTTTTCCCGGCTTGGTGGTTGCAATCTCAAAATTTCAACGTATCATTCGGATATTCTTAGATCTGGTCCGCAAACCTGACACTTGCTTCTTATGTTAAGAATACTCGAGTATCTGGCTATGTACTTCCTGGATGCTTCTTGTTCACAGATACAAATTTCAGGTAAGCGAAGCGCATCAAATGCCAGGAATTACTACTACAGTACTACAACTGAACAAATTAAACACAACTCCACTCCAAAACGGGGCTGCATCCTCTTACTCCCCACTGCATGGGCCGTCGAAGGAATAGGAGACACTGAGCACCGTGAGTGCACTCAGTGCAGCGTAGAAACATTCCACTTCACCGAGATGCAGTTGGTGTAGTTACAGGATCCAGTTTCGTACCACGCGAGGTCATGGGTTACTTATACTACGTGGTAATTATACGTATGTATATGGTACAAACACATGCATTCTCTCGCAACGAGTACAATTGAAATTCTCCGTTCAGAACTGCAATAATTTCAGCACGTCAAATGACCGATACTGGAGACGTGCGAGCGAAAAAGTTGTTAACCAACTTAACCTCGTACTATGTAGCATGTAGACGCCCCAGGGTAAGCCTCTTAAGGAAAGACTATTAGGTGGTAATTAATTACAGTGCTCCGTCTCTCTCCGCGGCTAAACAAATTCTGTCTCTTTCCTCCTTACCACACCCAAACCTAACCAAACCACCACTCCGTTCGCTCCCCCCTCTTCTCTTCTCTTCTCTCCTCAGCCTTGAGTGAGAATTCCCTGTTTATTCTTATTTCTTCCCCTCCTTTGCCTTTTTTATCCTCCTTCCCTCTCTTTTCTTTCTCCTACTCTCCCCCCGGTCTACCCGTCGAGAATTCCGTCCGGCGCACTACCCCGAACGTCTGTCGTGGTAGGGGAATTTCGAAAATTTTCCACGGTTCGGGTCAGCATTCTATTTGGTGTAAGTGCGATATTGAACAACTCAACGGTTGCCATTTCTCTGTCCACACTATTATAAACCCTTGCGACGTCTTATCTGGTTTTGCTTCGTCTTATTTCTGCCTCCTTTTTATTTTTTCTTCGTTCTCGGCAAGCGGGTGCGCCGTGCGCCGAAGGCAAGTCGACGAGGAATGGAATGATATTGGCAGAGAAAAAGGAGGATCCATCTAGAAAGGGGAAAAGAATAGAACTTTTTTAGCCACGCACACATACCTATGTCATCACTGTCATCGTTGCCATCCGTCGTCGATCGCTCCGGGACCACTGTGTTGTTCACCTTCATTCGAAGAAAATGAGCATCAATTCAATTCTTAGGTTGGAAGAACATTTGGCTGACTTTTGTGATGATTATCCAGATTATCAAATAGGCCTATCAAGACTCGCGAACGGATCGGCTGCCTATAAATTTCACTGTTCTCCGTGATTGTTTGCGTCATCTCCGTCCGCACTTTTTATCATTTCGCACGTTTGTCAGAGTAATGTCGACCTCATACTATGAACCACAGGGCTGGCAAGCTCCTGCTCGTCAGGCTTCATGGGAACAGCCCGTTCCTCCGTCTCGCTCAGGTAAGCAGTCGTGCTTCCAATTAGCAACCATGAAGCTTACAGTCTTCCGCTCTCAGGAACCAGCTCGGTCTCTCAAAGAGATGAATCGTCCGCATTTTCTTCGCAGTTCGACGAGGTAGACCGCGCAATTGATAACTTGGTTAAAAGTGGAAAGCTCTTCAACGGTCCCCGAAGAGAATCGATGCCGATGATGATGATGGGACGCCACTTTCCAGAATACGGTATGCCTTAAAGGTCGATTCGTGATATTAACCAACATCTAATCGCTCGCTCTATATAGACCCTCGAATTTCCGCCGGAGGCATGCCACCCCAGCGACACCACTCGGTTAGCGAATTTGATCAGACTCGCGGTCACCCCGGATCCGCGCTTCAGGGATTCTATGCTTCTCAGCGCTTCCAGGGTCGTCAGTCGGAGACAGAACAGATGCTGCAGGCCAAACGCCGAATGGCCGCACAACGTGAACGGGAGCTCCGTAACTACCATCAGGAGCAACAATACAACCGAAGTATGTGATGATCGCTACCTTCCTATTCTCGTCACTGTGCACTTCCTACGCCCTTTTATTCCTTGTCTGCTTATTTGGTCGATGTCCCTTTTCTCTTCTTTGGCGTAGCGAAGCTTTCATTCTCTGGTCATTTTCTTCTGTACTTTACAAAATTTTAACACTTTTCTTCTTTTTTCAAAGGCCTTCTTGCCGAGATGTCCGGAAACAAATCCGACCGCTCTCTGAGTCCCGCTGCAATGAGCGAGGAAAGTCGCCGCGAATTGATTGCACGCCAACATCGCGCTCTGTATGGAAATGAAAGTCCAGCCTTTTTCGCACCAGGTTCCTTGGGTGAGGATGCCCACAGCTCTCGCGCCGACAACACGAATAGCGGCACCCCATCTGTCAGCGGTGGTGTCCGTGGATCGTCTCCTCGAGCAGTTGACCCGTTTGGCATGGGCCAGTCACAACCCGAGGGATTGGGCCAGGGTAATGGACCGAACCCTGCAACTGGCCGCCAGTCTCCTCGTGCTAATAGCACCACATCTCCCAACACCGGCGCCAATTCGTATGGCCTGTATGAGAACGTCAATGTCGAGCAGCCAAGTACCTCGAACTCTTCTCCCGGAGGCGCGGACTCGCCGTCGTCTCGACAGCTGTCTTCCAAGTCCACCGGCCACTTGGGGTCTGTTGGACCGATCGGCTCTCGTCCATCTCAGCCGGCAGTTAGCCAGGCTCAAAACCCTGCTTTGAACAAGCGATCCACTACGCCTCTGCCTTCACCACTAGGCTTTGGCTTTGCGCCAAACGAGAGTGCCAACACCGCAAATGAGCGGTCCAACTCTTCGGCGTCCAACCCTACCACGAAAGAGAGCGCCTTCTCGTCTGGATGGGGCAGCAACAGCGGCGTCTGGGGCAAGAACCTCGGAGTACAAGCCTCTGTTTGGGGCTAAGCTATTTTCAGCATTCGACCCTTTTTCTTTTTTATTTCCTATCTCTCTCGGATTCTGGTACCTGCCGTGTATTCAAAGCACCCTGGCGTTGTGAGTGGTGGCATTAATGGATTTAATGGGCAAGATTCGTGTCATTTCTTGGGGGCGACAAAAGCGATCGTACATATTATGTGAGAAGTCAAGGAAGGGACATCGTTTGTTCCTTAATGTTTCAGTTGGTGTGTTTTGAATTTCTCCGGTTCTTGGAAATTGGTTGATTTATGGCAAGGTCATTGGAGCACACGGCATGCTTTTTGCAAATGGTTGGGATAATTCTTGTCTATTGTTTTTACTGACTGGCTGGCAAAGAGGGGGGCTCTTGGGTATTTCCGTTGGTTTTTCGTTTTTTGAAGGAGTTTTCTATCTGATGCATCTGGTTTTGTTGTCGCCCGTCTGGTTATATATTTTCTTTCTCATTTTGGGAGTCTCACCATGCTTTGAGCTTCTGAGCGTTTTGATGACTGCGGACCTGCTGCATGGAATAGGTTTCTTCTTCATCTGCTACTTTCTGTCATTCGGTTGTTATGTTTGTCTTGTTGGTACAGATTTAATTTTCTTGTTTTATAACACTTTCCCCTTATACTATCAATCGTGCCATATCTGGTTTCTTGTGCACAAATTATTACCCTATTTGGTTATCAACTCTTTGGCCATAAAGGAGATACAGTCTGAATTAGGAGCAGATACACTATCATATGTCATTTTGTCAAATATGTCTACCAAGGTATATTAATATTGTTTACTTCCTCAAAGGGAACAAGCGCGAGTCATGTCCACCCTCCACTGTGAATCAGAATACATGCAGACGGATCGATAAAGAAAGCCATGATGACATGGTGCATCAACTATTTGGAGTATTGTTGAAACAGACTATGTCATGATGCATATTGCCATAGAGAAGAGTTCATGACTTGCATTTTATAGTGCAGTGTGCATTGCGATGACAGCACTTACTTGGTCTTAGTGTACGCCACTTTGGTGCACGGGGATCAATTAGATCGAGGGAATTGATGTAAATGAATAGCAATGTTCGGCTATGAATATCTTGGGAGGGTGTAAGCCCTTCATATCACGTGCTAGCTCCCAGCAAGCACATATAAAGCTATTAGAGAAGTCTCAGGGCCTAGTAACTTGCCCTTTCTCTTCATCCCTATGTTACGGTCTTTCATACAGAATTCTATGGAACATAAAGCGGCTAGAAACGATCCACCTCAGGAGGTGTACCTTTCTGATGATAGAATCGTCACTACGAATAACCACGCAATCTTCACAGAAAGCAACGAAGAGGTACTAACATATACCAGGGTAAATGATCTCACAGCAAAGACCACGAGGGACAGACATAGAGGCGTAGAAATGGGGATACGAAGAAGTGCCACGATTCAGAGTGTAGAATTCCAGAGATTAGGGAAGTAAGATGTAGACAATACTCGAAAAAACAGAGGGTGTTGAGGTGTCTTCGAGGAGCAAAGGGATGGGCGGGTAAGAATTCATCTGTCAATTCCATGTCGTTATCACATGACAATATTTCTGCGGCGCCCGGCAGAGTTCGCATGAGGATAAAATCACTGAAGTTCGTTAGCTATGGAAAAATCTGCTGGGGTCCTGACCAGGACAAGCGGAAAACCCAAATACCAAAAAGCTGAGGATGGGGAGCAGATAACCCCGTGTTGGAAATATCATTCGACGACATTCCGAGCTCGTTAGATAACGTTTGCATGAGAGTCAAAACAATGAAAGTGGGTTGATATTGAAAATTCTACTGGGCGTCTAATCATCCCGCTCATCCTGCCAAACAGAAACACCAACAGCATGCTGAGCCCTGTCAATCCTCCGCCTCGCCGTAAATATCCCCGATACACCCTGTTCCTGATTCCTGCCCAGCCACGGTTTCCTCGCCTCCCCCAAAGCGCTCCCCCGTCGTTGGCCGAGATAATACACGAACTGGCCCAGGAGAATCAAGACGAATGCGATCGGGTACAGCCAATGGATGCGTAACTTGAGCACAAACACGCCAATCAGCACGCCCCAGAAATTACCCGTTAGCATGGAGATATTCATAAACGCGGCCGAGGCCAGGCGGTAGATGAGAGGTGCCGTGGTGTAGAAGCTGGCTAGACAGATGGTATATCCAAGCAAATACCCAACCACCGGCCCATTCCAGGTTGCTTTTTCAAAGGACGAGCGATCAAAAATCGTGGCTTGAACGCCGTTGATGAGTGTCGCCCAAAACGCGAGTTGTCCAACCACTTCGTACATGGGTCTTTTGCTAACAAAGTATTCTTCGACGATGTTGGAGAAGCCGTAGAATGTGGCGGCGAGGAGGGCGAAGAGATCACCCTTGACGGCATCCAGGGCCTTCGCGCCTTCTGCGAGGCTTCCGGTGATGTGGTCCGATGCGAGTAATATGCCCATGCCCCCGATGCAGATTGCTATGCCTAATAGTTGCATATGGTGATAGCGGACGTGTAATATTAGAAAGGAGAGAGTGACAACCACCACGATGGCCCAGAAGTTGATCAGCTGTGCGCTAAGAATAGTGGTATATCGATATGCTAGAACGATAAAGTAATTTCCTTCGACGTCGCAAAAGGCGAATAGTATATCTAAACAGGTCAGATGAATGGCCTGTTCAGAAGTGGAGATGGCGACATACACTTCCACCCGTCATTCCGGGCAACCTGCCCCCAGCGTTTGAACCCATATTTATAGATCGTATATGAAGTGAATATAATGTTTAGCAGGGCGTAGTTGAAGAAGGTCTGAAAGGCCGGTATCGATGTACCCTGTGCTTCGAGCAGAGATGTGAAGGTACTACTGGACGTGTTAAGGATAGCCAATGCTTGTCTATTGTCTTGTCAGATAGGTTCGTTTCCGTGCCGTAGAAAATGACATACCCAAGTACCAGAACAGTCCAAAAATCCCTGGTGCGTAGAGA
This sequence comes from Talaromyces amestolkiae, assembly GCF_001896365.1. Taxonomy (NCBI): domain Eukaryota; kingdom Fungi; phylum Ascomycota; class Eurotiomycetes; order Eurotiales; family Trichocomaceae; genus Talaromyces; species Talaromyces amestolkiae. The sequence continues at coordinate 373,228 of NW_024468049.1, read as the reverse complement.
CGTAAGCAGACCCTTGCGCTTGCTGTCGGCGACTAGTTCCTCGTCGCTCTTATCGATATGCTCTTGACCGAGAAGAGCGTCATATTGACTTTCGGGAACGTGGCCCAGATTCTCGCGAGCGGTAATCAGTGGCTCGGAGTCGGCCATATGGTTACCTCGTCATCTGAGAATCCTCTGGGTTAGAAGTGGAGTGGACCTCGCAGGTCGTTCACCCTCAAGATGAATGGAGTTGGTGAAGGAAAGTGACGTGGCGGGGTATCAGCGCCCAATCAGCAGCGGCGATCAGGCGGGAAAGCCGCCGCTGCCTGGATGCCTTGGCCGAGTCATGTGAGATCGTCAAGCTTAATTCTTGTATCCCCACTTCATTAACTTCTTTCATCTTTCATCCTTGCCATTTTTCCAGATACACTCTTAAAGAGATGCTATCGTGTTGATTTGACTCTTATGCAACTCATACAGGAAGCCTTCCGTCTCGGCGTCTCGTTGGACGTCAAGTCATCGAATGTGCCAATCCCCTTGGGCACGGCAGCATGCCGATCAGCATATCACCGCCGTTGACTCAAGACTCAATTCATGACCCCAGGAATGTTGGCTTGCGACAATGAACGGTCGCGTTGGCGTGTCAATGCTAATCATCCTACTCGAGACTCCACCGTGGCTGTCATCCTTTCTTTTTGTCTTCTCTTCCCCACAGTCGTGCTTCCATGCTAGTTGTCAATGCCAATGTCATGTCCATGTCAAGTTCATGTGGTCACAGTCACAGCCCACAATGTATGGAGAAGTCCGTCTCTGCATGACTGCCAGTGCGGAACCACAGCCAGTCCAGCCTCATTCTTCATTGATCGGGTCGCCTTGCTTCCCCGCGTCATAACAATAGACATGCTACTCCAGACATACATAGACTTGGTGTACCCTAGTCAGCAGTCGCGTGTGGTTTCCACTCTGCTTCTAGAGTGTTTCCTCATTGATGTATACCATATGCAGTAACAAGTAGTAAATAATTATTATCCCAAAACGAGATAATCATCAAGACACTAAATACAACAATAACATTATCAAAGTTATTAGATGTTCTAGGCGCCGAGCTGTGCCCTGGCCTGATCTCCCGGTCCCCTCTCTGGGCCTCTCCATACGTCGGACTAGACTAGCCGCCACGAGATTTCCCGGCAACGCAAAACTCAACTTCCTCACTTATCTCTATCTACTACTTCATCTCGACATTCATCCGACGACGGCCTCTCGACCTTTCGCTACTGTTTGCGCTTTAACGGAGATCCTTTGAATCCAACCTCGAACTGCTTTCTGAACAAATTCACTCACTCACGACTAGCCACCCCTTCTCTGGCATCGCTCATCTTCCCCGGACAACTCGCGCAGAGCTGTACCGGAGTGACAGGACGCCACCTGTCACTCTCGGTCGACATGGCGCTGGCGATAAAGCTACCCCAGGACCGGAAACGTGTAAAAGTCTACGAATTACGAGATAATGACTGGTTTGACCGTGGAACGGGCTTCTGTACGGGCGCGATTGTCGAGGTAAGCCTTTCTGACGCCATCGTCGACATCCGCCAAGCCGGTGATCGCGCGACCGGCTGCCACACTATTCATCGTTGCGTTGCGTCGCTGGCGCAACTTCTTCTTTGTCGTTTCGGTGTTCTTGTTATTCGCGTCGATTGATTTCATTTTCTCATGCCGGTTGCGCTGATTTTCAAAAATGCATCGGCTGATCCATCGTCTGGTATTAGGACATGCCCCGGATATACGTCGAGTCGGAGGATGAAAAGGGTCGCTGCCTGCTGAACACGACGATCGGAAAAGAGGAAGGCTATCAGAAGCAACAAGGTGCGACGATTTTGACGTGTTTCTTTGACGCACGACAGTGCTTATTCTGACGTTGTCCCAACCAGATACCCTCATTGTTTGGACCGAGACCAATGGAACCGATATGGCGCTTAGCTTTCAGGAGGCCGACGGATGCGCTGCAATATGGTTCGTACCCATGCGCCAACGAAATCGATTATGTTCTGACCGGATTTTGTTTAGGGAATATGTCAGTAGTGTCAGGGATCACCTGATCGCTTTGGCTGGGGGTTAGTTCTATTCGATCGGTTCGCATCGTCGTAATACTGACAACGCTTAGATGATGCCCTTTCAGACGAGGCAATCGAGGCCTACCATCAACCTATTATGCTTCCGCCGCCCACCCTCGGAAATCTTCCCGAGATCGAAGCTGCAGTTCGCGCCGCTAGTCTGTCACAGGTCGGTCGCGATGCGCTCGGAAAGTTCGTTCTCAGCGATAACTACATCGACAAATTGATACCATTAGTGTCGGATGCCGAGGATATGGAGAGTCTACCTGACCTCCACCGCTTGTGCAACATCATGAAGTCTCTCATTCTACTGAATGACAATATCATCATAGAACACGTAGTTACAGATGGAATCATCATCGGTGTGGTTGGTGCCTTAGAATGTGAGCGCATATCACTTCCTTGCTCAAGCTCAAGAAACTGACTGGCGGTGACTAGATGACCCTGACTTTCCTACACACAAAGCCAACCATCGGCAATATCTCCAAGACCAGTCCAGATACAGAGAAGTGGTTCCTATGAAAGATCCCGTCATTCAAAAAAAGATCAGACAGACATGGCGATTGCAATACCTCAAAGACGTTGTCCTTGCGCGCATCCTCGATGACCCCACGTTTTCGGTCTTGAACTCGCTGATCTTCTTCAACCAAGTCGATATTATCAACCATATTCAAACCAATGCTCAATTTCTAAAGGAACTGTTCGCGATATTTGATCCACGCAATATAGACCAAAGACGCAAAGATGACGCTGTTTGTTTCATTCACCAATGCGCCTCGATTGCGAAGAATCTACAAGCGCCTGCGCGTGCCACCTTGTTTTCCCAGTTTATCGGCCACGGCCTGTTTCCGGTCATCGCATTTGCCGTCAAACATCCTAAACCGCCAATGCGCACGACGGGTATCGATATTCTCGTCGCACTATTAGATCATGACCCTATAATGATGCGCGGATATATGCTGAAGGCGATCAACGAGAAGAAAACGCCGCTCACCGATACCTTGATCGACTTGTTGCATACGGAACAGGATCTTGGAGTCAAGAATCAACTCGCCGACGCTATCAAGGTTCTACTCGATCCACAAATAGCTATACATGATCCTATGAACAGAGCTGGTAATGATTTATCCGGCAAGGCTCGCTCAGCACATCTTCCTGATGCTTTTGTACAAATCCACTTTGATGAATCTGCCAAACGACTTTTTACTCCTTTAAAACAGCTGGAAGGTCGTGCTAATGGTATGGACCTTCTCCGTTTCTTGATTTGTTTCTGTACTGACATTCTAAGTTGCCGACTTGACTTTCCAGGAGGTTACTCTTTACGCCCACTTAGTAGACATTTTGACTTTCTTCGTTCGACAACACCTGTTCAGGAGTCGTAATTTCATTCATTCAGACAACCTTACTCCCCGTGTGGCGCAGCTTTTGACTGTACCGCAAAAACACTTGAAGCTTAGTGAGTCTGCCGTCCGAGATGCTTTATGACACTTTACATACTAACGTGGCTGCAGCGGCTTTGAAATTCTTCCGTACTCTCGTCAGCCTCCAAGATACTTTCTACCTCGCGCAACTAACACACAACAATACCTTTGGACTCATTCTTGATATCGTTCATGAAACAATGCCTCGTGACAATTTGCTGAATTCGGCATGCCTCGAGTTGTTCGAATTCATCAAGCGCGATAATATCAAGCCTATCATTACCCATGTAGTCGAGAAATATCGCGAAAAACTAAAGGCCATCACATATGTCGACATATTCGAAAAGCTGATACAGCGCTACGATGAATTGCAAGGATATGGACTCGAAGCTGATGCCACGCTGTTCAGCCAGGAGGAAATCCCACCGTCACAGCGTGGCGTACTCAACGGTCAGCGCTGGCAAGGTGTGCGCGAAATGGATGCTGCCGAGGAGGAGTATTTTAACACCTCGGACGACGAGGAAGAGGTACATATCAATATTCACTCTTTTATAATACATTTTACTAAATTTTCCAATGTGCAGTGGCCATCTGACACCCGACAGGAAGGATTGGCTATCGTCGGTCAAACACCATCACACATTAGACTGGTGGATTATCCTGATGATGACGACGAAGACGTCATGGATGCGAAGTCGGAAACGACTGTTTCTGACAAGCAAGAAATCGAGCTACCTGAACGTGTTCTCGTAGAAAACAACACATCACCAACAACATCCACCACATCTCAGCATCCGCCCGAAAGACTTTCCGAGAAACGTCGCCGCAATGAAGATGATGAAGATGAGCTGGGCCGGCTCGCTCAAAACGGACCTAAGCGTCGCAGTTCCAGCGCCAGTTCTACTGCATCAACGTATTTCCGCCGTCGGCAGAACTCGGTTGATCGCAATCTCAAGAGTTCTGTCAAGAACGAAGTATCCACCCCGACAAATGCAGCCCCGAAGAAAATCGCTATCAATCTCAGCTCAGCGTTGAAATCACACGTCACCGTTGAAGCCGAGGCAATTCAACTCAGCGAGTTTGACGAACAAGCGTCTACCAGCGAAGAACACAAAGAGACGAATGAAGGCGAAACTGCAACTCAAAGTTCCTGATACCTTCAACTTTCTCGGCTTCATGTTTATGCAATAGAATCACTGGAGTTGGGTTGTGTTTATTGTTTCATTCGCATTGACCGGACTGGACAGGGCTCATCAAATCATCAAAGATACCAAACGAAGTATGGAAAATGTATGCATTTATTGAGTGTGCGTTCTGTTTACCATATATGGGATGGGCCTGGGATTTTTTTTCTCATCATATGCTTGCAGCTGTTATTGAGGTTTTGGGGGGTTTCTTATACCTTGATCGTTTCTCCTCTTTTATAGTCTTGTTGTTCCTTGGTGCAAGCTGGGCAAGTAGCAAGCAGCATTCATGGCGTTGGTCTGCTGGGTATTATACGGATGTGTTTTTTCAATGACCGGCGGTCTTTTAATGCTTTTTTCTCCTTTTGTCGAAGAGGTTCCATTCCCAGGAGGATCGATCTCTTAAGGATAGGAGATTTCACTATCGTCATATTACCAGAATAGTCACAGATGTGAATACTATACTCCAGTCTGGAGTTATTAATGATTTTAGTATGTCAGTAATACTCGGAAAGGGTATCTCATATCTCATTATCTGATATCTTAACAATACACTCAAGTAATGATGGTAATACGCAATGTCAGTTCTGATTGACCAACCCCGCTCTGCGGAACAGATCCGTCAGTACATTTGGCCCAGGCTGGTTCATCGCCTGTGCTGCAGCAGATGGTAATTGTCCCGGCGAGGGTACTATGGGCGCTTGCACGACCGGATTATAGCTCCAGTTCATACCTCCTCCATTCATCATATCCGCTTCTGCAGCCATGTCAACACCACCAGCACCTGTATTAGGCTGGCTGAACCCATCATCTTGAGCACGCTGCTGCCCAAACAACTCCTTCAACGAAATCTGCCTTCCCATCGGCACACTCTGCTGCTGCTGCTGCGCAGCCAGACTCTCCTTCGCCAACTCCAAACTCCTTCCCGCATGCGTGGCACACTCCTTGATAACCTCCGCATTAATTTTCCTCGTCTCCGCCGTCGAATTGGGTGGCGGCTCCGAAAATATCCACAACCCTATAATCTCATCCGATCCTCCTCCTTCTCCTTCTTCCTCTTCCTTCTTTTCCGATTTGAGTATCACAAACTCATCCGTAATCTGCACATTTTCGCCATCCGTCAACAAGATGTCGAAATTGTTTAGCCCGCGCCGGTTGAGCACAAAGACGCTATATCGTTCTTCCCCAAGGGAGCCCTGGGTTAATTGACAGATGAACATTGTGCCTTCGATGCCGTTCTTTTCCCATTGTTGGGTCGCCGGGTTAAATGTGTAGACGACCACGTAGGGCGCGAGGGAGAGGATGGATGTGACGGCAGGGTTGTGGCGGCGGAGGACGGAGATGTTGAGTTCTTCGTTGGTTTTGGATGGTTCTTGTGTTGCTGCGGTGGGTGGTGGTAGCGGGTCTTGGGGGGTGTCGGAGTAGTAATATACGTTATCCATGGAGTCGTAGTTGGTGATGGGTATCTGTTGAGGGAGGGCCATGGGGAATTGTGCGAGGTATTGTGCGTTGTGGTTGTAGTTTATGAAATTCGTGAGGTGGTTGTTATTGTGGTTCTGGTTCTGGTTCTGGTGGTAATTGTGGTTGTTTGCTCGACCGCCTCGCCCCTTACGAGGGTTCATGGTGTATGCAAATGCGTTCAAGAATTGCGAAGTATTGCTATTCGAGTATTGTATACACCGCGATTGTAGTGTGTGGTCCTTGCGACGCAGCGGAAGAAGACGAGGGGTTGTTGAGGTTGAAATGGAGTTGTCCACCGGGCCGGAAGCTCCAAATTAGTATATAGAACATGTGATTTGCATGAAGGAGCTGTCAATATGCCAAAAAGAATTTGCATTCTCTGTTATTTTAAAAAATAAGCAAGCTTTAAATTTTTGCAGTAATTTGGGCAACAAGCTGTTGATAAGCTGTTCTGAGTTGTCGCCTGAACAGAGCCTTGGAGCCTTATTACGGGGGCTCAAAATGTGTCTCCCCTCTACTCTGGGTACTTAAGTTCTGGCCACAACCACTCAGCTTGTAACCTACAAGGATCGGAATACTACCAGAGACCGCTTTCTGAAAGCATAACACTGGAACCACCTCCACTGGTCTGGAATATTTCCCGAGGCAGACCAAACCAGCCCGCCTGCGATCGCCAGCCATTCATGAGCGCCGCTCACCCTAGCTGCTTGTTAGTGCTGCAGAACTGAAGCTGACGGCTGAAGAAATGCATGGTTTTTGAACATGGTTCCTGGGCGACTTCATTTCATCCTCTCGTAAGTGACTCGACCGCTCCTGATTGTCCCCAGTCCTCTTGTCGAGGGGAGGTTGGGTCAGACGACACCAACGCCATCCTTGGGTGCTCGAAGTTCCGATCGGCTGTTGAACCTTAACTGATTGCTGAGCTTATCAGCGAGTCAATACGCAAGGCAGACTGACAGTCTCTCCAATCTCGCCATCGCCTGTAAAAACCCCCCTCATTCCTCACGCCTCCGTCATGCCCATCAGCCACACGAGCGGCGTCTAGATTCTCGCCCGACTCTCTGAGAGACAATCAACCCCGCCTGCCTCGTCTTGTCTGGCTTGTCTCGTTCAACCTCGTCGCCTACGGCTATGGCTGTTGCCTGTAAACAGCTCCAGCCGACGACTTCGCCCTCTTAGTACGGCGAATATACACGCAGGCGATATTTGGGTTTATGGTAGATGATTGACAAAGGTGGCACACGGCATAAGAGGGGTCGCTCGATGACCCCGGATAGCTTGCGGACACAGCTTCATTCAAGCAAACAACGATAAAAAGCTCGCAAAATGGCGCCATCTACAGACGATCGGCGGTCGTCTACTTCAAGTAATTCGAACTCAAATGCGAATGTTCTCTATGAAGAACAGCAACATTCCGACGATTCTGCTCAGCCGGATACCTCCTCCCTATCAAGCCTGATCCGTGAAGTGAGGGCTCGTAGAGTCCATTATATTCGACCGCGCACAATCCGCATCAAGGTTGGAACATGGAACGTCGCTGCCATATCGGGAACGGAGAAGGATATCGAAAGCTGGTTCGTTGAAGGGAAGGATATCATACACCATATGACTGACCAGGGAAGAGAATACCAACATGCTAAGCAGAAAAGATCGACATCCGCTGAAAGGCCCATTGCCGCCCAAGCGCACGAGAATTTGGCAGAGAACTTGACGGATGAGGTTGGGCTATATGTGCTAGGACTACAAGAAATAGTCGATCTGTCATCACCAGCTGTAACGTTGAGTCCTTTTAACGACCCGGTTCCCTCAAGTCGTTGGAAAGACGTCGTGCAGGAAGCGCTTCCTTCTGGATATCAGCTCGTTGCGGAATCGCAGCTAGTCGGGCTATTGCTTTTGGTCTTCGCTGCGCCCAATGTTGCGCCTACAATTACGTCCGTGAGCTCCACCACCGTAGGCACAGGTATAATGGGCATGGGAAATAAAGGAGCTACGATAACGCGTCTAGTGCTCGGAGAGACTACAAAGCTTGTCTTTGTTAATTGTCATCTAGCCGCAGGCTCTGACAAGGGCAGTCTTGACCGGCGAAACTGGGATGCCGGGCAGATTGCCAGTCGTACCAAGTTCAGTCCTATTGGCCCTGATAATGAGCTATATGGCGAGCCCAGCGACACTATTGCCAATGCGGACGTTGCCTTTTGGTTCGGTGATTTGAACTATCGTCTAGATGACATTCCGGGAGAAGATGTACGTCGTCTGCTCTCGTTGCATACCCAGAATTCATATGATGCAAAGCACAAGCACCGAAAGAAACCGGACACCGATCTCCCGTCACCCATCTTAGTAGTGGATCCGGAAGCTGAAGCCACTGACGAAGAAGTCCAGAAACAGACTGCTGAGCAGACTGCCGAGAATTTGACGCTGACTGCGGAGACTCTGCAAGGCTTGGAAGCCGGAGCTCAAGCGGCACACGCCACAATCGTGCCCACAACAATAATGGAAACTCTAGATCCCATCAACGATCCAACATCACTCTTGACGACCCTCAACTCTTTACTGAGCCATGACCAGCTTCGAACTCAACAAATGAAGAAGAAAGCATTTCACGAAGGGTGGAGAGAGGGCGAAATTCACTTCCTGCCCACTTACAAGTATGATGTAGGCAGCGTTGCCATTTTTGATACAAGTGAGAAGAAAAGAGGCCCAAGTTGGTGTGATCGTATACTGTATAGATCCAAGGCGGACCGCGAGAAATACGAGAAAGAAGTTTTGGAAGCCGAGAAATCACGGAAGAAAGATGAAGAGATGCAAACTCGAGGGATAGACAAGGCGGCTGACGATGAAAACGTCTTGTTCGATTATAACCCTGACGAGGATGGAGAAGAAGAGCCAACAGACGTTCATGAGCGCGCTTCACAGCGCGCTTTGGAAATTGTCGGAGGACAGCCAGATCTTTCTGAGGAGAGGGTCAAGTTAATACACTACACCTCGCATCAGGGTGTCATGTCCTCTGATCACAAACCTTTGGACGCAGCATTCGTAGTTACATATGATGCAGTGATTCCAGACTTGAGGCGGCGTGTCTATCAAGAGGTCGCAAAAGAATTAGACAGGGCCGAGAATGAAGCACGGCCTGAAGTAACGGTGGTTGTCGATCCACACATGGAAGAGGATGTGGAATCGATCCACGATGTAGCTCACGATCAGAACGCGATTTACTTTGGCGGGGTAGCGTTTGGTGTCCCGATAAGCAAGAATGTGACGATTGCAAATACAGGGAGCGTACATGCTACATTCTATTTCACGTCAAAGGCCTTGATAGGCGAATGTACATTGGAAACAAAAGAGGCCCGGAGTGAACAGCAAGCTTGGATGGATATCCATGTGGAATGGCTGTCGGACGATAAGAGAACGGAGGATAAGAAGGAACGGCGCCAAAAGACATATACATTCGCACCGGGAGATTCGGCAGTTGCTGAAGTGATTGTACATGTTAAAGATCTAGAACTTGTGCGCTGCTTGAACGCAGGCAAAGTCAAGATTGAAGATATTCTGGTGCTTCGCGTGCTAGAAGGCAGGGATCATTTCATTCCAGTATACGGAAGATGGCTACCGACCTGCTTTGGTCGATCACTAGAGGAATTGACACACATTCCTGAAGCAGGTGTTCGCAGTCTTGGATTCCCGACTTCGTTAGAGACTAGAAAGGCTAAGAGCACTGTTCGGTTATCAGCTCCTCGGGAGTTGTTCCGTCTTACAGAAGCGATTTCACGTCTGACTGAGCAAGCAGTCGCTGAGTGGAGCATGATCAAGGGGGACACTCCAGATGAGACACCGCCTTGGTTGCATGAAGTCGGCGGACTTAGTTGGCCGTTTGGTCGTGCTTCTTGGACGCTTAAAGATCCTGACCAGAGAGCACCTTTACTATTTGCTGTCCGCGAAGCTCTCGATATTGGTGCTTCATTGGGTACCATTTTTCCACCTGAGTTATCTTCATTGCCGCGGTTAGAAATCCTTGCTGAAACGCTCGTTTTCTTCTTACAAACTCTCAATGATGGGATCATCAAAGCCGAAACATGGAAAACCATGGAGCAGCAGTTGCTAGCGCGCGAGAGATCAAAAGACCCATGGCGTTCTCCTGAAGACATTCAGTCATGGGTACTAGACAGCCTTGCGTCGTCCCCAGCCCATAGCGTATCCTTCACTTTTTTGACCTTCATGTTGAATCAAATCATCAACGAAATCGCCCCAGCATCAGACCCATCAGCTTTACCTCCCATGCTCCAACCACCGCCACCCCCAACACCTACCGACTCGAAAACCTCGCCGGAGAAAATCACACCTAACATCTCGTCTCCCAGCCGTCGAAAACGAACCTTGACCCTTAACTCTACAGACTCATCCAACAGAGACACAAGCCAGGAATATTCTGGGCACGGTGCAACCCTGATCAACCCAGTCGATGAAAGACGCAAGGAAGTAGAAATGACATTATCGAGTTTATTTTCAGGATTGATGATATCGCCTTCTGTCCCGGCACCTTCCAAAGACAAAGAGCGCCGGGCATGGGAGGAAAGGAAGAGACTTGTCGTCGAGGCATTTTTGCAGCCTGTTGTTACGCCTAATGTGGAACAAAGGGTTGATTAGAGTAGAACGGGTGGGCTGTGTGTTGAAATTTAGAGGAGATATAATGAAGATGACCGGAGTTGAGAGATCCAAGGGCTTGGTTCACTTGTTTGTTCGCCAATGTGTTATAAGATTCCTTTCGTTTTCCCTTTTGATACGTACATTATTTAATATGTCTATATATACATTATTTACCGAGATAACCGAGCAGTAAATCGATGTCCAAGAGAGGTCTCATGAACCCTTCTTCCCCGGCCGAATCCCGGCAACAACAGCACCTTGCGGAGGACTACTCAAAAACCTCCGATCAGACATCGACGACCTCTGCACCTGCTTCCCTTTAATAATTCTACGCCTCCGTTTCCCGCGTCCTACAAAAGCCGAAACATTCTGCAAACAAATGGACGCCACTTTCCCCGGCAACGAAATGAGTTGCATAAACATTCTGACCGGCACAACCACAACAGCAGCCATCCAATCCAGCAAGACAAACGCAAAACTTTGCCGATGATCTGATGCTGATCGTTGCGCTGCAGCTGCCAGCGCAATTGCATCCTGAACTTGTGCGTCGAGTTGATTCATTCGTGTCTCGGTCTGAAATGCCATTAGGGCCGTCTTCTTCTCATATCGTCGTACTGCACGGTTGAGGGCGTCTAGTTCGGGTTGGATACTCTGTCGAACTTCGAGAATGATTTGTGCGAGTATTTCTGGTTTCACCGTCTCGCCTGCAGTTTGCTTCGAGTCTTGCCCTGTTGTCGTCGCAGCTTGATTAGCAACATGCGCCTCTAGATCCTCCAATCGCGCAGAAAGATCCAGAATCTTGTTATGATCAGTTTCTCTATCTTCGTCCTCCTCCTCGGCAGCTGCGGCTACCACGCGCTGTAAATAAATCGTACGACCCTGCACCATCCGCAACAAGTGCGCAAAGGGGCGTATCTCAGCCGCAAGGAGGAAAATAGTCAAATTATAATTCGACACCAGACCTTCCGAAGGACGCGATAGCGCGCCGCGAATACCGTGTAGAAGCCATGCACCGATCAAGGGAAATACGAAGCAGGATATCAGAGCTACGAGTTCGTGGATGTGAAGCTCTTTGATGGCTGTGTGGCTGACCTGTTCGATCTTCTTTCGCTCTGTTTTTTTGTGTTTATCTTCTCTGTCTTCGTCATCATCGTCATCTTCATCTTCCTCCTCGGCTATTGTCCCATCATCATCACTTTGCAAGGGTTCCGGAAGCGGCTGACGAATCTCCTGAGCTGAGCGATACCAATCCCTTCCATATCTTATCAACATCAAATCTAAAGTACTCATGGTAAGGGAGAACGTACCAGGGCAACCTAACGGACCAGTTTAAAAAAACAGCCGCCAAAATCAACAACGTCGCATCCGTCACAAAGGCACTACCATTATCGAAAATCATGCCGCCCACAGCCGGCAACAATGCCAGCGCCAATGGCGCAGATTGCCAATGCGAATCATGATGTGTTTCAATACGAGGATTTACTGCTGCAGCCTTTGCGCGCGGAAAGAGTAAATCATCCGTGGAATCGCGAATAGACTGTCGTGCCTCGGAAACGGTGTCTGAAATTGCGGAGTTGCGTCGATATTTTGATGGGCTGGCTTCGGCAAAGGTAGCTGCTCGTCCGAGGGGCCGTTGGCGCAAGTTCGCTGGGCTAAGGGAGTTGAGGTTTGCGCCGGATTGGAGTGAGGCGTGTTGGTCTGCCATTGTGCTTAGGCTCTGGAGAGTAGCACAGACGTCATGCAACGAATGCGGGGAGAAAGTTCAAAACAAAAAGTGTACGATAGATAAGAGAATGGTCAGGACATGATATACGTAGTATATAGAATTATCCCGGTACTTAATCAAAGCAGGAAAGAGACAACGACAGAACGGTAATGAGGAGCGTTGCAAGAAGAGGAGAACGATGAGGAAGAACAACCTCGGCGATCTTCATCGTCATCATCAATACGCAACTCCATACAACGCTAGCAGAGCCCCGTATTTTCACTGTGGTTCTCTCCACACAACGATCGCCCGATCGTATTGATCGTGGTATCAACAATACATCAATACAATGCTTATACAACGATTATTAAACATAGTATTAACATTATTTAAACTACTATTATATACTCTCATGCTAGACGTCAACTGACCGAAAGTCTACGAAATTCATCACTTTTGTCATCTCTTCATCTTCGTCATGGACTATTTATTTACTTTCCGATTTGCTGCAGCCTGCATCCGCCGCATCGCTTCACGATGAAGATCCTGCATATCCCCCCGGCGCATCCGCTCAGCGATCGAATTATGCAGATTCTCGGACGCTTGTAGACGTTGATGTCTTGCTATTTGCGCTTTTCGCTGCTGTTCCATCAATTCGGTTTGAGCATGGTCAACATCCAATAACGGCTTGTGCTTGGATAAGTCTTCTTGAAGCGATTCCCGCCATGCAGCCATGGTGGATACCTTGGGTTTGCTGAGCTCTCGTGATTCTCGTGACAGTCGAGCGCCAATTAAAGGGGGTATATCGACTGGTGATCTTCGTACATCTGTATCCATACCCAGAATAGGCGAGATAGGCGAGATAGGCGATATGGCTCTTTGCTGCAGTAGGGCACGTCGGTGTGTCAAAGGCATATCGTCCTCTTCAACCATGCTCAATTGACTGTCAGGGCGTGATCGATAGCCTTCCTCTAGCGACTGTCTCGACTTGTTTCGTGGGGCCCAGGCGTCTTGCGTCAATGACACCGACGAAAGGCGTGCCTGGATTAGTCTCTCCCGTTGCGCCATCAAAGAATATGGTTCCCCTTCCGTACCTTGACCATGAGTAGAGTTTCGAGCTGGATTCTGAAGTGAAGATTGCGCTGCCACTGTGCTTAGCAATGGACTCGAAACACTGCGCAGGCCATTTGGTATAATTCTTGCAGGCGAACGATTCGCAATAGGCAGAGTTAGGGTCGATTCTGAGGTAACCACTTCAGGGGAAAATGTAGTTGGTGGTGTCTTCACATTTATCGGCTGCTCGTAGATTGATTGCCTTGGACTGACGACACGAGCTGACTGTCCGGAGATGCTTGATGTTGATCGTTCGGCCGTGTTATATACGACTTCCTCCGGAGGAGGCAATGCACTTGCCTCAATCAAAGGTGGCGGCGAAGCGGTCAGTGCTGTTTGTTTCAGTTGCTCCACGTTCAACGGCGCAGCTACTTCTATTAGTTCCGGCGAGATTGGACGCTCTGTATCCGCGAGATTTTCGAGTGGCTCGGGKACAGGAGCATCCGCATGAGACAAATGTTTCGCCCATTCATTTGTGCGGTAAGACATGACAACGGGGGAGACGTGGCTGGGGATTTTCTTGACAATATCGGATGTGAGATCCTCCTTTTTACCCGAGCTGGATTTTGATTTCGGAATGGACAAAGGAGCAACAAGAATTTCGGCTTTCTCCTCCTTTGTATTGGCTTGTGTGGGCTTTGAAGTAGAATCTGTCATTTGAACCAGAGATGGAGCTTCGAATTTTGAAAGAATACAGGTGGCGCCGTCAACAGTATGTCGACGTTTATCGGTCACTATCCCTAAACCGGTGTCTTCTGTACCATTAGTCGATGCTGTGTCTTTCGTTGATGGAACCTTCTCTGTTTGGTCATCAAGTCGACCTACACTAGACTTGGCGTCCAACGGATTTGTAGCTTCTTCAGTAACAGGCGGGGGTGGATTTATAACAGCTGTTTCTGTTGAGCATGCAGCGTCCTGCAACGTCTTGTCGTTACTTTCGTTGTCTAACCGGTCGGTGTCAGGCAATTCCAAATCGTCAATATCCACGCTTTGGGCATCTCCCAAATCCGAGCCATCCTCACTATCTTCGATTGTCTTATCCGAGTATGTCGAGCTTGCCGGAGGAATAGGAATAAGCATCTCATCCGAGTCTGATTGCAAACGACTCCTTCTCTTGTTTGCGCTCTGCCTTTGTGATAAGCGTCTGAGCAGAGACACGGCTGACAGTCTTTTTGATGTACTGACAGAAGCCGTATCAATATCGTCAATGATAACTTGAATGGAATGTGCATCACCATCGCCAGTAACAGGTCTACTTCCAGGATTTGGGACTCGGAAAGGAAGAGGGGTCACAGGCGGAGGATGTGGCGCCGATAAAACTGCTGTCTCGTCTTGGTTTTTCGCTTTGGGTTCATCATTCGCACAGGTACTATCTGCATCAGGATTTTGTGATGCTTCGACTTTGTCTTGCTCAGCAGTAGCCTCCTTTTCGGCATCATCGCTCTTCTGGTTATCCTCCTGGGCTATACCGTGGTTCTCTGTCATGTCAAGAGGCGTAGCAGGAAGGTCAACCATTTCCACCGAGTTATCAGGGGCTTCCACCAATTCCACTGGCGCTGTTTGGGGTTGAGTCTCTACAGCAGGTGTTTGAGTTGTCGTAGGATTGCCTTTATCGCCATATATTGCTTCCCAACGGACCAAATCGTTCTCTTTCTTCTCCTCGATTGCCCGGCCCAATTCGACCTCAGCTTCATCTTTCTTTCTCCTTTCTTCCGCTAACGCCTCTTCTTGTTTATTTCGTCTCTCCCTGATCAGTTTCCAGAGCTTGAATTGGGATAGTAATCCAAGCAAACAGACAACAACAGTGACTGCCAATTCAACGCGAATACCTCGAGTCACGGGGTAGGTCGATGTACCGAACGGGAAAAGGTTATCATTCAGTCCTAAAAGTATTCAATTAGCCAACCTATCTGATTCAGGCCAATTGTTTTTTTGAGCATACCCCAGATATACAGCCAAAACTCCTTCCATCCTGCTCGACTGAAACAATCGATTCCCAGCACTGCGATGCTGCTACCGGCAAATGCAGTCGAGACTATCAGTCCATAAGGCCTGGTGTAAGAACTGAATGATAGAGCATAAAAAGCGACACAGAAAGCACCAATAAAGGCTCCTCTGGTATCGGAATCGGCCAAAAGCCCTCCCCTTTTCAGCGAAAGGAGCCACATGCTAACGCAGAATCCGCCTAATAAACAGCCAAGACCCTCTGTCAACTCCTTGAAAATGAGAGATAATGCGCCGAAAATAAGGCCGGTCAGAAAAGCAGCAACAAAATATGCTCCTTGTATAGCATTCGAAACCGGAGGACTCATGACGTATTCTATCAGGACCTGATAGTTGATTAGTAGGGCCAAGCACATTAGCAGCGGGTCACTTACAGTAACTGAAAGACTCGAAAGAAAAGCAGTGGATAAAAAGACGTGAAGCCTACTCCGTATGAGCTTATACCCAAAATATCAAGCTAGCGGTTGACTTACCACTGATTCTTGATCCCAATGATATTATACGCCAGCCCTGTTATCATCAAAACCACTCCGGTGATGCCTATTGATGGTGTGATTGTAGGCTGAATAGGTAGGGCATTGACATCCAAGGTTCCTGAATTGGTTAGAATGGGTTGCTTTTTTTGTCGAGCTATGGGGTTTCACTGACCATTGACTGTGTTCGGTAGCGTGGGCTCCAATGTTGGCTGAGGATTCGATATATCAGTATGGATATCTATCATTGTCGTCGACGCCGTCACAGAAACATTTGGCGAATCTGTATCTGAAGGGCCTGTTGCTGTTGAAATAGAACCGGTTGTTTGCTTCGTGGGCTGTGCATTTTGTAGGCTTGATGTAGTGAGAACATCTTGCCTGCGGTGAACAGCGGCGTCTGCAGCAATGCCGAAGAGGACGCAAAGACAGATGCTCAAAACACGATGACAATGCATGGTGCAAGATGCAACCGGGCAGTGTAAAGGCGGATGGAACGCGTCTAGGTTGTTGATAGGAGACTCCTAAACTTATCCTTGACGTAGAATACACGAAGAAGTAGACGGTAGCCCATAAATGGCACGTTCACTGAAGCGATGGCCCAGGGTAAGGGGAGGTCTTTCAATGCGTAACGTACAGACTCAAAAGAAATTTAGACAAGGGACGAAATTGACCGACACAAGATTTGTGCATTGTACTAGTATAGGCACATGATACTAGGTCAATATGCCCTGCACGACATCAGAGTCCAGCCCAGCCATGGGCTTTGCTCGGTAACTTATCATTGATTAGTCCCAGAGATCATTCGACCAGGAGGGGCACTGCTTGGACAAATGTATCCAATCTCAAGCAAGGGGAGAAAGCGTCCAAATACATGACGTGTAGGACCGGGGTAAAACCACCCATCAGCGCTCGATATTTGTCAGGTCTGGCAAATAGCAAATCGGCTCTTCTGGAAAAGGAGCATGGTACGTCGCGGCGGAGTGTTTAGATGGGAATACTGTAGCACCGATCGAATGATGCAGCGAGAATTGCATGATTGCGTGTTCGTGATAGGTAGTACGCCGTGTGTTCGGGCAAGGGATTTGCTGCATCGATAATGTGATCAGTCCCAAATGAAATGAACTAATCGAGCAGCCCAGCCAATTCAGCACCGCCAAGAGCCACAGCAGCAAACTTGAGGCGCCATTTCACAATGKCCAATGCTCTCGGAGAGTACTCTGGAGAGCCAAGGCTTTAATGAAGGTCAATCTCTGCCAATAAGATACATGTCACATCGCAAGTCAGATTATGATTACCTCTCCTGGGGCTCTCTAAAGGTCAGACTATTGGACATGCGGATCGATGTCTGGAATGATACGATATGAAGAGAATTGGGTAGTAAAAGAAAGAGATGAGGTTGAGGGGAGCTTGAGACAAGAGCCGTTCCTGACTAGTGGCTTGGGGCCTGAGCATCTCCCCAGCTTGACAAACAAGCGATTGGTCCCTGATCTACTTGTAAATGAATTGAATGATAGTTGACAATCTACTTCTGTCCTGCACAGTTCGTCCGGATTGAGTGAGGCTGATTAATCCATGTAACAAACTCGTTCCACGGGTTCTTTGCACCGAAATCAGGTCGACAGTCAAGAAGATCGGATCAAATAGTCTCGATATGGCCCTCGGGTTAGAGTCCTAGTCCACTGACCGCAATGTTGATATCATACCTATTCTGTAGGCTCTATATAGTCAGCTTCGAGCGATCAATCTACCTGAAGGACTCAAGATGCTCTTCGCAGCGCATGTGCGCTGTCAGTTGGCGGTGTATTGGACGGCAATTGATCTCCATTCTCAGCTCTGAACTGTCGTTATCAGTCGAATGTACTGCAATGCACAGCCGTCATCCTGATTAATCGATCATGGCAGCAAGGGTGAGTGGGCGACACTCACGAAAAGGAGATGGAAGGAGAGGACCAAGGCGGCGTGATAAAAAGCAAGAGAGCCAATCACATCACGTGATGCGCCGACCGATCGCGTGTCGACGCGGTCAGCTAACTCCGCCCGAAACGGCAAGATGGCATTACCTCCTTAAAATCGTCACCGCATTAGTGCTCAATGCATCAAGAGTTTGCGATCCATCAGCCAGACAGCCCACCAACAAGAACTCCGAATCAGACAAATACTTGTCCACCAACAGTCCACAAGTGCCTCTCATAACACAATGCAGGCCATCCGATCCTCTCTCCGCACCCGCGCAGCCGTCGCAGCTGCTCGTTCCTTCAGCACATCGCCCACCCACTCCGTCGCACGCCTCATTGTCACCGGTCGTTTAGCTGCCGAGCCTGAGATCCAGGCCACATCCACCGGTCAAGATGTCGTCAAGTACGTCGTCGGAACCTCATATGGACCCAAGGACAACCGTCAAACAAGCTGGTTCCGTATTGCGAGCTTCCAGCCCGAGGGTCCCAGTCGCGACCATCTCTTGAGTCTTCAGAAGGGGTGCGTGCTACCTCTTTCAGCTGATGCATAAATTCTCAAATGCTAATCAGTGGTGTTCTCGATATACAGAACCCTAGTCTACGTCGAAGGTGATGCCAGCGTGCGTGTCTACGAAGACGCCGAGGGCAAGAAACAATCCAGCTTGAACATTGTGCAACGTTCGTCTATCCCCTGTTCTCGATTTCTTGGTAGCAAACACATAGCTGACTTGTTCATATACAGGAACACTCGAAGTCCTCAAGCGTCCCCAAACTGGCAACGAGGCCGGCAGCGAGGGAACTCAGTAAAGTGATTGTTACGATATATGGCCAACATTGTCAAATCTCACCTCGCGAACATTTTGTGGGGAAAGTAATTTTTGAGACACAGCTTCTATCTATGTGTCATTCATACCAACATTTGTTTTTTTATGTACGAAGTAGTTGATTAAGACGATGATGTGTGTTATAGTTATACCCTTTGAAAACTTTTTGGTGTATTTTGGATGATAGACAGTCTATGGTGGTTTGGTGATATATATGACCATTCTCTTCTTTTTATCTCTTTGTTACCTGCTAGAATCGCTGTATGATGACGGATGTTAGTATGTTCAATGTGAATCTTAAATCCTGATGTTAACCCCGTTTAATTGACTATAGCAAAGATAACTACTGTCGTATCGTAGATACATGTGTTTGAAAGCGATGATAAAATGAAAAATGCATCTACATTGTCGTAGACGATTCTTGAGAAATGAAAAAGTGTGGTGTGAGACGAGAAGCGCAATTCTAAACATTACAGTCATTTCTCGTATACATCCTGCCATCGAGAACACACTCTCGAGCAAGTGATTTCATCTCAATGTCTGTACCTTGATACTGTCTTTCAAATCCGTCTGACATGAGAGTATTCGTATGCAACGAGCTGAGAGATGTGTTAATGGTTCCTTTGCTTCTATACCACAGTCAGTAACGTTCGATATACACCACCCAAACAATTGCAGATACATACGCTCGTCTCGACCCCAACCAACAGGAACTCTTTGACCGCAACGAGTCATACCAATTATTACCCTTGTTGTTCTCGCCGGACGATGAGGAAGACACAGATGTAGACTTCCAGCTCGAGAACGACATCGAGAACCCCTTGAGACCAACAACATTAAAGAAGTTGTTGTACATGTTCGCCGCATCTTGTCCCAATCCGAAAAAGATAAAGATGAGCACACTGAAAGCGGGTGAAAGCCAACGATCGAATTTCAGTCTTCCATTGGTTGGCACTTTTGTGATGTGCGAAAGGTTCAGTCCATGTGTTGCCTTCCAGGAGTAAGGGTGGGCGGGCGATAGAGTTTGGATGTTGGTATAAAAGATGTATACTTGCAGGGGCAAGATAAACAGGATCATGAGCAAGGAAAGTCCGAAGAGACGGATGAAGCGTTGTTTGGTTAGGTTGCTTCGAGATGCACCCAGTATCGCGGAGAATTCGGAAGTGTATTTGATAAGGCGGACGATGATGAGAACTGTGAGAGCACGATTAGCTCTTTCAAGAATCAGAAAGCAATATTGAAGGTAATAACTAACTGCAATACCCAGCTGCAGCCATGCAGATGATAAGAGGCCACGCCAAAAACACATAGCTGGGCCAGCTCTCGTCCATAGTAGGATTGCAACCAGCGACAGCAAAGATGTAGTATCGAGTTCCTTGAACGATGAAATGTACTGCCATAGCAAGGACCGGCAACCCGATGCAGAAGAATACATCGATAGCTTTATTACGCAACCTTTCACCTCGAGTCGGGATCAGAGCAGACTTGTTTACGTCCATGACAAGAGCAAGACTGCGAAATATACACAGCAAAGCACCCGGCATACCGACTTCAGTTGCAAGGCTGAGTTTGACTTGGATATCACAGTAGACTGCGCCGTCCCACCAGGAGTTGACGTCATCCGTAGGCCAGATCAGAGCATTGGGGATGTTGACGAGGTCGCCGTACATGACATAGACGACGAGGAAAGCAGCACCCCAGTTGCGGTTTGATGCGTGCCATATCATCGGTGGAATACACAATACCAGGCTCAGAAGTGACAACGCTGGAGCAAGGATTGCTTGCGCAGATCTATGGTAGGATTCCATGATCTCAACGTTGTAGGGTGTTGTTGCTACTTGCTCGTGAGAAGACGAAGCCTTGAGATGATACGTTGATGGTGCCAGCCCAAATCACAAGAATTTTCAGTGGATTTTATTGCATGTAGCACAATCTTAAGGATTATCCCAGGATGAAGAAAGAGAAGATGTCCTCTCTTCTCGTGGAAACTGAGCGGCAACCCAGAAACAGCTTGAATAACACAGCAGCATTATATTGCATAATGATCTGTCAATTCTGCACGAATAACTATTTGGCTCAAAAGATGCGAATATAACCATCCTTCATCAATTAATGTTTGCTGAAGATCGTTGATTTGGCAGGCCGGTAAGCATCAGAACCAACGGATGTGTGTGACTTACCCTTTTTGGGTATCAATAGGGCTTCTATGTGGGGACTCAAAGATGAGGACAACCAGCCTGAAGATTTGTCTGATGCTTGTTCGTATCTAGAGCCAATAGACTCGCGTAATTGAGTGGCATTAATTCAAAAAATTTCGGACGAGGTGAAATGGTTCGCTATAATTCACATTCTAGACTCTTATTTCCAAGCCTCAATATCCTTGCTTGTTTGTCATACGAGAAGCTTCGACGGACGGTCACACTTTCAGATACTTGCACAAAGGTCAATGAACCTTCTCTTTAGAACTGTCCTCAATAATCTTCCTTCACATCATCTATATGCTGCATTAGAATGACAAAAAATTGCTTTTGATTTACCTGCCCCGCGAGAGTCCCAGTACGACTGCTCAATAGCCTTGTTGGTTACACCTTTTCGTCGTCCGCCGAGCTTCAATAAGCCATAGATAAAGAAAATGCGCTCTTTTCATGATGTTGCCCCGATTATTCAATCGAAATTTTTTCATAAGAGCAGCTTGTTGGTTGTTCTGATTGGAGAGGTGTGTCGAGTTAGGGCTACTGGATACTTCTTTCTGCCTGACTTGTAAGGCATCAAAAGCCGACTGGCCTATTCCATATATGGATTAGTGGAAGTAGAAATGCGCTAACCCCCGAAAGACTAGCGCACTGATAGCTTCCTTATCTGCTATGAATTTTTTTTGGCTTCATCGCCCGCACGTCTCAAACGACTGTTTGTTACATCGAAGGAAGAAACCCGTTCTCACCTTCGGAGTTCTCACAATAATGGCGCCAATTAAGCGCAAGGGGACTACCGGAGACGATTCCGCCACAAAAAATCAGAAGCGTGCTCGAGTCAGTTCGGACGCCGCCAAAGCAGAACAGAAATCGAAGCCAGTCAAGGATGCCTCAAAAGAGACAACCACCCGAAAACCAGATACAGCGGTCTCCGTCCTTCGCGATGAAGAGTCATCGTTCCCTCGTGGAGGTGGAAGTGTTCTGACTCCACTTGAGCGCAAGCAAATTCAGATTCAAGCCACTAGAGATGTTCTTTTCGAGCAGAAGCGATCTGGTAAACCGGTCGGAGGATTCGACGATGATACTTCAGACGCCGACGTCGATATGCAAGACGAAGGCGAAAAACCGGCTTCTACTAAGAAATCCCGAAAGTCAAAGAACAAAAAGTCTCGAGACACTGAACAGAAGGCCAAGGAAGGAGTCCGAGTTGAAGGTCTCAGCTTCAAGGTGTGTTTCAATGGTGTCGATGGTTCTCTAAACAGCACTGACATTTCTTCTTGTTCAGCGTTTAACTATAGGAACCATGGTCCTCGGTCAAGTTACTAGCATCAACTCCCATGACATCGGCTTAGCACTCCCCAACAATCTGACAGGCTATGTTCCTCTGACTGCGATCTCGGAAGCATTCGACAAGAAGATTGAAAAGGTTCTGAATGCGGAGGATGAAGATGAGGACTCAGACTCAGAAGAAGACTCTCTCGACCCATCGGATTATTTCTACATTGGACAATATCTGCGCGCCTACGTCACATCGACTGGCAGTAGCTCCACAGACGCTGGTGCTGCCAAAAATAAAAAGAAAATTGAGCTCACACTTGACCCGAGGCAAACCAACTCAGGTTTGGCAGAGTCCGACCTCGTCGAAGGTGCCATGGTTCAAGCTTCTGTCGCCAGTGTAGAAGACCACGGTTGTGTCATGGATATCGGCTTCGGAAAGAAAATGAAGGGCTTCATGGCCTCAACGGATGACTTGAATATCAAAGAAGGTGCCGTGCTTCTCTGTGTTGTTACCGGCGTCAATGCTAGCCGAACAATCTTCCAGCTTTCATCCAAACTACAGACCGCAGCATCGCCCAAGACTGTTCTCAAACTCGCACCAACAATTCAAGCTTATCTTCCTGGAACTACTGCTGAGGTGCTTCTGACATCAGTCACAGAGACAGGATTGGTTGGAAAGATCATGGGTCTACTAGATGTCACAATTGACTTTGTTCATTCAGGAGCGAATTCTGGGTCTGTTAATCTTACCGACAAGTATCAACTTGGTGCAAAGATCAAGGCCAGAATAACATGCACTTTTCCTGCGGCCGAACCATTCAAAGTTGGCGCCTCTATACTGGAGAACGTATTAGACTGGGAGCGTACACCATCTACCCAGAAGAACTCCTCGCCCTCGATTGGAACCATTCTGGACGTCAAAGTCACTACAGTCGAGCCTGGTCTAGGTCTTTACGTAGCGTTCGGCTCTCTCAAGCATCTTGGATTCGTTCACATTTCCAGGGTTACTGATGGGAATGTGGAGACAATATCACCAGAACAGGGCCCATTCAAGACTGGCAGCAAACACAAAGCACGGATCATTGGTCACAACTCTGTGGATAATCTATACTTGCTGTCTTTCGAGAAGAAAGTGATTGAGCAGCCTTATATTCGACTTGAAGATGTTCCCCTGGGTGAAGTCGTCAAAGGAAAGATTGAGAAGTTGCTCATCGGCCCAGAAGGAATTGACGGCCTCATCTTGTCAATCGCAGATGGTATTTCTGGCTTAGTGCCATCAATGCATTTTGCTGATACAGTTTTGCAACACCCCGAGAAAAAGTTCCGCGAAGGCTTGACTGTATCTGCCCGAGTACTATCGGTCAACCTCGAAAAGCGACAGATGCGTCTCACGTTGAAGAAGAGTCTGCTCAATAGCGACTCTGCCATCTGGAAGGACTACAACGACATAGTTCCTGGTAAACAATCCCCTGGAACACTGATTAATATTCAACCAAATGGCGCAACTGTTCAATTCTACGGAACTGTCAGGGCTTTCCTGCCAGTCTCTGAAATGAGTGAGGCATATATAAAAGACCCATCTCAACACTTCAGAAGGGGCCAAGTCGTCAACGTTCACGCAATTAGTGTAGATACCGCTGCGGAAAAACTCGTTGTTTCTTGCAAAGATCCTTCAACATCTTCTGAGGCTTACAGAGAGGCTTTTGGTGAAATTCGTCCAGGAGTTCTAGTCACCGGTACCGTCTTCGAGAAATCAAGCGACGACTTACTCTTGAAACTTGATAAATATGGCGTGACAGCCCGACTTAACGCTGTTCACCTGGTTGATGGTGACGCTGCGAAAGTTGCATCCGCTTTTGCCAAGGTCCGAGTCGGTCAGAAGCTGTCAGATCTGTTGGTTCTAGAAGCTAAAAGAGTTCACCGGTTGATCAAAGTCACACACAAATCAAGTCTCAGGAAGGCACTCAAAAAGAATAGTCTTCCAGCGACGTTCGAAGAACTCGAGGTAGGCACAGAAGTAACCGGTTTCGTGAGAGGTACAACATCCCACGGAATCTTCGTGGAGTTCCTTGGTGGACTCAATGGTCTTTTACCTAGACGTCTTGTCGACGACGAACACGCCAACAAGCCTGATTTTGGTTTATATCCATCTCAATCGTTGACTGCAATTGTTCATCAGATCGACGAGGACAACCAACGCTTCACGTTAACCATGCGCCCGTTAGAGTTGCCTACAGCTAGCCGAAAAGAACAGTCGAAAGAAAAACCTCTTCCTGACGATGAAAATCTAGGCAACCCAGTCGACCAAAGCATTCACACAGCCGCCGATCTCACGGTCGGAAAAGTCACGAAAGCTAGGATCGCATCCGTCAAGGATACACAAATCAATGTTGTACTAGCGGATAATCTTCAAGGGCGTATTGACGTCTCGGAGGTTTTCGACAAATGGGACGACATCAAGGATCGCAAGCAGCCTTTACAAAAATTTCGCGTCAAGGAGGTCCTTCCTGTTCGTATTCTCGGATTGCACGACGCCCGCAGCCATAGATTCCTGCCAATCAGCCACCGAACCAGCAAGCACCCTGTATATGAGTTGTCAGCAAAGCCTAGCTTCATCACTGCAGCTGAACCCAAGCCACTGACTCTCGAGCAAGTCAAAGTTGGCTCATCCATGATCGGTTTTGTCAACAATATTGCCGACGACTATCTTTGGGTCAGCATCTCACCCAATGTTCGTGGCCGAGTGCGAGCTATTGATCTCAGTGACGATCTTTCCACCTTGGCTGATCTGGGAAGCAACTACCCGGTCGGATCTGCTTTGAAAGTGCGTGTCACAGGTGTCGATCTGGATAAGGGTCACTTGGATCTTTCCGTCAAGTCGGGGTCTGCCCGAGAGCTTTCGTTTGACAAGCTTTCGAAGGGCATGATTCTTCCTGGAAGAGTCACAAAGGTTACCGATAAACAGATCATCATGCAGCTTAGCGACACCCTGGTCGGAGCCGTCAACCTTACAGACATGGCTGATGATTATTCTAAAATCGATACAAGTATCTACAAGAAAAACGAAATCCTTCGTGCTTGCATCGTCGACATTGAAAAATCGAATAAGAAGATATTTTTGTCACTGCGTCCGTCCAAGATTTTGAGCTCAACATTGCCTGTGCGGGATCGGGAGATTACGTCCATGGACCAGCTGAAGCCCAACGACGTCGTCAGGGGTTTCGTGCGCCGCGTTGCAGACAATGGCCTCTTTGTGACTTTGGGCCATAATGTTTCGGCATACGTCCGTATCTCCGACTTGTCTGATTCTTTCCTGAAGGAGTGGAAGGATGAATTTCAGACAGACCAGCTGGTCAAGGGTAAGGTCGTCCTAGTTGATCTAGAGAACAAGAGGTTGCAGTTGAGTTTGAAAGAATCTGTCTTAGATCCAAACTACAAGACGCCAATAACTATTCGTGACCTGAAAGTTGGTCAAATTGTCACAGGAAAAGTGAGAAAAGTAGAGGATTTCGGTGCATTCATTGTAATCGATGGCTCTGCTAATGTTAGCGGTCTCTGCCACCGTAGCCAAATGGCTGAGCAGACTGTGGAGGACGCTAGAAAATTATTCGAGGCTGGGGATATCGTGAAGGCCAAGATTTTGAAGATTGATTCAAATCAAGAAAAGATATCTTTCGGTCTCAAGGCATCCTACTTTGGGGATGAAGAAGGCTCGGATAGTGAAGATGATGAAGATCTCTCAATGGACGAGGCTGGAGGCGTTGAGCTTGACAGTGATGATGACAGCGCTGAAGATATGTCTATGGGTGGTGTTAATATCGAAGACGGCAGTGAAGATGAATCCAAATCAAGTGACGACGACGACGACGACGACGACGACGATGAAATTGCATTAGCAACAATTAAACGAACACAGAGCGACAAGGGAGGACTTGATGTCGGCGGCTTCGATTGGACAGGCGATGCCGAACACTCAAGCACATCGAAAATCGCTGATCGTCGAGCCGCTGGCGAAGATGCCTCTGGCAAGAAGAAACGCATCCGCAAGCCAGAGATCCAAGTTGACCAAACTGGTGATCTTGACGCTCGCGGTCCGCAATCTGTAGCTGATTATGAACGACTCTTGCTCGGTGAGCCTGACTCTTCACTGTTGTGGCTTCAATACATGGCATTCCAACTGGAACTCGGCGAGGTGGACAAAGCAAGAGGAATCGGTCAACGTGCCATTCGTTCAATCAGTATAGGTCAAGATACAGAGAAGCTCAACATTTGGGTGGCATTGCTCAATCTTGAAAACACATATGGCACGGAGGACAGCCTCGAAGAAGTTTTTAAGAACGCTTGCCAATATAACGATACACAAGAGATCTACGAGCGCTTGATCAGCATTTACATTCAGTCCGGAAAGAACGAGGTATGTTATTTGACTTTCAAATTTCATTTTGGCGGTAACTAATCAACTTTTTGTAGAAAGCCGATGAGCTGTTCCAAAMTGCGCTAAAGAAGAAAGTCTATTCTGGACAAAAGTTCTTCATCAACTACGCAACCTTCCTCTTCGATACTTTGGCAAGCCCCGAGCGTGGCCGTGACCTTCTTCCACGAGCCATGCAGTCCTTACCCTCCAATACCCATATCGACACCACCTGCAAGTTCATCCAACTCGAGTTCCGATCGCCGAACGGTGACGTCGAGCGCGGCCGTACTCTTTTCGAAGGTCTTCTTTCCTCATTTCCCAAGCGTACCGACCTGTGGAACATCTTGCTTGATCTAGAAATCAAACAAGGCGACGCCGACCAAGTCCGAAGTGTCTTCCAGCGTGTTCTGGGTATCAGCGCTATCCCCAAGACACAGTCCAAGAAGAAGGGCGCCATTCCTCTGCCCGCCTCAACAGAAACTCAGAAGAAGCTGAAGCCTAAGAAAGCCCGTTTCTTCTTCAAGAAGTGGCTCGATTTCGAGGAGAAACTCGCCGCCACTGATGATGGCAATGAGAAGATGGTAGAGGAGGTCAAGGCTAGAGCAGCTGATTATGTGAACTCATTGCAGGAGTAGATTCCCTTATAATGAAAAGTGTTTTATGCGTTTTTTGACTGTTACATATATCTCAGATCATTTTGGCGTTTTAAATGGATGTACATATCATTGAAAGCATTTGTGAAGATCATGTGTCATCTACGTGGACTGTGGAAAAATAATAGTGTGCTCTATATACAGACATCATCCTCTTCACAGGTATGATTTACTGCCCCCTCTTTGCAGCCATCAATCGCCTATACTCCTCAACGATACTCTTCCGCTCTTCAGCAAGCTCCTCTCTCCTCCTCAAACTTCCCGCCGCAGTGGGAATATTAGCAACATCGACTTCAGCACCACCAACACCTCGTCGCACCCTAAAGATCTCACGCGGTTTAGCCAACGACTCTGGCGGCGCTTGCACGACCTCTAGCGGGTTGAGGGGTTTCGCTGCTCTTTCACGCGTGTTGAGTTTCGCCCAAGGGTCGTCATCGTCATCCTCAACATCGTCCACGTCGTCATCATCGTCTACCTTCTTCTTCCCCTTCTTTTTCTTCTTCAGCTGGGCCTTCTTCTTCTTAACAACAACTCCAGCTTCAGCCTGCGCCTCCCTCCACATTTCTTCGATTTCCTCATTCTCAGCCTCCCTCAGTTCCCTCTCTTCAGCTTCCTTGGCGCTAATTCGAGCTTCTTCTTCTCTCCATCCCTGCTGCAGTTTGCGCAGATGTTTCTCATGTTTCGTCATACGCTCTTCGCGAATTTTGGGGAGGTTTTCAGATTGGCCTGTTCGTTGAGATTTTTTCATTGCAGATAGAGGCATTGCCTGATCGACTCGAGCCGCAAAATCGGATAATTTCTCTCCGGGGAGAATTTTGAGGGCTGGTGCATCTTCTAACGGTTTGGATGCCGTCGGTTTGGATTTAGACTCAGTAGCCCCATCCTTGTCTTCACCGCGCTTCCGCTTCTTATTTGGCTTTTTGTCATTACCGTCATCTAGACCCGAGGGTGTCTTGCCGACTTGTTGGAAGCGCATCAGGCGCGCAAAGGCGCGCGGTGTGTCGTCCGCCCATTTTTTCGTGCCTTTTGACTGCTTCTCGTGCTTTTTGGTATCGGTTTTCTTTGAAGGTTTGGGGGACTGTTTGGTTTTATGGACTGGCAGTGGTTTTGCTATGGTGGTGGGCGGGAGGTCGTAGGTCCTGTAAGAACAGTAGGAGTTAGCAGACTTGAAATATAGATTCAGTAATTTGAATTTAGCTCAGACTTACGCCTCATCTTTTTGACGTCTTTTGTGTTTGTGAGGCATCTTGAATACGCAGGTATCGTGTTCGCGGTCAAAAGGTGAGGTGCTGTCTTTGGGAGAAAATTCTATGTTGCTCTCTTATCGCGATAAGGCCGGACTGTTCCTAACTGCTTATCGTTCCGATAACAACCTGGGCTTGGTTAGGGTAACAAGCATATTGTGAGTTCGTCATGATCATTCTAATGTGGAAGTTCAAGCCGATTCTAAAGTTTATCATTGGTGGATTGGAAAATTAAATAGCTTGGAGTTTTACCAAGATCGTGATGCACCTCGCTCAAGACAGCCATGTGAATATATCTCGCTTCGTGCTATATGTTCTCGGCGACTGAAGCTGAAATTGATGAGGACTTCATTGCTCAGCTATGAACTGGTATGTACACTTTGACTACATCCTAGATGCAGAACAGGGCCTCCTCTCCAAACTCTCGGGCTATGCTTCCTTCTTCGCGAATCACGCTTCCGATCCATTCCCGAGCAGCTTCGAGATCCTTCGCTCCAAACTTTACCAGGACGAACCCTGCCCGAACGCGAGCAGCTGTCCAGGTGACTTTGTCTTGAATACTGGAAGGCTCTGCAGTCGTTACAGAAGACCAATTGCGGCCACCAATGCGCGGCTGTGAGGTAAATGTTTCCATAAAGAACGATCCCAGCCGATCAAACATCGGACCGTAAAGAATCAATGTGCCTAGCACACCATGTGGGTGTGTCCTCTCGCGGACGAGCCCGCTTGGTTGGATGTTGGTCTGATTCTGTGGCCTGACGGCTGCTTCTTCATCCAATACTAGAGAGTCGCGCAGTAACAAACGTCGTTTTCCCGTAGTCTTATCTTCAGACCATACCTCGTTGCGCCCTTTCCATATTTGAAAGTCCCAATTTTCGCCGCGCGCGCTTCGACCTTGTGTCACCCAGTCAAGAACACATAGACTGCTCCTGTCCAGTTCGGTTTGAGATCCATCCACAGTGAACACCTGAATCTGCTCATATCGACTATCCTTGAATGGCGCCGATGGATCGACCAGATAGCAGAGACCAGCCTTGCTCCCTATATGTACATCCAAGGTTTGGCGGCTCATATCACCATCCAACACCGTAAGTATGCCCGAGGCCCTTTCTTTCGGTGGGGTTTTGTAGATTTTGGTGCTTCCTTGGGGGGTAGTTACTACCAAGCGGGATCGGGGCTCTAATGTGATTGAAACATCGATATGGTCACCAGGAAGTAGGCCACCACCGTATGTCAACAAATATAAATGGACTGGCCTTGTAGCACCTGCTCCAGTGACAGAATCATTGGGAGTAAAGCCTGGAATCCGTGACAGCAGTTTGAGAGGATACTTGTATGTTAGGGTCGTCAATGTTGGAATAGATGGCGGCAGTATCGAGAGCACGACCTTGCCTTTGCCGGGACTCGCGACAGTAGCTGCAAACGGTGACCTGAACTCCATATTTATTTGCTTCCTCCAGCTAGATCTGACTATGCCCTCTGAGAAAATCGAAGTAGATAGAGCCGAAGGCCTCTAAAAATTCGTGGCGCGGTTATGGCGTTTGATAAGATCACATTCATGACTATCTCTTCAAGTCATGGCTTGTAGTCAGTGGATGTAACACTAACACCGCCGCATTCATTCCATTGTACGTCTACCGTACGTTACGCAAATGCA
This sequence comes from Talaromyces amestolkiae, assembly GCF_001896365.1. Taxonomy (NCBI): domain Eukaryota; kingdom Fungi; phylum Ascomycota; class Eurotiomycetes; order Eurotiales; family Trichocomaceae; genus Talaromyces; species Talaromyces amestolkiae. Next base: position 342,916 of record NW_024468049.1, on the reverse strand, counting down.
GCTGCTTGTGAGAACAAACATTCAAGTCCTCAATCAAACTGGTCTTTGATACCAGATAACGCTAGACCATTTAGGTCACAATATAGGGCTAGGTCAGGTCCAGGTCATATGACGTGGTAGCCTGAGGCCTTTATCGATACGTGTTTCCCGCTAGGCAGAAAAGGGAATGCGCCAACGGGGAAGGAGCGACCCGCCATTCTCGGCCAATCATGTCCACGGAAGTGCGGGCTGCCACTTGCGGTCGCGCGTAAGGAATCATGACCCTTTAGTCCTCTGTCATCGCGAGAATTACAAGCATTTCGACCTCGTGATTTGAAAGACGGAGAATGTCATAAAGGTTGGTGTTGGTGTTCATTTCGCTGCTTTGAAATACTAAATATTTGCAAGTCCGGTATTCATTAATTAACCTAATATTTCCAATTGCCAGTGTTCCTTGCTCAACCAGGTACCGCGTTTCTACCCGTTCGGGACGCGTGCGATTATCCCACTCTCCTCGACACATCCACATCGCCTATTCTAACACCGATTTAAACACCGGCAGCATAACAACTACACTACGAAAGATTCTGGTGCGTCAGAACCCCGATCGCCATGGATTTATCCGACGCCAGATCCTCTGACGCCGAAGAAAACGGCGAATCTTCCAGTCGGCGCAAATCCGGGCGTGCAATTAGGAAACCCCAACTATTCTCACAGGATGTGAGTCTCATCACTAATATACCCGAGAAGAGGAAGCGGTCAATGGCGAACGAGCACGAAGGAGAGAACGACGAAGAGGACGCGGAAGAGTCGGAATCTGAGGACGACCCAGAAGACGACGATCCAGACGAGGAAGAAGAAAGAGAACGCAGACGCACAACACGCAGAGCAGCAACTAGAAAAAAACAAAGCGGAAAACCTAGTTCAAAACCAACACCATCACGCGCCGCGAAGAAAGCAAAAACCAACAGTGCTGGTAAATCACTTGCTATTCGGCCAGCAGCTAATGGCAAGACCAAGAAAGCGGCACCAAAGAGGAGGACCGCTCCGCCAAGACCAATCTTCCATGCTACCTCAGAAGGACTGTTTGGTAAGGAACTCCTTCGATTCTTTTAGGGTACTTGTTTTATCATATTCGTGATGCTAACATCTATGCGTTAGGCGATCTGTTCGAGCACGAAAAAGATACGGATGTCGTGGTAGAGGACTGGTTGTCAGCATACGAAAAAGACCCTGTGGAGGGCATGCGCGTGCTTTTCAATCTGTTCCTCCAGTGTACAGGTGCCGACCTTTCGGTAGATACCGCGGATGTGACAGATGAGGACCACTGGCCACAGCGTATACAAGATCTACAAGAGGCTCATCTCGATACTGAGCCTTCCGACTACCCTCTCACTTCTAAAGACAGACGCTTTCGCAGCTTCCGATCTACGATCGTGGACTTTTGCGACTCCTGGATCGAGAGTCTCCATCGCTCTTCCTTGCTATATAACTCGTTTGCTCCGGGTATGAAGGTGGAGACATGGCTCAATATAATGTCGAGCTCTGGAAATAGAGCCTTCAGGCATACGGCAACTCTATGTTCAATCACGATAGCGAGTGCCTTGTGCGATATTGCTGAAGAGATCGCGACCGCTGTCTCCACCTCTCGCAAACAGTTAGAGAGCGAGAAGAGGAAGAAGCAAGCGAACAAAGGCCGAATTAGCACCATAGAGGATACAATCCAAGAGAACGAAGAGAAGCTGGTAACGATAGAAGAGCTTCTCAAAGAAGCATTTGACACTATGTGGGTTCATCGCTACCGCGACGTTGACTTCAAGATTCGTAGCGAATGTTTCTCTGGATTGGCCCGGTGGATCCAGACACATAGGGAGATGTTCTTCGAACCCCAGTATGTGCGCTATCTCGGTTGGGGCCTCTCGGACTCTGTCACTCAAGTACGTTTCGCTGTTGTCGCGCAGCTTCGCCAGATTTACGAGATCAAGTTTAGTATCGCTACCCTTCGGACTTTCACCGGCCGATTCCTTCGTCGATTAGTCGAGATGGCAATGCGGGATACCGACACCAATGTCCGTGCCTCTACCGTTGAGCTACTAGGCCTGATTAGAAATCAAGGCTTGATGGAAAATACTGAGATCGATCAAGTTGGTCAATTGGTATTCGATGCTGAGCCGCGTATTCGTAAAGCGGCCGGTCGTTTCTTTGCGGCAAATCTCCAGGAGATCTTTGAAACCCACACAGAAGAGATGGCTGAGGATATTGCCGAGACTTTCGGGGAGCAAGAGGACGATGACGATTTTGAGGCCCCTAAGAGATCCTGGATCAAGTATAAATGTCTTGCAGATATACTTCAATCGTACGACGGACAAAGGGACGATCAGGCAATAGAGCGCCAGCGTCTAGGCACTGTTGAGGCACTGTCGGGTGCGCCAGTTGAGTCGCGGTTCTTCCTCGCTACTCAAGCGATCTATGAACACTTGAAAGAGCTTTCACAGTGGCAATCTTTGGCAGGGTATCTTCTCTACGATCACTCCCAGATTTCGGAGTCTCCTCCACAGGATGAGGTTAGCAACGTGCGTCAATTCTTTGCATTAGAAGAGGGCCAAGATAGCATCCTACTTGAGGTATTAGTCTGTGCGGTCAAACTTCGGATACTAGAAATCGCTCGATCGGATATCAACAAGCGGGGACAAAAGATCAAGTCGTTAACAGACAAGATTCCCGAGCTGCAGGAAGAGACGGCACACGACCTTACCCAAATAATCCCACGTTTGTTGAACAAGTTCGGTGCTGTACCCGAAGCAGCTTCGGCAGTCCTACGACTGGAGCATCTCGTCGACTTGGACAAAGTTCAGAACTTACAAAAAGACACAACTTCCTATACCTCCCTTCTCAACGACATAAATCGGCAGTTCCTTACTCACTCTGACCAAGATGTCCTTGCCGAGGCTAGTGTTGCCTTCTTACATGCACGAAGCTCAGATGAGATGAAGGAGGCAATGGAAAACAGAGTCCAGGAGCTATGGGATGACATGATTGACACATTTGGCACGATATCACAAAACCGAGATGTTCAGGCTGGCTCATCAGTTTCCAAGAGTGTTCTAGTCGAACTCTCTAACACCGTCGCAAGAATAGCCAACCTTGCAAGTATCGTTGACTGCACTAGTATTATTGAAACAGTACCAGTCGCCGCAGGCAAGAAACGCAAGCAGAGCTCAGAAGCGCCTTTCAACACCCTCATTCACTTGGTCAAGCGTGGCATTCGCGAGGAAGAGTCAAGCGAGAGGCTTCGAAGTCTCGAAACCGAGACCGTTGTGAACAGCATCAAAACACTGCTTTTCTACTTTATGTGGAAGGTGCAGGCTTTATCGACCGCAGTCAAATCCGGCAGTGCTAAGTACAGCACATCGTATTTTGAGACCTTGGCAAAAAGTCGTGACGTGTTTGCTGCTACTCTGACTGCGGTCATGCAAGCAAGGAAAATTCTCGATGATATACGGTTTTCTGCGGTGACAACTTTCCTGGATTTGCAGACATTGTTTGGTACATTGCGAAACATTGGAATGCATGTCAAAGGTGGTCCAGAAAATGTTGATGAGGATGTTCTTTTCCAAACCCAAGGACTCGCACAGGAAATCATACCCCCAACACAAATCCTCATCTCCAAGTTTCACGATGTGGCTGAACGATCTCTAGCTAAGAGACTGAAGAAAGAGATTCGTACTTCTGTAGAGGATGATGATGGTCTATTGGAATCGGCACAGGACCTCAAGGACTTGCCCTCTGATGACGAGGAAGAGAACGATGAACAAGATGAGGATACTGTTGAAGACGAGTCTGTTGCAACGGAACGACTGCGCGCGACGATATTGGCCGAGCAACGACTATGCGAGCTCACCGGCAAGATTGTTCTAGCCATTACCGGCCGCGTCATAGACAACTCTGGATCACAACGCGGCAAGCTGAAGAAGAAATTGCTCGTGAACAAATCTCTACTGGGTCCCAACTATAAAGAAGTTGTCGCATTCCTGGAAGAACGCAAAGCACGGCCCGCTGCTAGTAGCAAACCCAGCAACAAGCAAGGTGCAGCCGCTGGACTCGCGTCGTCGAAACCCAGTGAGGCTCTAGAGTTAGAAGACGACCCCATCGAAGATGACGCAGATGCGAATGCAGCCGCTGTCGAGGAAGATGAGGACGAAGATCTTCATGCTCGCGGTCTTGTTGAGGAGCACATTGACGATGACGACAATGAAAATAACGAAAAGGAGGGTGAAGGCGAGGATGGGTCCGAGCAAGAAGAGGAAAACGGCGTTGCCGAAGATGGAGAAGAGGAGGAAAACGGCGACGAAAACGAAGACGAGGATGAAATAATGGGCGATTGATTACATTGTTGTCCTTGATTTATTTGTTTTGATTTTGAGTGAATTTCGCAGCAGGGAGTGGCCGGCTTTTTTCTCGTTCTATTTCTTGCTCTTCTTTCTTTTTCTTTGTCGTTTATATTGCTGGTTGTAGGATTCGTGTGGTTTTATCTCCCTTTCCCTTTTTTTCTCTGTGTATAATGATATTCGCTCTCAAAATACCATTGCTTCTGATTTGCTTCTGACTTAGAACAATTGACTACGTACGTTTGCGTTCAGAATTCCCTACTTTCCTTACTCCAGAATAGGCTCCATATGACAAGTTCATCATTACCAGATCATAATTCTAGATTTAATGGGTGACTAATGTTGGCCTCTGTTCTCTTTCACTATCAACGTCAATATAATGATGTACTTTACAAGGGGTTAGAATACATCTAATTTTTATTCTTTTTTTTATTGCTTTTAGTTCTAAATCCACTTGAATGTTCTTGAGCTAACCATCTAGGATGGTTTTTGTTGGGGAGCAATGGTTAGTGGCACGTTTATTTTTCACTTGGGTGAGGGTAGAAGGGGGGGGTGGTTCGATGAGTGAGGACAGATAAGAGGGCCGGAAATTTGAGCATACTCCTAAGACGTGGAAGAATTGATGCGACATAAATTGATAGTTTAGTTGCTAAAATGACATGAGAAGAACGTGGGGTTACATGATTGTGTATCTTACTTATCGTGCTAACATTAGACCATCATAAAAGCAAAGGGATCAGTCCACTTGTAATTGATAGGATGGAGAGAGGAAATAGTATAGGTGGAAGACAAGAGACGAATGAGGAATGCATAAAGGAAGAAACGACCTGGGATAATGTTGTGCCCGAACGCCAAAGGGGTTTGTATGATGGGAGACCGAATGGATTAAATCGGGTAAAAAACTTGGAATCAGGCCTGGACTCAGGGAATAAAATAATGAAGAGTCTTTCGAATTGACTTGGTACTACACTGTAGCAACAAGTTCAATATATGAATTCGGCGTTAGACATAGGAAACGTTCGTGATACCAAAATTCGTTTACATGTCCATAGAGTCGCCACCACCGTTGGCAAAGTTGAAGCCACCAGGTTGTTGTTGGTTGGTACCCAGAGAAAACCCGGTCTGTGTCTGTTGAGGAGCGAGTTCATCAATGTCACCACCAGCTTCATCCTCATCGGAGAAATACTTCTCAATGATGTTGTATGCCTTCATGTAGATTTCTTCGTTGGCGTTGTTCTGACATTCATGGATCTTCTCCATACCACCGGCCTCTTCGATGAAAAGAGCGTAGCGGTTGAGATTACCCTCGCCAGTTTGCGTGGCCTCCTTGTCCATCTCACCAACCTTGAGGATGTTCTCTAGGCCGTCAAGAGCGACTTGAATGATCTTGTTGTCAGGGCAAGCAAGAAGGTCGCACAATGGCTTGATGCAACCTTGAGACACGAGGTAGCGGATCTGGTCTGGCTTTTGCAGTCCACCTGAGGTGGCATTAGAAATGGCCCAGCAAGCTTCCTTGCGAGTCTTGAAATCGCCGTTGGAGAGAAGGTTGACAAGTGGCGGAAGAATGTTTGCGTCAATAACGGCTTGGATCTGCACGGAATTTCCGGCAGTGATGTTGGAAATTGTCCAGCAGGCCTCCTTTCGGATGCCGTCCTTGGTAGAGCCAAGAAGGGAGAGCAATGCAGGCAAGGCGCCACAGTTGATAATGACTTGAGTCTGGACATCATCGCCAGTAACGATGTTGCCAACCGATCGGAGAGCGGGAGTCTGGACGGAGGTAGAAGCATGTGTGAGTAATTCTACCAGACGACGAGGGATTCCAGCTTCAATGACCGCCTGAATCTTGTCGTTGGAGCCGTCAGACAAATATGATATGGCCCAGCAGGCATCAATCAAAACCTCATCATCGAGCATATAAATCAACTTGGCGAGGACAGGGAGGGCCGGGGAGATCTGTAGTATACATTAGTCATAGGTATAACAAGATAATACTAAATTCGGGTGTATGAGAACATACCGTAGCCCAGTCTGGTTGGGGGGTCTTGCCACGGCAAAAGTTGCTGAGGGTCCATGTGGCATTGCGGAGCATGCTCATCTTGCGTCCGTCGCTGATGAGAGCCAAGAGAGGGCGAAGAGCACCTGCAGAAAGAACATAATCACGGCATTGAGGGCTGTCACCAGCGATGTTACCCAAGGCCCAAACAGCTTGTTCCCGTACGTCAGGTTCGGGGCTGCTAAGGAGCTCCACGAAGATTGGGACAGCACCAGCCTCGATGACAACCTGGGTCTGCTGAGCGGAGCCTGAAGCGATATTGGTCAAGGCCCACGCAGCCTCAAATTGTACTAAAGTGTGAGGGGAGCGAAGGAATTCGACAAAACGGCTAACAACGCCGGTCTCGATAACGCGCTCAATGGGAGGATTGCGCTCCTTGGAGAGCAATTTTCTGAATTTGGTGGTGGCTTGGATCTGCTCGTCGATCTGTTCTGAAAATACTCCTTTTACCATCTCGGGGAGTTCGACGTTGAGCTATTGTCAATGAGAATTTTTTGTCAGCACCATTTCATCCATTAGATGACTGCATCGGGAACTGGCGCGGAGTCTGCGGATAATCTCCAAAACACAAAGAACCAAACAAATAGCGACCGGCGGAACGAGAAAATCTCATCTCGTGCCGCATGAGTCTGCAACTTGATGGCTGATGGGATGAAATAAACGACTTACCTCGCCTTCAATGGTGCCACCCTCCTCTTCGTCGCTATCAACACCAACCTGACCACCGATGATGCCGCCATCGCTGGTTTGGATACCTCGCCGCTTAGCAAGATTTTCCTCTCGTTTCTGTTTGCGGATCTCGACTTGTTGTTCCTCACGTCGACGACGGAGCTCATCTGGTTTGAACTGATTCTTGGCCTTGAACTGTGTTCGGCGATGCTCTGGGATATAACGGTCCGCCATGGTGAATGTTCGGGGAGACCAGCTACTGTTTTGTGTGAGTGGGGTAAGATGGGAACAGAAGAGTTGACGCCTGAGAGTGGGAGAGCAAGAGAGTAAAAGAAATAAGAAAAGAGTTTAGAAGTCTGCAAGCCTGACCTTGGGATAAGGACGTCAAAGTAGACCGCAGGGGGAAGAAAAAAAAGAGGTGATTGTTTTGGAGAAAAGTGGAGGGGAAGAAGACAGGAAGTGGTCTGAGAGGAAGAGCAGAGAGGAGGGGGAGGAAGGAGAATAAACTGTTGACGCTTTCAAGGTGGGTTAGTTTGGTTGTGGTTAGCCCGGTTGCTCTGGGCAAGAGCCTTTGGTCGGTGCTTTCTCTTTCTGCCTGGCTTGGCGCTCTCCCCTCCTTATAGCCGCCCCAAGACGCCGTAAGCGCTTCCATTTGCCAAGACTCGTTGCCACCGCTGTCACGAGTGTAGGGTTAGGGCCGTCAGGCTCTTTTGCAATCACCAGTGGCTCTTCCTTCTTGGTTCTTGACTTACACCAGATCACATGGGTTTGTATCACGTTACTATACCTGCCAGACCAATATAAACTACTTTGATAACAAGCCGGACTCTCCAAGAGGGTCTGTCATCAAAAGGAGGTTCAATTATGCAAAGGTATGACAATACGAAGCCCTAGCCCTAGCCCTGATCCGTCCCATTCAGCCTAGCTTGCTGTACCTACTTCACCCAAAGCGGGATAATAGCACGATAAGGTCACATGACCTCTCAACGCGCGTTTGGGCGTATCACATGCGTTTTGTCGCGTCAAAAGCCATGCTTTGTGATTGACAGGCAATTATGCATCGGCTTGAGTGCATCTATGAATACACATGATTATTGAGTAATACCATGCTGTTATGAGGCGTGTCAACAACTATAGACCGTCAGAAAATGCCTGCAGGTTTTCCATCGCGTTTCGTCAGCGTCGATACAGCCAGACGCTCTCAGGGGTTTCACAATTTGATCGGCGTGATTGTTGATTGCATGCCCAAGACTCGTTCGGCAGGGAGTTCTTTTGTCGCCACATTTACGATCAAAGATACGGATTTTGGACCAGGAAATGATTCATGGAAAGGGTTGAAGATCAAATATTTCAATGATGACGAGCACCGGCTACCCGATGTCAAAGTTAACGATGTTATCCTTTTGCGTCGACTCAGAGTAAGTCCTTCAGAGAACATAATATGGCAAAACGCTAAATTATAAATAAGGTACGGCAATTTCACGGGTTATTGACTGGGGTTGTGGGAAATACAGACAATGTCTCATGGGCAATCTTCCGCCGACTCGAAGGACCGGGATCCTTGATGCCAGTGTGCAGCCCCGGATCAAAGGCTCTCAGTGTTGAAGAGCAGGCATACGCAAATACCCTTGTAGAAAGTGTCATTCACTTCAGTTCGACCGCTTCGGTCACTTCCTCAACAAGAAGAAAAGGCCATGCGAAATCTTCAACCCCAAACGAATACAGAAAACAGGCTATTGCTAAGCCTAAAGACAAATTTTCTCTGATCAAGGACTTGTCCGCGCACACTTTTGCCGATCTTGCTGTGCATGTAGTCAAGATGTTTTATCTGGACGAAAGAGTCCATCTTTACGTCACAGACTACACCGTGAACAAATCTCTTTTTGATTATGGTGACCAGTCAGACGAAGAAAATGAAGGCGGGGATGATGACACATTCGGATTTCTGACGCGGCCTACTCGTGAAAAGAGAGCATGGCAGGGGCCTAGGGGCCGGATGACGCTGCAGGTCACACTGTGGGATCCTCATTCGTACTATGCACGAGAAAATGTCACTGAAGATGTCTATATCCTCCTGCGGAACGTCCATGTGAAGGCCGACAAAATGAACGGTCTTCTTGAGGGCGTCATGCATACCGATAAAATGTATCCGGAACAGGTTGACATCAGAGTCCTTGATGAGGACCACCAAGATGATCCGCGTATTGTCGAACTCAAGACAAGAAAGCGTGAATACTGGAAACAAAACAGGATGAACAAGAGGAAGCTCGCTGAGGACTTCGGCGATGGCGATGACGGAAATCCGAAGAAGAATTCAAAGCAGAGACGAAAGGAGCTACAGCGGCAAAAGAAGCAGCAAGAGCAACGGAAACAGCAGCAGCAAGCCAAGTCTCTACAGAGAGAAGAGGGTCAGACTGAGATTCCCTCCACAATGAACAAGTCAACACGACCAAATCCGCATAGTAAGTCACTAATTACTCTAACGAAAGTTGACTTTGACCGCTAACTATGGCGTGCAGTACAAGCACAAGACCCGGCTAGAGGTTGCCGGAAAATATCAGAAATTCTACCAAATGAAAGCCATATCATATCACTACCTGACAATGTACAATATCGCCTACCTTTCCAATGTGTTAAATACCGCTCTACCGTTCGAGTCGTCGATTATTACCCTCCTAACATTGCTGACTTTTCCGTGCCATACCTTCCCGACTGGTCCCGCGCGTACTCTAGCGATGACGAAGATGAAATTACATCCGAAACGCCAGGGGTTAGATGGCAATGGCGCTTTTGCCTTCTCGTGGAAGACGCCCAGATCTTACCTGGCCAGCCTCGGGAGCGAATAAAGTTGTTCGTCAGTGGAAGTGATGCTGAGTTTTTGCTCAAACTTGATGCTTCAGAGTGAGTAGTACCGCTTCCCTTAATCTGCCATCTCTCTCAGGTCCCACGAAAAATTTTGACACTTTATCAGTTTACGCAAAAATAAAGAAGATTTCATCCGACTCCAAGAAAAGTTATGTATCCTATGGGGAGACTTGGACGAGCGCAAGAGTCAAGGAATGGATACACAGCAGAAAGGTCCCTCTTTACTACCATTTACATGTTGTATAAAGGAATGGGGAGTCCGATGTGCGTGTCGAACAGGCGTCAGCAGCCATGATGATGATGACAGCGACAGAGAATGCGCTGTAGTTGGGCCCGAACATAATAGAGAGTGTCTGGGCTGGGAAAGGAGATTCGCTCTGTTCGGCACTACGATAAATGAAGAGTGAAGGACAGAGAGGCACATCTCAGACATCACTATTGTACATAGTATTAATGAAGTGTATCAATGAAATCAGTTTTAATAAAAGACTAGTAGTTTCCCCTTTCTGCTCCGTCCGAAATATTTCTCCTTAAAGCACGTACATACCGAAAATAAACCCAAGTAACTCATACATGACCGGAGCCCGCACACAAAGTGAATAAAATACAGAACTAGAAAGGAATATGCCAGCACTTCCAGGTTAGAGAAAAAGCCGATCCCAATCCATTGCGCCCATAGTCCCGAAAGCAGCGAGCCAGATGACGCCGCGGTGCTGTACTTGAATCCCGTGAATATTGAAAACAAGAATAATGAAAAACAACAGGAGAGAAGAAAATAATGGATGGTTTTCGAACATGATACGAGAACTAACAAGGGGGTGAGTGGCTATCAGACACTTGGAATTGCTCAAATCTTGGTGACTTTGACCACGTTCAGGTCAATTCCATGTTGTGCAGGCTCGAAGCGGCAACTGCTGCCCCAATGACACTCTTTCTTGCCAGTTTCGCTCTGAGGGCAACGATGTCCATAAATACATTTTGGGTCTTCGCATGTCATTCCAAAATGGCAAGGTGTCATGCGAGCGACAGCACGTAGAACGTCCTTCTCCTCTTTCGAAAGTTTGTAATCATGGTCGTGATAGCAGTTCGTATTCGGGCATTCTCCAAGCAGATAATAAAGGTTGCAAAGTTTCATCTTTTTGATTCGACTCAATTCCTCCTTGGAGACAGTCTTAAAATCCATGCGATCGATCCGCTGGCCGTGCTTATTTCGGTCGACAACAGGTGTCTTCAGTGCCGCAGCGCTAGCCGGTTTTAAAGGTTGAAGGGTTACATCACCGGGATTTGACGCGGTTACCGATGCCCACGATGACCAAGAAGTTGGAGTAGCGGAGCTCGTCGAGGTATTGGTCGATGTCCGCGTCAAAGAAGCAGATCGTGGATGAGGCGAGAGCATCGTGGGCTGAGTCTTGACTGGTGTCTTCACTGATGCGATGGGACTCGAAGAAATCTTGTTGCTGCGAAAGATATCTGGGAATTGGGCGATGCGAAAAGGAGCCTTGAATTCATCCAGCTCCTTTTCTGAAGGAATGCTCTCAATCATGGAGATTCGTCCTGTAAGGTCAATATCCTCCATTGTTTCTTCCAATAGCTCAGTGCAGCTATTTTTATGGCACAATCCCAGGTAGATCTGGTGGCAGTGACAGCTATAGATATTGAGCTTTAAAGTTGCTATTAGTTCGTCAGTATGCTGTCCAGTACCCACACGAATAGTCGCGTTGTAATTAGGAGGCATACCTGAAATCTTATCTTCTGCACTGCCTTTGCTCTGTCCAACATCGATAAAGTCGAAGAGCAAGCCGCTCTCATTAAATCCTCGCACAAAGTCATCCATCACCGAAGTCTTATCGATTATGCCGGCTTGGTGATATGTATAACCAAGGCCTTTGACATTTGCAAATATTCGAACGACCAGTTTCGGCGATGCGACGTTGGGCAGGTGCTGTGAGACGTATTCACCCAAATCGGTTGCCATCTTATTCGCCGCATCCTTTCCACCTTGCTCCCCAGCGCGGACATATTGATCAAGGAATAGCGTCTTATCGCCATCGAGGAGTACAATAACGAACGGTTCGCGATCCTGTCATTTGAACATGCCTGGTCAGAATATGAACTCCTCTCGTGATCTTAGAGGGTTGATGGTTACCATTATCTTTTTCACCCGCTTAATCTGCTCCATCAGTTCCATCTCATGGAGCTGTATATCTCTATTGTAACGGATTTCGCGTTCATGTTCAGCCTTAACTTGATAATAAGCATCTTCGAGCTCGCCCACACGTCGTAATAAATCCTAGTTTGTATCATCATACGTTAGCCCTCGTCACACGAAACACACCGACTAGGGGTGGTGCAACGAGATGAAGAACTCATACCTCGATGAGATCGTTTTTGCTGAGTTCGACTATCTTCAGTTGCTCATATCGCTTGAGCAGCGCCTGTGCATGTACTCCTGAGATCATTTTGGCAGTCTGATAGCTGCTGATAGTTGCTGGGTCTGAGAGAAAGGCCCGGGCGCCAATATCGCAGGGTGGCTGATGAAGGAAAAATGAGGGTGTCGGTGGTGTGTTTTGAGATCACTCGGTGTTTGGCGAAGGAAAATATCGTCAGGAAGTCAGATCTAGTGCCTGACAGCGGACAAGAGGCGAAGAGGAATGAATTGGAGGAAATTCAGAGCAGGTCCTGCTTCAACCAGAGGCTTGACATTTTTTTCTCCTTTGGGCCTGGCGCGGCTATTTTGCTGGATGTGCTAAGCTATAAGAGGAAGGCGGTCGGCAGCGAGCGTGCATGGTGATTCAAGGAAGGAGCCAACCCAGCCCAGAGCAGCACCAGAGGGAAAGAGCGGCTCGGCGGATCCTCCCAGCGCGCGATCCGCCAATCACCGCCCTCACACAAGACGCAGCTGGCACCAAAGAGGCATACGTGGAGAAAAAGGCAACATGTCGTTTATCTCAACGACTCTATTACTTTCTCTCCCCGTCTTTGCCAATTGTCTCGTGTTTTCTTCTCTGCTTGCTTTCTCTCTTTCTTTGTTTCACTCCTCTCATCCGGCCCTTACTTGTTGGGTTCTGCCGCATCGCAAAAGTCTCTCGCAGACTTGTCATTGTCACCATGGGTCGCTTCGCTCTCCTTTCTCTCGCCCTCGCCTCCATCTTCGCCGGAGGTCTCGCGACCGTAAGTCTTTTGCCAATGCGCGCTCGGACTAAACTTGTCTTGCCATTACCATGTCTAATACTATTCTTTCTTCATAGGAGACTCCTGTTGAAGAAGCTGCTGCCCCCGCACCATCTCTAGCCGTCTCCGTGCAAGCATCATTCCCTTCGTCGGAGATCTTTGGCATCAAGCTTGTCAATGGCCAGGCTACACAAGCTTTGCTAGCTTTCACCAACGACGAAGAGGTCCCCATCACCGTCAACTTCGTGGGAGGAAGCCTGGCGACTTTGGATGAACCTTCTACAAACGTCCGCAATCTTTCCGCGACAAACTATGGAGTCCAGATCCCAGCTGGGGAGACTCAGACCTTGCCATACAGTCTCACGACTGAAATGCATCCTCAGGACCTCCGGTTGAACTTGATCTCCGTTATCAGCAAGAACGTCACCCAGTTCTACACTATCCAGGCTTTCGATGGACCCGTCAGCGTGGTTGAGCCCGAGACCAGCATCTTCGACCCTCAGATGTATGTTTTCCTCGTCTCTACTAAATCTATCGTATAAAAATTGACTGGATCCAGCATCTTCCTCTACTTCTTCATCCTTGCCTTTTTCGCTGGTATCTTCTACTTCTTCTACACCGTCTGGATCGCCCCCTACTTCCCCCAGAAGCGACGTGGCCGCGAGTCGAAGAAGGCCGGTGTCGCCGTCAAGAAGACTGACCTCGATGTTCCCTCTCCTGATGCCACTGTTCCCTCCGCCAGTTCCTACAACTCCGACTGGATCCCCGCCCACCACATCCAGAAGCCTGAGGCTCGTAAGGTCAAGGGCACCCGATCCAAGTCTCGTGCTTAAGCATCAAAGTTTCGGTCAATTGCAGCTGCCTTTACAGCTTGATTGCTGTAGTGCCGATGCAAGTTCTGCCAAGGTGTTATTTGCACCCTTTTCAAACCCACGGATTCATTAATGGTCGCTGGAAATGCGACATGATGACATACGAAACGTGAGGTTCTATATTATCTTCAGAAGTTTTGTATTATACAAACGAACCTTGAATGGTTGCCATGAGTGGCTTTCAATTTGACTGGGCATATTATGTTGTTCGGTTGACATAGAAAAATGTGAATTTACTTCGTACGAGTCATCTATGCCCATAATGCTACAAGTGTTTCCATACTTCGAATTCTTCCTCAAGATGCTGTTTGAGTTGCTGAAATTGTTTCCCAAACTTCTTTTTGCAACGCCAGCACTCAAAGTCCCTATTCAGGTAACCTTCCCTACTTGGATGACGCCGCACATCATCCGGAGCCAAAGGAAAGTCCTCGATAGGAACAAAGAACGGCGTCGAGAAACTATTGTAATGTTTACGATGCTTTAGCCGATCACTATACCGATCCACGGACATAACATGGATATGTAAATGGTTCATGGACGGATGCGCATGTATCCCCGTTATGATCTCTTTCTCCCAGTCACGTCCGAGTGGTAATTCATCAGGCGGCGGGTCTCGCTCCATTGCTTCACGACGTGCTTTTTCTTGCAGCGAGTATTTTCCGTATCGGCGTTGTAACTCTCGCGCTGCTAATGAGCGTAGCTTCTTGACTTCTTCCTGAACCTTATGTAGAAATTCGATATCCTCAAAAGCGTCAAAGGGATGTTGGTAGAACTTGGTCGCTTCGCGGGGAAGTAATAAAAGATGAAGAGATGACTTCGGAAACATATCATGTATTGCGACAAAATTGTCATTGTAATATATCACGACCGATGAAGGGTAGGATTCTGGCCGCTCAATATAGAGCCCGAGGGCGTCCCTCGTCTGGAAAAAGGTCGTGAGCTTTTTAGGTTTCTGAGGCTCGGTTTGTTTCGACTTTTTGCTCCTGGATGTCATTAACTCGGTGACTAGACTATAAAGTCAGAGTTTAGGCTAGACAGTGTATAATGGTGGATATTACACGCATTTCGCTTCCCAGGCTTTTCTGTAGCTTGCTCTGCTTCTGCTGCAGGCGGGGTCTCGGGTAACTCCGAGTCTGAAGTCATTTCAAAAACGACAAATAGTATTTGGCATGTGTTGTTCCTCGTATGAGCAAGGTAACATTCTATGAAAGGATTGCTCAACAAGAGATTTCCACAAGGATTAGACTTGAGATGATGATGTACTGTAAGGTCGAACATCTGACAGGCAGAGAAGACTGGATTCAGGTGGATCCGCGATAGCTGGCCCAATCCGGTCTAGTGCGGGACAATCCTTATGTTGCGGAATTAAGCCTGACGCCGAACAAGGCCTTGAAGCGATTCAATATCTGAGCCAAATGGTTCCATCAAATTTCTCCACGGGTATCACGGGGCGTGGCGTTGGATCTGCTACATAATGGGTCCCAAATCAAAGGGCAATGCCCGTGGAGGAGGACCGAAACCAGGAACCAAACAGGCAAAAGCTGCCGCCGAAAAGTCTGCGCAAACCACAAATGTGCAGCAGACCGAGGGAGAGGCCAAAAAGCCTACAGTCAAACAGCTTATTGGCGGCGCATCATGGACGGGCAAGCTCCCGGTCAATCTGCTCTCGGAGCATTGTCAGAAGCAGAAGTGGGAGAAACCAGAATATACAATGGTATGAGACTCCAAAGCTCTAGTTACTGTTGAAGCTATTAACCGCCGATGGGTGTATCGTATAGAAGCAATCAGCGCAAGGCTTTTCGTCGTCAGTCATCTTGAGTAAAGTCGATCCCAAGACTAAAGAGAAAATCACTCTACCCCCAATGCAATTACCCCCCGCCCAAAAGGCTCTCGCGACCCGACCGACGGCTTTAGAAGCTAGACATTTCGCAGCTATATATGCTCTCTATCGAGTCTGCAATATGAGAAACATGACATTGATGCTGCCGCCGGACTATCGAAAGCTATGGAAAGAAGACTTTACAACAATGAAAAGCGAAGCAGCCGCCGAGGGCAAAGCGTGGATGTACGAGGCCGATCCATTTTTAGCGAAGCAACAACGTGAGGCTGCTACTGCTGAGATGGAAAAGAAGAGAGCGGAGCAACAGAAATTACAGGAAAAGGCCAAACAAGATGGAGCTCAAGGTCCGAGTGGCTTTGAAGAGAAGAAAGGAGGAAAAGGCTGGGCGCAAGCACCCAAGGTTGAACTTGGAAACAAGATACGACGTGATATCGAAGAGCTCCTAAGACACAAGACCGTATGGAACCCATATAGCGTAATTATACCCGAATCGCAACGCAAAGCAATTGTCGATGACCTCTCTCGAGTTGGATTTCGTCGAAGTCATGTTGAAGAAGCAGTTGCTGAATGCAAGGATCGCGAAGAGGTACTGGAATGGCTGTTGCTATATGTGCCGGAGGACGATTTACCCCGTTGGAGTCTGCCGGAAAATTACACCGCTGGCATCAGTCTAGCAAGCGGGGACCTCGTACGAGAATCAAAAATCAGACGCCTTACTGCAGCTGGCTATCCTTCCGATCTGTGCGCAACCACCCTTGATAGTGAAGGTGGAAACGAAGCATTAGCTGCCGAGAAGCTTCAGACAACTATAACCCAACATATTCCACAAAATACATCGATCGATGACGACGAGCAAGAAGAAGCCTGGGCTGAAGAAGCCGACACATTAGAAGCTATATTTGGGGATCGATACAAACGAGTCTCAGAGATAGTGTGTGAAATTAAAGGAGACGTCCCTAACATGACAAAGCCCGTCACCTTTCGATTCCAGAAGCCCACAAAGTCATATCCAGTCCATCCGCCGGTCATTTCGGTGATTTCTGACGGCCTTCCAGCATACATTCGACTAAGCGCTGTTCGCAAGGCCATACGGTATGCTACTGAAGATCTCACAGGAACACAAATGGTCTTCAGCTTAGTAGATTGGTTGGAAACGAACCTTCCCGAGATAGTGGAAAATCCGGGTCAGTTGAAGGATATATCTTCTGGGGCCCGCGAGTCTTTAGAAAGACCGACGACTGCCACACAGCTGCCTCTTCGCTCGGGGCGCAGGAATGCTGAAAGCTCTGCAGCGAGGGTTAATGTGCATTTAGGTATCGAGCTTCGCAAAACCTGGGAATCGAAGCAAAATTCGCCAGCTCAGATCAGTATGAATCGACAACGGCAATCCTTGCCTGCCTGGGCAATGCAGGAGGCTATAATCCATTGCGTCAACTCATATCAAGTGACAATTATATCAGGAGAAACCGGTAGTGGAAAAAGTACACAATCCGTTCAATTCGTTCTGGACGATTTATTGAAACGAGATCTCGGAGACGTGGCGAACATCGTTTGCACACAGCCAAGGAGGATTTCAGCTCTCGGTCTTGCGGATCGTGTCAGTGACGAGCGATGCTCCTCTGTTGGGGATGAAGTCGGATATATCATTCGAGGTGATTCCAAAGTCAAATCTGGCAGGACGAAGATCACATTCATGACAACCGGTGTTCTGCTTCGCAGACTCCAGACAGCGCCTGGATCGAGCGATGATATCGCAAAATCACTTTCCAACATTACACATGTCGTAGTGGATGAGGTTCACGAGAGAAGTCTTGATACTGATTTTCTTCTTGCTCTATTGCGAGATATCCTGAACCGTCGTGATGATCTCAAAGTCATTTTGATGAGTGCCACATTAGATGCGGATATCTTCATGCGATATTTCGGAGGACCTTCGCGAGTTGGTCGTGTGAGCATACCAGGACGCACGTTTCCAGTCGAAGACTACTACGTGGATGACATTCTACGTCAGACTGGGTATAACAGAGGACCATCTATGACTTCAGACCTTGATGATGACAGTCTCACAGAAGACCAGGCTTTAGGAAAGTCACTCCGTAGCCTTGGATTTGGTATCAACTACGACTTGATCGTATCAACAGTGCGACACATAGACTCTGAATTAGGGGATGACCCAGGCGGCATTCTTATTTTTCTTCCGGGAACCATGGAAATCGATCGCTGTCTTAGTGCTATCAGAGCGATCCCAAATCTCCATGCTTTGCCTCTTCATGCATCTCTCCTACCGGCGGATCAGAAACGAGTTTTCAATCCTGCACCTAAGGGCAAACGAAAAGTGATCGCGGCCACCAACGTAGCCGAAACATCAATTACAATCGACGACGTCGTTGCCGTGATAGATACAGGTCGAGTCAAGGAAACAAGCTTCGATCCCAAAGATAACGTGGTCAAGTTGCAAGAAGTCTGGGCATCTCAAGCCGCCTGCAAACAACGCCGTGGACGAGCTGGTCGTGTCAAAGCCGGAAAATGCTACAAACTTTTCACGCGTAGTGTTGAATCCAACATGGCACCGCGACCTGATCCGGAGATTCGGCGTGTTCCCTTGGAACAACTTTGTCTTTCTGTTGTAGCCATGAACAGCATCCAGAATGCAGCTGACTTTCTTGCAAAGACTCTAACGCCGCCAGAGACCATCGCCGTCGAAGGCGCGCTGACTCTTTTACATAGCATCGGCGCCTTGGACAATCACAAGTTGACAGCTCTCGGTCGACATATGTCGATGATACCTGCGGACCTTCGGTGCGCAAAGCTGATGGTATACGGGTCTATATTTGGTTGCGTAGACGCATGCGTCACCATAGCCTCGATTCTTATTGCAAGAAGCCCCTTCGTATCGCCCCGTGACAAGCGTGAAGAGGCCACCGCTGCCAGAGCAGCATTCTCGCGCGGAGGTGGCGACCTCCTAACCGATCTAGCTGCATATCAGCAATGGAACGAGAGATCTAAGTCATCTGGATACTGGCAGAGCAACTCATGGTGCTCTGAAAACTTTTTGTCGCACCAAACCCTCCGCGAAATATCCTCTAACCGCGCACAACTTCTCACATCGCTGAAAGACGCCGGAATCCTACCATTCGAGTATAAAGAGGGCACCAACTCATCAACCCGCTGGGACCGAAACGACAAGAACACATCCCTCCTCCAAGCCTTAATCGCAGGCTCATTCAACCCACAAATAGCACAAATCAAATTCCCAGACAAGAAATTCGCAGCTTCTATGACAGGCACAATTGAACTCGATCCAGACGCAAGGACCATCAAATACTTCAACCTTGAAAACGGCCGAGTCTTTATCCATCCCAGCTCGATGCTTTTTTCGGTTCAGAACTTCGCGAATGCGGCGTATCTCAGCTATTTTTCGAAGATGGAGACGAGTAAAGTGTTTATTCGTGAATTGACTCGTATGTTAACCCCACCATCCCATGGTTCATTGTAAGAGGATGTAGGAAGTCATTACTGACGACAATCGCAGCGTTCAACGTCTATACCCTTCTTCTCTTCGCTGGTCCCATAATCCTAGATACCATGGGCCGCGGCATAGTCGTAGATGGATGGCTTCGTCTCCGGGGTTGGGCACGAATAGGCGTACTAGTCTCGCGTCTCAGGATGATGCTCGATAGTGTTCTGGCTGCGAGGATAGATAACCCCTCTGCTTCTTCGCTGGGTGGTGCAGGAGAAGAGCTTGAGGCTAAGGTCATTGAGTTGGTGACCAAATTGGTCGAGTATAACGGGTTGGATCAGTGAACACTTAGATACGGATAGAAACCTATCAGAGCTTCATAGCAAGAACATATCAGTCTGATGACTTACAAGTCACGGTTTACTTATTACTCTACCCGTTATCAATCAAGTAATTGGTTGAGCGATTTCATTCAATAGTAGTGTTCTCACTGAGTGTAAGCAAGAGAGAATAGAGTCTCAGTAAAAACGGGGAGGCTTGCAGGCTTGCACAAAAGGAACAGCCAGAGTTGAATAAAGTGGTGTCTGATTCAGCATCGAGAAAGGAAAGAAAAAGTGAGTGTTTTTGTGCTTGCTTCGGAACAATCGCATAGCAGAAACGGGGGAATAGGAAAAGAAAAAGAAATTATGCCATAAGTCCCATTACCTGTACCTGTATCATACCCCACCAATCAAAAAGATAAATTAAAAGCCCATAAAAGGAAAAATGAAACAAGAAGGGGAAAGGGAAAGGGGGTAAATGAAAAAGAACTCGAGTAGAAAGCTTCCAACTCGTGTGATGGATGCAGCGAGGTTCAAACACCTATAAACTCCATGTCCTTCTTTCCACGAAATGAGATTACTCCAAGCCGTCCTTGCGCCAAAATAGTCGTATCACATAAAGAGTGACCGCCGATAAAGTGAAATTGGAATTGAAATCGTCAATCAGTCGAAGTTCATTTCCTGTAGGCGCGCCAACCGTATGCAAAGAATGAAGCTCAAGAAAGTGAAGTCTAGCTTCGGATTGTAGGCGCGCCAAGCCTTCACTCGTGAAGGACTCGGATGAATTGTATGCAAAATATATACCAATGCCCCCCGATCAGAAGGCATGGTTCCTTTGAGTGTCAATCAGTTCCAGATACGAGTACGTAGGTGTGTCACAGATTGCATGGCCCTGCCGTACGCGTTTAGGCAAGGCGGTTGTCCTTGGATGGTTCCACAAGGCGGAAGCCCTTGGTGATTTCAGCTTCGACGAACAGGGAGGACCTCTTGAATCGGCGCTCCGAGTACTTGTCGTAGATAGCGTTGTGATGCTTGGATGGGTTTTCACAACATTCCAGGATGGTGAGCAGAAGTGGGAAAAGTTGTGCATATGTGTAGTTGGAATAGTACACGTGGGCATGAGACTAGACAAATTAGTATGCAAAACAAGGATTGGGAATCTGCGAATGAGAACTCACCCAGTCTCCCTTGTGGAGCATCATTCGAGCGAGACAATGAGCACCTGCAGCAGTGTAACTTGGCGGGCTACCGACGAAACGCTCATCCATGATAGTCACCTCCAAGAAGTACTTAGCCAAGGTGCGTGTATCCAGGTCGTAGTCATCTGCTTTGCTGATTCGTCGCAGGAAGCTCATGGGTCCAGGCCATCCTAGCTCGAATTGTAGCATGCTGAGCATGAAACGTTCGGCCTTCAAAATCTCATCGGCAGTGTAACCGCGATCGACCATGTACACGATTTCATGAATTGAAGGGCAGTTGATCTCCTCGTACTTGGCCGCAATAAAAATGGCAGTAGCCCCGACCAACTGAAGTTTGCCGAGGGAGACGATCTTGCAAGATAGGAATCGATCGATGTAATTCACCGAAAGGAACAATGTCTCTGGCAGTAAAGAGAATCGATGGTGGACTTGGACGAGCCAGTCAATGAGCACCGAGCGCATGGACCATTGGATCTCTGCCTGGTTATCCATGTAATGGGCATTCGGTAGCATTTTGATCTAGAGTCTTGAGTCAGCATATGATAAGATTCTTGACAGGATACATAAAGCTCACCTCCATCTCGCGCATGTACTCGAAAATCTCATCACCATATTCTGCCACCATGCTCGTATCCCACATCTCATCATCAATGTCATCTGCAGTGCGTGAGGATTCAACAAGCTGCTTGGCCATAGCAATCTCACGCCGGGCTTTGGGATTGTACTTGGGAAAGAGCACAGTCGTCGCTCCTCCGGTTGTGTTCTCGCTACGAGAACGATAGGAACGAGCAGTGACATAACCGTCATCCTCATCATTCTCATCCTCTTCGTCGTCCCAGTATTCTTCCGGCTCTGAGGGCAGGATTCCGTGTTCAGACCGTCGATGAAGTAAGTCGAGTGAATCACGTGGGACGCTGTGATCATATTTTACAATCTCTGCAATCTCTGTCAAGACCTTCACGTTTGCGGGCTCTGGAATGTTGTCGTGCAGCTTCACCTGGTCCACAGACTCTTTTTCAGCGACGCTGATGGCAACACTGCCAGTAATGGCTGGCTCGGTCTCTGCGACAGGCTCTTCGATAGTATCATCAGATCCTCTAGAGACATCGCTTTCGAGGAGAGGATTATCGTTGTGTTCTTCAATGACGCTCTTGTCATACAATTTAGTAGATGGTTTTTCGAGGACAACGCGTTGTTGAGAGATATCGGCACGCGATACTGGTTGTTCGTTCGCACTGGGCTTCACCTCAGTGACAAGTGAGAGAGGCTGCTTCTTGAACGCGACATTGCTCCGTTTTGTGAGTACTTTGCGTGTGTTCGAAGTATTGTTGTGAGTCTCGCCAAGAGCCTGCTTGACGTTGCCATTGCTATTAGTGTTCAAAATGGTCTTGATGCCCATAACAGATGCGGGGCGCTGTGCAGGTTGTGCCAGGGCAAGGACCTTTCTATCCTGAGCAGATACGCCAGGCTTTGCAAGGGGTATATTCTTGCCAGCTACGTGACTGTCATCCTTGCTAGCTCGAATGTTGCTGACATCTCCAAAAGCAGTGCGCTTGGCGCCATTTCTAAGACCCCCGTTTTGTAGAGCGGCCGATAGGGCAGGAGTAGATTTGTTGCGATGGTGAATGGTCTTGGTAGGATGGACATGGATTGGGGCGTTCTCGTCGCCGCGGACGCGAATTCGCTGAGGCTGTTGGTGAGACGCGTTTGTTAGTGACAAAATTTAACGAGGTACAACCATGGCGCCCCTTGATACTTCGACATTCCCCATATTGATCCTCGTGGGAAGGGCACGAGGATAACACGAGATATGTCAAGTATACAACGACGCGTGATACATCAACACTAGGAAGGCATGTTTGACTTACCCGAGCATCCATTTCTGGTGGTGAGTGTCGGAAATATGGCAACGAGATGTGTTGGTATGCCGTTTGACTAGTCGATTGATGAATGTTTGATACCGGTACTGCGAGTGTCGCAAGGTAAGAGATATCGACAGCTCAGTCGCCTGAAGCGTTTGGCAAGCACCAGACTTTGGAGTCTGGATAGAGCTAGGGCAAACTTTTTTAGATAGAAGTGGCCATGAGTTGGCTTAATGAGACGCGCAGGAAGGGATCACAAGAGATCGCAGGGTCAGTAAGAAATGCTGATGCTGAAGAGGAAAGGAGAAGCTAATGGATGAGAGGTAGTCGACATCAACAACAGCAACAAAAGGAAGAGGTGTAATAGGAGATAATAACAATCGACAACAACAATGGTGCTGGAGGTTGAAAACTGGAGGAGACTGAGCGTTAGGTATAATGCAGACGTTCAATAAGGAAGTTTGTTGACATTCACGGGCAACAACACAGCGACGGGCTCGGCCAATGAGAGGCCAGGACGGCTGGGCGGCTGCTTCCTGCTGGAAAGAAGGCATGTTTGTTTGGTCTGTTTGCACTCTCCGGCGCATCAACAAATCTAGTCTGTATTCAGCTTAGCTCCCTTATTCCTATCGCTCTATCGCGGATGACATCACCAGTCGCGTTCCACCTCAGCGATTCGGATACAGAACTGTGCTCATCACCGCTCCAAAACTGAGAGAAAAGATACCAAAAATAAGTATTGTATACTATGCACCAATGCGACACATATTCTTGAATTATTATATATGCGCTCGTCTTTCAGGTTGATGAAAATCATGAATCTATATCAGAGCCACCTCAGCGCGTCGTTCGGAGCGGCCCGTCACGAAGCCGACACGGACTCACGTGATGTCTTTACCACGATCAAGCCCGTAATTCCGTCTCACTCCTGCTATGCTCCACTGGCCTCGCCACAGCACCGTCAGCCTGAGCGCCGAGAAGAGATGCTTCAGGTCAACCCGTTTCTGTCTGTTTACACCACGCGATTTACCGGTCTCGAGCTTGGTGATCGTTGGCATCTCAAGACTTCACCCTATTTCGCCCGTTGGCTTGTCGATCTCCTAATCTTTTTCATCCGACCCGGCTGTCGCAAAGCCACAAAAGACCCAAACAACCCGGACCAATACAGCGCAAACCAGCGGTGTCGAAAAAGAAGGCCCGAATCCACTCTTTAGTACTTTGCCAACTGACGACTCACGAGTTGACTTTTTCCCAAAGTTTTTGACACCGGCGACATCCACATTTTTGAGGTGAAAGAGGGGAAAACTGACAAAACTGCTCAAGTGATGTTCTTGCGAGGAAGTTACTAATTTCTGGGTATTCCTTAGCGGACCTTGGTCGCCAACCGCCCCTCCCTCTCGGATGATCAGTGTTTTAGATGCTTTGGATTGGCGTGGCTCCGACTGGTCATGGACAGCAACGTCCCAACCGTCACATAATCCGCATAAGCATACTATGTAGGCGCCTGACTGGCACTATCGAATCATTCGTCGAGAGCGTTCCATCTTCTTCCAGCCTTCTACTTTGCACGTTATTTTGTAGTTTCTAGGCCAGTCTCATTCCCCAGCCAGCAAAAAAAGAAAAATAATCTCGTAATACAGGCGGAGATGTCGGACCCTACTACCGGCCCATTATGACCCATTAATCGCAAAACGGCCACCGAGTGGTGGTGTCCTAGACGTGTGCAAGAAGACTGTTGACTCGTACCACCAGCTTTAGCGCCAACTCTAAGATGAAGATAGTACCATCATGTTCATGATGCGCGATTGACTCATTGCGACTACCAACAGTAAGACCGACATTGTCGCAACGGCATTCTGAGTGTTAAAGAGTAGATACAAGCCTGGCACATTACCGTTGCGCAAAGTAGAGCTGCCAGGTACTTCCCATTCCGGCGCATTAGAAACAGTTGTCGTCGTCACACTACAAGACGACCAACTTGTACCTTGCGAGAAGCGTGGCTTTGTAAGGGCCACTCGGGTGCACGTATGTCGCAAGAATTTCCAATAGGAAAGTAAGAAAGCAGTGAATTGAATCCAGTGTTTCATTCTCTTGCAATTTAAGCAGATGTTTGGGAGCCGGGTCTGCTTGCTATTGAGTCTGCGATACTAAACGAACAGCGCAACCTGATATATTGACTCTATTGCTTAATGCAGCTGAATTCGGCTTGTCTAGACAGGTACCACCTCCAGCGTTTGTTATCTGATACACCAAACGCTGAAAGTCCGCCCATTCGTTTCGCAGCAAAGATATTGGCCGGAGTAGAGTTGCAGAAACTGATGTACCCACGTACCCATTGATTAGGCACGAACTTCAAAAAATTGCACTGAATGAAGAATCAAATCTATATCGTTCAGAAATGGGCAATAGTATAGCAAAAAATACCAGAAAACCCACGATAAGTCAATCGGCGCAAATCACCTGAGCGCAGTCATCCGAGTCACTAGAGCCGGATGCGCTGGTCTGCGCAAAAATGTTTGGCTCAGGCTTCAGCATGAAAAAAGATCAACAGATGAGGAAATCCGCTCTTGTTTGCCTCGAGACACTCTTAAATATCTAATCGATAATGTGCGCCAGCTGTGCGATCCTGTAGTCCGTTTTCCTGCTGCGACTAAGATTCCGAAACTCTACTCGGGCAGTTACTTCTGCTTGAATATCTTACTACGATCAAGACTCGGAAATCAATCAAACTCAGAGTCAACTCTATAATTCAGCGTGTCCTACTATGCGCTATAGGCTATCAGTCCGGGAGGGGCTATTCATTTTGTTTGTATCGGTCGTGAACCCTTCATTCGCATGCGCTTGAATGCGATGCCGATGGCTTCTAAAGAAACCACAATTGACTGCGCTATACCTCAATACGGTTTTCTAGGACACAATAGACTAGAGAAACGCTCATTGTAAGATACAAAAAAAAAAACAGTGTAAACTAATATCAAGAAGTGCAAAGAGGCTGACAGCAAATAAGAGTTGTCGGCGACCAGCATGACACTCGCTGTCTGGACCAGGCCGTTTTTTCGCTTGGAGTGAAACCTCTCTTCGCACCCACCCGATTCCCCCAACTCCTCCTCTTTCCCAACCAGCACAGCCGACTCCTCGACCACCACATCCTATTCTCCTCGGCATCCAACCTGATATCAGTTCGTTCGAAGGGTGAAAGAGGCTTTCTTGAGTACAATTTGGTATGTATCCCTCTGACGTCCTGCCCATCCTGCTTCCCAATCGTCCGTCGGTTAGTTACGTACTGCCTCAGCTAATTAGAGATTCCTGCATCGCAGAACCAGATCATCCCCAAGCCATCACCGTCCATCCCAGTCATCGTCGATCGAGTAGAGTCCCCATATCGAAGCCCCTATACTAGGCGACTATCATCAATCACAAAACTGTGACGAAGAAGTATGTTTATTCCCATTCTGTGCTTCCGCCTAGTCCCAGATCCTGATCCATCTCGGGTTGCCTGGATTGGGGCCATGCTTCCCTTTCCATCATCCATTAAACTCCAAATTTCACATGATATGAATGCAATGGATCTCGATTCTAGTTTCACGGCACCTCGATGCTAATGTCGCTCTTTCATGATAGTTTGATATCCATTCGTCGTACCGAATTTTCCGTCGTCTTCCACCCCCACTCGCATCGCACCTCCAGTCTTGAGGCAATTCACCCAACCCATCCAAATTAATCCATTCGGTGATCTTACAGAAGTGTCTCTGGATCATCTGGAAGCCTTTATCGGTTGCAGAAAGGCAGCCCATTCTGACCGCGGGCTTACCTCTCTCTTTCACCTACACCCATAGCCTATAGAAGAAGAGCAAGGCGCCCCAGGCGCCCCGAGGCAGGTCAAACCCTATCGCCGTATAGCGATGGCTACCACATCAGCACAAGACCACCAAGCTGCAGAGGGCCTTGCAAGCTTGGGAAACAACTTTGGTGACATGGATCGGTATCAAGGTGATATGACTCCTCAACAACAGCACTCTCCAGGTGCCGCGCCCAAGAACGTCGCCTTCGAGCTTCTCCTCGATGACAACACTAAGCTCAGAGCCAGAATTCCAATGCGAGTCCAGATTTTCCCTCATGATACAACTGACTCCATTGTGACCACAGTCAAAAACTTTTATGGTATCTATGATGGTGTCGCTAGTGGCGTAAGTTTCGAAGATGAGCACGGCACAACCCTCATTGCGAGGTATGAAAATTTGAGAAACAATATGACTGTCTATATTCGAGTGATTCCCGTGCATAGCTATGCTGATAGCTATGAGCCACACTATCACGGCATGTCTCCAATGGACGGTCGCAAGCGCCCGAGTCTTGGAGAACCCTTTCAAATGACGCCTACTACAGGCCAAGGACATCCTTATGGCCCCTCTTCATCACGTCCATTGTCACGTACCCGAAGGCCGAGCGCTTCTCCTTCTGGTAGAGGTCGGCGCAGCGCCTCACAACACAAGGGCTCCTCAAGGAATGGTATCAAGAGTCGAGGTTCCAGTGCACACGGCAGTTTCGCCGAAGATGCGTTCTCTGGATATAGCGACAGTGAGGGCGGCCACGGCTCTGTCAGTGGCTCTCGAAAGGCTCGAAGTGAACAATTCGCAAGTTCTGAGATCAGTATGGACAATATTGTGCAAGAAAGCCGTCGCAAGAAGCCTAAGTTTGAGAGCTCGGTATGGCTATCGATGCTTCGGGTCTATTCTGACTTGGTTATGCTGACGAACCCTTTTCTTCATAGGAATTGCCTCTTTTCGCACCACCACAAGTCCCATTGGCTACTTCTACATCCTCGATTTCTCCGCAACGGCGATCGACTGGAAATGATGGCGAGCCGTCCCCATTCGCCCGGCCGACACACCGTCCCATGAACAACCGACCTCCGTTGCCGTCTCCCCAAAGTTATGGATACAGTGAACACGGGTATGGAAATGGCTCAATCAAATCCACCTATTACTCTAGTGCAATGTTCCCGGATAATGGGAATCGTTCGCGTCTCTCTGGCGGTTCAGCACCAGGTTCCGGAAGCAGGCAGACGGTGTCTGGAATTTTACCAACCCCAGACCCGACTATCGCCAGCTGCATATCAGACGAGGACGTCGCAATGCAGTTGATTCGCCTCGGAGACGCATCAAACTTTTCTCATGGTCGCAACTCTACATCGACATTGGATGATGCCTTCAGCGGTGCAGCTGACGTCTCCTCCTCAACGGGCGCAACCAGTGATGGGGAATTCAGTGAGAATGAAGATGACGATGAGCTTCCAGCACGTTCGAGGCAACGTCTGGAATCTAGTCCGCTACTTCCACCCGGCCATATCAAACAAAGCTACAAGGGGTTGGATGATATACTTCCAAGCTATGACAGCACCGAAGCCAGCGCTGATGAAGGTGAAGAATACCACCAAACTAGCGACCCGGTCATCGACGAGTACCATGGTGATGACTATGATGATGTCGATGCGCCTCGTGCAAAGAAGCAAAAGGTCAGGTCAGACAGCGCTTCATTAAGCAAGAACCGCACTGTCAAAACTGCTTCTGCGAAGTCTGCAAAGAATGGAAAAGCCCGAGCAGTCCCTGTCGTTCGCAAGTCCAAATCAACTCTTCCCTCAGCTAATGGAGTAAAGATTGAGACACCGACACAAATCCTTAGTCCTGCACCCTCACGAAAGACGTCTGGGTCCGGTGTCAACTTCCAGCATCAACTTGCTGCAGATGAGGAGGATCTATCTACAAAGCCTCGCTGCCAGCGATGCCGCAAGAGCAAGAAGGGGTGCGACCGTCAACGACCATGTGGCAGATGTAAGGATGCAGGAATCGGTTTGGAGGGTTGCATCAGCGAGGATGAAGGAAACGGGCGGAAAGGTCGTTATGGCCGACATATGGGTGTTCCCATCAAAAAAACTGGAGAGCCCGGAGCACCAGTTGATGTGATCGGGTTGTTAACACCAGCAACTCCTGCGGAGTCTATCGTGGCAGGTGGCTCGGGCGACAAGAACAAAAAACGCAAGCGGTGATCATGCTTCTATTG
Organism: Talaromyces amestolkiae; assembly: GCF_001896365.1. Taxonomy (NCBI): domain Eukaryota; kingdom Fungi; phylum Ascomycota; class Eurotiomycetes; order Eurotiales; family Trichocomaceae; genus Talaromyces; species Talaromyces amestolkiae. Next base: position 314,178 of record NW_024468049.1, on the reverse strand, counting down.
AACATTGATTTGACTTTTTGTTACTTTTCCATGTCGATTGCTGCGACGAGCTGAGCGTTTTTACCAATTAGATCTGATTTTCCGTATCCTACTTTGCTATCCGCGGCCCAGCATATTCTTCCGGCAATTCTCCTGCTACAGATGTTGCATCCAATCATTTCCATTGCATTCAACCGGTTTCCCATTCGTTATCTTCCGGATCTGTTCGTTCTTGCGCTCATCGGAATACCACTCATTTGATCCGTTTTACAGCTCGACTTCTGCCTATTGAGCTTATCACATTCCTACCCATTCCTTTCCTTTTCTCTGTGATTATTTCCAGGGGCGGCAATGGCCAATGCTGTCTCACATTGAATATCTACATTGGCGTTACATGTTCTGTTTCGACTTGCTGTGACTTTTATCTGCTCTTCGTGTTGATCTTGGTCGCCCTTTTTGTGGATGTTCCTTTCTTTTTAGTCATTTTCTATCTTGTATTGATCTCTGTTTATGCTAGCTATTGCCGTTCATATTGTCCTCGGGGATGTCATCGACCACTGTGCAAAACTGTTTGTGCCAGGGGTAGCCAGGGTCCGTGGCTCAGAGAGGTCGGTCGCATCAGTTTTTACATGTATCCAGTCTATTCCTCTTCATCTCTGTGTGTTATATGCTCTAGCTCAATATAGGATTGATTTCTCATAATTTCCTTGTATGCTGTAGACTTTAATTGGCTGATGGGATTAAATGTCGTGGTTAATATAAAGTATCTGTAACCCTCGGAGGACAGCCACCGCAAGACCTACAAGCACAGTATGTAACTGCCAGCCCCGATTTTCCATAGAAAGAAAGTCAGTATATACTATTCACCTATAGAAACTTGAAGACAAAAGGACAACCTCTCGCCTCAAGTGCTGGAATCGTTTGTAGACGAGATCGAGCTGTGATTGGCCAAAAACTAGGGTAACACGGCGAATGCGCCATTCCAGAAAGGAACTAGCCACAAATTATTCGATAAGGCACGCTATCGCCGCGCAGTTTCAAACATTTTATTTTCACCAAGCGCTTTCTGCTACATATTACCCCAATCACTTGTATCATTGAATTCATGGTTCAGCAAAATTCTTATGACCTCGAAAATTTGCCGGCGCTCACTACAAGCCACTAGATTGACAGCTTTGTGAGTTACAATCTCAGCTACTGAGTTCGACCATTCAGACATCGTACGGCCGAGATGCCACCGAAAGCAGCTGGACGCGGCGCGGCAAGACGGCCGGGCGAGCGAGAATCTGCGCCTGGAAATTCTACGGAGGCGGGGTCTTCGTCCACCACACCCTCCACACGACCCCCAGTGCAACGATTACAATCTCTGAACAGACGCACACCCGGGGGAAGCATAGGACCCAGAGGAGGACCACCTCCACGCGATGAGCTAGGTGGACCAACAAAACCAGTCCTCAAATATGGACCACGATCAGCCMCCCGCCGTACCAAAGAAGAGCGAGATGCCATCTTGGAGTTGGAGGCAGAGAGAAACCGACAACGATTGTCAGAAGCGGAGGCCATACAACGGGCACGACTTGGAAATGCGCCTAGGGCACGCGGTAGAGGTGGGCGAGGTGGGATGATGTTTGGCGGTCCTACAGGGTTTAAACGAGGTCGTGGTGGTCGATTCGAGAACGATTCCCGCTCTTCACCTGCATTGCGACATTCTCTTTCGCGCTCTCACACACCGGCTCATTGGCGGTCAAATAATAATGCTGGCTATTCTTCGGACGAGGATGAGCAGGCTTCAGCTCTCCGGATCAGTATCGATGAGATTAATCTTGACGAGGATAGTGACGAGGAAGCAGCAGAAATTAAAAAGGACGTCAAGGGTAAAAAAGCAGTGAGAAAACTAGCATTGCCCCTCAATGGCCCCCGGCCTATTCGAGTGGAGCGTCATGAACACGAAGAACGAGTTGTCAGTGTCGATGTCGAAGCTAGCACAACTGCCGCGGCACAACCCAGTCGTCAAGCAGTCGAAGAGGATGAGTCCGACAATGAATTATTTATCAGTGAAGAGCCTACCACCCCCAGAGTCAAGCGAGAACCTGCAGATGGCGATGTGGCCATGGCAGATTTACCGCATGAGAGTCGCGATGAGACGCCGCTACCTGCGCAGCGTTTCAAGGCGCGAAGGAGTGTACTCGTCAAAGATCCTCGAAGCTTGCTACGAACAAAGGAGGAGATTGAGGAGTTTGACCGACACAATGAAGATCTTGAGGCTTTGAAGGATATTTTGACACCCGATGAGCCTGCTACAGTGGCTAAACCGACCACAACTACTGGGGGTGGAGGTGAAGGCGAAGGCGAAGAAGGCGCGGAGCCTAAGGAAGAAGTGAAAGAGGGCGAAGAGCCTGTTGACAAGAACGCCGGCCGCTTATACCTGATTCAATTCCCACCCTTGACGCCCAATTTGACCGTGCCTGGCGGAGCAGAACCTATTGAAGTACAGGATGATGTTGCTACGGAAGATGTCACAGTGGTACAAGAGAATGCTCTAGGCGAACCGGAGGTCAAGCAAGAAGAAGGCGAGGGAGAAGAAGATATCAAACCGGCAAGAAAACCGCCCGGAAGACTCGTGACGGCGACTGAGCGCCAACTCCCAGCTGGACGAGTGGGACGACTGCATCTCCACAAGTCCGGTCGGGTTACTCTGGACTGGGGCGGAATCTCGTTTGAGCTGGACAAGGGCGCCAATGTCAATTTCGTGCAGGAGGCAGTGATTGCGTCTACGGGGTCGATTGCCGGCGAGGAGGATACGGGGGAGCGGGCAGTGTGGTCGATGGGGCAGCTCAGCGAGAAGTTCATTGCCAGTCCCGAGTGGAACAGGCTGTTGTAGATAGTACTCTGAGTAGTAGATAGTAGATACCGCGTAGATAGACTGAACGTGTCAATGAAGAGAGAAAGAAGACGTCATGCAATCTCAGCAAGCGCTTCCGGATTGGGTTAGTCTCGACTAGAGCGTCCAAGCACTGAGCCATCCGCGCCGCTAAGCCTCTTTGGGCTAGCAACCGCCGCGGCTGGCCCAGCTAGCGCCTCCCAAAGCGGCTAGACCCGTGGGCTAGCACAGAAATCCCTGATTTTGCGTCTCCTTTGCACTCGGTCTGTCACTGCTTCGCTCTATCTACGGAGCATGTAAGCTGAGAGAGAGCTAGCACGGAGTACGTAGCTCCACTACCACCATGCCTTCATCTCCTGCTCTTTTCTTCTTTTCTTCCTTGCTCCTGCTTTTCTGAACTCATTCTGCTTCTTACGCGCCAACGCGACCGGTTCGTGTATTATCTCTCTGATTGATTGTTGCCTGCCCCTATACGAAGTCCAAATGTCTCTGTAATACGGAGAACGAAGCTGCGACTCCCGTCCGGATTGATTCACCGTGCTCTCTGACCGATTGGGTCGACAAAGCCTTTCCAATTGAGTTTGCGACGACCCTGGGTGTCACTACGTTACCCCGGGAAGGATCAGTGAACGTGTCGTCAGTCTTACCCAGCGCCTCGCTGAGCACTCGACACGGACGGCTTTGCCGTGCTGTGCGTGCTCTCGCCACGACTCCGAAAATCGTATATCAGTACATATATATATATATATAATACGACATCGACACGAAATGAAGATATCGAATCCCCTTGCCGTACTCCTCCTCACCACCGTGGTATCTGCAGATGGTCCTACTTCGAAAAGCGAAATTGGGAACACACATCATGTCGCTCAACGATCGCCTCCGGTCATAATCACACGGACACAGGCAGTAGACTCGATACATGTCATGGCAGAAGACTCGCTTGCACATACCCATTCCTCCGATCGATGGCTGGGTCCGTTGGTTGGCTTGAAGACTTTTACCCAGGACATTGGTGCCAGAGTGACGGTCCGTACTCCGCGGCTCAAAGCTCGGAATGAGGGTGCGTTAGGGCAAGCGCCCTGGTACGGGATGGCCTTTGGGCTGGCGTGCACGACCCTTGCGGCGCTGATGTTGGGATAGTCCAATACGTTTGAACTCGACTAGTTCAAAATCAACTGCACCACGCACAACAACGCATCACTTAAGCCGAATGCTTCACGACTCTCTCCCTCTTGACAAGTCTGATACTTGCGCATATATACCCTAATACACCAGGCGAGCAGAACGACCACATCCGGCCCTTTACTTAATCCCGCAAGACCACCGCACATACAGATGTCTTCTGTCGACGTCGGCTCGTACATCATTCGCTTCTTGTATCGATATTCATAGAAATGACTCCGCGCATCGCTCGGATACTCGGCAGTCAGATATATTTTATCTTGTTACTACGTCCTATGTTTCTCTATCACGCCGGCTCTTGTTTACCGAGCGTGCTGACTTTGATGTTTATAATTCAGCCAACGACCTATATTGTATAATGTTGGATAATGTGGATGGATTTATGTTATATACCATATGATAGATTGCGAAGATACGAATATACACTTATGAGACAACACAATGCTTAAACAATTCTATGAGATAATCTCTGATTGATACAAACATACGAACAATGGTAAATACAATACGGCCCCCGCAACTAAGCCTCTTTTACAACGCTCTGATTCGTCCCTCCAGGTTTCAGCTGCCCATTTCATACGAGATTCATTCATCTTCCATCAAACGAGACAGTTCGGAGAATTACTGGTATGACAGAGTACGAAATGAAGTGAGGCCGCGCGAGTAGGTCTGACTCTCTGTGCAAAGCCTTTGTTTGTTTCGTCTCTTCTTCCTCGCTATTGTCGGATGCATCTATTCTCTGGTTGATGACATCTCCACGACATCGGACTATCATCACATACAGATCAGACTACATTATCAGCAGAATCAATAATATTAAGAGGAGAACTTCAGCCAAGATGGAGGGGGAGTTGGACGACTATCCGCTCCACGGCGAACAGCCCGTCAACATCCGGCAAGAACTAGGCATCATGTTCGGCTTCATGGCAGCATGTATCCTGACTGTTGCCGTATACTACATATTCTGGCAGGGTAATCTCCCATTCTACACCATATCATTCAAAAAAAAAAAAGGGAATCTACTAACCGGTAGACTGAGTAGCCTCCCAACGCCGCGCCGCCGCCCGCGACGAAGCCCGTCGCAAAGATCTCCGAGCCCGTGGCTTCCATCACGAACGAGGCGGATACCATGACAAGGCCCTCCATCGATACGCAAGCCGAGACCCGATTGCGCAAACACAGGGACAAACACTCGAATTTCTTACGGAGCCGGATCAGTTCAAAGATGAAATGCACAGCCACAGTCGCAACAACAGTCATAGTGAAGACGGCATTAGTGATAGCAACACCATCATTGGCGGGGAGAAACATAGCGACAACGGAGGTAGTGCAGCTGCTGGTACAGGACTGAGGATCAATACGCATGAGCATGACGCCTGGTCTGGGAATGGGAATTCGAATTCAATTCACAATGGGAGTGCGGTGAGTAATCGGACGCCTTTGTCGATGATGAATGCTACCATGGGGCAGAGTGCGAAGGATATGTTTTGATTTGAGTGTCTATTTATGACTTATGATAATGAATATCTATCTATTCTATACATGGAATCAACATTAGGGTATATACTCTAGAAGAGTAGGTCAACAGTAAGGCTTGTCAAACCCACGACTCCATCTCACACTGCCCATAACAACAACCAACAAGCCCAATCCAACTCCCATACTAACAGCAGCATACAAATACGCCCATGCAAACCGCCGTCGTCTCGACGTTCCAAGCCCAATGGAAGTCAACTCAGCAACCCAGGTGCTTATCGTCGTCGTCGCGCCGCAAAAACCATCCATCACACCCTGCAGTACTTGACATGACACCAAAATCGAGCGTGCAGTAGCCTCCAACTCAGCAGTGGTGCTAGGGAAAATCGATCCTCTGGTCGGTGATGCCAATGGATCAAACGCCCATGAACTGAGCGGTGCTCCGATACCAGCTACATGCTGCAGATCGTAGCACATACCCAACACCCCCGTCCCTATAATATTAACCGCGAACGTTCCAAGGGGAAAGACAGGGATTCGCGCATTCAATGCAAGAGACATATAGAATCTGAACAAACATCCAAGCGGCGCAAAAACGATGGCGAACACGGCATTAGTCCGCCATGCATTATGCGGTGGCCAGATAGCCATAAACACTGCCCCGAGCCAACAGCCCCATCCCAATAAAACGACAAGAGGATCAAGAACCTTGCGCGTAAACCGGAAGGGGATGGTTGGCGTCAACGAATCAAGCGCAAGCGCAAGATGGCCACCGAGGTAGAACGCGGCTATACTCATTGCCACAGTGACAGCGAGCACCGCAACGACAGCCATGAAACTATCCCCCTTCGCGCGACCAACGGTCAAACTGCCGGTAGTCGACAAAATAGACGGATCCGCCAAATCATCCGACAGCGCCAGAAACGCATCACGCATAAAACTCGAGAAACTAGTGAASGAGCCACAAAACCCGGTAGTCAGGCCAATGTAGAGCGGTATCGATTTTTTGACGGTCTTGTGCTTCTTGAGCCATCGTTCCTGCGCGCTTGGTGTAGACGATTGTCTGCGCGGTTGTTGTTGTCCAGACTGCAGCTTTGTAGCATCTTCTACAGGACGGCCCCATTCTTCACGGAAAATATTTCTGTCCTCGATGAAAAAGCCCATGAGAATACACCCGCCCACGTTCGCCCATAGCACGCTTGTAAGAACAGGGGCGCCGGGATACGTCGTCAAAGCCTGCACACCTAGTCGCGCAAGGGTTCCCCAGATCGCGAAGAATATCAGGTATGAAACAGTGTATAATCTTGTACCCCATGCTGATAATGGCGGAAGAGCCTCTGCCGGCGGTGCTGCCGCTGCCGGTGGTTGCTCGCGTCGTTCCACCGGTGGCTCAGACGTGACTTCTGCAAGTGCTATGCCCTCCTCATAGTAGCGTTCCTCTTCTTGTTCTTCTCGCTGTTCTTCCTCATCTCGAATTCGTTCACGTCTTTCTTGTTGGGCTTGTTCATCGCGGTGTTCAACGGATTGTTCTGCGGCGGCCTCTGATACGGGCGCAACGGCGTCTCCTTCGTCTGCAGCTTTTTCATGGTTGTTTATCAGATCATGCGACGGATGCGACATTGTGTTTCTCTCTGGCCAAACTATCCCAGAAGTCAATTTGTGCTCTGCTCTTCTCTCAACTCGGCGCATAGTACCTTTTTCAAAAACTCCCCGCTCAGTTCCCAACCTCTGTACACCGCGAATATGATTCAGAAAAAAGGTCTATAAGTTCATTGTAAGGTAGTTGGTGTCGCCTGAGCTATACTGCATAGGTTTTATGTCTTCGTCGTGTCGTACCCATTTGTTGATGTGTTGCGCAGGTATTTGGAAAAGCAGGATCATTCTGTTAGCTTCCGGCCGTCGGCAGGTTGTCCTACTCTACGTATGTACAGTACTACTACCCGATTGAATTTTGCGCAGTCTCAAGAGTGTACACTACAAGCCCAAAGAAAAGTTCATCCCCATTTTTTTTTGTTATTTGTTCCAAGACTATAGTACAGACACTATCAAACTGTTAACTTGCGATGCATATAATCAAAAATCCATCAATTAAATTCAAATCAATCACAATCAACTCAAAACAATAAGCCAACGCATATACTTCAGCAATGCTAACGACAAAACTGAGAGGAGACTAGTGCTTGGATATAACCCAAAGCAATGCATAAATATCATCTAACGACGCGCGCGCAACGTAAATCAATCAAGCAAAACAGTATGCAGCAAATAAACAAGGTATCAAGTCAGGTTCGGCAACGAAGAAGATAAAAAACGACAACAAACTGTAGTAATAATATTAAATGGCAGAGCCAGAATCGAAGAAACACACAGGACCAGCCGAGTGTAGACAATTGTTGCCTTCGCTAACCATCAAAAACCGAGAAGACGCACTGACCGGACTCCTGTGAGCTCTTATGAAGACAACCAAATTGAGACCCAAACTGAACGCAGGCAATGCAAAAGGTAAAGGGGAATAATGAGAGACAAGAAAGCCGAATAGGCGAATACCAGCCAGAGGCCCAACAGTGTCGTAATCGCAAAGACACTATACCGCCCCCATGCCAGTCCACTGTCCATTCCGAGTGCCGTATTCCAATTTTGACCGATGACCCAAATAGAACCAAACAATATCAACGAGAGTAATGAACCGAAACGTCATCTGCGACGGTTCGATGCAAGTCCAGTGACGAGGGTCACATCGTCTTAGGATTTCTCCACGTGTTTCCCAGCGCCCCGAGACCAAAATGAACGACAATGAATATTATAACTGTTAAAAGATAACGGTTATCAAGGCGAAGCGAATGAATAACAAAGGAAAGTAGTTGTCTATCGTTGAGTTTGCGGATAGACGGAAATATTAAGCGATTTGTCGTACGCTTAGTATGCGGTGCCCACGCTGGCAAGGCTCTTGGTAGGCATAGGATGCAACGGCTGGTCTTTGGCGACCTGTAATGAATCTTCATAGCCAACTAGAGCCTGGGCGTGGAGCTTGAAGGATTCGCCCATGAGCTTAGTGAGTCTAAATCATAGTTAGTTATCTTTGAACAAAGGAAAGAAAAAAGATGACACATACCCCCAAACGACAACACCATCAAGAATGTTGCCCCAAACGCGAGCGACGGTGGAGCTCAACTTGCCAAAAGCGTCAATGGCATCATCATCGAATAAATTGCGAACCTTGCTGTAGATGGCAATCTCGGCTTCAGTGGCAGGCTCCTCGTCATGTTCCAGGCGATAAAGCCATAAGCTGAGGATCACCATAAGGTCCAAGCCACAGAGAGGGTGCTCGACGCTCCAGTTGGTAGCGGACGTCTTAGCAACCCAATTGATACCTTGGACGGCAGCAATCTCAATGCATTCAAAGCATTGTTGGATGACATTGTTCATCTCAGGAGATCGTTTCACCTTGTCACGAGCAACCGTCATAGCCGCAGCGACTTCGTACGAGGAATGGTAGCGGAGGGCTTCCTGAACAGACTTGAGGTCCACTGCCAACCGGGCTCGTGTGTTGCGGTAGATGGCCATGGAGTTAAAGATCAAAGGATGACCCTTCTGAGGTGTACTCAAGGGAACCACAATGGTCTCCGGCTCGCACAGCTCAAGTGAGTTCTCCCAGGTCTCCAGTGCGAGGCGAAGCTTGTACTCAGTAACCACATCCTGGAGCGCCTCGAAGCTACGTTTATGACTCCAGACTTGAAGGAAGAGGGCGTTGATCATGACTCGGGTAGCAAAGGCGCTGTATCTTGTCTGTTCACCCTGGAACAATCGGTCGTGTGCTTCACGAATGTTGACCGGGATAACAGTGCTCAAGGTGCGGTGCCATGAGTCTTCGTCGGTTACATCGAGACTCCACAGCGACTCTGACGATGGCAACTCCAAGCTATCAAGTTCATCCAGGCTCATGGCAGGAGTGTGATTAAAAGTCAAAGTAAGCATGCCAAAGAAGATGTAGACGGCATAGTATGTCCGGCGGCAAGACTCGTCTTCAATCCACTGGTCACGAGAGGGCAGACGACCTTCGCGAGCCTCGGTGCGCAGCTTCAATTGATAGCGATTACCAGCGACCATCTATTGAAATTAGTATCACACATGACCTAGTACCCGATTGCAAAACTTACATTGGCGAGCAAACTCTTGATCGAGCAAGTCCATTCAAGGCCCTTTGGATCTCCACTCCAGCTCTCGAATATCATATTTAGCAAAGTACTTTGCATAGCCCACAGAGGGCACTTTCGCGAGTCAAAGTTGTCCTTTTGTTGAAGGAACTGGTTGACGAGGACCTTGGACCCAACGTGCAGCATGAATGCATGCTCTCGTTCAAAAGTGTAGAGAGCACCGATGGAAAGCACAGCCAAGAGAAGAGGCGGCGAAGCTTCGGTAGGCTTGAATGATCCCTGATGCAAGAACGGGAGGTGGTGGTGGTAGAGGTTGAAGTAAGTCGAAAGATACTTATTCAACGACGCGGTAGAAGGAAGCTGGAAGCCTTCTGGTAGGGCCGATACGGTGTCCGAGTTCTTGACATTTTCCACGATACGTTGTCTCTCCATTTCATTGACAAGCTGAGGCGCTTTTGGCAGAGTAAGCGCTTGACTAGGACCGGGAGAGCGACGGTAGTTGACTGGGCTGACTGGGCCGGTCATTGACGGGTAAGGCGACAGCGCATTGGGGGTGGAATTGCCAGACATAGGCAGCGAGTCGACAAGCGAATGCAAAGAAGGCGCCAAGGTGTCCCGAGCCGACATCATTGACATTTGGTGGCCGTGCGAACCGGTATCCTGAGAACCGAACCCAGTCATATGGTGCTTTGTCTCGGTAGGCGAAACCAAAGAATCCCAAGGCATCTGAGGTAGCGTAGCATTTCCAGACAAATACGAAGCATGCTGGTCGAGAAGAGAACCACGATTGGGAGAGAACGAGCGATCGGAACCAGTGCGGTCTTGCACATGACCAGTAGCGGCAGCAGCAGCCTTATGTTGGAAATCGGTCATCAACATGGCTGCTGTTTCAAGGTCGACCATACCATCACTGCTTGCTTCGATCTGCTCTAAAGTGGCGGGATCAATAGTAATAGAAGGTTTGGGAGGGGCAGCGGTAGTAGGCGGGCTCTTTTGAGTACCTGCGTTACCACCACGTCTGCGACCTTCGCTGACGAGAGGGATGCCTCCATCCTTGGCATGAACGGTACGGTCATGACGGAGAAGCAAATCTCGACGAACGAAGGTGCTGCGGCATTTTAAGCATTTAAATGGACGTTCCTTGGTGTCTAAAAACTCGATTGTTAGCATGTTGAGGTTTCATAGTTTGGGAACGAGCAAGGGGGCATACGAGATCGCTCGTGTCGGCTGCGATGTTCACTGCGACTGAAAGCACGATTGCAAAATTGACACTTGTATTTCTTCTCTGGTACAGAAGTCTTCTTGGCCGGCGAAGTCGAGGCCGCGGAAGGAGCCGTGGGAGCCATCTCGATGTGTGTAGGACGAAGGGCCACGGACAATTATTCTTGTCAATATGTTGAAGGTGACAAAGAATACGACTGCGGTATCAGCCGGACAGAGGGCGCGCACCGGGTGTGAATGAGGTTTAACGACGTTGAAGAGTCGCGTTGCTGTCTGTTCATTCCTTGGGCGGGGTGAGCTGTGATGGTGCAAAACTGGGAAACGGGGTTGATCGGATGAGGGGGTATGGGAGAGGGGAACTGGGGAAGAAGCGTCCAGCCACAGGCGGACAGAATAAAGATTAAGGATGAGTGGTCGAGCAGGACGACCAGAAATGAAGAGATGATGCTATTATGGAACTGTATATAGTCCGGTATGTGATGGGAGGGGAGGGGGGGAGGAGTAGGGAAGATGTTGAAACCCGAAGGAAATAAAATAGGATGGAAAGGGAAGGGAGAGAGGTAAAGAAGGACGGAGGAGAGGCAGGAGGGAGGGGAAGAAACGAAGTGAGTGGAATTTGACGGGCGAGCTGGAAAGAGCGCGTGAGTGAGTGTCTGTAACAACGACAGAGGGGGGAAGGCGGGTCGGCCGGTTGTTGGCAGAAGGACAACGGGGCGATCGAACAAGACACTCACCAGACGATGATGCCGCTGGTGGAAATAGTATTACACGCGTGGTATTACTTACGATTAATATAACGCGATTACTGCACCCATGCGCTGTATGATGTGTAATAATACAGACGCAGGCGTAATTCCAAGACGCGCGCGTGTCATTGTCTTGTCTTTTGCGTGTGAGAAGAGGCCGAGGAGGGGCGCATAAGCGGGCCATGGAGGGGAGAAAAGGGGGGGCATTGGTATTTCAATACAGTTTGATTACGTATCTAGTACGACAGCCATGAACACGCACCAGTCAAGCATGGGGCCACGCACTTAACTAAGCCGGGGGCTGCCTGGAAACTTACCAGATTGGCCGTAGTGTGTCGTGTTAATAAGTCATGTCGGCCTCAGGCTTCGATAGGAACGGGACTACCGTATGGTGGTCCGCCGTTGTAGCGGCGTCACCAAGTCAAATAAAAGTACCAGGCAAATCATAAACCTGATTAATACAGATACTGGCCATTCTTTGATCTTGAGAACAAGAACAAAATACGGAACCAAGAAGAAGAGATATATCTGTCATCTTTGTATTGGCCATTCCTACCCCTGTCATGCCACGCTACGAAGGAAACAGCCAGATTGTATTGATCACTTTGGATGTCTCCGAATAACTACGTATCGTTCGGCGTCTTGCTCACCTAAGATGCAGTAAGCAGTGAGCACCATAGAGTTCACCTCGACCTGTGATTCCACACCACCATTACTATATATGTATGTTTGATTGGCATCCACGACGGCTTAAGAAACGACCAAACGCGCCATCGCCCCTTCCCTCAGCCCACATGGCGGACCTGGCAACCGTCATCCCGGTACAACGGGTTCCTTGTCTGCTATTTCTAGCCAGCCTGGTTTTAGCTGCATAAACTAGGTGCACTAGTACACAGTCTAAGACTCAAGGAGTCGGACTACGATGGTATATTTTGTGGGCTGGATTTGGAATTTTTGAAAATTTTCCATTGTGCGTTTTGTGAATTTGCCGAGCTTGTCGATAGTATTCAGTCCTGCTGTTGGCCTCGGTAATGGATGCAATCCGGGGGTTATAGAATATACCCCCATGTAAGTCAAAGCATAACAAGATGTCAAAATGAATGCTGGTAGTTGCGCTCAATTTCCAACTGAGATCGTCCACATCGATGATCTGAGACTCCCCAATATTCTTCTAACCCACCTGAATCATGAAGCATCGATCATGATACGTACATAAACCGCAATCTTGGATACATCGGGAGCGGGGCCGCGCCAGAGCCCGATCGCTTGGCAGCCGTAACACCAAGCAACCAAGCACACGCACTTTGCCTGGCGACAATACGTCCATTACGATCCAATACCCGTGACGGTATCGTTCGTACGTTCTGGAAATAAGGCCCAAAACAGCAAAACCTGCCACCAGCCCACTATGCCCCTCCTTCTGGCCCCTCCTTTTGCGGCTGGKTTGTTTGCCAGCCAAACAAATAAGCCCCCTTTCTGGCTTTCCGTCCAGCCCCGGCTTGTACGCAACGAAACAAATGAGGCGTTCAGTAGGAATCGCTTTCTGTGCCAGTTGCAACCCTCCCAGTCCGTTAGAGGCCGGGCCACGAACCTTCTCCCACGCTATGATTTACAACTGTGTAGTCGACACAGGTCTCGTGGCCTACTTGACTTATTATCCTGATGGCAACTGCGGACCGAGTTCCTAGGACTCGAGCAAGGTTATGCCGGCTACAGTGCGTACGTACATAACCCAAACATCATTCATGTGATAGTTTTGCTCTCCCTTACCAGTTCAGATGCGAATAAAAACAGACAAATAATTGATACGTATTTGCCCCTCTACCATCAACTCCCCTCCCCCTCCATGCCCCTCCTTGATGAGTAGAGATTTCTGACTTACCATTCCATAATCGGTTTTAGAGTGCTCGTGATTGTCGACGGAGTAATTTACAGATTCGGGGACCGATCTGAGTACTCCGGGGATCCCTTGCCGTATATTAGTGCTAATATAACAATACATAGGCATGCAGTTGAGAGTACATGTCAGTGAAATAATTCTACATACAACTTGCAGTAGTCTGTACAGTCAGCGCTGATATGAATAAACTTCAACCAACCGAATAGCAACCAGCAAACGGATGACGGAAACGCAGCTGTCCAATCGCAATCGCAATAATTCAAGGGCGACCAGTCAGATTGCAGATCAGTCGACATTAACCAGAAATGTCACCGACTGGATGACAGTTTACAGAATTCCATACAAGCTCATACGCCGGATACAGAATTACAAAGGAACAAGAATCGTGTGGCTTTTGTGGCTCACTGGCTGGTTTTACACTGACAGAAAGTCTCGAGCCTCGACAATTCACATAAATCGCGGAGTATTTCCTGTCGATGTCTTTCGACCTATTTACATCTTCTCTTGCCTAGGTATCCCTTACTCGGGTTGACTGACATGGTAGCACTTACTAGCTGTACGGATATTCGGCTTCGTTGTTAGGGCTAAGCGCGTCCTCGTGATTTCCCAAGGCGTTGGAGAATTGAGACAATGCCACGTAGCCGAGCCACATACCTGTGGCTTTGTAGTTGTTCACTAAACGATGAGATAAGGAGCTATAAGAAGTGATTACCATACTAGGCAAGCATGATGCCATCATGTCCGCATCGCATCCAGGATAAAGCAGATGGTTCCTGTTGATCATCGCTGGAAAAGTGGATTGCTCGCTAGTCAGTGCCGAGTACTCAATCCGGGTACGACAATACATACACGTACGACGCGTCGGTATGCCATGATACTAGCTCGTATCCAAGAAACGTTATTCATTGTTCAGATTCAAGGTTTGTCGTTCGCGATCCGGACCTTTCGTATGTACTGTACTGACTTGGAAGTCTGTACTATTACGTCGATGCAAAGTTCAGACTATGTACATACCCGCTAAACTACGCAACAAGGTACCAACGCAGCAAAGACATCCCATATTCACGGAAAATGTACCAACAGGCCTCACCGCTTTGATTGTTGTCTATCTTCATATTGATCTCTGAAAATAAACAAGACTAGAATTAATAGACTGTAAGATTACGTAGTACGTACGCGGTGAGTCGTTGGCCCTAGTCGAGCGTACTGGGTCCTTACAGGTCCAGCCCCTCGGTTTTTCCCGCTGGCGCAGCGGACCGTCCCTCTTTCCATCCGATCCATCACCCATGGATTCATGCCATACGTACTTCATACTATATTATTACCTATTCTCGGAGCATATTGGCGACAAACATTATCTATCAAATTATCACAGGTATTTACTCATCGGACCTCTCGCCTCTGGCAAGGATTATACATATGCTGTGTGCGGGACCTGACCTTAGTGGAGTCTATCTCCTGTCATGAATCATTCATCCCAAGTCAAGAGTCGAAACCGTCAAATCATTCAATCGGTATGTATTCGTGATGTAGTATTGTGCCCGATAGTCTAGATTTGCTCGACAAAGTCGGTCAATCAATCCCGAACATGTACGGGGTAGACTCAGTAGAGAGGTGAATACTTAGCATCCTCGATACACCGACAAGTCAACCGAGTCGGTGAAGAATTGACTAAAATGCTAGCATCTCAACAGTCCACACGCTATATTAAAAATGCTAAGTATATAGTTGACAATATTCGATGCCTTACTGACCGCTTCTCTTATTCCTTGATATCTTCTATGTGATGMGAGTTGCATTTTTCTAATCTTAAATCGAAAATGCCATGCAAACAATCTGCAACTCGCGCATGATTAAAACTATTCCCACTTTAGGCAATTCGTACACATCCTTGGCAAACTTGCTTTTTTGCCCCTTTCCTCAGGCTCCTTACTCAAGAGCAAGATCTCCCCCTTTCATTTCCTTACCAGGCAAACAAGCCACAAAACACCCATCGTTTGAGAATTCGGAAGCTTAACCTCTTCTTCGGGACACGCCTTTGCTGGATTCGTCAATTGGAGTCTCCGGTGAGGATCCTGCCTGGGCCTATTCTATCGAGCTAGAAAATGAAGAATATTCTTTTGTTCCGACACTCCGTTTTCTAGTGTGGGATGTTGCAAAGAGAAAGGATGGTCATCCCCGTTGAGTTAGATTACGAGTGGATCTTGGCTGGGAAATGAAGCTGCTTTACTGCTCTAAAAAGTCAAGTACCGAAAAAAGGGGCTTGAAGGGAGTTCCCGGTTCCCCGGCGCCACTGGTGTCGACTTAAAGGTGGACTCTGTTGGTGAACGACTCACGAATAAGTTTTCCTAAGTCTGAAAAGCACTCCCAAAGTCTGGACATGGGACTTGACTCGTTTGGGATAAAAAAGACGTCGATCGAGGATAAATGCATCCCTCGAAGACTCGTCGGTTCTGTGCAGTAGGTTTTGTGTTCCGTCAAAGAACAGCAGAGTCTACTCATTGCACATGGTCAAAATATCTTAGTACGAAATACTAACATGCTCATCCATCGAGAAACAGCTTAAGTCATGCTGTGATTTCAGTATAATGTTTTTTTATTAGATTATCTGGATCGAAATCTTAGGCTTGAGGTATAATAGTGGAAGCATTCTAGTAGACTTATCAGATGGCATTTTGTATCTTCTATAAATTTCGATCTACCGTTGTACACTAAAGACTTTTTCTCCCCCAAACCAAGTCTCGTCCACAGTCGCCTGCAACAATTTCTCCTTCGACCACTCCATATCAACAACCACAAAATCCGCCTTCAACCCTTTCTCTAGCTTGCCTGTAATCTTATCCGCAAAGCAGGCGTACGCGGCACCCGTGGTCGCCGCCGTGAAAGCAGTAACCAGCGGCAGAGCGAAATGCGGATTCACAGTCTCTTCAGAATCGGGCAATCGAGCGGATCGTCTAGTGGTCGCTGTATATACGTTTGGTAAAGGCTCGAATGGTGCTGTGGGCGAGTCAGATCCGAAGGCGATCGGGGCGCCACCATCAACAAAGTCGCGATATGCGAATGCGCGACGACATCGATCATGTCCAATCAATGAAGGCCATGCTCGTAGGATATCCGGGTCTGAGTGTACCGGTTGCACTGATGCTGTAACACCTAGCTTGCCTAATCGAGCTGCGTCTTCGGCAGTCGTCATTTCAAGATGCTCGATGCGGTGTCGACCATCGCGAGTACCGTGAGCCTCGAGCACATTCAGCACCATATGCACGGTTTTGTCTCCTATCGCGTGTAGAGCACATTGAAGCCCTGCCTTGACCGCGCGACTGACAACAGGCGCTAATCTCTCCTCCGGCCAGAGAGGATCACACGAGACGCCGTTAAGGGCATACGGCTCGAGAAGTGCTGCAGTGCATCCATCAACTACTCCGTCACAGATGACTTTGATACCTGCAATGCGGAAGTCGGGCGAACTTTCCAGATTGTACTCGGCATGAAGCTCAGTTGCTCTGTCAACCTGCTTCAGATCTGCTTCCGAGTCTGCGGATGGCACTATCAGCCAATGGGCAGCAATACGCAGATTCAATGTCCCGTTCGGCTGCTGCTGTCGCAAGACGAGAAGTGCCTCCCATGTGTTTTCGTCCATGGCCATATCAACAAGACCAGTGTATCCGGAAGCGGTATACGCGCTAATTGCGCCCTTCAAAGCATCCAGTTTCTCTTCCATTGAAGCAGCACGCGCAAGATGCGGCCAGATCACAGCAAAGACCACGGCTTCTGATAGAAGACCCGATGGCTTGCCATTTTCATCGCGATGAATGGTGCCACCCTCTGGATCGGCCATTTCATCGACCTTTAATTCCTGAAGTGCGGCAGTGTTGCACCATGTTGAGTGCAAGTCCTTAGCATCAATGAAAATCGGTCGTGGGTCGAGATCATCCAGCATTGACGCCAGAGCCTCATTGTCGGTCATACTCTGCATCCATCCTTTGCACAAAATCCGAGGAACCTGTGGATTCTGTTTGGCGTACACGCTAATTCTCTCCCGGATTTCGCTGAGGTCCTTGCAGCCGTCCAGGTCTAGCTTTTGGAGCGCCTGGCCGAGAAGGAGCAGATGCATGTGCCCATCAATGAAGCCAGGAAGAACATATCTCTTCTTCAGATCCCGAACCACAGCACCGTTCTGCTGAGCCTGGGAAACCACTTCGTCTGTTGACGAACCGACGTGCACAATGGTGTCGTCCTGGATCACCAAGCATTCCGCAAAGGACGCCTCGTCTACCTGTTCCGTCCCCTTTCCGGTGAAGAAGTGCCCGTTGGCGAAAATAGTCGTCATTTCCGAAAACCCTTCGAGCCTAAGAGTTTCCCCAGAGAATAGTGAGAGGATGAAGTCTCGTGTTGTCTGAAGCGGGGGTTTTCTTATCTCCTTATCGGTCGTTGTCTTGGATGTGGGGTGGTCGCCTATATGGCCCTGAGTAAAACTGAGTCATATTTATCACACAGGCAATGGCTGATGCAATGTTCAAAGTAGGTGGAATATTCATATTGAAGGTTGATTGCACAGCTAGGATGTTCGGGCTCTGACTCTCGAGTAGCGAGTGGTATCCCTGCCATATAAGCCATGCCGGCGCACTTCAGACTCCCGGTCTTGAATGTCTTGTCGATGATCTCAAATCAGACCAGTACAATACCACAGGAAGTATGTACTGCATCTTTGCACCATGATCACTGGGGAAAGTATTAGCAGAACATGTGCGCCTTCTCATCTAATTCCCGCCTCCGCATTCCCCCGAGATATAAATCGACCTTGATCAATTGATACGGGCCTTTAATGGTTGAACAAGCATATTGTACAAATTTGGCACCATGATTATCACAGATGCCGGATTTCACCTTCAATGGCTATTATATTTCAGCGGACTCATGTACTAGTAATATGCTCCACCGAGGCGAGATCATGATGATCGTGCGTTCGTTTGGGCAGCTCAGGCGAGATTCGCTCATCAAGTTCATCAAGTTCATGATTTGTGTTGAAGAAAGTAAGCTACGGTCAATGAGCTTGCTTAATGGTATCTTAAAACTTAATTGGCAGTACGATTACGTCGGTAGCATGCGAGGTGGGCTTTACAGATTCAGAGAAGTGATTTGGCACTCGCATGTAAGTATTGACATTAAGTATGGCAAGGGAGTTCTGGAGCTTGAAATGGCGGCTATCAAATCACATATTGTTCGTTTATTTACATATTTACATGTGTGCATATCTATTTTGAGTAAAGAAATGTATGACAACCTTGATCAGATATTGTCGCTAGAACCGACTCTTCCAAACCTTAGGGTCAGGCTACTTTCGTGTCTTTTTTAAGGTGCTCAGGTATGCACAATTTATCACTTCCAGTTAGGTGTATCCACCGCTTACAGATTTTCGAAGCATTGGTGTAACGTTATGGAGTAGAGCTTTGCCGCAGGCCTGCCCTAATATTATATCCTCAGATCAATTATACGTCCAATACAACCAACGTAGGAAGTCAAGGATCAAAGACCAAAATCTCACCCATTAAATTAGTACTGAGCCAACCCCGCGACTGAAATATATGGGAGCTTGATTTTCTGGCAAAGCCGACTCATCACAACTTTCGATAATGTGCGAGGACAAGAGGAACTGTTACCCAACCCAACGGAGCTTGAACCACCAGAACTACCACCACCCATCGAGGCAAGATCAACCCTCAAATGCAAAGAAGTAAGAGTCTACAATGTCCCATTTTAGTACAACATAGAGATTTTAATGATCCCTTATGACATGGTACATCGAATGTATAGAAACCAGGTCAAGTATCTCTCTAGACTCTGCGCTTGGATGAGGGTAATCGCTGTGGAAACTACAGATCTTTGAACCCACAACTGGTTCTCGGGAATGGTATGAGGAGTGGAAAAAACGCGCTGAATGGATGAGAGATTGTAATGATCATTGAAGCGACAGCATTGGCCTGATTCTCGGATGTTAGGGTTGGTAGATCCTTCCGCTTGCGTTGGAAACTACCATGTCAATCATAACCACCTTGATAAATTCATCCTTCATCCCTAGATGATGTGTACTACGCTTGTCCTTGTGTAGACACAATCAATGGGACTATTGTGCGTTTTCGGACTGGTCAGGTGAGGAAAATAAAGAAAAGCAATTCCTCGGGATGGTCCCCAGCATGATATACCTCAAAAAATGAATATACAAAAACATAATTGGCAGGGAGCAGACCTACCTAGGTATGATTTACATTGATGCCGAGGTAACTGTTCCGATACATCGAGATGTCCTGCAAAAAATGACCATCTGACAGCTTGTACGAATTTGTTGACATTATAGGAGCAGAATGCATACATACTGTTGCATACATAGCATATACACGTACTTATTCTCCGCAGCGTAGATAAACGGATAATGACCAATCTCGCGGTAGATTGCAGGCGAATCCTCCGGACTATAATCCTAGCAAGTCATCCATGGATGTCGGGCATACATCTACGACCGATGCATCATGATGTATGCGTTAAATTCTTTGACGTGCCTTGGTTGATGAATTACCGCCAATATGATTAAACATACTTTCTAAGAAGTCACGTGTTATATTCAAATGAATTCGTCCCAAAATTGGAAATTTTGAACCGCTTCTTGATTATACTAAGATGCAAGGAATATCGGGTAAATACTTGTAAGTTTTCAAGCAGTTCCTCAAAATTTATCCAATCGAAAAAAACACAAAGCACAGAACATGAAATCTGCATCTACCGGTAAACTATTGAACGATAGTTCTCCGCATGTTGGTCGATCTTGTTCGCATAGAGAAGGAATCGACGCAAAATGGATAGATCCTTGCCTGTATTGCAGTGAAACTGTCAAATGGATAAATCTTAACGGCTGTAAACAATAAATAAGAATACATGCATCCGATATTCTGGTCCGTGGCCCTTGGCTCTTGGTCAGGCAGAAAAAGTCTCTTGAACAAGCAATGATCATCTACACTAGAATGATTTACGGAGTCGACTTAACTACTTACTGGATAGAGTAAATTTGGCCGCGGCTCGTAGCGTAGCCTCTTAGTGAACACTCCATGGAATCATGTGTACATGCACATCGGCAGCCTCCGAATGTCGTTATCGACGTTATCGTTATCACGACGCGACGTGCCTAGCTCTGCTGTCCGGTCCAGGAACAGATAGGAAGGAGAGTGAAAAGAGGCGTCGTTGGCTTGTTCTAGAAAACACACAGAACGAGCCCTAAGCCGCTAGAATATATTAGACACGAGGGCAGTTCTAGACCGGCAATATTCGGATGGTAGTACGTACTACCTAGTACCTACTAGTGCTAGATGTTGATTAGGTTACGAGAGGACTGTGCAGAGGGACTGTAACCTCAAACCGTCGCGATTTTATACGTCGTATGTTACGCGGGTACGAGAATGCCGAGCCCCTGGATATTACATAGTACCTTCTCAACACGACGACGCGTATGGCATACATACATACATACATACTAAGTAAGAGCACAAGCATCGGCTGCACAGTGCACAAATACGAGCCTCGCATGGCGGCCATGACGCAGTGCCATGCGACACCGGTACATGTACCTAGCAGAGTGCACAGACAGATTCGACGCAACGACTGACCTTGTCGTATTTCTACAATGTAAGCATGCCTGTCAACTCTTGAAATGAATTCCACGGAATTTGAGAGTGTCGTGTAGCGAGGCGGACCCCGATGTATCACAGTCATGCCATGTTTGAGATGTATCAGTGTGATACCTTGAGCGTTGAGGGTCTGGTTTGAGACAGTTTCGGATGCCGAGATGATAACAGACTCGCCGTCAGAACTCAGAAAAACTGCTGGAGAGGAGCAACACTTGACAGCGCCAATACGGAAAAAAACTCCGCAAGGTCGCTACAGAGTGCCCTGTATGTTCGTACTTTGTCCAGGTTGGATGATCAAGAGGAAGAAGAGAAAATGCCGCGGTCTAGACTAGCTGACTCCACCAATCAGCTGCCCCAGTAACACTCGCGACGCTGATTGGCTGTGTCGCCAGGGAAATGTGTTGTTTGCGCCAGCAAATAAGCGACCGCTACTGGGGTTTTAGTATACTATGACTCTGCATATTTACTCCTAGGAATTAGGATTATTTTATACTTTACACAAGTTCAATAGACGGGTGGACACTGGAACAGCCATGAGTCGTTCCGCACAAATGGGGTGCTATATACTAGCGCGTGTTATGTACTACGGAGTATGGCGTACTGAAGTTTCAACGTCGGGTGGGACCAATCCAAAAGTACGGGGTGCCAAATCCGTATTACTTCCTACATCCATAAGTAGTACTCATGGTCTGAACGACGAAGGTACTCAAATAATAGAAGAGGACATAGTCGGTACCCAGTATTGAAGGAAAATATTGTGGCACCTTCTGAGAGTATCGACAAGTTTGACAAGACAAGTTCAACGACGAGCACAGCCCGGTGACAGAACCAAACGGTCCCGTAAAATACGTATCACTTGAAACAGCAAAACACAAGCCAAGCATCTGATATCGTACGCTCAGTCGCTCACCTGTTGACTTCTCTTTCTCTACGGGGTTCCTAGTTCATCGGATTGCAGGGTTCAAGTACCGGCACTCTGACTCTTCTCTTTGTGACGCCGAAAAGGTCTGCCCTGCTCATTCTTGTGATGCCTGGACAGCAGTGGCAATTTCTGCCAGAGAGGAGTGAGTCAGGTTTTCAACGACTCCGCTGTCAGTTCGATCAATGCACATGAAATGATAGGCGTCAGTCAAGACCAGACAAAAAGCCAGAACAACGAAATGACAAGTCGAGAGCCTCGGCGCGAGAGTATCTCATGTTAAGTACGTAGTTGACTATCACATTCGAATGGTCAAGTAACTACACAGTAACAGACAATGCGATGAGTGAGTACAGCATTAATATCGACAGTAATACTATACTTATCATTCAATAATGTGGAGAGCACCCGTACGCAGCGTAACTTACAGCCGGCGTATCGGTACGGTAACGTGTAAGTTCTGCCGCGCTTGAGCCCACTTTTTCAGGCAGTCTGTTCTCGCCAATCTCTGTGCTGCGTCTGCTCTTGCCTTCTTCGCTCTCGCTCTTCCCTCGCAGTCAGTCTCTCTGACACTTCTCCTCCTTACCACGACCTCCTCCTCTCAGATCTACATTCCGCCAATTTCAACCTCATGCTGTGAACTCGCTCTTTTGGGGATATTCAACTCTCTATCCCCTTCAGCTAACACCTCTATAACTCAACGTTCATTCTGAGTGCCAGCCGAGGCCGCCCCTCATTCCCGAAAGAGCCACCCCCAATCTGCAACGGTGCACGTTACCTATATCTTACAAACGCAACGCAACACCACCACACCTGCTGACCCGCGACCGTCGACCTGTGCCTGTGTCATCCGTTCTGTTATCAAGTCATGAGCACTCGATTGTCAAAATTAGTCCTTTAGTGTTCTAGCGAGCATATTCAACCTCATTGGACCAGCCAGTCAGATCGATACATTTGCTACTGACTACGTACTCGTACTCCGAATCATTTGCCCTCGAAAAGGGTCATGTACCAAGGTGGAGTGGCAGAGCCCTTGGCTTTGGACGCTCACCCCGGATTCGCTTTCAAAAAAACTGCTGCGTATGCTGCCACCTTTCGCTACGAGACCGACGAAGAGCGTCCAGACATGGCAACCCATTCCCCTCTTCGCACCAGTGGTGGTCGCCAACGTAGTCACTCGATCCAAAAAGACATGTCCCAGGCCTCTCCGCAGCGCCAGACCTCCCCCATCAAACTAGCAGCAGAACCGCTCCCCGCACTCTACGTGAAAGCGCTGTATGACTACAATGCCGACGATCGCGCCAGCCTTAGTTTTCGCCAAGGCGATGTTATCCAGGTCCTCAACCGACTCGAGACGGGATGGTGGGACGGCGTCATCGGCAATGTTCGGGGCTGGTTTCCCAGCAACTACTGTACTATAATTACCAACCCAGACGAAATAGAGCATTACGCCTCCCATCGAATGATGATGATGATGGCTGACCCCGGCGATGCCAGCGCAGAGTCAGGTGCCGAAGACGAATATGAGGATGACCAAGAGGACGAGTTCGACCTAGAGCACCATTCCCGCGATTCGCAACCCATCCTGCCTATTGAAGGTGTGCCTCCAATGGACCAGGAAGAAGCCGCATATTGGGTGCCACAAGCCACCGCAGACGGTCGCTTGTTTTATTTCAACACTTTAACCGGAACGAGTACTATGGAGCTACCATTGGAGAACCCGTTGTTGGCAAACGAGACTGGCCCACGCGATCGTAATAATTTCTTCGTCCCAGACCAGACCCGCCCGCCACCAGAAATGATGGCTCGTGGTGTCGAGCACGAAGATGATTACGACGGTTCTGGCTCAGAAGGCGAAGGCGAATCATTGATGCTGGCTTCTCGCGATTCGATCTCCCGAAGACGTCGATCACTGGCAGATGATGTCTCACCTGCCACCTCCATGGATTCTCTGAATCCATCACCTGTCACCAAATCTTCTCAACATACTACAACACACTCTGGCCAAGGTTCATACCTTCACTCTAAAGACTCGATATCGACATCTATCGCTACGTCTAATGGATCTTCAATACCCCGACACTTCGTGGATGACACACCTGGCTCTCGAATTGGCTGGGCTGACTTGCTCGAGAACATGCGTCATGCCATCGACGCTTACCGACAAGTTGTTAGAAACGGCGACCGCAACGAATACGTCCGAAAAGCAGAGGATATTTCAGACCATCTTCGCATGCTGCTTGCTGCAGGTTCAGACACTACAGACAACCACTCCGGAAGCCCTTCAATTATTTCACCAAATCGTCTCCTGTACCCACACTTCCGAGACATGATGTCGAAATTTTCCAAATTGGTTCTATCTTCACACATTGCCGCTGCAGATTGGACGAGTCCTGATTCAGCCACGAAATGTTTGCAAGAGGCAGATGGCGTCTGGCAGGGAGTTTCCGGATATGTTCAGGTCGCTAGCCAACAGCGCGGTGACAACGTCAACCGTATCGTCCCCGGATTCGTCCTTAACAGTTCCACAGGTGGCCACTGGCAGAATAATGGTATTCGAACTGGTGAATCAGGTGCCACCTCTTTTCTGGATCCAGATGGTCAGGATTCCAGCCAGGAACCTTCCGTTCCGCTGGATGCTGCGTTGGTTGATCAGATTGACTCTATGAGAAAGGCCATCGTACTCAGCATTAGAAAGATTGACGAACATCTAAAAATGGAACAGAAGACCATTACCCCTCGACAACATCAAGCGTTGAGCGACGCTATCTGCTTAGCTGCCCTGAGCGTTGTCGAGAAGTACAGACCCTGGATCGCCACGATCGAATCGATTAATCTAGCTCCATTTGGTACAAGTCTACAAAACCCACAACTAGTCGATTTTGGTCTGCAAAAACAGAGGGTGTATGAAACTATGGCCGACCTCGTACTCAGCTGTCAAGCCGTTTCGGCTCCGCTTGGTGACGAGTGGGCCGAACTACGCAGAGATCCTATTGAGGATCGTCTCAACAACGTGCGAATTGTCGCACGCCAGTTAGAAGGCACCATTTCGCAAATAGGATTCTCCTTGTCACTTCTCCAAGAGCAGGTCCCGCAGGATGCCAATGGCCAGACCCATTTCATTGATGATAATGAGGCCGGCGCTGCGCCAAATCGCGAACCAGGCAGACGACGGGGTACTACTTCCTCAGTGTCGGCCGTGCCAATAGCAGCCCTCACTATTGATGACGACGACACACAAGTGCGCCGAAATATGAACAAAGCACAGCGATTCTTTGGTCAGGCTCCTCCTTCCACAATCACGAGAGAACCTCTTCGCGAACCAGTTTCATTACCAGAGGAGAATCCTTGGTTCTTGAACTTTGATCAAGAAGGCGAGGTTTTCTATGATAACAAGGCCGATGTCCCCACACTCAAATGCGGTACGCTGGAGGGTTTGGTTGCTCAATTGMCCCGCCACGACAAGCTAGATGCCTCTTTCAATAATACTTTCTTGCTGACGTATCGCTCTTTTACCACTGCTGCCGAGCTTTTCGACAAGCTCGTGCAAAGATTCAGCATTCAACCACCTTATGGGTTAACCCCTGATGAATTGCGAATGTGGATTGACCGCAAGCAAAAGCCGATCCGATTCCGAGTAGTCAACATTCTCAAGACGTGGTTCGAAAATTACTGGATGGAAACGAATGATGAGGCAAACATGCAACTTCTTCGCGACGTGCACGCTTTCACACAAGATTCGATTGCCACCACCAAAACTCCAGGATCACCACAATTGTTGAGTGTTATTGAACAGCGATTGCGCGGTCAAGATACTACAGTCAAGAAGCTTGTTCCTACGCAGAATATGGCCACGCCGACACCTATTGTCCCGAAGAATATGAAGAAACTCAGATTCCTTGACATTGATGCGACTGAATTTGCCAGACAACTCACGATAATTGAATCGAGGTTGTATGGTAAGATTCGAGCAACCGAATGTTTGAACAAGACATGGCAGAAGAAGATTGGTCCTGGGGAGAGTGAGCCGGCTGCGAACGTCAAGGCTCTGATCCTGCACTCTAACCAACTTACCAATTGGGTTGCTGAAATGATTCTAACTCAAGGCGACGTCAAAAAGCGCGTTGTCGTCATCAAGCACTTCGTCAATGTGGCAGATGTGAGTTGCTCTTGCCGCGATTGTTGGTTATTGAGGATTAGCTAACGATTGATTTTAGAAATGTCGCGCTCTTAACAATTACTCTACGCTTACGTCTATCATTTCAGCACTGGGAACTGCCCCGATTCATCGTTTATCCCGAACATGGGCTCAAGTTAGCGGTCGAACTTCGACTGTCCTTGAACAAATGCGCAGGCTTATGGCCAGTACGAAGAACTTTGGTGAATACAGGGAAACGCTACATGCGGCAAATCCGCCATGTATTCCATTCTTTGGTATGCGGGAAAATACAACACTGGTTTTGAGCTGCACTGATTCATTTTTTTATAGGTGTATACTTGACCGATTTAACTTTTATCGAGGACGGTATTCCATCACACACGCCATCCGATCTCATCAATTTCAACAAACGAGCCAAAACCGCCGAGGTGATACGCGATATCCAGCAATACCAGAATGTGCCTTACCAATTGCAGGCCGTTCCTGAGCTGCAAGATTACATTTTAAGTAACATGCAAGCGGCAGGCGACGTTCACGAAATGTATGAGCGCAGTCTGGAAGTGGAGCCCAGAGAACGAGAAGACGAAAAGATTGCAAGGTATGGTAAAAGTAGCACTGATTCCTCTTCAACCGCCATGACTGTTTCATCATTTCTCAATTCGATGCGTTGATCATGTTCTACTAACATCTGTCACTATACACGGCGTCTTTTCTTGCATTGATGAGCTTCATGATCCTGACACGACCGATATTTTATTTGCACTTCCAATCATATGTGGCCCCATTTACAGCCGCTGTCTATTATAAGCGACGTATGCGATCATTCGAAAGCAAACTTTGTTTAAGGTCGCTTTTGCAGCTATCGAAAATTGATATGCTATGAATGTCATCGTATATGCCGGCATCTCACGTTTCTTTGTTCATTCTTTTCTTTTTCTGCTGATCTCTTCCATTATTTCATTTTCCTCTGACTCCACTATTATCATCTTCTTATGATC
The DNA here is from genome assembly GCF_001896365.1 of Talaromyces amestolkiae. Lineage (NCBI taxonomy): Eukaryota > Fungi > Ascomycota > Eurotiomycetes > Eurotiales > Trichocomaceae > Talaromyces > Talaromyces amestolkiae. The sequence goes on along the minus strand of NW_024468049.1, from coordinate 286,884 downwards.
ATCTATGGATATCGCAGAGACTAACGTTTTTCCCTCGCGTAGACTGCTATCGGAATCAGGCTTCCTCTAGAGCCCTGACGATCGAGAGTTAAGACAAACCGGCGTGTTCAAAATCAGATATGCGACTGGATCTCATCGACAACAAATCACAGCAATGCGGCACTCGGGATCCCTGCCAATACTACGAAAAATAGTATTACAGCATCCTGCAAAATGATCCTTCGGTGGAGTCTACTTTCTACTTTGAGCTCGCGAAATCCGGGTGGATCGTTCGTTGTACGATGGCTCGCCGGGACGTTGCGGACTGGCGGAACTAGGGGCGGGCCCGTGTCTGATCAGCGTGCCGATTGAGCGTTACATGCGACGCTGACACGTTAGACTGCTCCGGCCCGCGTTCTTGTTGGAACTCCGGTAATCAGACTAAACCGGTTTACTATATACACACAGAACAGTAGCACACCGCTAGGTCGGCCGGATAAGAGATAAGCTAGCTTGTCTGCAAGATCCTGCGATAGGCCCAGATTCGAGCTACGAAAGTCTCGATGCAGCAAAAGTCTTATCGATTTATTATCTACAACAGCTGACGACTTTGTCTCTGTACTGAGGAAGCCGAGTCACCGTTATGCGGGCGAATTTGTTGTACATACACATATTCTTTCTCATCCCGCCGAGCATCACTCTGGCTCTTACATATTGACGTCTTCTTTTCTCTGGACATATGACTTGCACCTTACACATGTCGCTTGAACTCACTTTCTTCGTCGATCCTTTTTTTCTCATTCTTGTATCTATCATTTTGATTGATCTGTCTCATGGTTGAAATTTTAGTTTTTAGTGTTGGAGTCTCGGGATCTTGGAGTACGAGATGCTATGAATGGTCGGACATGGTTGCTTCAATTGGTTTGGTGTTGGTTTGACGGCTAAATAACTGCTTATCTTATGAATGACACGTGATGACTTCTTCATCCTCTATCTCCCTACAAGAAATTTTCATAAACCACATGTTCATATGCATCGTAAATCGTAGTCGTGTGTAGTCTATTTGTATTTAAGCTGTCTCGGGGATATTTTGGAAAAGCCCCTTCTTAATGTCAGCAGCTACTAGGCCACTAACTTCCTCGGCAACAATGCGATTCCCGTCACGAACAACCTTGGAAATCTGTTGGTCTTTGACTGGGACATTTCTACCGCCACCTGCAGCAACCCCATCTAATGCTCCTCCAAGTAGCCCTGATGCTCCCATACCTCCGCCGCCGCCACTTCCGATTGTCTTTGCGGCTCGTTTCACTTTCTGGCTGAGGKCCATGATTTGCTTGCTGCCGTAGTCTCTGGTAGTGAACAGCGGACTCTGACTCAACGTTGCGACCCAGTACTTATTCCAGAGTAGCGACAGAAGCTGCGTATCTAGCGTGCTCTTGAAATGCGACACGTCCAGCGAATAGTATTGTGAGGCATGTGCGCCGAAGTCTTCCACTTTGTTGAGCGGGATACTCTGATACTCATCATCCTCGCTCGATTCCTTGGGTGCCGTATAACCCTCTGGATACGTACGGAAAGCGCCGATCTCGACTTTACCCGCGGATATGGTACGATCGGGATCAATAACGACGGCCACAAATGGATCACTCATCTGCTGCATCGACTGCGTTGAGACATCGATACCAGAAAGCCAGCATCCATAACCAGGATGACTATGATACCAACCCACTGCATTCTCCATACGGCCAGAATCTCGGCAGGACTGTAGGTATTCAACCATGTACTCGTTTGCATCGCCCTGGGCGTTGACTCTAGTCTCTGTGCCTTCGACAGGTAATCGAAATGCGTCGGTGACGATGAATGTCTCGGATGCGATGTATCCTTGCATCAGGCCCATAACCTCTAGCGATCCGCCTGATCGTGCGTGCATGACCATTTTGAGCAGAGCGACGGCGGAGATTTTGACATTTTTGAAGTAGCGTGGGTCAGCGGCCCAGGGTTTTGTGTCAGAGAGGGCGCGGTGGGCATCGGCGTCATAGTTGTAGAGAGCATCGCGGCGGGGGTCTATGAGTTGGACGACATTCTCGAGCTCTGTCGTTGTCAGTTGGGTATCTGATATCAAGGTGATGAAAGCTCACCCCACGACTGCTGTGCAGTCTGCATAGTGGATGGAGACCACACAGTATTCTTCAAGATAATAACGAAGTCACCCTGATCAGGTCAAGTTCTTACAAGAGATGCAATGATCGAGGAGTCTCAGTCTGGTCAGCTTGTGAAGACAGCTCTATGAAGCTGTTGCATGGAAAGTGACGGAGTTAACCTAACAAAGTGTGGAGCAGGCCAAAGCAAGTGGGGGGTGAGCCTTATTGCCTGGAAGCATAGACACCTTAAAAGCAAGGCACGAAGGCACCATGGCACCATTGCGGGCACACTCAGTGGTGGTTGCCGTGACAACAGCGGGAAAGCAGCCATCACCAGCTCCTTCCAACTTCCAAGCCCTCTCTGTGACCTCTCTGTTCCTGTCCATGTCTCAACATCACAACTCACTCTCTTTCACTTCTTCTCTTACGTGGATGCGCACTCTTACACTCTTCACAAGAGAATCACTCGACTGTCCCTGACTTTCACCCACATGGAGGGCAATTCTGATTGAAGCACCCACTCGAGTATTTGTTTTCGAACAACATTCGCTGTTCCTGCGCATTCTCCACCATTTTGTCCACTCTACTATACGCCACGCTGCGATTGCAGCCAGATCCGTACGCAATTGGCCTTCTTCAATTGAAGCTTTTGGACGTCGAAGTATATATTCATACTCACCATGTCGGTCGACACGAGTTATTTGACCACCCAGGTCAACAATATCATCGATCAGTTGCATGGGATATTCGATGATATTGGTGTACCGAACCATGAGAGAGAGACTCGCGAGACAGAGGTAAGTACCACAATCAGTCTGCCTCATTGTAATGCCATCGTCTAACGTCCACTTCAGCTCTTCGCCGCCCTGTCAGATACATTAAACAACCATTTACGCATTGTCAACACGTGAGTATACATCCTGACCGTATATGGTTGAATCACGCTAAAACTATGGCTTTATAGTGAGAAACAAGACATGATTGCAGAAGCCGAACACCTTATAAATACAATTAAGCAGATGGAAGTAGCGCTTGATGACCAAAAAGCAAATGGTCAATATGAGCTCGACAGCGATCTCCAAATCACTTTCCCCCTCAATCGCTGCATTGTCGCATTGAAAGAAAAGTACTCCGCAATCAGCAGACTACATCGCGAGCGTTACGAGCAAGTCAAAAGTATGTCGATCCCAATTGGTTCAAGACTCGATTAACAGACGCGCTGACTTGCACAGAATTGGTTGAGGCTCTCGAGTCCTACTCTTCACACTTGGAAGCGTCTTTTGTGAAAATCCCTCTTCCACCGACAGCGCCCAACGCATCTATTCCACCCAACTTTGACCTCTCTCCCTCTTATGTCACCAAGTTGGACAATGAATTCACTCGCGTCTACGAAGAATATAACAAGCGTGTCCACCTGGTCAAAGTAACATCCGAAGAGATTATAAAGCTGTGGGCCGAACTGGGAACTCCTCAAGCACAAACTGACTCTACCATTGTCAAATACTACCGTGACGCTCCAGAACAACTTGGTCTTCATGACACTGATCTCGCCAACCTCAAGAGCAAGCGCGACAAGCTCATGGATGAGAAGAGGAATCGTGAAAAGAAACTAAAAGACCTAAAGATCGCGGTCGAAGGCTTGTGGGAGCGCCTCGGGGTTGATGAGCGCGATCAAAAGGCGTTTCTGGCAGCCAACCGTGGCTGTGGTCTTCGCATTATCAATGAATTCAATGAAGAATTCAATAGACTCCAAGAACTCAAGCGTCAAAACCTACACTTGTTTGTTGAAGACGCGCGTTGTCGCTTGCAGGAGTTGTGGGATAGCTTGTACTATTCCGAAGAGGAAATGTTGGACTTTACACCTGCTTTCTCCGACGTCTATAGTGACGCCTTGTTGGAAGCTCACGAAGCCGAAATTGGACGACTTGAGGCTATCCGAGAGCAGCGTGCCCCTACTCTTGACCTCATCACCAGACACAAAACTTTGATCGAAGAACGAGACGCCCTTGCAGCATCCAGTCAAGATGCATCCCGCTTGATGGCGCGCGGTAACAAGGGAGAGAAACGCGATCCTGGCAAGCTCCTTCGAGAAGAGAAGATGCGTAAGAGGATTGCTAAGGAACTCCCAAAGCTTGAATCAGATCTGCGCAAGATGCTCGAGCAATGGGAAGATGAATTTGGCAGGCCTTTCCTGATCCATGGCGAAAGGTATCTTGATGAGATCACGCCAGTGGCTTCCAAAGTTCCTCCACGATCCAAAACTCCATCGGTGCCGCCACCAAATTCAGTCAAGTCCAAGCAAGCAAGCACGTATGGTACAGGAAGTGTTCGCGGGCCTCCACCACCTCGATCTGCAACTAAAACGCCAACGGGTACGTTGCGACGCAACGCACCACAGACAGCAGCTCCGTATTCCACTCAAGCACAAACCAAATCTCCGTCTAAGATTCCTGCTCGTGTTCCACTAGGAAATATGCCTCATGGCAACAATTCTCCCGAACGCCGTCAGCCTCCAACTTCGTATTCTTCGAACACCATACGAGGCAAGGTGCCACCCCGTGCTCCTCCACCAAAAATGCGCGAACTATTCAATGACCCAAATGAGGATTCTGTAGCTCCTAGTTACATCATGGAACCTTCTCATTGCGAAAGCATGATGTCTGCTCGAAGCGTACGCCCCGTTTCTCTCGAGGACGTCTATGATGACAGACAGCAACGATCGATGATCAACAAATCTGGTATTTCTCGATCGAGGACAGATTTAAGCTCACATGGTTCATCTCAATCTCTTCATTCCATAGCATCCCGTGAAATGGCATACCCTCCGCAGAACCCATATCTCAACCGCCAGCCGCCTCCACCAGCTACAGCAATGAGACAAATATCAAACTCAACGGTCGAAACAGCCACCTCTGGTTCGGAAAACTGGGAAACTTTTGACGATGTCTCAGAGCCGGAGACTGATGCCAGTAATGTCTATTATGCCAAGCTTCGTGCAGCTCATGGAAAGCGCTTGGCTCCTGAGGACCAACATGAAGAGTCGCTCATGGGCAAAAAGATGAGGGGCATCCGCACAGTTGGGTCCGATGAGCGATTTCTTGAGCATAATGGCCAAATGGTGAGGATTGAAGGAAGTGATGGAGGTTGGACCGACGACTTGGATACGTATTGAGCTATAAGGAACGAATGTCGATGATCTACGATATTTATGAATTCGCAATACATATATGACATGAGTTTCTGGCTGGTACTGAAAACGATCGTTCGGTTCATGCTACGGCGGATGATTTGATGTTATTACGGCGATAAAGGTCATTCACCCTCGATATCACCATCTTCTCTCCTTTTCGGGCGAAGGCTTTCCTACTTGGCGCATTTCTTTTGGCTGGTACTGGAGTTTGCGGCGACCGAGGAAAAAGGGCCCAGACATATACATTTCTTCCCTTCATGTGAACACTTTCTTTCATACTCTTCTGGTTAATATTGGTTTTTGATTCATGTATTGATTATTCCCCTTCGAGGTGGGTTTGTGTTGTCTTTGGTTTCGGCCTTATCTTTCTGTTTTTCTACTTCCATTTCAAATAATTGCGGCTCTCTGTACAGGGTGCCTGTGTGATGTTACTTAGCCTTTTATACCAGCTCTGCAATTTGGTTTTCAAGAAAGACTCCCCAACAAGTAAAATAGGAGTGGTACCATTACAAACATGGTAGTAAACCTAATTGTCATGAATCATAGAAATACAAGTAAATCGCTGCTTGGCATGAATGGATGCTTGCTCGAGGAGTAAAACACAACCACAGAAGTTTTGTAATTCCAGAGTGCTCAATTGCACTTTCCAAGTGACGGAGGTACTACAAGGCTGAATTTTCTATCTTGTCTCGTCGACCGTCTCGCATGTCTTCTTCTGGAAGTCAGGGGCCTTCTTACTGCAGCTGATATTGAAAACCCAACTTGTTCTCGAACTTCTATTGAGCACTGCCCTCATCCCATCGAAGTTGCTGTTAAAAATCACTCCCTTAATCCAGCTATATTCAATCTGACCGAAGACACCTTCAGACTGGTATTCGAGCACCTAGATCCACCAGACCAAATCTGCCTTTCACTCAGCTGCGAGCCACTATACAATCTCTTCCGTCCTGTTTTGGATAGACGAAACGGAGCCCTTGCGGCGTTCTTTGATAGAGAGGGCCATGCGCGCGCTGAGTTCCTGGTTCTGCCTCGGGGTTTGCAATGGCTATTGTGTATGGTGCGTCTTGAGTTGCATCGGCGGGATCATTTACGCCAATTGCCTCGGGGATGGAAGGGGAGATGTACGCTTTGTGGTTCAGTCTAGAGACATCATCAGGGAGTTTAGACTAGACTGATGATTATTGTTACCTTTGTTATAGTATGCGTTGCGGTACTCATTCGAAACGTCACCAGCAAAAAGCATGATCCTACAAACCCCTAAGTAGGAGTTTTGTCCTAAACGTAGCTATAGGGCGTTTATGGTAGTCTATATGTACGTGATGGCCAAAATTCGTGATTGGTTTGAATGACATTTGTTGAATGTAGAGTGTTATCAGATTAAATTATGATACGGGAGAACTTGGCTATAACGAACTGAACACCGCTCCATATTAATGTTGATAGTTAGCTCTAATCTAAAGTCGATTCGATAATCAAACTCCTCAGAGAATAAGTATCATAACATCTGAAAGTGCTACCCAGTCCCATTGAAAATTTCTTGCTACAAGGCCAATCCAAGGCCAATGTGTGTGTGAGTATATGGGTACAAGGAGAGAACAATCTCGGTATGAGGCTAGACTTTGACTAATATATTTCGATTTCCTCCAACAGAACTCATCACATATGGAAAGCGGCATTGCAGACAACGAGAGAAGTAGATGCCCGTCAACACATCAGATGTTATTGGTAGGCAGCTCAACACGTAAACAGTAGTACCATTAGTGGAAGCAGGCAACAAACCCATCTATGATTATTCATGAAACAATAAAAAGGTATCTTCGCTAAAAAAAAAATCTTTCCTGTTTTCTTCGCATAAGATTGGCGACTCTCTCTAAGATAAAAAGAAAGAAAATATTCAATTCGAAAGATGTCACGATTTCAATTCTGCAAAAAACAAATCACGTCACCAAGACGACTCTTCACTCGCATATATCTGCCACGTCTAGTCAGGTCCCCATTCAAGGACCTAGAAGTGAAACATATGCATGCTGTAGTGTTCTCTTATCTCATTCGCCATTCCAAGGTTCGGTCTCATATGCAAAAGCCTCAAGTCCATGAGACTCACTGTCGCCCCCCTATCTTCAATCTAAACATCGATATCTTCCGTAGACTACTCGATTACCTCGACCCAATCGATCAACTCTGCTTGTCAGCGACTTGCAAAGTGGTATTCGACTTGCTGTGGCCCCTCATGCAGAAATGGGTCGGATGGAATGAGCACACCCAGTCATGGCACAAGTATTCGCAGGAGATACACCACGATGAGATTCAATTCTGCTTCGATCTTTCAGTTGGAAAATATGCTCCCTGCATGTGTGCGAAAATTTTTGCCCAGGATACAGCATCATGCAGAGAGTCAAATGTAGGACAGACATCGACAAATTTCAGATGCAGGACACTATGAAGAAAGGAGCACCATGTCACAAAGACGAGTCGCATGTACGTTACCCATGCTCGTGTTGGAGACTTCTAAAGGACATGAAGAAGAGGCCGCCTGTTCTGGAATGCCGAGAAGGACATCCCGTCATAAACCTTTTCGACAGCCATACGAACAAGCTTCTAGACAGTATTGGATTATGTTCGTTTCAACCATGGCTCTTGCATAATTACAAATTAGGCCGGTATCATATGCAAAAGTACCCTTTGCTACAAGCGAGTGCAGCCTTTTATCTTGCAGTCTCGACTCGCACCAATAAGCCAGGACTATTTCTGCTTGTGAATTATACCACATGGGTGGATGACCACAGGTCCGTTGCCATTTGCCCACACAATTTGGTATCTGGAATGTACACATCCCGTCCCAGATTGTATATGGATGGTCCATGTGCAACGATTTTTGTGATTGAACCGTTCGTTCAAGAGGCCGAGGAAGGAGGGTGGTTTGTCAAGTTTTCGACCGCTCGTTTTTTGAGATTGTTTTGACTGTTCGATGATCACAGCTTTTTTCTATCTTACACGAGACCCATTATTGTACATATTCGCAGTCCTGGAGCATCTCAATCAAGCTTTATTCTCCCTCTTCTACTCCGATCTTGATTCCCATTCAATTGAATAGCTTCCGTTAGTCGTCGTACCGTTTCGTCTCTACCTAGAACTTCCATAATCTGCGGCATTCCAGGACCGGGAGCGCCAGCAAGAAGAGCCCAGCGGAGATAGTGATAGAGCTCTTTCTTGAATGCCTTGCTTGCATATGGAATACAGTCAAGGTTCGTCCGATGGGTCTCAACGTTCCAATGACTTTCAGGAACAAGGGTTAGAATTGTTGCTACTGTCTGCAGGGCGACAAGAGGCGGTGTTGGGTCTCCGATCTCGAGATCGCTTTGAGTTAATGTATACGGAGTTCGATCCAAAGATGATGTGAAGAAGGACCAATTGCGGTCCAGGAATTGAGCTGGTGTAGTGAAATGGCCGCCATCATATCGAAGGAGGGACGTGACGGTCTCCTTAACAGGCAGGCTGGCAGAAAAAGCATTAGCATCCAAATAGTTCAAAAGTGAAGACGTCTTCGATATAAGCAACAAGAAGAAAAAAAATACAACAGCTGGGATTCGCTGGTGGACTACTAACCAGCCGGCGTGTGGCTTAAGTACGGCTGAGCGGACGGGAAGCCCTGTTTTCCACACCCTATGGTCGTATGTGCTAGATAATTTCAAACAATGGGTTATATCGGGCACTTGCGCAGGCATTGCTCCAAACAAAAAAGAAAAAAACATACTTAGCTCTGATATTCCCTCGTCCCTCCGCTGCTTCTGTGACATCGCCCACCAATTTCTGGAACTCGGGGCCATTCTCAGCTACACATCGCTTTGTGTGTGCTTTTTGAAGGAACCACATTTTTTCGGGGCTGACGATAGTGTTCCCTTTGGTGATCTTCAGATTGAACTAGAGAGACAAGTATGAGTGCCAAGAACTGGGTGGTGGAATGTACTTCACGGTCAACATCTTACAAGCTCTTCCATATCTTTCAAAGAAAAGACTTCTGACTTCTGGTTATGCGACCAGCCTAACAAGGCGGCATAGTTGAGAAGCGTAGAAGGCAGGATACCGCTGTCTCTGTAGAAGGAAATGTCAATATTTGAGTTGCGTTTGCTCAGCTTTTGGCCGTTCAGATCGACAAGAAGAGGCACATGGCCGAATTGGGGCGGCGTCCAATCGAAGGCATTGTAGAGTGCGACATGCATGGGTGTCGAAGCCAACCACTCCTAGCTCCGATATAAGCCTGATATACCTCTCAGATAGAATAGCAAACTCACTGTTCCTCTGATGACATGAGTGATCTTCATGTGGTGGTCATCCACGACATTGGCCAGGTGGTATGTCGGATTGCCATCGGACTTCAACAGAATAGGGTCATCGTAAATACGATTTATTGTCTTGAGAAACTTCTTTTGACCATCTTGGTTTTGTCCTGTCGTCCCAATTACGAAATCTTTGAATTTCGGGTACTCGTCCGCTTTCAGCCGGACAACATGTATTTCTCCCTTTGCCGCCCTTTCTTCTGCCTCTTCGGCAGGTATGTCAACGCATTGGCGATCGTATCCGAGCGGAAGGCCGGCCTGGTTGCGCTGCCTGGCAAGGGTGTCTAGTCGTCCGGCGCTACAGAAGCAGCGATAGGCATGCCCGGAGTGAACGAGATCGTTTGCATGTTTGTGGTAGAGAGCTGTTCGCTCGGACTAAAACGACAGTTTAGCAAAGTAATCGTTGAGTCGGAGAACCCTACGTACTTGTCTGTATGGACCATAAGGACCGCCAACGATAGGACCTACAAATGTCAGAAGCACTGATCGACAAAGCGCATACACGTTTCCATCCAATTATCATACCTTCATCCCATTCTAAAGCAGCCCATTGCAGATCGCTATACAGCCTTTCCTCCGCACCCGGTATGGTTCTCTTCTGATCTGTGTCCTCGATACGGAGCAGGAATTGTCCGCCAGTACGTTTTGCCAGGAGGTAATTGAACAAAGCTGTGCGTAGAGAGCCTAAATGCAGGTAACCGGTAGGAGAAGGCGCAAAACGTGTTCGAGCAGGCTCGTCTGGAACAAGCTTCGTGTTGCTGCTACTGCGGACAGAGCACGGAAGTTGGGAGCGGGATGCGACAGACGAGTTGGCTCTACATTGGAAGCAGACCCATGACGGCGGCTTTGCGAATACCCCAGGACGCAATTTCATCATCCTGCTATAGAACAGAAAGCAGGACTCTTCCTCTCTTGCCAAAGAAATGATGTTGGTCAGGGTCAATCAAACAATTGGCCGAAGCTGCGAGTCTTGGCGCGCGGCATCGCAGAAAAAATTCCGCCCGGCAGATCCCTCTCCGTATCTTATCAATGTTTGCAGCCCACTCTAAACAAATACTTCTTCTCTTCCATTTCTCTGTCTTTTCTATTGTCTCGTTCGGTGAAGCGTACTTTCTTACCAGTACATTCCGACCATAGCTGGTCGATAAAACAAAAGTTCGTCCAAACTTAGCTTTCTGTTGACCACTTCTGACTTACTTTTCAGTGGACGGCGCAGGTATTGATCTCTATGGTAAGACCGCTCTCACTCCTCTGTCGCTACACATACTCACCGTCCAATAGAAATTCTCGAAGTTGAACATGGCGCATCAAAGGATGAAATCCGAAAGGCATATCGCAAAGTAAGAACACACAGTGACTCGCATCTGGTCTAAGCCTAACCCATCAAACCAGGCGGCATTAGCGAGCCATCCCGACAAAGTCCCCGAAGCGGAGCGAGAAGCGGCGGAGATCAAGTTCAAAGCGGTCCAGCAAGCATATGACATTCTTTACGATGAGGACAAACGCCATCTGTACGACACGCATGGTATGAGCGCTTTTGATGGATCAGGAAACCCCGGTATGGGTGGCGGACCGGACTTGGACGATATACTAGCCCAGATGTTTGGAGGCATGGGTGGTATGGGAGGTATGCCTGGTCACGGAGGAGGAGGACGACGACCGCCCAAACCTAGAAAGAGCCCGGACGAAGAAACAAAATACGAAGTGAGCCTGGAAGATCTTTACAAAGGAAAAACCGTCAAATTTGCCAGCACCAAAAACGTGATCTGTGGACTTTGTAAGGGAAAAGGTGGAAAAGACAAGGCTGTTGCAAAAGAATGTTCGACTTGTGGCGGACAAGGTAGGTTGTTGCTTCAACGATGATTAATGACATAGCTAACTCCGTGTAGGATACAAGGAAGTGCTTCGCCAAATGGGTCCCATGTTGACTTCGTCTATGGCTCCTTGCACTGTGTGTGACGGACAGGGCAGTTTTTTCGCCACAAAAGATAAATGCAAAAAGTGCAAAGGAAAGAAGGTCACGGAGGAGAAGAAGATGCTTGAAATATACATCCCTCGAGGAGCCAAGTGAGTGATTATTTATCTTTGCTATGCGTTCGTCGACTAATTATCCGTCATTACAGAGAAGGAGATCGTGTCGTTTTGGAAGGAGAAGCGGATCAAGTACCCGACCAAGAACCAGGCGACATTGTGTTCCACCTTGTTGAGACCGAACATCCGATTTTCCGTCGAGCCGGTCCTGATCTAACTGCTGATCTCGAAATCACTCTTGCCGAAGCCCTGGCTGGCTTCTCTCGGGTGGTGCTCAAACATTTAGACGGACGAGGCATTGAGATCACCCATCCAAAGAAACCAGGCGATGTCCTCTCCCCAGGACAGGTCTTGAAAATCCCCGGAGAAGGAATGCCACTCAAGAAGAGCGATGCTCGTGGAGACTTGTACCTGATTGTCGATATCAAATTCCCCGATAAGGATTGGACACCAAGTCCTGAGACCTTGGAGAAACTTAGAGAAATCTTGCCAAAATCAACACAACCACCAATCACAACCGAATCCGTGGATGAAGTCGACTACGAATCCGATGCTGATATTGAAGCATTCGGTCAGGGCGACCCCCGAGGAGGTTCCGGATGGCAAGACGATGATGAAGAAGGCGAGCCAGCGCAGTGCGCGACTCAGTAGATAGACTCTTGTGCTTTTTGAGACTACGCGACGATGCACATCAGCATTTTTATGATTATCATTATTTGCATTATGATTTTCTGAGCTTTTCGATGCGACGATTTGTTCAATGATGACTTGTATACACTTATTGGTAGACTTTGAGGACTCCACTCTATTTGAATGACGATGATGCTTGGACGACATGACAAAAGTTTCTGTTTATGTTCCAGTCGTTCGCGTTCAAGGTTCTTTCTTGTCGATAAGTATTCCTATGTGTATATATGTGATGTAGGATAGAATGAGCCTTTAGTTTACATCGAGACATTTCTGGAGCATGGGTATATCTAAAGTTGGTCTAAGTTTTCGAACACTTCATAAGGAAGGGATTATCAACTGTCTCGCACGTCTTTGTAAATGAATTAGGAATATTAAATTGGTCTGACGGTTGTTTTAGAGTTGATGGTCTCTTTGAAGATATGTCGCAACCATTTTTGGAGACAAACCCTCCCCAATGCTTACCGAATATTGAGATTTAATGTTGGTATAGATATTATACATGTAGTTAAAGGTATGAGTCTAGATCTGCTTGACTATCAACATCGATTGCAAATGTGAAGTTGTTTGTCGTACTTTCAGTCGGACCTGTGTATATTAATATCACTCGAGATGGCTTCTACCCATAAATCAAGACTGTCTTTTCAATCACTCGGAAACATCTCTTCGAATCAACAATTCAAAGACCTTCCATTCCAAAGCTAGCCCTAATCGCCCCAATTTGGAAAGTTAACCCGATTATGTAATGCAAAATCGGAGCATCTCCGCATCGCCCGAGGTCATTCTCCAACTCGGACATCTTTCCGGCTGACATTTTCTGTCGTTTTTGTATGACTGCGACAATGGCTACGTGCTACATAAATACGAGTTTCTCTCTCAATCCTTTGACTGTCGTTGATCTAATTGCTTGTATTGACCAAGACTTATTTATAATAGACCGCTTCATATCCCACGCTCAGTGAGAGAGCTGTTGTACCCCCGCGTCGACTCCCACGCAAATGACTAGATAGTGGATACTACTACATAGTCACCGGTGATCATAAAAGGTGTCGCATGAATCATCATCGTTGATAAATAGCTCTCCTCCTCTTCCCCGGATATTAGATTCTCATATACTAGAGATCTTGACAGAGAGCTTCCGCAATGGGCTGCGACTCAAAAACAAGCTGTGAGGGTTGCTCATGCGACGCCCCGCAATCACCCATCAACATCGAGGATTGTCAGCAAGAACTCCTGGCCTTGAGAAAACGTACCCAACAACTAGAGTCTACACTAGCAGAGCTCAAGATCCACGGCTCGTTAAAAAAGAAGTCTTCATCCCCTCGCGAACTCCGTTCCCGCAAATGGTTCGGTCCAGAAGTCAACCCATCCATGGGCGCCATCTACATCGAGCGATACCTCAACTACGGCATCACACAGGACGAACTTACATCCGGCAAACCAATTATCGGAATTGCTCAGTCCGGATCCGATCTCGTTCCCTGTAACAGATATCATCTAGAACTGTCCAAACGGATTCGTGAGGGGATTCGTGAAGCCGGTGGTATCGCATTCGAGTTTCCTATCCATCCGATCCAGGAGAGCTCGCGACGACCGACGGCTTGTTTGGATAGAAATTTCGCGTATCTAGGACTTGTGGAGATTATGTTTGGGTATCCGTTGGATGGAGTGGTGTTGTTGACGGGATGTGACAAGACGACACCTGCGTGTCTAATGGCTGCTGCTACAGTGGTGAGTATCTTTTTGCAATGAAACAGGATAAAGCCAAGCTCATGGTTCTAGAACATCCCTGCATTAGTTTTCAATGTCGGACCGATGATCAACGGCTATCACAAAGGTGAATTGTCCGGCTCGGGTATGGTAGTCTGGAAAGGTCGTGAACTGCTGGCGGCTGGCGAAATGACTCGTGACGAGTTTATCGAGTATGCCGCAACTGGGTATGTAGCATCGTTCTTTGTGTACTGCCCATGTTAACAATGATTAGAGCACCATCTGCTGGCCATTGCAACACTATGGGAACAGCATCCACCATGAACGCCCTGGCAGAAGCGCTCGGAATGGCCCTCCCCGGTTCCGCAGCCATCCCAGCCCCCTACCGCGAACGACCTCAATGCGCCTATGAGACAGGCAAACAGATCGTCGAGATGGTCCTCACAGACCGAAAGCCAAGTGACATCATGACCCGCGAAGCATTCGAGAACGCAATTATCGTCAACACAGCCATCGGAGGCAGCACCAACGCTCCTATTCATGTCACGGCTATTGCCAAGCATATGGGTGTTGATCTCTCGGTCGAAGATTGGGATACAGTCGGATATGAAGTTCCATTACTACTCAATATGCAACCAGCCGGTGAGTATTTGGGTGAAGAATACTTCCGTGCAGGCGGTCTTCCAGCTATTATGGCTGAATTACTTGATGCCGAAAAACTTCATCCGGATGTCCTCACCTGCAACGGACGTACAGTTGCAGACAATGTCCGAGGCAAGCATTCATGGGACCGCCGCGTGATCCGCGAATACAGCAAGCCAATGCTTGAAAATGCGGGTTTCCGTCACTTGAGCGGTACACTCTTTGACTCAGCCGTGATGAAAACATGCGTTATATCCCAGGAGTTTCGAGAACGATTCCTTCAAAATCCGGATGATCCAGACGCCTTTGAAGGGCCTGTTGTCGTCTTTGATGGTCCTGAAGACTACCATCGACGCATTGAAGATGAGACGACCCCTATTGATGACAAGACCCTGTTGATTATCCGTGGCACGGGTCCATTGGGATATCCCGGTGCCGCCGAAGTGGTAAATATGCACCCACCCGGCCGACTTTTGAAAAAGGGCGTTCAATCCTTGCCGTGTATCGGCGACGGTAGACAATCTGGCACATCGAGTTCGCCATCAATCTTGAATGCAAGCCCCGAAGCAGCAGCGGGCGGAAATCTTGGTATTTTGCAGACCGGAGATCGGGTCAGGGTTGATCTCCGCAAGCGACGGGTGGATATATTGATTCCGGACGAAGAAATTAAAATTCGACAAGACAAACTCAATGCTGAAGGAGGATATCAGGGGCCGGAGAGCCAAACTCCGTGGCAAGAGATTTTCCGAAAGGAGACTGATCAGCTTAGTCAAGGGATGGTTTTGCGGGAGGCGTTGAAGTACCAACGACTTGCGCAGAAGTGGGATGAGCCGAGGCATAATCATTAGCTTTACAGTATGTACAGTGTAGAATTTTTGCAAAAGACACTTTTTGAATGCACATCATCGTCATTGATAATCGAACGGTCGAGATAGCCAAGCATACAAGAGGTAGAGTGATGTTTTGCATGTGTAGAGATCAGTCCACGACGTCATGGCACTATCTGACTTGCACCTCAATGCAACAAACCAGAAGAGGTACATCGCGCCATCCACTATTGCCATAGCACATTCATCTATAAATACTCCTCTCAAAGATAATCGTTTCGTAGTATGGAGTATGGAGAGGACCCACCGGCACTTGCTGGGTGAGGCCCACTACAGATGCACCATTTCCACATCTCTTCTACTTCATATATTGAGTATATTGATGATTCGATGCATTTGGTCTGATTTGGATATGGGGAAATTGTCGGGTGGTTCATGTGAGTATTGCCGACAAAAGTGGCGACTCAAGAATGGCTGGCGGACAGCTTCATTCCTGTGGCGGTTTGCCGACTCAAAAAGTGCGTCTAACGCCGCATAAAATCGGATTAGGGAGTAATGGCAGGCATTCCTTTAATTCTTGCGTAATGTCGTTCATCTGATAAAAGCGACCGATGATGTTCAGACACTCTTGATAGAGTCAGACAGAGCGATAGGAGCATTCCCTGTCCTTAAAACGGGAAACTCAGGAATGGCCGATGCACCTCTCTCGTTCAGGGAGGACATGGACCTCGCCCACAAGTTGCGAATGTCGGACGCGAAAATATATCGGATCAAATCGATTATTTGTATGTTGCACAACCTTGATCCAAGACTATTGTTGAATGTCCGGAGTAAGTCAGGATATCACCAAGATAGACAATCCTCGGTGAGCTGATGCTGCACGTCAGACACGAGAATGATACGGGATGTTCTCATACGGTAGACAGATATATGCGATCAGCAATCAGCACGCAGGTGGGCCGCCACACATGTTGTTGATCAGCGTGCCTATTTTAGCCCACAGCTAGTACAGAGCTGGGTACGTTAGTAGGCTAGCTGTGATGTACGTAATGTGCATCAAGCCATAAAGTCTCCGAAACGCGCTCCACCGAGTCGGTGTGATGAGAGCCTGTGGTAGGCAAGGAGGATGGGCCGGGTCCACAATTACATCCAGCAGGACGGTTTTCTTGGGAGTCTTGGACCGTTGGCGATATTGAATAATATTGAGCAGCCAGTGGGCAGTCAGAAAAAGAAAAAACCAATCGTGGCTGGATCTCGGCATCGGGGAGGTGGGAAGTGGGAAGTAGGGAGTGGTGGAAGACCGTACAGAGTAAGGACTAAGGAGCTGCCGTGGGTCGGAAGCGGGCCGCCCAATTAGTGCCTTGGTGCCTTGGTGCCTTGATAGCCGGGCCTGGCCTGAGCCACGCAGAAAATTTGATATCCCACATTGTTTCTCCGCCTACCAGGCACCACTCCGTATATATTTTCTTTTTCTCTCCTGATTCTGCCCTTGCCAGCTCAACGACAAAAAATAATCGCCAGGGCTGCATGTTGTCCATCTCCCCTATCGTCCAGTCATATCCCGCCATTCGGCCATGCTCTTGATATAGCCCGAGATTAAGGATAGCTTGTCCTTGTCCATCATCTGGCGGTGACTTTCAGACTTACACCAGCTCGTCTTGTTGAACTCCATTCTCCTGCTCCACCATTTATCTGGCCAAGTCCTCTCCATCTTTCTTGCTCTGCTCGCCCTATCTATCTACCATTCCGCTGGTTATCTCCATCTGCTTCTAGGCTATACCTGGCCAGGCAGACAACTCCCCTTACTTCTTATATAAATTCCAGTGGCTTCTCTGCTTCTTAACATCCTTCACACCATGGATCTCACTCAATAACCCCGGCGGCTGTCACAGCCAACACAAAGTAATCACACTCGTGCTTGACTCACGACCAGCACAATCCACTGTGTCATTGTCACAACACCTTTTACCTTTTCAGTCTACCAAAACTTTTCTCCTTCGACTACGTATTTCACACATCCAAATCATCAATCAACACAAAGACTCTATCAACAATGGCTCCAAACATCTTCATCTGCCTCCGGAACGTCATCTGCCCACTCTACTGGTTCGACAACGGAGCCCGGGTCCATGGCCATCCTACCAAGGAGGAACACTGGGAGTCTCCTGTTCCTGGCACCTACCGCTACATCCCAGAGCGAGGCTGGCACCTCATCCGCCGCGACGGCGCTGAAGAGGACGAATCCGAACCACGTCCCGTTGTCTACTGCCGCATTGTCCATCGCTATCTCTTTGCCTCGGAGATGGAAAAGCGCTGCCGTTACCACCGCGTCACTCTGAGACAAGGCGACGAACCTTCGAAATGCCTCTTCTTCCAACTCGATGACGGTTTCACCTGGGTCATTGGTTGGGATTCGCGTGGCAAATTCATACCGGGCCCGTACCGCAAGTGGTGCTACGACAAAGAGAATATGACTATGCGCCGAATGACATCGGATGAGGACAGTTCTGCTGCTTCTTCGCCTATGACGTCGCGTACCAGCAGTGTTGTTTGAATTTCTGTCCTCGAGAACTTACTTCGACCACTCAAAATTTCTTTAGCATGCTATTTTATCTATCAGCAAGCGGGTTCATTTCATTCGGGTATTAATGTGCTATTTTGAGCGACGGCGTTATGGGAAGCCAGCTACGAGCATGGCGTAGACTATAAAAGGCGGGATATACTCTTTAATGCAATCATTTCTTCATGAGCTGAATGGTAGACGATATACGTACATACCAATTCATCACAACTTTGAACTATCCCCTATATACAACTTCTTCAAACCCTCTCGTATACTATCGTTCATCCCACCGCTACTCCTCGGCTTCATCGTCTCCCTCTCCACAAAAACATGAGTAAATCCACCCACAACATTAACCCGCTCCTCCCCAGCCCTGAACACACCAACCTCATACATCACACTCGAAGACCCGAGCTTGACAACCCTCAATCCCAATTCAAGCACATCGGGGTACGCAACAGAGGCAAAATAATCGCAATAAGACGAAACCACAAGACCGATCTGGTTGTGTTTTTGGGCTTGTTGTGGTTGTCGATGCGCAGGATCAATCCCGCAGTGGGTTATTAGGTAGTGATTGATTATGGAGTCGAAGAGGAATGCGTATATGCTGTTGTTGAGGTGGCCATACATGTCGTTATCGGACCTAGAGACGTTAGTCGGTATCTTTCTTGTGATTGGAAGGAAAGCTACCATCGTGTCCGATATTCTAGATGAAATGGATAGTCTGCTCGTGTGCGAGACTTTTTGGCATTCTTGTCTGCCATTATGGTCTCTGTAGCTTTGCAAAAGATTTATGTATCTTACTCCATTCAATTATCACTGATCGTTTAAAATTTAGTGGACCTTACAGAAAGATACAGTTCATCGGCCGACGTTAAGCAAAGCCGAGGTCCGGAATCAACCAGACACCTCAATGGCCAATCAGATCGTCAGGACTGTAACACTAGATATCTTTGAATCGTGCGAACATAAATAAACAAGCTTTTTAGTGCTATGCTACATCCTAGGTATTCATGTTCTACGAGAATTTGTATCTTGCATGCTCAGCTTCAGGGCCCTCTGCAAGTCTTCATCGTCTCCATCCTCTTCCGCTGTAGCATGGCCTTTGCCTTTGCTTTGATGGTGCGCTTCTAAGAGACTCTGCTTCTTGACATACTCCAGCACGATCTCTTCTTCTGTCCTTTCTTGTGCCGTTTTCTCTCCGCGTTGACCCTCGAACCTACTTTGTGAATGCCCGGGATCATAGGAAGGAGGTTGCTGGCTCGATGACCCGGCCGCCTTCCCTGCCATCTCGTCGGATTCCCGCTCAATCTCATCATCACCCTCGTCCAGACTTGTATCCGACTCCCATACACTACTGCTGCTGCTACTCTGCCTCTGCCTCTGCTCTCTTAAACTCTCCGCCATGACTCGCTCCAACTGCCTCTCAAACTCCAATGCTTCGCTTGCTTGTTGTTGAGCTTCGGTTTCGCTGGCCGCTATCGCTTGGCGCAAACTCTCCTGCTCTACCTGGTTGTCTGTAGCATCGTTTTGTTGGCGCTGAGACTCATTTTCTTGGTCCCCCCCTTCCGTACAGGCACCTTCTCCTACATGCCTACGTGAAGTCCCTTGGACTGGCAGTTGGACGATTTCGTTGTCTCCAGCCAATTCATACAATTCCTCAGGGTGTGGTAGGACACTCTCAGGATCTAAGTTCGGAGCAGTCGTGCTGACCGAAGTCACCTCTGCATCCTCCATGTTCTCCTCTTGCTGTGCTTTCAAAACGTCTAGCATGCTCTCGTCAGGGTTGCGTTCCTTTAGGTATTTCTGGACTATATTCCACCGATCGATGACGTCTTGCTTTTCTGTATCGGAGCTTTGCAGCCACTCCTCGTATCCCTGGGCCACCCTAGATGCAACAATGTAGCTTTGCACATTGCCGCCGAACAACTTCTGCATTTCTTTGTGTACACCCTTCATGGTATGACCGAGGACACCAGCAAATCCCGCAGTTGGCTTGGTAACGAATCCTCCGAGCCCTTTACCAATCCCTTTCAGGAAACCGCCAGGGCCCTCTTTCTGCGCACCTTTCCAGGGCTGAGTGACCAGGCCAGTAACGCCATCGTMCCAGCCGTACCCAAACTCTTTTCCTACTGCCATGACGCCTGATTTGAAATCGCTTACTTTTTCCTGAGGGCGCACTGTATTGTCGCCCCAAAGCTTTGGGAAATTGTGAAACCCTTTGGTCAAGCCCACGGAGATTTCCATAGGGATCTTCGCAGCCGACTTTACGATACGTCCGAGGCCTTTGCTCGTATGCACGCCAGTCTGGCGCAACATGTCACGATCCTTGCCGAAGTCGGATTCATTCCGGCTGCGGGCTCGTCTTCGGCCAGCATCGTCTTGCTTGGGATTCGACTGGCCATCCAGTGTATCGGAGAAATGGCTCGATCCGACGTTCGAAGTGGAAGACGAGAGACTTGGGAAGCTTCCAACGCGAAAAGGAGACTCTTGCACGATCAAGCTCGAACTTGGTCCTGCCAAGGTCGATCTTTCATTCACGAGTAAGGTCTTGCTTCTCCTTGCGATTGTCGACATTGATTCTTGCGACTGCCGTCGAGACCCAACCGGAATGTGCAAAGGTTTCAACGTCTCCGTAGGAATTTCGGCTACCCCCATCGCCATGCCGCTGAATGCCCTGAAACATGCCGCAGCACCTCCAGATATAGGATCCCATGGACCTTCATCAGTCTCATACTCCTGTGGCCTGAAGAGCTTTAGGTCATGGAAATTCAAAAGTTTTGCATTTGCTAAAGTACAGGCAGCAAAAGCGCTTAACCTGATCTGAGTGCGCTTGATGCGCCACGTAGCTGGCCGAGATGGTGCGAGCATGCAACGGAGTCGGTCAGCCTCGAGATATTGATGTAACAATTGAGCACCCATGTCGCTGCCTTTCTCTGCCGCTATCTCGCTTGCGAGCTCTTTAGCGCGTTCCAGGCTTTCTGGCTTCAGACAGAAGCTGACTGCATTGGCTAGTTTATCCGCTGTGAGTTGTTTACGAGGGATAGGGTTGGGACCGGCGCCTGCTCGCGCGACCATGGCGCCCCAGAATGGCTGGTCTCCAAAAAAGGGAACAATAACAGTTGGCCGACCTGCAGCAATGCCTGCTGCTGTGGTTCCTGCGCCACCATGGTGAACGACGCACGAGACCCGCTTGAAAAGCCAGTCATGCGGCACGTTACCTAGCACAAAGATGCCGTCCGGGATACTATCACTATTCGTATCCATGCCTCCCCAGCCTTTGGAAAATACCGCACGCTGGCCAGTCTTTCTCACTGCCTCAATGATAAGCTCCATCATCGCATTTGGATCTTCCAGCACGATACTACCGAATCCTATATAGATCGGGAGCGGACCAGCGTCGAGAAATGCCTGAAGATCAGGCGGTGGGCTGTAGTCAGAAGCCGATTCAAGAGAGTAGTACCCGGAGATAGATACATGAGGACCCCAGTCTTTTGGTTTGGGTATCAGAGCTGGAGACCAGCAGTAAGTGTGAGGGACTTTGAGACGATGGAGCATCCCAGGGCCCCATATTAGACTCACGGGATCCAACCCGAGACATTTTGCGCGAAATCGGTTGATGATATCACCGAGACCTTGCCATTGAAGGACTTCGATCATAACATAACTTATGTAATTAGTGAGTTGAGGGTCGGCATTGGTGGACTGGATATTGGCTAGCGGATGGGGAAAGGCCTGGGTGGGAGAATATGGCATAGTGAACATAATATGAAGAGGGATTCCCAGCTTCTCTGCACAATGAATGTGGGCAAAGCTTGGAGGGTTGGCAATGATGCAGTCTGCGACGAAAGGCCTTGCCGAGAGGTCATCGTCAGTAGCACGAAAAGTCATTCCGTCGCCTGCTTTGTAACATGATCTCCAGCAGCCCTGAATATACTCGGCAACATCTTTCCTTCGCTGGTTGATATCTCCACTTATCAGACTGCGAAATCCCGGCATCAGACTGGAATTCTTGGCCATGAAGGCCATTAGCTGGACCGGGTCGCCGCCAATACTGAAGAATTCCAGGCCATTCTCCTGCACGAAATCCTTGAAATTGGGATGAGTTGCCAGGCGTACTCGATGGCCGTAGGTATCTTTTAAGACTTTCCCCAGGGCAACGAAAGGCTGCACATCTCCACGTGAGCCTACGATCTGGATGACGATGTTCAAGGGCGGGGGTGGAGGAACTCCCTTTTTGCCTTCTAAACCAGGGAGTATATAAGGGGAAGGCGGCGGGCGACTATCTTGGACGCTTTCAACTTGTTGACGTAAAGCAGGAGTAAATATCTGGGACAAACGGCGGTTGACCTGATTGATGCGGATGTTGACACGGCCATCATCAGTGACACGGGCACTAGTACCCAGGCCGTTCTCCTCGCTGTCAATTTCGCCATAGATATCACCGTAAGCAGGAGGAGGAATTTCGTCCTCGGCCGGAGCGGGATTGACGAGGTCAATTTTTGCCAAGGGGGCCTCCTGTCTTGTACGCCTCTGAGCAGCAGCGGCGGACTGAGCTTGCTGAAATATGGACTGCTCAATGACGGTCTCCGAGAGGGATTGATCCTCTACTGGGGAAGGATTGGTAGCCATGATGCCGGTGGTATAAGACACTTCAGCAGGCTGGCTTCAGTTCGATCAGTCATAGCATCACAGTGTATTTTGAGCGGGCGACCGATCGATGGATATTTACCACAAAGCAAGTGGCTGAGCATGTAGCATTGAGAAAGATTGATTTTCCCGTAGTTACTCCATAACAAGGCAGCCACTTTCTACTTGATCATCTTGCTGCTAGACAGATGATAGATCAGCACCTATCCATGGTGGCTCTGATACAGGGCAAGGAGTCCGTTTGGGGAATTAATCTGCCTAGTTTTTTCAGCTGGTTCAAGAAAGTCCCATCATGGACTAGTCGCTGGCGTCATTGTTGAGAGTATCCTCAGGAAGAGACCTGATTAGAGTAGTTGGAGATGAAATTGATGATAGGGTCATTGAGTATATTCGTACATGCAAGAAGCAAGTGATCTTTCACTCTGGAAAGACGCTTCCCCGGATAACCCTAGGTAATCCTAGGTAACCCTAAAAAGAGCACTAAGAAAACCCCGCCAGGTTGAAGTTGCATTCTCTCAACATGATTGGCCGCTCGATTGGCCTCAAAATATATTTTCATTTCGAGGAACAATATTCCGACAGCATATTGTTCGAAGATAGTGCTTGCCATTCGACGATAGATTAGCACTACCGACACTCGGCTCGAGTCATAGCCGCCATATGACAAACTGAGTTTCGTACACAAATGCGCCGTTTGTGGTCGCTATCGCTATTTACCCAGCTTCATCTCCGTAATTGAAACCGCACCAACTATGGCTAAAAAAGGGAAACAAACCACCAAGCCCACTGAAGACATTAGCGCATGGCCGGTCAACAACCCCGACCGCTATTACTTTGAGGGCGGTCTTCGAAGGGTCAAGCCATATCACCATACCTACAACACCTACTGCAAGGAGCGATGGCGGGGTAGGACGTTGTATGACATTTTCACGTCCGAATTCAGAGATCGCACGCCAGAGTATTATGTAAGTGGACGCTCCTCTCGCCCTGTGGGATCGAAATGCTAACATCGAAGCAGAAACAAGCTATTGAAGAAGGCCGCGTCCTCGTCGGCGGAAAAGTCGCGAACCTCGATACTATCGTCCCCAACGGCGCAATCGTCTCGCATTCCACCCACCGACACGAACCGCCCGTGAGCTCTCGTCCCATTGGAATAATCCACGAAGATGATGACATGATCGTAATCGACAAGCCCGCTGGAATTCCCGTTCACGGCGCAGGCCGATACCACTTCAATACCATCCTCGAAATCATGAAAGCTGACCGGCCCGGTTTCAAACCTCTTCCATGCAATCGACTGGACAGGCTGACATCTGGCGTAATGTTTATCAGCAAGAATCCCAAAGCCGCAGAAAAGTTTGCCGTTCAACTTAAGTCGCGCACTTTGCAAAAGGAGTATGTAGCGAGAGTCGGCGGGCGGTTCCCTGATGGCGTTGTGCTCTGCGACCAACCCATCATGTCGGTTAGTCCCAAGCTGGGCTTGAACAGGGTTCGTGCTACAGGCAAGGAAGCCAGGACAAAGTTTCGTCGCATAGCCTACTACCCAGCTTCAGCAAAGACTGATGCCGAAATTGCGTCAAAAAACGGTGATCTMCCTGCCACGCCACCAGCTACAGCCTCCGAGGACGAAGGCTACAGTATCGTGCACTGTCTCCCTCTGACAGGCCGTACGCACCAAATTCGCGTCCACCTTCAATTTCTAGGATATCCCATCTCCAATGACCCCATCTACTCCAACAGGCGCGTCTTCGGACCCAGTCTGGGCAAACACGATGACAGCGCCGAGAACGACGGTGAGATCATCGATCGACTCTCCAACATGGGCAAGACAGAATTAGCAGAGACAACCGCTTATCGTACCCATCTCACATGCCCGCCCGTTGTAGCGCCGGACACAGATCCGCAGGTGATCGAGGCAATCATGTTCCGTGAACATGAAGCTGCTGTAGACGCCTATCACAAGCGCAAGGGCGAGCGTCTTTCTGGTGAAATTTGCGAGGAATGTGATGCGCCGCTCTACACAGACCCCGGTGTTCATGAACTTGGCATTTTCCTGCATGCAGCTAGGTATGCAGATAATGAAGGGACATGGAAATATAAAAGTGCCCTACCAACATGGGCTTTCCCACCGGAAGGTTTGGAGGGACCAACTTCGATACCTGATTGGCGTGAGCCTAGCGAAGGCGAGGAATTGATAATCAATAATGGATTTGCGGGACCTAGTCCTGATGGTGGTCAGGACGTTGAGACCAAGGAAGATGATGTCCTGGCCCTTGTGCGCGGAGTCGGAATGGTCAATCTTTCACAAAAGTTGAGGGATGGCCAGGATCTGACAGCCTAATAGACATTTTATATATTTCCTTTATAAAAAGTTCGTACATAGATAGAAGGGTTAGAAAAAAGTTACATGTTACGATTGGCGCAAATCACACTACTGAAGCAATCACGCAACAATGTAATGCATTTCTTTTATCTTTGAAAAATTTTGGAATTGTCCGGTCCTAATACAAGAACCTCTCTTGTAAGTTGTGACAAGAAACCGTCATTTCCCCCAGACCAAGCCTGCTCCGTTTCCTCATAAAAATTGATTGATATTTGTCGATCGATCACTCATGCTTTTTTGATAATGAGAAATAGTTTCCCTCTTCCCAGACCGACCATGGGAGTAGTTGATATCATCGTTCAAAGATTCCTTGACGAAGGAAGCTCCGTAAAAACCGCAACAAGATCCCATTCATCCATTTAATAAACACACTCCCTCTCTCGGCTTTTTTCAGAAAGGGAGATTGAGATGCAAAACCCCGGCAACGCGCGAAAACAAGAACAAGGAAAAAAGATAATGAGATGGAAAATCCTGTTCATGATGCATTGCATTAAATAATCTATGCCTCGGTGGTAACGCGGGCCTTGGCGTTTGTGACCTTGACACCGAGAGCCTTGGCCTTAGCCAGAATGTCAACACGCTTGCGGGAGGACACGGCGCTGGCGATCCTGTTGTTTGTTAGTAGAGAGACAGAATCACTCGTGTTGAAGAACGTACTCAGCGGCGTAAGTGCGGTTGTGCATGAGGAGGAGCTCAACGTCCTTGGTGTTGTGGACAAGGAAAGCCTTGTGACCAGAGGGCATCAAGTGGCGGGKCTTCTTGTTGCTACCATAACCGATCTAACATTCTCATTAGACATGATCCCAATCCTGGCGAAAATTTGTTCAAACGTACCGAGGGCATGGCAATGGTACCCTTGAATCGTCTGCGGACACGGTTGTCGATACCCTTGGGCTTG
Source organism: Talaromyces amestolkiae (assembly GCF_001896365.1). Lineage (NCBI taxonomy): Eukaryota > Fungi > Ascomycota > Eurotiomycetes > Eurotiales > Trichocomaceae > Talaromyces > Talaromyces amestolkiae. The sequence continues at coordinate 260,846 of NW_024468049.1, read as the reverse complement.
CGCCATGATGCGGGCACGCACTTGAAGGTGTCGGATTGATGGCGGAAGAAGCGCTTTGTGCCTGTAATCAAGATCCTTCATCAGCCGTTTATTCCATTTATTTTTCTTGGTCCCAATCGATGATAGAGCTCCTCAAATCCTCCTCTTCTGTATGCTGGCGACGGGTAGAGTACTAACGCTTCTTGACGATCGGGATATGGGATTTGGCGGCCATCTGTAATAACGTAACACTCGTCAATCGAATATTCTTCCAATAACCAGACAACAAGAATGATAAACGAACCTCGTCGGTGTCGTGGGTGTCGGCGTCGAGAAGTTGTCGTGACGGGAGCAAAATTCGAGATCTCGAAAAATGGTAGGCCCCAAAGGCGGGTTTGGGTGCTCTTTCCGCACTACTCGCTAAGCGAAGGGCGTGCCCTAGACTATTCCGTTTACGGAAGCGCCAAGACTCCTGGACGCCTTAATGGCAAGGCAGAACATCACATGACCTACCTAGCCAACAACCAATCAACGGGCAATTACTGTTTATTGGTGCAAGTGGCTCCTTCCCGCTGGACACGCTAGACGCGTCGGGCGCTTGCCTAATGAGTCTACTCTCTCTGTCCGTCTGTCTGAGCATCCCCAACTTTGCTTTCTCTCACGCATGTCAATTGACATCGCGACTTCTGCTTTCTCTCTTTCCTTTCGTCCTTACTGATCGCGACCACCCCCAGCTTATCTTTACTTCGCGCTCTATACAGGCCGCTACTACGCCCGACCTAATACATCAGGAGATATTTATACACCATCTGATGATTCGCTAACGTCCTGCGCCAGCTTCCCCGCTCTTCTAGCAACGATGCCTGCGCGCACTCGCCATGCTGTTACATCGACGGCCGAGGTCGTCGAGCCGGAGGAAGAGCAGAATGGTCTCCACAAACTGCGATTCAACGAGCCCTTATCATGGCGCGTGGGAAAATCCGCCATTCCTGTCGCCGATTTATTGAGCCGACTCCAGATCCTTGCGCATGAGCTATCAACAACTGAACAGGATGATATTGACAAGGCTTCGTTGAAAAAGGTTTCTCAAGAACTGGCAAACGGTCATTTGCTGGCCCACCGCGACAAGGGAGTACGTGCTTGGGTCACCAGTTGTATCGTGGATATTCTACGTTTATGCGCGCCGGATGCCCCCTTTACCGGAAATCAATTGAAGGTGTGCCATTTTTCTCAACTACTCCGGCTTCAAATACGTCTGGTGATGTGCTAATTGTCCAGGATATATTTACGTGCATCGTAACTTCAATCATTCCGGCTCTCGCAGACCCCTCGAATGCCTATAACACGCAGCACATCTATGTCTTGAACTCACTGGCCGAAGTCAAGAGTATCGTGCTTTTGACTGATCTCGACGCCCCCGATGCTTTAATTTTTCCTCTATTCAACTCATGCTTCGACATCGTGGAAGGGTCTTCGAAGTCTTCCACCGGAGAACAAGTCGCAAAGAATGTCGAATACGATATGACTCGCCTGCTGGTGACGGTTATTGACGAGTCGCCGACCTTGGCACCAGAAGTGGTCGATATCCTGATCACACAGTTCCTTCGTGTCGAACCGCGCGTCTTCGAACAGTCGGGAAAAAAGGCCAAAAAGATCGAGCTCGACCCGAGCCAGGACACCCTCCTTCTCAAAGACTACCCAGCAGCCTATGATATGGCCAAGGCTATATGTCATGCGTGCCCCGAAAAGATGACAAGCTACATCAGCCAATACTTCAACAATGTCATTATCGATGCGTCTGCCCCGTCAGAGACTGCCAACGGGTCCAAGAACTCGGCAAACCGCAGACATAGCTTAGACGAATCAGACGATGAGACTGAAGATATCAAAGAGCTTGGAAAAGCCCATCGTTTGATTAGAGAGCTATGGCGCGCATGTCCCGACGTGTTGCAGAACGTTATTCCGCAGTTAGAGGCAGAACTGTCAGCGGAATCGGTATCTCTTCGTCTTCTTGCAACCGAGACTATTGGCGACCTTGCCGCTGGCATTGGATTGTCGGGTCCTCCTCCAGCTCCCCCAATGGACCCTGCACAATATCCGCCTGTCACCTTGATAGGATATCCGGAAACAGTACCCCAGCCGAATGTACTCCAGAAACCATTAGCACCGAAGCCTTTTGCCCAAGTGCATTCATCTGCATACGAGAGTTTCCTCAGTCGTCGCCAGGACAAGTCTGCTTCGGTCCGCTCAGCATGGACTACAGCCATAGGGCGTATCGTGCGTACTTCTGCGGGTGGCTCCGGCTTGAGCGAAAGTGACGAACAGTCCCTGGTGAAAAGTCTGGCCAATATGCTCCGTGATGCTGATGACAAGGTGCGACTAGCCGGCGTTGAAGCTATTGGATCCATGGGTTTCACAGATATTGTGAACAAGCTGGGCGTTGCTGGTGGCCTCGGATCGGCTGACTCGATCTTTTCTATCCTTGCTGAACGTGTCAAGGACCGAAAACCGACCGTCCGGGACCGCGCGATGAGAGTATTCGCAAGGATATGGGCAGTCGCTATTGGTGAGATCGAAGAGGGCAATGAACAGGTTCTGTCACTTCTCAAAGATGCACCATCCAAAATTTATGACGCATTCTACACGAATGACCCCGAGATTCAAGCTCTCATTGATCGCGTGCAGTTCGAGTACCTACTTCCCATCAGCTATCCCGGCTCTAAGTCAAAGAATAAGGGCAAAGATGTCGAAGGCACGATGGACAGAGTTCGAGTACAGCGCATTCTCACTCTTATCAAGAGTCTCGATGATAAGGCCAAGAAGGTGTTCTTTGCATTCCAGAATCGACAATTGAACATAAGAACGGCATTGAATGTGTATCTACAGGCCTGCGAGGAATACAATGTGAGTCCTAGCCCAGAAGCTTATATGAAGAGTGACCTGACTAATGCACTGGTCTAGGGCGGTATCATCGAGAAAGATGAAGAGCGAATTAAGGCTCAACTTGGTAGAGTTGTTGACCTTGTTTCAAAGTCCCTTCCAGACAGCACTCGTGTTTCGGCGGATCTATGGAAGTTCGCTAAAACGCATGACCGACGAAATTATCAGCTTATACGCTTTGCTATGGCGGCGCAAAGCGACTATCGGACAGTCACCAAAGCCATCAAAGAACTAGCCAAGAGGATACAAAGTGGAAACACTCCGTCTTTGCTCGATACACTCACCCCGCTGCTCTATCGTGCTAGCTCCCTTGTATTTAACAGGAGCCATATTCCAGCTATCATGGAATTTTCACGAACCGATGATAAGGGACTTGCACTTCCTGCCCAAGAAATATTGAAAGAAATCTCGTCCCGCAACCCGGAAGTGTTGGAAGCGCAAGTGCAGGAAATGTGCAAGGACTTAGAAGAGCAGGCTCCAAGCGCAAAAACACCGGATGACTTGGGATCAGAAGAGATTCTAAAAGCCTGCTCTGGTTTCGCCAAGAAGCTGCCCGAGAAACTCCCTAAAGAAAGAAAGTTCCTGCAAGCTCTCAATGCCTATGCTCTATACAGCTCATCTCCTCGAGCCGCGAAGCACGCTGTATCTATTATTATGGCTATTGCGGATAAAAAGGAGATGTACGCCAAAGACCTCGTGCAGAAATGCGTCAAAGACTGCGAATATGGCTCSACTCACTTCTTGACGCGCTTAGCTACACTTGCGCAACTTAATCTCCTTGCTCCCAAAGAAGTCGATGGCGAGAGTACTAAAATCATATCTATTGCAGTTGATAAAATTCTACTTGTGAACCGATCAAAGCAGCCGGACTCGGGCTATACTTGGTCAGAAGAGCTTGATGAGGAGACAAAAGCCAAACAATGGGCACTTAGGATCATTGTTAACCGACTGCGAGGAAAAGACGGCGCAGAAGAAGATGAGTTTCAGAAGCTTGCCGAACCAGTTTACGGTATTTTGAACAAGCTCGTTGCTGGCGAGGGTGAAATCTCGAAGAAGAAAGATACACCTGATACTCAGAAACCTCGATTGCGCCTCGATGCCGCCAAGTTGCTGATGAAATTATCCGCCTCACATGCATCGTGTGACCAACTTCTGTCACCAAAACATTTCAATTCGCTGGCTCTGATTGTCCAAGATCGCCTTCTACCTGTGAGATCCGGTTTCGTCAATGGATTACGAAAGAGATTGTCTCAAAAGTCTTTCCTAAGTGTTCGATGGTATACTTTACCGTGCTTACTTGCGTTTGAGCCTAGTATCACTTTAAAGGACAGCACCCTCACGTGGCTTCGCTCACGGGCATCAGGTTTTTCTCGTCAGATGGCAGCCAACAGCAAAGCCAAGGAACAACAGCAACCTGTGATGGAATCTATGTTTGCGCGCCTTCTTTCTTTACTCGCCTATCACCCCGATTATCCTCCTGCCAGTGAAGTCGCCGAGACTCGCATGGCTGAGCTGGCAGATTTCTCTCGATATATCCTCTTTTATCTGTCTGCGGTCGCGAATGAGAACAACATTTCTTTAATATTCCATGTTGCGCAACGAGTCAAACAAACGAGAGATGGCATCAGCAAGTCTGATGAAATTACAGAACGGCTTCATACGTTATCAGATCTAGCGCAGGCAACCATCCGCCGGTTCGCAGAGGTATATGCACAGCAGAACCGGATTGGGGGTGCAACCGGCGGTGCAAGTATTCTTCAGACATACCCAGGCAAATTGAGGCTTCCTAGTTCATTGTTTGCTGCCATGGCAAGCCACAAAGAGGCACAAGAAGTCGCCGACAAGAATTTTCTTCCAGAAGATATTGAAGACAGTCTTGATAGTATTGTACGGGCGTGGATGCGGCCGAGGAAATTGACTCAGGCGACCATCACTAGTAAAAAGAGGAAGAGCGAACATGCCGAGACAAACGGTCAAGGTGAAGTCAAAAAGGCCCGCAAGAAGTCCTCCACTACACCGCGAAGAATTTCCACATCTGCAACTACGAAAATACCACACAAGAAGAGGGCCGAAGAGGACGAGTGGGGCTCTGATTACGATGGAGATAAGAAAGCTCTTGCAGCGGAGCGAAGGCGAAGCGGCCGAGGCGCATCTAAGAAGATTAGCTATGCTGATCGTGATAGCGACGAGGATGACCAAGAGATGGAGGACTTGAATGGAGATGAAAATGGCGAGGAAGAGGAGGAGGACGAAGACGAAGCTAAAGAAAGCGAGGCGGAAGACGCTGCCAGTGCGAACGATGACGAGGAATTGAGCGATGCACCAGAAGAAGACGAAGACGAAGAGGATGAAAAAATAGAAGAAAAGCAAACAACATCAAAGACAAAGGCAGCCGCAAAGAACGCATTGTCTAGTCCTACAAAACCCGCCAGAACCGAGACATTACCAGTGCGACGTTCGAGTAGACGATAATCGTCTTTCTCCCTGTCAAGTGTACCATTTCACCGCTCGATTGTCTGTTGTTATGTATGTTTATGTCTATACTCCCGCATCAAAGCAAAAGAAAGGGTTCAGTCAGTCAGGATTTCCAACTTGTTCAATACCCATCTGTCTTTCTTAATTTTTCATGTTTGTTCCTGAAATTCTGCGAATGTATTTGTTTAAAAGTGCGAGTGTTGCGATTGAATCATACTACATTACAACAATACACATGTCTATTCGAATAGCTGTGTATTTACCATTTTAATGTCCATGAACTTATGATGCAATAGAATGAATCGATGTATACGACTGTACTCTCTCCATATGTACTAGAATTGTGTATAATACTAAAGAGTAATATTCAAAAAAAAAAAAAGAGAGAGAAGCAGAAAGAAAACATGAATGAAAGAGGGGACGTTTGCGCTCAAACAGATACAGATAAAGGTGTTCGTAATGAGGAATTGTTTTGTGTATCTTTGACAAATCCAATTCAACACGACATCATACACGGTAAGTAAAATCATCCGTCATCATGCCGGTGTTGTAGCGGCATTACTACTACCACCTGCAGCTTTGGCAAGTCTTGCTTCGACACGTTCCTTGTGTTGTCGATTTCGTAGATGGACCTCGAAATTCTCGACTGTCATGCCCGGACCGGGTGTGTATAGTTTCCCGGGACAATCGAGACATCGAATGCGTGGCAGGTACTGATATTTCACTTTGCCGTTTGATGGTGGGCCATTCGAGGTTGCTACGGGCATCATTGTTGTTGTATCCACAGCAGAGTAGCGCATGACTTCTTCGAATTTATCATTCGGATATCCCTTCTTGAGATTCTCTAACCCGTCTATGAGCCAGCTTGGTGCGGCGGGCTGATCGACCGAGTTAGTACTTGTGGATCGTAAATGCAAGCTGTCAACTTACAGGTGGCACCCCGGACTGGGGAGGATTGGGAGCATCAACGGCTCCAATTTGTGATGTTGGAGTATGTGATTGCGGGACTCCGCTGGTGCTGCCCGGCCGGCTTGTGGATGCGTGTTGAGGTTGAGTGCTGGGTGGAGGCATTGTGCTCTGGATGGGAGTGGCTAGCTGAGGAGTGCTGCTTTTTGATGCTGGTACCTGGACTGGGAAATTCGGTGTCACTGGGCGTTTGCGGTTGCTGAGGTCCGAAACTAATTGTCTAAATCGATCTTTCGTGAATTTAAATGTAATCACGAGTTTCTCGGGTTCTTCTGAACTTTCCTCCCGGTAGTCGCGCCGTCGTGATAGTCGTGGCTCATGATGTGAAGGCTCTGGTGTAGCAGATTGTGCAAAGTTGGCTCGCATAGCTGCCTGTGCGGCAGATGCCGCTCCTCTCATTCCTCTTGTGCGGGCTGTTCCTTGAGCTAGATGCGTGCCAATAGCTGGAGAACCAACCGAAGAGTCATCGCTGTCCGACAAATCGGAATCATCCAAGCCATCGCGTTGTCCAGCACCAGCACGTCTCGTTCGTCCACTTGAAGATCTCTTAAACAAACGAGTCTCTTCGAGAGAAGCGGCGCTATTGGGTATCACAGAGGAAACAATCATTGTACGAATGGTTCGTTGTCGATCTTTAAGATCAGGTAGAGCAGGACCGCCACGGCGATTGACAGAGCGTTTCTGTCTTCGTTGCTCGCGCGATATCGATACTTCGGTGCGTTCCAACTCGGCTTCATTGAGCTCGTACAAGTAAGGTGTGAAGTCCTTGGCAGCCTGGAATGGGCGGAAAGTAGATGACATAGGAGAGGGTAAAAAGGCGGTTTTGAGATCTGGATCATCGACGGGTCGTCCGTCGAAGGGATGTGCTGTAATGTACAATGAACGAGTGAAGAGCTGCACTTGTTCTCGAATTGAGTGAGCAATGGCTGTTGTAAACTCACCCGATAAAGATAGATCGTTCGTCATTTGTAAAGCAAAGTCCTCCGGAGAGTTATATGGATTGTTGATCTCCCATTCGAATTGATCGACCAGGGTGTGCTGGCCAATTGTAATATTGAGCTTAACGAGAATGCGCATCTCGTCATTCTTGTATGCTTCGTATGGTAAATGAGGGTCGAGAGGATCCTCTTGCATGAATACATGAGGGAAGTAATCGCTTAACTGTTCTTGAATACTCTGCGTGATTTGACGAATAAGCGGCGCACATGCTTCAGGTTGAAGCCCTAAATCCTCCACAAGCTTTTCAGCGAACAATTCAGGAGATACGACTCGGTCATGGAGGTTCCAGGTAAATGTATCACGAATCTTGACCTTGTCCCAATCGCAGTCTAGTCGGATTGGAACCAAATCTTCCCGAAGGTCGCTTTGTGCCTTGAGATCTCTTCTCGATATACGCAATTCCCTAGTCTTTTTTCCACCTGGACGACGTCGATTGGCAGGATATAGCAATTGAGGGTGTTGATTCCTTAGATCCGTTCGTGCATTGCCGTATCCCTCATAGCCGACACCGTAGATCGCAGCAGGATTGAGCTGATGTTCGCGACGCAACGCCAATAGATAGTCACGTTCGGCCCTCTTTTGATGAAAAAGCTCCTGGCTTTTGTTCCGTGTAGCTTCTAAAGCATTGTGTTGAAATTCCCGATACACATACTGTTCAAGGAGTATCTTCTCTGCAGGTGTCTCTCGCACAGTGACAGACGCATTTTCTTGAGAATAGGTCGAAATAACAGAGCCCGATCGTGAGCGTTTCCGACTCGCGCTAACTCCGTTGGTTCCATTTGTCCCATTGGATGGCTGTTGTTGCTGACCTTCAGAGGAATTGGATTTGGTTGGAGAGACACCCGACACGGACAGCATAGCCTTTGCGTTTTGCTTAGATTCAGATATAGAATCTAGCACCGGGCCATTGGTCTGTTTATCGGGCGATCCATTGAGCGCTTCAGGTCTAGAGTTATCGCCGACCGTAACAGCTTGCGAATCTTTGGTAGCGACTGGTTGCAGTGAGTCGCCGGTCGATACGACTGGACGTGACGAATCCGTCTCTGACGCGTCGGGTGAAGGCATAGCGGTGACCAGCAACGCGAAAGCAGATGAGAGGACGTATCACTCGTGCGAGACACGTGGAAAGTCGCTCGCGATTGACGGGGAATGACAGCGGTCCGTGCCTACAGACGCATCGTTGATTGTCGGGAACCTGTTGGAAAGACGATGAATATGTCAGCGGTCAGTTGTTCGTATTGACAGCCGTGGCCATCGCTATGATCGCATAATCGACACGAAGCAGGTGCAGTGACCACTCGAAGGGGTTAGATACGCAGGATACGCGCCAATGACAACCGTGCGGCTAGGGATGCAGCGATCTCATTTTCTCTCACCATCACGAAGACTAATAGGGCAGTGACAATGAGAAAAGACAATGGGTACGTACCACAACCAGAAACGATCAAGCGCGCCAACCAACAGCAGGCGAGATGACGATAATAATATCGGAGTCTTGCCGAATATCTAGCCAGGTATCCAGGCTATGAGGGCACAGGCAGGAAAGTATGGCTGGGTCTGGGGGAAAGGTGTCTGGACTGTGCCGCGAGTCCGAGCTGGCGACTGTAAGTAAGCCGTAAGGTAAGGACAGACACTCGGGATGCCGGGCCGAAGAATAAACGGAATGTGAGCGTGAAACGTGAAAAAGTATGTAAAATACTCGATACTAATCGTACTGTAGTATGACTATGCAAGTTTGCAGTGGTGAGTGGCTGCTGATTTGTCTGGTTCTGGTAATGGCCTGGGAAAAAAGAGGAGAAAAGAAAGGGAGCCCAGCCGGGGGGAAAAACCTTTCAGCCCGCCGCCCAGTGGCCCTAGCCAATTAGCCCGTTACGTCGCCGTTTCCGGACTGCCAGTCTGTGACAGAGCCATATACACAAACATGGCCGTGTGAGGGCACAACTACATGAAGGACTGGGATTTTTGGAGGTCAAGGAAAGTTGAGGATCGTGTGTTTCTTTTTTGACAGCTTGAAGAGGAGCGTTTCGTTTGGTAACGAAGTAATTCCATTACGTGTATTGACCTTGTCTGTATGCATACAGTCACATTACGGTATTTCTCACTGCTCCAGTGGATCCCGCTCTGTCACGGGAGTGAAGATCATGTGACGCGTGTGGCTGACAGCCACACGCACGATATCTTTCAATTGTTTATTTACATGGCACTCGACGACTTCTTCAGATCGATTTAATACAATCAGATCAAGCTAAAGATCAACCAAGACGGCATCGACTACCACCGCACGATGATCAGAGTTCCAGACTCCATCGTCAAACCGACTCGCCAGGACAGCATATCCAACGGATTCCCAAGGCGGCGGTGCGGAAGATGTCTTGTCAACAGGCCCTAGCAAGATATAGTCGATTCTCTTCTTCGGCTCATCTTCGTATCCAAACCCAGTCCAGGTTATGTCGTTACCATAGCGTTCCTCCGCCTTGGTGAGTTTCTGGCTGTCGACCAGGAGCGAGTCCTCTGCCGTTAAATCCTGGTATGCTTCTTGGTCTTCTTGGCTGTTGAAGTCGCCTGCGAGGATGACTCCAGAGATTGTCTCATCGTATGATCCGTCTAAGTATCCATCGATTTTACGACGAATGATACGGGCTGCCTCAAATCGGGACCGGGGCCCTTGGTCGTCTAAATGGGTACTTAATACAAGCAGAAATTTGCCAGTGGCCTGATGCTTAAAAACTCCAATCGTTACGATGCGGGTTGATGCTGCATCCCATGACTTCGAGGGCTTCTCAGGCGTCTCAGAGAGCCACACGGTTTCCCAGTGGTGCAGCTGCCACGTTGCCGGTTTATACAATATCGGCGAGTATTCCCCGTTCTTTTTGCCATCATCTCGGCCGACTCCAATGTAAGCCCATTGATCCCCTGATTTTGCGGATTGATTCAGTCCGTCAATAATGTCCTTCAATTGGACTTGGAGAACTTCTTGTAGACAGACGAAAGATTCGGCAACGTGTCGGGTGTTGTAGACAAGCTCATTGAGTAGCAACTGCTTCCGCTCTGCCCATGGCTTTTCCCCTCTAAACGGCTGGGAGGTAGCATACCGGATGTTATGAGTGAGGATGCGTATGGGGAGATGTGCCTTTTTTGACTTCATTGCGAGATTCTAGGATACTAGGTTGGAATATACGTGAGTGAAGCTTGTTTCGATATCCGTGCTTGGGTTGTAGAGGAAATCAAGTCAAGGGCGCTACGACATCATCCTATGAGTAGAGCCGGGGTATCGTTGAGCATGTCATAACTGGGGTAGTGCTTCTTGTGTTGTTGCAAAGGGGAGTATCGTGCTGTAGGTTTCAGAGCAACAACAATGACGTTGATGACGGTTGGGGCGATACGACATGCCTTCCCTCTTCCCTTCCTGCCCCACACTTCCGTCCGCCGCACACAAACCGTCTCGACCCCGCCAGAGCACATTTTGTCTCTTCGATCTGGGAATAGCTCGTGCACACGACCTCAGCTATTCTTATTTCGTGTTCCCTGTTGCTGCTGTTAGCTCTCGTCAGCTTGTGATTTGGCCATATCTTAAAAGTTGCATCTACTCTAGCATCTTCTCCGCGTGAGAGAACATCTCGTCGCAATGGCCGAGAACACCGAGGTTGGTAAGTGGCTGGTTGCTCCGGATTCACTTTGCCTGTAGCTATGAGCATAGACTGACTGTTCGATGTCTAGACTACACCCTCAACAACCCGGATACCCTCACCAAGTACAAGACCGCTGCTCAAATCTCCCACAAAGTGCTAGAGGCCGTTACAGGTACTTACGGATGCTTGTTTGGTCATTGAAGCAATAGTCTGACAGCTCTTTTTTCTTCACTGTAGGATGGAGCGTTGAAGGAACTAAGATCCTGGAGCTCTGCCAGAAGGGTGACCAGCTCCTCGAGGAGGAGATTGCCAAGGTTTACAAAGGAAAGAAGATCGCCAAAGGTTATTCCTTTCAATCTAGCTCTTAATAGGGCACGGCTGACTGGAAAACCCCCTCTTTAGGCATTGCTCATCCCACCACCGTTTCACCCAGCTCATTCGTGACTCCGTACACACCACTTGTTTCGGATGCCGAGGAAGCTGAGACCACCATCAAAGCCGGTGAGGTCATCAAGATCCAGCTCGGTGCTCAGATCGATGGGTTCGGTACCATCGTCTCCGACACCATCATTGTCGCTGGCAAAGAGTCATCAGACGGTGTGGTTGAAGGCCGCGAAGCCGACCTTATCCATGCGACACACTATGCCAATGAACTCCTTTTGCGCTTGATGGTGCCCCCCGGACTTTTGGCCTCGGGCACGGATGAGGAAAAGGCAAAGGCTGCTGCTGAGAAGCCTCCTACCCAGAGCAAGATTTCCAGCCTTATCGAGAAAGTTGCCAAGTCATACGACGTCAATGTCGTAGAGAACACCACCAGCTGGCTATTCGACCGCAATGAGATTGAAGGCACCAAGAAGATTATCCTCTCCCCCAACGGTGGAGTTAAAGGTGAAGGCTCACCAGCAGTTGGTGAAGTCTGGGGTGTCGAAGTCGGCCTCAGCTTGGGCTCAGGTAAAGTAAAGACATTGCCCCAACGCCCTACCCTGCATCGCCGAACCACTACAACCTATATCTTGAAGCGCCCAAGCTCTCGTCAAACCTTGTCTGAGGTTGTCAAGAAGTTCGGAACGTTCCCTTTTAGTCTACGCCAATTGGAAGACGAGAAGGCAGGTAAAGTTGGTATCGTCGAATGTGTTCGAGGTGGTGTCATCAGGCAGTACGAGCCAGCCGGTGACTCGGACAACGCCGCCGTCTCTCGCTTGCTGAGCACTGTTGGTGAGTAAACTTTTCACTTAATACGACTGACAAGATTGCTAACTGCTGAATACAGCCATTACCAAGAACGGTTTGACCAGGCTAGCAGCTCCCCCCACACCTGATCTGACCAAGTTCAAAACCGAAAAGAAGATCGAAGATGAAGAGATCTTAAAGATCCTCGAGCAGCCTTTGGCCAAGTCTACAGGATCTAAGGGAAAGAAGAACAAGAAGAAGAAGAAGCCCGCCAAGGAGGCTGCGGGTGCAGAGGAAAGCGATGCCGAGTAAAAGAGGCATCGCATTTTGCTGTCCTTTGATTCATGATATGCTGTCGGGGATTTACCAATTTTTGGTGTATCCTCCTCGGAAGGAAGACGCGTTATTAAAATGGTCATCCGTCAATGAAATGACAGCCAATGTTATTGCAGGCTTGGAAATGATGCCGTTGGTTCGGCACAGTAGTCGGTCGCAGCTTAGTAGACTGCGATGCATGAGACAGTACATACCATGCATGCATGACAATAAAAGAATAAAAAAAGAATGAAATCCATTGAAATTTGGTCCATCAGACTCGTTAGTACTACATATAGTTGCGTTTCACCTTGTAACTAAGTGAGAAACGCAAGAATCGTCATATTATATATACATATAGTTCTCATATAAGGTTAGGCCTTTTGTGAAAGCCGAGTGTATGCAACGCAACTCATACTGCCAACCGATTTTTACCTTGGGTTTGAAATGTATTAAATAATCCACGAAAGGAGAGTGGTAGTGTTGTTGTAGTAGTGAGTGTTGGTAGTGGTTCTCTCTATGCCAGGGAATGTCGGCCGATTTTTGCCGCTCGTTTTTCACATCCTCGACCACCGCACCTTACTCAGCCTACAACTTTCCCCTTCAAACGCCCAAGTCGCACTCTCCCCCAAAGAACCAACTCCTCGGTCCTTTGCGTCTGTCTCTTCTTCATTGAACAAATCTATTCATTATTCCGTCTGCCTTTGCCTACAGCGCGTGTCATTCCCAAGCCTACCTAGTCTTTGCCATGCCCCTTAAAAACTCCCATCATCCTTGATTTCCAACTCTCCTGCCGACTTGCTGTCATCGTTCTATCGGCATCTTGTATATTCAAAAAGCCCTGTAAATCTCTACATGTTCTCCAAGACCCTTCGTCACTCTGACAAGACTAATATTTTCCCCGTCCATCTCCTGTCTGACCTTTTTGTCTCCATCTCCTTATCGCCGTTTGTCATCATCTCCAACTCTCACGGCGTATGTGCTACGCTCCCAGCCCCCATCATTCCTCTTTAAACAAACAATTCTCCTCTCAATCTATCAAGACCGGGTGTTTTTTATTTGTTTGAACCCCTCTTAATACATAAAAAGTTATTGTTGCGCTTTCAGTCCGTCGGAGTTCTCTTCCCATTCTCCTTCCAAACCCGCGGCTGGCTTTCTTACCCTTGACTTTCTTCTTCTTTCTTTCTCTCCCTTTCCCCTTTCACGCCACAAACCACCACTTTCATCAAATATTGACCATTCCCAGTGTCGGTGAGTCATATTCCCTCGAGTGTTCGAGTTCACCGAGCATATCTCGTGTATCTGGCGACGGTGCTCTTCTACTTCTTGCCACTACTTTCCCCGCATCCCCTCGGTTCTTCGAGTCTCTGCTGTTCAAGACTTGCAAGCATCCGACTTCTCTACTACTCTAAGCGTGGCAGTCAATCTCTTTTGAGGCCAAGACACGTTTTATCTTTTCTACTTGAGGTACCACTGCAATTTTGGCTATCATATCAGCCTGACCTTTAGGTCTTCTGACGGGTTGAATCGTGACCGTCTACAGGGGTTATCGAAAGAGCAGCGCACAACAGAGATCAACCTCAAATACCAAATTATTGATTAAGCTGGGCCATACAATCAGAGGATTCTCGACCGTCTTTTATTTTTCATCATTTTCTGTCTCCTGGAGTCACTTTTCACAGGAGACAGCAGAACCCCTGAACCCCCCTTGACTTATTGAGATGTTGGAAAGTCCTCATACCTGAACTATCATCATCTATTTCCTGTATCACGACTGGATCTATCCATATTTCTACTATTTTACGCATTCTGCGCTTGCCAGCAAAGAGTGGTCTCGTTTGGGGGCAGTTTTTCTCCTTACATTTTTTCCGGAAAGGGTTCTCTGGGCGAGTTCCCGAAAAAGATCCAACTTTAGTTCCCCGAGCTTCCTCAGTCCTTCCTCCTCCTTCAACCCGGAGGTTACGCGCGGGTACACCACAACCCTACAGCAGAGCCTGGTGCTTTTGCGTCCAGTTTGTGGTCCATTGTACCAGTGAGTATTATTTTCGACCGGCTCTTACTATTTCATACAGTGCTGACAGACAATGCGTGGAGGCGCTCCGCGGTTCTTTCTTAGACCACTTTCTTGCCGCTCGGTTGGCTTTAGACGAAACTGCTGCCACCACCATGGCTCCTCATTTGCGTTCCAGTTCTCGCGCTCCCTCGAATAATTCTCGCCCATCTACTCCTACAGTTACTCTACCACCAGCAGATTACTTCTATGGAGACTCCAATCGACCGCGCAAACAGCGCCGTACCGGCCGCAACTCGCGCGTCGGTGTTGACACTCTAGACGATTCTCGTGAGGCTACTACAGAACCACAGGATGTTTACACGAATAACCTCCCGCGTCCTCTTACGGAAAATGGAGATCAACCAAATCGCCAACCGCAGGTGGTTGGAGCGGATGGGAAAATAAGCATCGACCAGCTCATTGCCGATTCGGACTGGAGTGAGCCTGCCTTGAGGGATGCTCAGCCCAGTTACAAAGACTATACATGGTCCACTGCATGGTTCGGCAATAATCCTGCGCTGTCCACCATGAAACCACTAGGGCAGCTGCCCAACGCAACTGACAAGCGCAAAGCTGGAATCAAGGCGCCCAAGCCGGCAGTCAAGGAGGTCAAAGAAAATAACAAGAAGTTGTCAAAAAAGACCGCTAGCCAAGCAACCAGCACACCTGTAAACGAAGTTGTCACAGACGCATCTGACCCAACATCTTTACGAATGTTCACATCATCTGAACATGATGTTGAGAAGCTACGATCAGTGGTGCAAGCCGCATTGCATGTTGCAGAGGATAAAGGTGACCGTGCAGTATCTCAAGGCCTCCGCGAAATGTGGGCTCAGGGCGCCAACGATCCTTTTGTGCTTTCAATTCTGGATAATGTGATGCGAAAGAACCCAGACGCAGAACAAAAGACTATCTTCAAAACCTATATGCGCGCTGCTTATAAAAAGATACAGTCCAATCTGCCTCCCACCGAACCTACAGAACCAGAACCAATCAGTCGTTCACTCTCTACCAACAGCATTACTTCTGTGTCTTCAGCGAACTTGGCTGATGCAGCAGCAGCTAAGCCTATCATGGCTTCAACTATGATCGAGAATGGATCTGGCGCTATTACTAGAGGACGCAAAAGGGCCCGCAATTCGGAGGTACTTCCCACTCCGAATTCGAATGTGGATGACGCATCTAGTCAAAAAAGATCGATAGGAGAAGTTTACGATGGAGTAGAGGAGACAGAGGATGCAGCAACGGTTGCAAAACGCACTCGCCGTGACAATTTCCCCGTTGTGGCAAAACCAAGTCAAATGAGGTCGTCATTAGGCAGGGAGAGCCCAATGAGCGCCACGGCCCCTAGGACCAGGAACAAAACGTCCAAATCAGCGAACGGGCCAGTCTTGAACAATCATGCTGCGGACGAAGGCCCTGACAATAATGATTTCTGTCGACAATGCCAACGCAGCGGTTCCCTACTTTGTTGCGATGGATGCGTAAATTCCTATCACTTCTCGTGTCTAGATCCTCCTCTGGATCCTGCTCATCCCCCAGAAGGAGAATGGTTCTGCCCATCGTGTCAAATGCGAAACTCATTTGGGTCTCTCGTCAAGAATATCAGGGACGTGGAACATGATTTTCAGCTTCCACTTGGTATACGAGAGTATTACCAAGGCGTGGCAACCGGAAAGGGAGGCGTTTATCAGCAGGTCGTGGCCAACCTTCGACCTGGAACTCACGGTAGGGGTAAACGGGAGGGCAAATCTGAGCAAGAATATCTTACCCGACAATTTGATGCAAAGGGCAAATTGATTGTTTGTATTGCTTGCGGCTTGACCTCGAACGGTGTACGTCCCTTAGTCCAGTGTGACTATTGCCCGTGCTGGTGGCACATTGATTGTACCGACCCGCCGTTACCAGGCCCGCCCAAGCAGCAACAATCTAGCGAAAAGACCTACCATAACTGGATGTGTCCTAACCATATCGACCACGAGCTTTATCTTGTACATACCGATAACGGCTCATACGCTGGCACGTCTCGCATTCGTCGTCCCCGAAACCCACGTGTCATTGATATTGATGTCTTACCTGACGATTCAGAAGTTGAAGAGCTACAGGAGACGGAAACACAAGGGATTGTTTATAGAGTTTCTGAAAGTGGATTGAAGCTCAATTTCCTAGAACGTGTTAAACGAGAAAACCTCGAAGCCGAGGTTCGTGCGTCAGCCGCAGCCCAGTACAGGGATTATGCCTGTCAGAAATTGGACCAACTTGTTGAAAAGGCAACAGCATTCTATGAAAAAGCAGCCGCACCGGAACCTACACCTATTGCTGAAGCACAAGCTTCGATTTTGACTTCACGCTCAGAGGCAGACCGAGAGGCGATTGCCAATTTGGTAGCCTTTGCCACGGAGAATCGTGATGCTCAAGCCATTCCATCTGAAAGAGTTGGCTTTCTTGTTGATGCGTTACTTGCATCTTCGGAAGATGGAGCGCCAAAAGCTTCGAGTGAACTTGACTCTCTTCAAGCGTTGAAAGACTTGATTGAGCGCCGCATGGGAGCACTACAGGCTTCTMAATGAGMAAGCCGATTCTCATAAAAGACGTCAGACATACCGGCGTAATAAACATTCATGTACCATAGGCAGTAAATACTGCATCTTTTGAATCATTTTCTCTGTGACTCATTTGTCTCCAGGTCACCACAACCCATGGAATTCCTCCTCCGGAATTCACGCGGTATCTCATCTATTTTCTTACCACACATATCACAGTCATCATTTTTATCAGCAAAAACTTAAAAAGGCGTCGGGATTCCAGCTTGTTCTCGTGAGTTTCTTTTCTTCTATGCGTTTCTGTTCTTTCCAGGCATCACTGGCATATAAGCCGCTTGTTTTGGTTGTCTTTTTTCTCTTCCTTTGTGTGTTCTCAGTCCTATGCTCAGTCCTCATGGTTGTCTTTTTCTGCGCGCGTATATGCTGTTTTCTTTTTGGGTAGATTCTTTTAACTACCTTACATGCCTCAACTCATGCCTCATCTCATTATCATCTTTTCGAACATTGTATGTCAGCCGATGATTGGAAATGAGAAGGCTCTATCGTTGGATCATTATTCGCTCAATGACTTGCGTAAAACTATAACCAAAATTCATACTGTTGTTATACAAGACGAAATGCTAAACCACCTAGTCACGTAACCAACGAAAACAACCAATTTAAGGAGAAAACTAGATACACCACATTATTGAACATGTTCTTTCCATCATATATCAGTATATATAGTCCCATTTACAGGAACTTCTTTGGCATGCCATTGCGTCGACGCTTGTAGTATACATATGCACCTGCGAGAAGGAGTTGAAAGGCAATCACGACGCAGATGAAGAGACCCATGCGTGGTGTGGTGGCGGTGATCACTACCGATTGTCAGTTGTGCTACGCTGAGTCAAGAGTGAGGTAGACTTACTATTGAAGATTGATGTTTGCAAAGCTTCAGTCAGGCTATGGTGGGAATTTTCAATGGCCTTGTGGAGTCGAGTAAACTCGTTACGGTAGTCTTTTCCTACACTGTCGCGTTGTAGATCCGATAACATGGTCTCGATGCGGCGAAGACGTTCATCCATGGCGTTCAAGCGAGCCTCATTCTGCGATGAAGAATCTGACGACGAAACAACGGAACCAGTTGATATCCTGTTGAGAAGCTCTTGGTGACGTTGATTTATGCTCTGGGAGATTTGAGAGACTTCTTGACTGATTTGTTGAATACGTCCGTTCATATCGTCCAGTGAACCAAGGTTGATATTGTTGCTTGTCGAGCGAGACTCAATCGGTATCTGTTGCTGCTGCTGCATGGTTTGTTCCGTGAATTGAGCAGTAGCCTTAGCACCCGATGTCACGACAAATTTGAAAAGCTCAAAAGAGTCTGGATTATCGGGTGTGGCAGCAGTCACACCAAACTGATTGCCGGCCGGGAGGATGACTTTTGGGGTTTGAAAGCACACCTTATCATCGACTGTGACTTGAAAGAGCGAGCTGGACTGTTCGATCTTTATGACGGACGGACGTCCAAGGTTGCGGTACGCATAGTCACAGTGGCCAAAGGCCAAGCTGTCGACATTGCTATGCTGGTTGTAGGCAATTGTGCCATCATTCAAAAATCCACGAATGCTTCCACCCTAAGACGACTTAGCCGCTTGTATATAGATGTTGAAAGAAATGAGAGATTCTTACCCTGCCTCCGTGGGTGTCGACTGTCAAGACAAATCCATCGAATTGGCCCACTGTGTAGATGCTTGAAGCACCAACACTCCTCTCGCCGTCTTTGACATACCATAATTGGAGGTTGCCGCTTCCTCTTTCCTCACCACTAGCTCTGAACTGGAACTCAGAGGTCCACTCTAATAGAGAGAGACTGCATCAGATTAGACATAGCACATACATAATGAGTAAAAAAGGTATACCTATTTTCAGCCCATATGGAACCTCTTGTGTGTCCGGGATACGGGGGTGTTAGAATAAGTTTGTCCGACAGCTTGACTTGTCAGTTTTTAATTTCATGTTCTTATACACAAAGAACGTACTATTTGCGGCTCGTGGCCTTCGCCCTTGATTCTCCAACCCGGAAGACTTTCTCCACTTGGAGAAAACCTGGATTTGGGCATCAGCAAGTGTGCGGCAGCAAATGGCGAGAACTAACTTACCTTGAGTCATGTCCAAAACTCAGTGTGTCAATAATAGATTGTGCGCCGACCGTGGTCAAGAACGCAAGAGCAAAAGAGTACTTCATTCTCCCTGACAATTTTTAGATCTTGTCTCACGCGACTCGTTGCCGGAGTTGGGCAATAATATTCAATTGTCAAAATGAAGTCGTGTGGATCGGGCGAACGGTTAGGATTTTAACAGAGTGATAGTCTATGAGGAATCCTTCTTCTTTCGATTCGTCACTGAAGAGACAATGCTAGTAGCTACCCAGCCAGCTACAAGCACAATAACGCAGATGCGAACCTCCCTGAAAAGCGAGACGACAGCTGATGAGGACTCGATGCGGTGGACTACCTCGATATTCAACGGGGCAAGAGTATGACGAACAGCAACGTCCGACATATCCATAGGAAGGGAGAGAAAGCTTGAGATGTTCAAAGGATGTTGAGTTGTTGACGTCCAAAAAGTATCGGCCCGTCAGCCAATCAGCTTCTTGACAGCTTGGCCTCTGCTCTGCGGGAAGCCGCCAGGGGAGCTCCGGTCACGTGCTCCGGCTTCCAATTTACTTTTGGGCGGCTTCTGTCGTCTTACAGCTCCCATTGTACTTACGATAAATCAAGCTTTCGTTGCGTCGTGTTGACCTTCTCATCGCGCGATGTGCAATTGACACAATGCCTGATTTCTATCCCTCGTTAGCGCAAACCGCCCTGGTGGCGGCGGCGTTCAAGGTGCTTCTGTTTCCTGCATAGTATGCACTTCTCCGCGCCCCCCGGATTTTTCTGAATACTTAGTTTGACATCGCAAGCAGCAAATCTACCGACTTTGAGGTTCACCGTAACTGGCTTGCAATCACTCATTCTCTCCCGGTACAAGAATGGTATTATGAGGTACGATCGGGAACATCCCCGAGGACAGCAACCCCCCCGCCTAACCTGTTCTACGACAGAAAACATCGGAATGGACCCTCGATTMCCCGCCGTTCTTCGCTGCGTTCGAATGGTCTCTGTCGCAAATTGCAAAATACACCGACCCCGCAATGCTGGTTGTGAATAACCTCAACTATGACTCATGGCAAACCATCTACTTTCAACGTGCCACCGTTATCTTTACCGAGTTGGTATTGGCATTTGCCTTAAACCAGTCAGTGCTCCTTGCCCATATCACAGGAAAATAGAGAGTTAACATACACGATAATAGATATGTCAAGTCCGTTCCGAGCTCTAGCAAAAATCTTGCGCATATCGCAAGCCTCTCGATCCTCCTCTCGCCGGGCCTGCTTATTATCGACCATATTCACTTCCAATACAACGGGTTCCTTTACGGAATTTTGATCCTGTCCATGGTATGGGCAAGAAAGCAACCAACAATGCTTTACAGCGCAATTGCGTTCGCGGCGCTATTGTGTCTGAAGCACATCTACCTGTACCTCTCGCTAGCCTGGTTCGTCTACCTCTTGAGAGTCTACTGTCTGGACCCGAAGTCCGTGCTGCGCCCTCGTTTCGGAAATACGATCAAGTTGGGAATCGCCGTTATAGCTGTCTTCGGACTCGCATTTGGTCCATTTGCCTACTGGAATCAGCTGTTTCAGTTAAAAGATCGACTGTTCCCATTCTCTCGCGGGTTGACTCACGCCTACTGGGCTCCCAACATTTGGGCGTTGTACGCATTTGCAGACCGTCTTTTAATTCCACGTACGAACTCCTCCGCTCAATGAATGACCTTGAAATGAGATTAACAAGGTTTAGTTGCTCCACGGCTGGGTCTGCCTGTCGACTACGAAGCCGTACTGAGCGTGACTCGTGGTTTAGTGGGAGATACCTCATTTGCGGTTTTGCCAGAAGTCACAAAGGAACAAACATTTGCTCTTACATTCATATTCCAGCTGGTATGTTGCGACGCGCCGACATATACTTGTGTTCTTTATCTAATTGTTTTAGCTATGTCTTGTCAAACTTTGGGTGCGACCTACATGGGATACTTTCGTCGGGGCGGTCACTCTTTGTGGTTATGCCTCTTTTCTGTTTGGCTGGCATGTGCACGAGAAGGCCATCCTCCTCGTCATCATTCCCTTCAGTCTGATTGCACTCAAGGATCGACGATACCTCGGTGCATTTCGACCGTTGGCAGTTGCCGGACACGTCTCTCTCTTCCCTCTTCTTTTCAMCGCGACCGAGTTCCCGATCAAAACCGCCTATACAATCTTCTGGCTCATTTTATTCCTCTTTGTATTTGATCGAGTGGCACCCGTTCCGGAGCGACCTCGAGTGTTTCTCTTTGATCGATTTTCATTTCTGTACATTACTGTTAGTATCCCGCTGATACTGTATTGCTCGCTCTTCCACCAGATTGTCTTTGGTCTGAACCGATACGAGTTTGTGCCACTCATGTTCATGAGTGCATACTCGGCGGTGGGCATTGTAGGCAGCTGGCTCGGCTTTATGGTGGTGTATTTTACTAGCTAGGCAGATAGATGATACCCATGTGCATGCTCTGATTGATGAATGACTGATCTAGTATTTCTCCAAGGACAGTATGCAGTCGACTACTATGCGTGGGAGGTTCCGCCAATGATGAGTGCCCGATCCACCGGGACCCGCCTCTAACCCTAAGAGGACTAGACGGGTGGCCCCATAGCGCATCGTCCAGCGTTCCGTCAAATCTTTCAATTTTCAGACGAAGCCCACAACACGTCGACACGTCTCGGTGCCAGGCTACCCTGAGGCCGCTGGACGACGAGAAAAATAAGCATGGTATTGACCTATAGTGCAGTTATTTTTACAACGAGTTGATAGCGATGGATACATGTGCGACCGCTGGCGCGTAGACGTCTGCCCTGAATTAGGGTTTCGTCGAACGTTGGGCAGAGAAGTCAGATGACGATTTCTTTGTCAATTACAATAATCAGATGAGGGGCACAATGGCTATCTTCAGTCAGCGATGAAGATGAGTCTGCGATCATGTAAACGGTTTGAGTACCTCTTCGTCCGTTGTCTCTGAAGGGGGTAAGCCATAGCGTAGCTAATGCTTACAATGATGACAGCTTGCAAGCCCTCTAACGACACGCGACGACCACCACGCTTGGATATTCATGAAATGTCCTAGCTGAGGCTTTCTCGTTTGTCTTCCAGGGCTAATACGATGAGTGACCGTCCGTAGAAGGACGCCTCGAGCTCTGACAGCCCCTGACAAGATACTTACTCAAATAGGAAATAAATGCACTCAACGCTCAAAGAGGAAATATAAGTACAAGAGATGCTCAGGTACTCTCTAGCCATATTTAAGACATTGCATGCGAAGAGGTGAACAAGCAAGTAGTAAGCGTTTGGTCATTTCCTTGGTAGTAGATCCAGTGCAACTGTAAAGTCCTAAATGCCGACGCGGAGGGGGCTGATGGGGAAATTTCTGATAGAGCTACTGCATGTTACTACAGAAGATCAAACTCAGTAGTATGTCTGATTCTCCGGTTCTCCAATTCTTGACGATTCGAAAGAGGGTAAATACATTGGCGAGCATGGTGTCCGTGAGCACAGCAACCGGCCAAACAAATAATGGGGGAAGTGTAGCCAAACAGAGAAAAAGGCGCGGGACCGGTTCCCCGGCGCGTGTTAGTGCGCTCATCCTCGCCCGCAACTACTTCTCCTCGTCTGGCCCAATGAGCGGCGCCCGGGAGGGTCTGTACGTAGTTTCCTTCTTGGCCTCCACCCACGCCCTCAGCTTCCTTCCTAATGGGCGCTTTTTTCTTCCTCTCTTCTTCCCTCCTCCTCCTCGACCTCCCTCAACAAAACAACACCTCCTTTATCACCATCATCAACAACCACCACCATTCCATCTAGCCCTACTTTCAATCTCCACAAAGCTATCGATGCGCATGCGCCCCGCTCGCTTCAAGAACGCGTTGACTCCGGCCTCGTCCACCCTCTACCTAGCTTCCACCGATTCCGTGTCGCCGCCGAACCACAACGCGCTTTTCCAGTAACCACCATAGCTTCCTCGACTGCTTTGTATACTCATTGGCTCCACGTTTTTCGAACGCGTGCGGGAAGCAACAACTGTACGTCGAAACTTCAATCCGGGTACATCCATGTGGAATAACCTCTGTTGCGCTACGAAGCACACACTCGAGTAGACAAAAACCCTAACATCCGGATGTTATAGAACCGCAATCGGAGATCTTTTTTGACTACGCCGTTACATCCAATCTATGTCGGGGGATTGTTGTTGCCTCCGGCGATAAACCACCATGGTGCGAATCGATTAGCCTCCATCAGCCGAACAGCTAATAACCAGCTTTCCAGGTGTTATTCAAGAGGAAACCCGTCCAATACCTTCCCCGGCCCACGATCGAAGATGATAGCTCAGAGGTACGAGTGTCACCTTGTTGGAAATACCGGAAAATGTCAGCCATACTGATCAAGTCGGTCTTTAGGTCTGGGTCATCCCCGAGACCAACGAGGTCTTCATCAACTATGAATCCTTCCTGCATAGGATGGACTTTTACAAACAAAGGAGGTTTATTTGCGAGATAACCGGTCATTCGGGGTTAACATTTTTCGAGGCGCTTCAGAGTGAAGTACGCATACGACTTTCAACCTGTACCTCTTGCTGGACGGATTCTAACAATTCGTGTAGGCGACAGAGTCTCGAGAGCTCAATAGCGCTTTTCCGGATGCTTTGAAGGAGCCTATATTGAGGAGAGTACAATTCTCAACTGTTTCAAGAGTTGATCATCTCGGTACATTACCTACTTATTCAATTCATGATTTTTTAGCTAACTGGCGCTTTGCAAACAGTCGATGAAATTTTTGAAGTATGCCTCGACTAGTCGGTTACTCGGATTCAAAGCTAATACATTCTAGGAATTCAAGCAAGACTTTTACCCCGGAGAGCATGTCACCACGGTTTTGGAGGATAACACCCGTCTGCACGGCATCATTCGAGACAAGATGAGCATTCCGAGACAGTACTATCCGGACGGAGGCGTGAAGTCGGAGGCATATGCACGGTATTTGATCAGAATCGACCGCTCGCACGAAGAAGCCCTCCTTGATCAGGATCATATCACCCGTGACCGAAAGACCTTCTCCAAACAAATGCTGCGTGCTTTCATCAAGAACAACACCACTCGTGAATCATGGAGCGGTGCCCCATGGCTAGTCAAACCAACTATTGCAGAGGAGTATAAGATTGAGACCGAAGTTCCCAAGCATCTCCAATACGGTGCTCGTGTCGCTGAAAAGAAGGCTATGAAGAAGGCGGACCAGGAAGGGCATTTTGGATTCTTTTCCTCAAAGAAACTGCCCGAGCTCAAACCGGCCACCGGCAACGTCCCGAAAGTCAAGCTTACTCCCCAAGAGCTGGCGCGGAATAAAGCCGAACAATTCTTGGAGTACCAACGCTCACTAAATGGTGACCCGTCTTTCCTGGTTACGAAGCAGAACGGCATGACGGTAACCCGTCATATCAAAGATCTAGAGGTCGATAAGAAAATACCAATTCCACCCACAGTCGTCATCAACACGGCACCTCCTCCACCTCCTCCTCAAGCTCCGAAGTACCCAATGGAAGATTTGGAAATCAAGTATGATCCCGAGCGAAGAACTCGTCCGAAGTTGAGTTTTGGGGTCGATTCTCTTGCAGTTATCTCGGACGACAGCAATATGTTACAGAACGAGATCAAGCCCGAATCAGTCAGCCACTTCCTCGAGACTTGGAATACATTGAATGTGTATTGCGAAGTTTTTCAATTGGATTCGTTTACTTTCGATGATTTCGTTGAAGCCATGCGGTTTTCCTCGGAAGAAGCAACCTGTGAACTGTTCGTTGAGGTCCATTGTGCAGTCCTGAAAAAGCTTGTCAACGCCGCCAACGACGACGGGGCAATCCAAGTTTCGTTGCCTGACTTACCACATGATTCTTCTGATGAATCAGGATCCGAAGAAGAAGAAGAGGAAGAAGAGCCAACTCCTGAACCAGAGCCAATCGTCACTCGAATGACGACAAGAAGTAGCCTGGCTAAAGCCGAAGCTGCTAATTTACAATCACAGCTTGAGACGAGTAATGGGGCAGATCTAGGACAACCTCTGGTGCATCGGGCTGCATCGTTGTTCGAGAAGTACGATTGGATCGACAAATTGCGGAAACGCGATTTTCGCCACGGTGGATGGGAGTTGATCATGGCCGGGCTTTTCAATCAATTATCTGTGCGACCGAAGATGCAAGCGATCTGTGAAGAAATATTGAAACATCTTACACCTGTCGACATCGACCCAACACAGGAAAGTGTTAGTCAGCAATACCTGACTCTCGATGTCAACCTTCGCATCCGTGCACTACAGATTATCTGCATGCTTAGCCTGGAAACCAAGGCGATTAGAAACTACCTGGAGGAATGTAGCAATCAGATGACAGAGTTTCGTAAGGAGAAGATTGAGCACCAACGAGCTCGGAAATTACTGTGAGTGCATGAGAATCAAACTAGGTGACCTAGGCTAATATATTGTGGCTTTTTAGACAAGAGGAACTAAAAAAGCTTAATGTCGAGAGGAAAGAGCACGAGCCCGAGCCGGAAAAGGAAGAGAAAGAAAAGGAAACCGACAAATCCGGGAAGGAGAAGGTATTGGAGGACGAGAATCAAGACTCTATGCTAACTACGAAATCCGAGGATGATGTTGACACCGATGAAATTATGGATACGGAGGACGATAATCCCCGTGGTCCATCACTTCGTGGAGGAATGGACCGCATTCTCGAGCGCAAACGACGACGAGAAGTCGAGAAAGAACGAAGGGAACAGTTGGCGAAGCAGCCAAAGGGATCTAAGCAATACCAAAGAATATTGAAGAAGATTGACGAAGTGGAGACCAAGATCGCAGGATTAGAAGATGAGATTGCGGTGATCGATAACGACTTGCGCGAGGCAGATTGTCCAAGAACAAGATGTTTGGGCAAAGATCGCTTTTGCAATCGGTATTGGTGGTTTGAGCGTAACGGTATGCCCTATGAAGGTCTACCGAACAGCTCCACTGCCCATGCAAAGTACGCAAATGGTCGATTGTGGGTTCAAGGACCTGACGATATGGAACGCGATGGGTTTTTGGAACTGCCGGAAAGTATCAAGAAGATATATGTCAAAGAGCATCGCGTCAGTCCAGCTGAGCGCAAAACTCGTGAGGAGGGAGGGACAAGTCTGCCGGATGCTCTACACTGGGCATTTTATGATGAACCTGGTCAGGTGGAAGAGCTGATCAAGTGGCTTGATCCACGAGGTTTCCGGGAGGTGAAGTTGAAGAAGGAGCTTACAAATCAGAAAAAGATTATTGAGAAGCACATGGAAAACCGCCGAGAATATCTGACACACACCGCAGACAGAGCAGAATCCGAAGACATCCCGGCCAAGCGTATGTCTACTAGGACTAAGACCTACGTTGACGACGGAAAACACCGATGCCTCAAATGGAAGAACACGACAGCGCTGAATGAAAACGGACACCTTCACGTCGACGCAGCTCGGCCTACGAAGCGTGCCAAGAGAGCCACAGATGAGCCCAAAGAACTGAAGGCGGCTGGTAAACAGGCGAAGCCTTTAAGTCGCCAAAACTCACGCTACAAGTCGTGAGGCTGGGAGCGAACATTTCTTCATGTATCATACCTGGATTTGCGGCCATATGGGCGGTTTTTAAGTTATTGAGGTTTGTTGCAGGAGTTGGAGATTTCTATTGGGCTTATACATCATTGGACACATGCATACAATCTGGCGCATGAGCAGCTGCAATTGAGCAGAATCGATCTTATAGACGTCTCCCGAAGGTGTTGGGTTGGCATGTTATTGCATCTGTGCGGGCTTGATACTGGAGTTTGGCTGGGAAGTTGGCTCGCGATGAGTAGAGCGTTGATGGTACTATTAATATTTGAAATAAAGACACACTCACTATCACCATCTACACAAAATCAAGGATAGGAACGTGGTAAATCATTCACACTTCCGTAAGCGGAAATATTGCGCATAATGGCAGCGCAATGCCAAGACTTGCCGCGTCTTTCCGCAGTGGCTCTCCCTCTCGGCACTGACGGGCCACGGCTAAGGCTCAGAGTTTACCGGCGGAATGGCAACTCGAGAAAGCCCGACTTGCCTCTCAACGGTCATTTCTACCCCGGATCTCGAATTGGACCACATCGTGGTTGTCCCTGGCACAGAAGATTATTACATCTGGCATATATCAAAACGCATATATCAGAGCCAAGCCTATCGTGGTCGCCACAAGCGCTGTAGCTAAGCCGAGTCCAGGCGTTTCTGATAGCCGAATAAAGCCTTCTTCCGAAAGACATCATCGTCACCGCGCCACTCCACAGACACCATTCTGTGCACCCCGACACACAGACAAGCAGAATAACCGTGTGAATACCTCTTTAGACCATGTGCAACTCACTCCACTCTTATAGTTCGATGATCACTTTGCGCAAATAAGAATCACACCAGGGAATAAGTGTTCACGACCGTCGGATACAGTCATGGAGGTATCCCGACAGGCCTCCTCGCTGCGCTCGTCCGGGATGGCCAAGAATTCAGAAGACACCACAGCACCGACTGCGGCAGATAGACTCAGATCAAAAGAACGAGCGAATGACAGCACAATAAATGATGTCAAAGCAGTCGATAAGCGCAGCCTCGACTATGTTTTGCGGAGTGGTCTGGCAGGAGGATTAGCGGGATGTGCTGTAGGTTTAATATGTCTCTTTCTGAACTGATCAGTGTGCTAATCCAGATCGTGATAACTAGGCCAAGACAGTCGTTGCTCCCCTTGATAGAGTCAAGATCCTCTTCCAAGCGTCAAATCCACAGTTTGCAAAATACTCCGGCAGCTGGTCAGGTCTGGTCCTAGCGATGCGCGATATACACAAATACGAGGGTTCCCGGGGTCTTTACAAAGGACATTCAGCAACATTATTACGAATATTTCCGTACGCCGCCATCAAATTTCTAGCATATGAGCAAATCAGAGCGGTCATCATTTCATCCAGGGATAAAGAAACGCCGTTTCGCCGTCTGATATCCGGAAGTTTGGCCGGTGTGACATCGGTGTTCTTTACATACCCATTAGAGGTTGTACGTGTGCGCATGGCATTCGAAACAAAGCGAAATGCGCGCTCGTCCTACTCCGCAATCTGTAAACAAATATACCATGAACAGGCCTCTTCGCGACCAGTGGCTGCAAGTACCGGTGCCAACCAATCAGCCGCAATGGCTACCGCTCAAACCGTCTCAACATCCATCGACGCCGTCACGCCGCGGTCTGGCCTTGCCAACTTCTATCGCGGATTTGCTGCTACCATTCTCGGCATGATCCCATATGCTGGAATATCATTCTTGACGCACGATACTGTTGGGGATGTACTGCGTCTTCCAGCTCTTGCTCCGTATACTACGATACCTAACTCAGACGCCCCTAGCAAATCGAAGAAACAACAGGGCAAACGTCGCCTGCAATTGACTGCATCTGCTGAGCTATTCTCCGGCGCTGTAGCAGGCCTCATGTCACAGACATCAGCATACCCACTTGAAGTAATTCGTCGACGAATGCAGGTCGGTGGTGCGACGGGCGATGGCCGTCGACTAAATATTGCTGATACAGCCCGCAAGATCTTCTTGGAAAGAGGCTTCCGAGGGTTCTGGGTCGGTCTAACTATTGGATATCTCAAGATCGTGCCTATGAGTGCCACAAGCTTCTTTGTCTACGAGAGGATGAAGTGGTATCTTGGTATATGAGATCGATCTTGAATGTTTAGTGCATGTTTGTATTTTTTTGCTCAACAACGTTCTCATGCCCAATCGACAGCGCATTCAGCCGTAAGTTGCATAAATTTGCAAGACGCTTCGACAACGCCGAGACCACTGGCCACCAAGGACGTGCAGAAAACGAGCGAGGGCCAGTCCATAATGCAGCGGTATATCTCCGCGAGCGCCAGATTTCAGAGACTACGGCCTCTACATGATCACTCCAGGAGTGAGTGGATCTTCTCATTTTCGACGAGAAGATAGTAGATATGATACCCCATCTCAATCAATAGAATATGATTCTGAATGCATGATCCTGTACACAATGCATATATCTACGAAATAGAATTTTGTAATATAAGTCGTCTACAAACACAAAGATCTTCAAATTTTTACGCTTCGAACTAGTGTGTCTGGTAAAGTGAGCAGTATGGCGTCTTAGTATAGCATATTATATATTAACTAACAAGTAATATCAGAGATAACTCGTTCAACACCAGGCTTGTCTGCTTAGAAAATCTTCCCAAGAACTCTCTTCGCATCTGCCCCAATAGTACCAATATCTTCATCCTCTTTCCTCAGCTTGACTTCATTCTGCCTAAATACCCGACGAATCTGCAAATCATCTGCAGCACTCGCATCATTATCACCATCATTGGCTTTCGCCTTCTTTTTCTCTTCTCTCTTCTTCCGAATCCCCTCCACAACTTTGCCCTTCTCAACGCCAGAGAGAAATACTTTATCTTCCTTGCGAGCACGCATATCTTCGATACGCTGTCGAGCTTCGCGCTCAGATCGTTCTCGTTGTACTTGCTCCATCAGATCTGCCCATTTGAAGCCCCTATCACATCTCAAATTAGCATATTCACAAACCTTGAACTCGTCGAAATACGTACCGTAGATACTTCATATTCCAGATATCATCATGATACCAGCCCCCCTTCTTCCCACCAACAATATTCGCATTGAGTGTCTCCGCGCATATCTTCGCCGTCTTCTTCGACTCAAACTCCACCCATCCATCGGAGTATGTTTTGCGCTTATTATTGCGTCTCCCGCTTCCACTCGTCGAATGTACAGCAGGAGTCAAGAAAACTTTCGTAATAGGTCCAAACCCGCGCTGAATAAGTAGCGTTTTGAGGGCCATTGGTTTCAAATATGGTGGTAAAGAGGAGAGGTATACGACGCCCGTTTTGTTCTTTTTGGGTGGCTTGACTTTGAGTGGTTTTTTGAGCAATTTTTCGTTATGTGTCTTTGAGGATCCTTTCTCATGATTATCGTCATCGTCGTCGTGCACCGATTTTTCTTGCTCGTCAGCGCTTGCTTCAAGATCATTGTCATCGTCTTCCAAATCCGAGAGATTGTTATCGCTATCTAGAATTTTCCGTCGTTTCGAGGCGCGAGTTTTCGATTCCTCTGCAGCTTCGGAGTCGTAGCCATTATCGCTCTGATCGTTGTCACTCTCGTCGATATCGAGGAACTCGTTCCGCTTTCGAGAAGCCATTTTAATTATTCAACTTATTGTTGTCCTTTGAATTGCTGTTGGTGCAATGGCGAGTGGCAGAGAAAGTTATTTTTCGGGGTAATTTATCACCGCTTTTTTCTGCCGGCATTTCTATTTGCATTTGACGGAGGCTGGCCAATTATCAAAAGGCGGTAGACAAGGTGTATTTTGAACTCTACAAGAATATTGGAAGCTACGTTGCAATCATCAAAAGCACTCGAAAATCAATTGAAGGTATCAAGTCAGTATGTACTTTTATATGTACTTTCCATGAAATGAACGCGAAACGCCAAACACCTTGATATCTAACCACAAATGCACATTTAGTCCATTCATTTCTTCATGATATCCGTTTTTGGTTGCCAGAAATTTATTCCGCGTCGTCCATATTCAGCTCGTCGAACTCGTCCAACAATTCCTCCATGTTGATCTTCGGTGCCTCATCCTCGCTGCTGTCATCAGCCATCTCATCCTGCTCCTCGACAACATCCATTTTCTCAGGCCGGCGGTTTTCGTTCTTAGCCTTGTACAGTGACAATGTGCTCCGGAGCTCCTGATCTTCCTCAATATCACGCAAGAACATCTCGAAATCGGCCTCCAAGCGATCTGCGTCTTGTTTGCGTGCGGGCTCCTCCTCTTCGTAGTTCATACGCTTGAGTTTCCAGTTGCGTGACTTGGGCTTCTTCTTGCGAGCATAGTATTTCCTGACCAGTACAACGTCCGGTATCATAGAGCCGTATTGACTGCTTTCATGGATAGCGTCGAAATTGGGGTCATTGAAATTCGACCCAGTCAAGTGGTAGCCCATTACAGAGTCACCAACGTGAAGGATACCACCCAGATGTGTTCTTGTGAAGTAAGTGTTGTCATTCACGCCCATCTCTGAAGCGCGCGCGACCGTGATCTCGGCCAAGAAGAAGCGTCCCTTTGACTCGCCCACGGGCTCGATATCCATAACGACAAACTCAACGAGTTCCTGCACGTCGGCCAAGTTCTTGAAAGGCTGTCTCCAGTATACGGGTGCTGGGACTTCAGCTGTTTGCAATGTATGGGGATCAAGGAGACTGATTGAGGTGCCAACTCGGAAACACAACGTCAACGGATTGATGTTTCCCAGTGACCTGGCGAGTTTGATCGGAAGGGCAACGAGATCATCTTTACAGATGGGTATCAACTCGACGGAATATGTGATTTTATATTGTCGTACCGAGGTATGAATATCCATGGAAATAAGCTCCTGGGACTTTTTGATGCGAACGGGTGTCACAGACTGTAGGAAATCTGTCATTTTCTCGGCGTGGTTTCTCTGTGAGAAAAAAAAGTCCAAGCCGTCTTTTGCTTCTTTTATGTTGATTGTGTCTCGATGGGCGTTGTGTTTGAGCATTAACTGTTCGAGGTAGAGGAAGCTTCGCTTATGTGGAACTTTCTGACGGATTTGGACACCTAAACAGAGAGCAGTCAGCACGAAAGGCTCCTACAGACACGACGTAGGGCAGCACTTACAAGCTCTCCAAGAATGGTGGGTGAATGATTTGGCGCAGTCAGGACACTGCTGTGTAGACACCACGTATTCAACCTCGAAAGTCTGCTGGAGAATCGTGCCTTGGAATGCCTCCTGTTGTATTGTAATCTTGACCTTTATACGTCGCGAGTGCGGTTCGGTCCAAATGAAACTGGCGTCGATAATTCGGACTCTGGACAAGCCCCGGAGTTTTCGAAGACACAGTGCAAGTAACTCTCGCGACTCGAGTGCGGCACTAACCCAGGTGTTTGGTGGTTGGAGCCATCGCTATTGAGATGTAAGTATGTTGTATAAAGTGGCTGTATTCCCGAACCAACCTCGCAATCACGACAGAAATGAAGAGCTGATTCACGTTGAATATCTTGGCTGATATCGACAGTAAGTTTTATACAATCGTGGCATAATGCGCCTAATCAATGTTAGCCCCTCATATCATAGATCATCTCATTAGGAAAACATACCAGCTGATGCAGTGCCATCTATCGGAGCGCCACAGTTGCAACATAGAATACTAGGAGAAAAGTCAGCAAAAATCGTACGTCGAGCAATGTCTGATACTCACGTTGCTTCTGGTTGCTGCTGAGCATTATAATCCGTAATCGGGACACCGGGGTCAAGATCCATCGACATTTTGAGGAAGCCTTAGACGAATATATTGTTTGATGGAGAAGAAAAGCGAGGATCTCGCCTGACCTGATGAAAAAAGTAGCAGACTGCTAGTAATTAATCATCACATATCGCGGGCAGATAAGTTTTGCCCCGCCGAGGAACAAAATTTGTGGCAGCGATAAATGTTTGCAGTGTTTGCATCAGTCGATTACCCATCGGTAGTTTGCACTGTTTGCTCACCTCTTCAAGCCAAATTGACGGCTGTTCATCTTCGGGCTCGTTTCTTAATCACAGTGGCTACATCAAACGACCAAAATGGCTGCTGCTTTGATACGGAGCGCACGATGTCATGCATGTCGCCATGGCGTGCTCCAGTCATTCGTGCGAGTCTCTGGTTTTACCTTTAGTCAGACTCCACGATTGTCAGCCGAGCTGCAAAGAAGACGATTCTTCTCTACTCCGTACCTAAAAGTCGAATCAGCAAATCACCCTTCGTCCGATCGAGATATCGTGACTGAACTACATCATGACGTACCAGTCCCAGACGAAGCCACGAACTCATCCCAACATGTGCCGTGGTATTTGCAGGTCGAACCAGTCATTGAAACAACCCATCCGCTAGCCAGAAAGCAGCAGATTCCGGATGTTCCTGAAAACGCGCCCCCTATTACACGAGAAATACTGCAACACCTCTTACTCGAGATCGGCTTGGATGACATGGTTCTACTAGATCTACGAGGAAGAGATCCCCCGCCAGCTTTGGGAGGCAATGTGATCATGGTCATTGGATCTGCCCGAGGTGTGAAACATTTGAACGTTTCGGCAGATCGATTCTGTCGATGGTTGAGATCTACATACAAGCTCCGACCGTATGCAGATGGCTTGCTTGGACGCAACGAACTGAAGATCAAGCTTCGACGCAAAGCTCGCCGTGCTCGTCTTGCAAGCAGTGCTGGGACCACCGCGGATACATCAGACGATGGAATCACCACAGGCTGGATATGTGTAAATGTCGGCAGTGTGGATGATCCAAGTATTATCCAAAATATGAGAGAAGGGGGGTTTGAAGGATTCGGCAAAGTTCAGGGAGGTACAAGGATCGTTGTCCAAATGTTCACAGAGGAGAAGAGAGCCGATGTCGATTTGGAAGCACTCTGGACCCCMAAGGAAGACGCCAAGGGCCAAGCCGAGGGAACCCGTTCAGATTTGGTTGAAGAAGATTACCAGGTGCGTTTACAGTCTTCGACGGCTACCGAACACTTATCTAACGAACCGACCTCCAACATATTCAGGTCACCACCTCGTATCGATCTTAGCCAAAGACGAAACTTCTCCACCAGCGTGAGACTCAACTCAGTTAATACAGATGGCAACCTAGGATCCAACTACGATTTCCCAGATGTTGGAGATGAATCAGATGAACAGGATGGCGAACTCTCTTCCATTCTGCAAAATCTCAATCGGCTGCCATTGCAAGAAAAAATAGAACAACTAGGAAGCGGTCCGGAAGATACGAATTCAACCGAGCTTCTACGAGAATGCTATTCCTTTGCGGGGAATGATCCAGACCGAAAATCTACCCTTCGTTTGATGCTCGGTGCAGCAGCGGTATCTGCTCAGCATCCAGATTACACAAAAGAATATTTGTGGACGCTTTTTTTGGAGCACACTGCCTCCGGGTATAAAATCAGTGAGCCACTAGCATTCGAGGTAGCATCAGCTTTTCTCGTTCCGCGTTTGGAGGGTCAGGAACAGAAGAGAACAATCTCAGAGCTGGTGGATTTTGATATCGAATCCGCAATGCGTGTGATGGATAACCTATCACTTAACGGAGCGTCTATAATTATGAAACATCGCGTTTATAACATGATGTACAGAGCTTTGGTACTCAGCTTGGCCGACGAGAAAGCTGTGAACGTCCAGCTCAAGGCTTTGCGAATACGCACTTTGATGAGTGAAATTGATTTGGAATGGCATGGTACAGACACCCGGGAGACCATGCAGCTCAGACTGTTACTGGGCGACGTAGAGGGTTTCTACGAAATTTGGCATGCGATCGCTTTCAATGAAGGCTCAAGAACAGCTGACGATTATGAAGTACTGTTCCGGGTCCACGCCGAGGCTGGACATGCGGTCAATGCGCGAGAATGTTTGGCTGTTTGGATCTCGATGATGGAAAGAGAGATCCCTCGAATTAAACCTAACGCTGGTTTGATCTCTGCTATTGCAAGATGTGCGCATGTTGCAGGCCAACATGCCAATACATTCCGTCTAGCATCGGTTTCACGGGAGTGGGAGGAGGTAGAGCCGTTGATTCTAGAGGAGATGAAAGCACTCGAGGAGTTGTCTTGATTGTATATTATTCTGTATACTTTTATAGCACTGTACATTAATTCAAATATAGCGACACCGTTTTCCGTGATCTTGACATGACATGCGGTCCCGAATTCCAGAAATACAAATAGGGTTAGGGTTTGTGACACGACCGAAAGTGTCTCCCCTCTTGAACCTCGGCTCGCCCGACGTCACGTCTAAACAGTCTACCCGACTTACTAACATCTTTTACCTTCTGTGTTTCATGCAACTCCTGAACAAAACTCTGGTCTTTGCTTATCACTACAGTATAATTTACTGTCGTCATTCTCGCAGTCTGATATTCGAGGATGTGAGGCGAATCAACGGCCACTGACCCTTATCCGCAAACATGGAATACGCTTCCAGCGTACAGAATGAATTGGACGATTTGAAGCCCTCGCTCTTTGGTACGTCGCAATTTCAGTACGATACGGGATTGAATATATACTGACGTTCTTAAAGAGCTTCTCGCTGAGGAACAGCTCTCTTCGCTCCTTCCCCCATCAATCCGTTACCTTTTAGCAGTCGCAACCCACCGACATCCTCGGTATCTTCTACGGATTCTCAACAACTTTGATGAGCTCTACGCGCTGTTATCACTGATAGTAGAGCGTTACTACCTCCGTACCTTCGGCGGCTCATTCACCGAAAATTTCTACTCCCTCAAGCGCGAACGTGTTCTCTTCACAGAGAATGGCGAGGTACCTCGAGCGCAGATCGGTGCTGCGACAGCAGTTCGAGAAACCCTCAGACTGCGGACGTCTGATGTCTGGAAGAATCTAGCTATTATGGTTGGGCTGCCATATCTTAAACGAAAACTCGATGAAAGCTACGACATCCATGTTGTGCCGCAATCGTCTTCTCTGCTCGGTGGGCCGAGATACAATCGTCACAACGATTTACCACCCAATGCGACACTCAAACAGCGCATGATGTTTTATTATAAATGGTTTCTACGAAACATATATCCGTCCGTGAACGCGGCGTACTACTTCTCCATACTGGCATTCAACCTTGCCTATCTCTTCGACAACACGAAATATTCTTCACCATTTCTATGGCTGATAGGAACCCGCATTCGTCGCCTAGGACCAGCCGACCACCGTGCCATCGCAATGACTATGCAACCTAAAGCCGGTGGTAATAACGCTCGCCAACGTCCCGGGTCAGGTCTGTTAGGCCTCCTGAGCCCCCAAAACATATACCCCCAGCTTCTACAATCATTGCGATTTTTCCTTCCAGCATCAATATTCGCTCTCAAATTCCTCGAGTGGTGGCACGCAAGCGACTTTTCGCGACAGCTAGCCCGCAAAGTCACCGAGACCCTTGATCTACCAGCTCCAGTCGTAACTGGTATGGTGGATCCTTCACTAAAGAAGAACGCCACGGCAAATACAACATCTCCATCCCCGAATTTAAAACCAGCCATCAAAACTTCTCCATCCCGCCGTCAGCCACCAATATCATCGACATCATATCTCCCCATCTTCACAGTCCCTATTCCGGCTCCAGATTCAAATAATGCAGGCGCATGCCCTGTGTGTCTCAACCCGCTCACAAATCCTACCGCATGCCAAACCGGATATGTGTTCTGCTATGGTTGCGTTTTTCGATGGTTGAATGGCGACCATGAACGACAAATAAATTTTATGAATGGAGTAGACGGAGGCGCGGCTTGGGATACTCATGATGATGAAGTGGACGACGAAGATAAGCGTCAAAATAATGGAAAAGATAAACCGGAGAATAATACTTCTGCAGACTCGAACAAGAGTCGAGAAGGGAAGTGGGAGAGTGGCAAGGGCAGATGTCCTGTAACGGGACGGAGGGTTCTGGGTGGTACGGATTGTCTGAGGAGAGTCTTAGTTTAGGCTAGATATCGATGCTCATATGGATATAACATATATAATATGTATAGAATAGTGAAGCAGAATTGAAAAGAAGCTTCCACTCGTTATATACGCTGTTTGTAACAATGTGCACCACCGTTTTGTATTGTCACATAAGATGCATGTCACCTAGGTAGGAACAATGTAGGGTGTGCTGTCGTTGAAAATCAAGTATGGCTTCTCCTCCGCAAGCTTGAGAATGGTCTGCGAAAACAACGAGTTGGCCCATGCGAACCACGGTCTTGTGTAGTCAGTGATGTTGTTGACATTGATGGATTCGTGAATAAGTCCTAGACGACTCGAGTTAACCACGAGGTTGATGCACTCCATGATCTCGGTGTCGTTGTCTGTTGTCTGGGCTTGAACGAGAAGCGACATTGGCCATGCAGTTGTTAGCCCCGCTGTAGACATATGATTAGCTCCCCAGATCATTCAACAAAAGGAAAGAAATACTCACCATGAGGACCACCGATGCCATGGAAGGCTGATCCGCTCAAATAATAAGGATTGCCATCGGCGCTCAGAACCATTTTGCGAGTATTCTGATACGTTTCATCGTCCACATCCAGAAAGCCTAAGTAAGGAAGGGCCAGCAAAGAGGGAATGTTGGCATCGTCCATCACGTTGCGTCCTCCGTATCCGTCAACCTCAAACGCAAATACTTTCCCATATGTTGGGTGCTCAAAAACTCCTTGGTTCAAAACAGCCTTGCGAAGGTTTGTTGATCGCGTACGCAAGTCTTGGATGAGTGTTTTATTTCCACCAATTGCTTCAAGAGTATCGGCAGTTCTTCCCAATTGCACCGACATCATGGCGTTGGCAGGAACGAAATACCCAAAAATAGTTGCATCGTCACTCGGGCGGAAGGCACTACGGATTAAACCGACGTTTCTATTCAGTGGATTTCCTTCGCCGGTGAGACTGAGGGTCTCCGTTCCCAAGGTAGTCTGTCGCTGCCATGTGTAAACATTGGTGACAAATTGCCCGTTGCTGTCGAATGTGGGTTGTGCTTCCTTGTCGAGTGTCTGTAGAACGGTGTCTAACGCTGTGTACCATCGGTCTGATAGATACTCAGTTGACCCAGTCGCATTGTAAAACTGGTTTCCGAGCGAGAGGAATGCTGCCAGTGAGTCAAGTTCATATTTGCACTCGTAGACGAATGTGCGGTCATAGTCGGGAGTAACAGTGTCAATTTCTGTATTGTTGGTCGCGGCAAGACCGCTTGGAGATGGCGGCTGGAATGCTCCACAGAATGGGTAGTTGATGATAAATTCGGACTGGGTGTTTATAGCACCAAGAATTAGCTGATAGAGGGCTGCATCGGACTTTGCTAGAGTCTGGTAATTCATGACTTGGTTCACACTATCACGCAGCCACTCTGCGTCAATGTCGCCAGTGATGATGAATGACTGAGCTCCCGGCCATGTCGCGTTAGAAGCACGTTTTTGCACGGAGTCTGAAGAGGCATTGACATGCCATGCAACTGTGGTATCCAATGTGTTTGGCAGCGCATTGGTAAACAACATAGCCAGGTCCGGGTCCACGAGCCGCGAAGTCACGTCAGTAATGACCTTTTCTACGGATTCAGACACGAATGTCCGACACTCTTCCGTTGGACGTTGGAAAGGAAGGTGGAGTGGTCCATCGCTGTACGGAGCGCTATACAATTTCGTCAATGTTTTGTTTTGTCAGACCGAGGCGTCATTTGAGGGAATCTTACTGCGGAGATTGGGAGTAATCGGTGTAATCAGGACAGTCTCGACGCGTCAGAGCCGATTTATGCTGTAAGGCTGCAGCTTCTGCTCCGGGGATGACAGAGAGTGCAATCACGGCCACTATGGCCGGTGTCATAGTTGATGCCACCATGTTGTTTATAGCGTGTCGAGCAAGGAACTGAAGCTGATTACGAAGAACCCAGAACAATGAGCAACTGGCAGAGCCAATGTCCGGTATTAGGCGTACTGGTGGGTGGACTATCAAGAAAGGACCCAACAGCAGCGATCAGCACTTTAAATAAGATGGAGAGGAAAATCACTGGGCATCCCACGCGAACACAACCCTGGAGCTGTGGTACGACACTGGCATTCCGAAGGCCGAGCTAAAGCGGGATGAAAGCTGGGGTATGGAGCATTGGTAGGATCGTCGTTGTATATCGTCGAAGGCGCACTAGTAGATATTGAAAGCGCCACAGCAGCGGGGAGGAAGCGTTAGTGGCTGGGAGTGGTAATTCTGACGATGCTAAAGAATCAAGCCTTTGTTGATTTGTTTACTTGGGGGTTCTAAGGGCAACTATGCCGAAACGGGGGCCTAGTCGGCCTGAGGCTCCCCCGCGTCTGACGTCGGGGGAAAGAAGCTACAGAAGGAAGGAGCGCACCCGGGACATAAGAAGGACAGAGGGAAGGAAGGACTGTTGCAGATCATCCTGCGCCGATGCAACCTCACGCTCCAACTTCCAACATTTCCTTCCGCTATACAACCCCGCTTACACTATTCGGACTTTAGAGCGCAACAATTGACGATACTATCTTGACATTCAACTATATCGACTCATTTCTTGGAAAAGAACGACATGATATTCCCCTGTCCCGCCTTCTTCCCCGCTGCACTAACCGCAGGTTTCTTCTTTGGCGGTGGCGCTGGTTCATCTTCCGAGAAAGACTCCCACGCTGGCTCCTCGACCGTGACTAAGAACGTTTGCGTTAGCCAATAGCCTATATCGATTGAGACTCAGATTCTTACCAAGATATCCCTCGTCATCCTTGACCGTCTTCTTCTTCATGATCTTCCTCTTGCCTCTGCGTCGCCCGCCTTGGACGGTCACTGTTTCCTTGGGATCCGGCTCCGACCCCGGCTCCTTCTGCGCCTCTGTCTGCTGAGAACTTTCGGCTGCAGATTCGACGAACGTTTCGGTGGCATCAGGCATGTCTTCATCTAGTAGGCATTAGCAACCGCCGGTCTTCGGCTCCAAGCTAACATACCATCGTCATCCTCCATCATTTGCTTTAATTTCGCTTCACGCTCTTTTCGCGATTCTCGATTCGACATGGCTTTGCTCTCTTTGCTGTCTGAGAATGGGTCCTCTGCTTCTGCGTCTTCGGCGTCGTCGTCATCATCGAACATGCCTATTTCAGGTTAGAATTGAAGCTATAACTTCTTAGAAGAGATCTCACTTTTCTGTGGGACACTCTCGATTGTCTGAGAGTGGATATTAGCGGCAGCCAATGTAAGTTGATTATCTTCAAGAGTATTTACCGATTTTACGCTGGAAGCAGCCGAGTCCTCCTTTTTCAATTTCGGCTTGGCGTTTGCAAAAGAAGAGAAGAGATCACCCTTCCTACGGGCGGGTGCCTTTTCCGTTGTTTTGGTCTGTGTCTTTTGCTGTGACGACTCTCTTGACAAATCTTCAGGCTCAGCTTTAGGCTGCGCAACTTCTTTCTTTGGGACATCCTTCTTAGCTGCTTCAGCCTTGGGAGGAGCTGGCACGACTACAGGTACAGGCGGCTTGCCTAACTTTCTCCGTTTGACGTTCTGATTCTGAATCATGCCCCATTGCTTGCCTAGCTCTAGAGGATCCTCACTGCCGAATGATGTGAGAATCTCCCGGTTAACGTCAACCAGGGCGTTCAGATCCGGAAGGTCGTCCGACTGCAGGCTGTAAACGTGTATCATTGAAATAGACTCAAATGTAGCTTTGGCATCTGCAAAATCATATTCAACTCTGAAACTTTTTGATATCTGCATAGGTACTCACCATCTAAATCTTCTTCTCTCGCTAAAACAAAAACTTTAGTGCGCGTAGAAGCTTCTTTCTCCTCTGGCTGAGGCATGGAGCTCATATACGGGCTACTTCTCATGACTGTATCTTCTCCATCCTTGGTCCCTCCATTTGCAGCTGGGAATTTCTGCGTCGCTTGAACCCCACTGATCAGATAAGACGCGGATATACTGTTGGGCTTCTTTCCATTTTCTGTTTTATGAAAGTCAAACAACATCCTATATTTATCAGCAACTGAAGTTCTTTTGCTTTCAAATGAAAGTCAACTGACTGCTTTGCGAGATCGCTGTGGACTTTCAAAGCTCGACTGAGGAGTCGATACGTAACCTGGGCCTATGTTAGTATCTTCGAAGATTGCATGAATATTGATCATACATACCACACGGCGCTCATTAAGCACATTTTCAGCCAGATATCTTCTATAATCTACCGCCATTTGCTTTCTGATGTTGTGGTCGATGATTCTTGATAGATAGTTGAGTAAAGGCAGGAGCGGAGGAGACGCGTGCCGGGCCACTTAACGCGTCGCAAATCGGAGCTAGTTCTTGGCACGCTTATTGCGGTCTCTCTCGGCCTTCTTGCTCAACGCCAGACTGTCTGTTGTGACTGATTTCTTTTCTAATCAGTTTTTAGACTGACATACAGATGAACCGCGATAATGGACCGACCCTTTGATATACCAGACTCCACGGACTGGCTAAACTCCTCCCTCCCCGTCGTTGCGCCACTCGAATCCGCACTGCGATGTCAAATCTGCAAAGACTTCTTCAACAACCCCGTTATCACGTCGTGCTCGCATACGTTCTGCTCTATTTGCATTCGAAGATGTCTTAGTAGCGAAGGGAAATGTCCGGCCTGCAGGAGTTCCGACCAGCTGCTGAAATTGAGGCGCAACTGGGCCGTTCAAGAAATTCTGGAAAGCTTCCAAAATGCTCGATCGAATATTCTTGCTCTCGCACGACAGCCTCAGACATCAAACTCAACGGAAGAAAACCAAGAGGAAAATGGTGAACTGTCACATCCGGTGACTAAGAAACGGCGACTGAACCAATCCGACGATACTGCTACCGTTTCTGCGCAGCCTGAGATGAGAAGGACAAGATCGCATGGAAGACAGATTGAGCGACAAGTTTCGCCGATGGAGCCTGAGGTTATCGAAGATAGCAAGGATGAGGACTTTGTCCCAGGTAATTGTCATTTTCGCATCTTGCTAGGAGCATGCTGACACTATCTGCAGATGATGGCTTGGTACCTTGCCCAATGTGCAATCGTCGGATGAAAGAAGCATCCGTCTTCAACCATTTAGATAACTGTAAAGGGCCTGTAAAAGGAAGCGCCGCAGGCTCTCAAAATCCTTATTCCCGGTATGCTGTTCAAGAGCCCGATAGATGGGATTTGGACTAATACTCAACAGAACGCCGCAACACCCATTCCGAACCCTACAAAACAAAAGTCCCGCCAAACCATTAGAGCGTCTTCCAACACTGAACTATTCTCTTCTAAAAGACAATATGCTACGCAAAAAACTCAAAGACTTAGGCATCCCGGACTGGGGCACGCGGCCTCTGTTACAAAGACGTCACACTGAATGGATGAATTTATGGAATGCCAATTGTGACGCCAAGAATCCAAAGACGAAGGACGAACTCCGTCGAGATTTAGATATCTGGGAGAGGACACAGGGAGGTGCTGCGCCGCAGTCTGGAGTACCATCGGGACCAAATGCGGTGATGGCGAAGACTTTTGATGCGGCTGCTTGGTCTGCGAATCACGACGACGACTTTAGGCGATTAATTGAGAACGCGAGGAAAAAGAAGGATATGGCCAAGCAACAGTCGCAAGACCAGGAAAATGCCAAGGACAGTCTGTCGTCAAGTCAACAAGATAAAAATGTGCCGGCGAGTACAGTCAATGAACCAAATAACGAGCCATCTGCTAGTCCGGAGAAACCTGAGCTGGCAGGAAATCCGCGGCGAACATCTCAGTTATATGCACTTCTTAACGAAACACCAGTTGGCCATACTCCAGGCGGAAGCAACGACTATCTCCCCAGATGATCCGATGTTGAGATCCTCCCAAGAGGAAATAGTTGATACCACTTTGTCGTATTTCATATGAGTTTCACACTGCATGGCGGGAGTAATGACTGTCTCGCAAGATGATATGATATTGATGCCCTCCATGAGAGGAAAGAGTTGATACCACTTTCGTCGTATTTGATTAAAAATACACTGTACATAAGTTTCGGATAGGGACTTGCCGTCTCCAAGCATAAATTTATTATTCCTTCGCATTGCTACTCTGCAGGCATAGGTTGTTTGGTTTCTAGTTTCTCTTCTCTCTCGGTCGCCTTCAAGTCATTCAACGACATGGTCGAAAGCTGACCAATACTCTTTGCCAATTCTGAGTCGATATCCTCCATTGTTTCTGCAGCTTTCGACTCTTCTGCCAATCTGGCAGCCTCCTGCGCAGCTTGTTCGTGGGCTTCCAGCTGCGCCAATCTCTGTCGTGTAGCCTTGGCTTCTGCCTCCTCTCTTTCGCGTAGTTCTTTGGTCTCGAGTGCATCCAGTTCACCGTCGATTTCGCCTTCGTCAATGACAGGACCAGCCTCATTGATGATATTGCCAACTTCGTCAACCTTGGACATCTCCTCCCGCAGATTCTCAACGACATCCCCGACTGTTTCGATGCCACCCATCTGCGCATGTAGATTGCGAAGAACGCCCGTGCTAGCTTGCATAATGCGCACAATCTCAATCTGATCTGCTGACTGCTCGATCTTATTGTATACTTCTTCTAGCTGGTGCAGTGTATTGGCGCGCTGGGTAAGGTTGTGTTCGGCGATCTTTTTATTCTTGATGGCCGAAAGGGCGGATATTCGATTTCTGTTGGCGAGTGCTTTTTTTGCACTGTAATTCAGTTCATTAATTTTCTGTTCAAGCCGGGATACTTGTTCGGTTAGGGTTGAGATGAGGTCCCTCATATGGGCTATAGTTGTATCTTCGGGAGTGATTGGGGATTTGTCATTGCCAGTGTGGAATTTGACCGTCTATCAAGAAGTATTAGTAGATTGTTCTTCTGATTGTCGTATTACTTTGAAAACTGCTTACCTTTCCATCATAAGATATGGCGTTGATATCTCGTGAAAGGTAAATTAATAGTGCCTGCATGTCATTATCGGAAAGCTCGGTGTCGTCTCCTAGTACAGTACTGAAAGTATCTGTAAATCTTTCTTTGGAGTATATCCTGTCCAAAGCCGAGGCTTTCTGACCACCTTGCACGTGCAGTACTTGTTTGGCAGCCTCCTATATCGGCCCATGAATATCAGGTCTACGAACGTCAAAACAAAACTCAAAATGGTGTGTGCATACCTTGAGGTTATCCACAAGCACTAATATCTGAGTGCGAATCTTTCCAGAACCATTTTCCGTCCCAACCACAAGTCCCCTGAGCTGTCTCAAGCTCCAATTCATGACGCTCCAAGGGCTCAGCACTCCGGGATCGAGGACCCGCCACCGACTGGTCGACAAGCTAAAGTTATTTGACTTGTAGACTTCTAAAGGAATCATATTCCGTTTCTGAATTGCCTCGTCCTAAGTGATATTGTTAGTGGAATTAACCCTAGCATTAGGAAATTTAAAACAATCTGGCCGTACAAAAACACTGGCCAA
Source organism: Talaromyces amestolkiae (assembly GCF_001896365.1). NCBI lineage: Eukaryota > Fungi > Ascomycota > Eurotiomycetes > Eurotiales > Trichocomaceae > Talaromyces > Talaromyces amestolkiae. The sequence goes on along the minus strand of NW_024468049.1, from coordinate 216,535 downwards.
AGCCACTGGCCTGCCCCATTCTGGAGACTTCAACCTGTGTAGAAGATTCTCGTCTACAACCAGGACTAGATGATCGCGTTTTTTCGTTGGGAAATTATGGGCTGTGACGTGGCCAGTACGCGCCGCGTTCGTAAGAGCCTTTTCCCAAGCCACAACATTCACAGCGTATCCATCCGGGTTTGTATTTTTCTGTAGGGCAAAGTCTGAGTATAAGGATGGTAATCGGTTCCTAGCATTCGATGTAAATTAGCATGGGTTTAACAACATGAGAGTGATCTTGCATACTTTCTGAAAGCATCTTCATGCGACAAGATAAATCCCAGGAGGTCGCTCATGACGACACCGACCTGATTCGCGGTGCCGACCACAGAAGGAATCGCGAGCTAGAATAGTCAAATAAACCAGGGAAATAAAAGGAAATAAAGATTACTACATGCGTCGCAGGGGCTCAACGCAGTTCTCTATTCAAAAGTGGTCATGGTGGCAGAACGGAAGATTGTTGTTGGGGCTGCATGTGCTACAGCAACCTTATCGATAGCTAAGATAAGCCGCGATATCAAGCAGCCCCACGTGATTGTTACGTACTATGTTGGTATCTTTCTTCATTTGTTTCCTTCAACACATGCTAACTGCAATTGAAGACGCCGCATTCTTCATACACCTCGTCAGACTTCTCAACTTCCTCCCCGATGGTTTGCAATGCATCTCGGCATCTCTGAACAAAAGATACGATGCGACCGCCGTGTCTGTAATGACCTGAAAAGACTGGATCCGTTCTCCAGGCTTGCATGGCGTCTCATCTGCAATCACCTAAACTAGTCTAGAGCAGAGCTGTCATTCTATTCCCATTTTGAACTCTGGAGAAATTTCTCCAGTTTGTAGATACATGCGCTCCGAAACGGCGCCCTAGTAATTTATATGGGGTAAGGATAACACACTCCCCACTGATGACTACTTCCAGAGACCCAGTGAAATGTGCGAAAAGAGATACATGTATATCTATAATTCATCCAGCCCGTGATCTATCTACAATCGTGGTATATGGGCTCGTATGACGCCTGCTATCCCTCTTTTCATTCAAAATCATCATCAAGCGGGTTGGAGTTGTTTCCGTCGTGTGGCATGGAGCTAAGAGGAGCAGCATCAAGAGGACCGGTATTCATTATTAATGATTTGCGATTCGTTCGGTGGTCCAGCTTTTCACTAGTCTCTTCTGTTCCCAATTCTTGATCAATCATCATTTCATCGGCGGTATTGACGCCCTTTGCCTCAAGATATTCAAGCTTGACAGCTCGCTGTAGATTTTCAATGAACGTCCGCATCTCAGGCATAGGGACAATGCCGTCTTTATCGTATAGTTCTGCATATAGACCATCTGCGTCCTCTAAACAAACGGAGGCGAGTGCAGGTTTACCAAGTCTCAGCCAACTGTCAGTGGCAAGTACACTCCACATAGCTGCTTTTCTGTGTCGCGCTCCCCATTTGGCACCACCAGTCGTTGTCTTTGAAGCGTAACAAGCCGAGACGCGTTCAGTTAGAAGTGCTTGCCCAATTGGGCCAGTGAGGCCCAACTCTATGGCACGCATTGCCCATTTTGCCGCACCTTCAGTAGCAGAACCACCTCTGGACTTCAGCAGCTCAAGAGCAAGTCCAAGGCAGCGCAGAGTGCTGACCGTGTCGGAACACCTAGTGAGATAGGAGTAACATGCTGTGTCAATCATCTGGTCAACTCCCTCGAGTTTACTTCTTGCAGCAGATGTCAGAGGATTGAGCAGTGTGCTCATTGCATACATTTCATGAGCACCAGCGTGATATTTCCAAGCCTTATCATTCGCGTAATCCGAACGGATCAAGTCATATGTAGATGCAGCAAGCTTATAGTCCCGTAACATAAAGGCAAAGTCTGCAAGCTTTCGAAGGACAGCCTCCGGCGCATCATGTTTGTAGAAGCCATGTAGTGTATTATAATTTCCCGTCATGCCCGAGGATGTACCGGAAGAGGTCGATTTTGAGCTGGAGCCAAAGCCAGTCCATCTCCTGGACATTGACATGAACCTTCCGCTGATTCCTCTCCGCTTTGATGCCACTTGGTCGTTCCAGAGTGCAACTTTATTTTCCATAAAGGGTATGACAGACTGAACAACAAGTTCACGCACCAGAGAATTTATGGCCGATATGTCGCTCTCAGAAAGATAATGAACACCAGTCCCGAAATCTATCAATGCGTCTATGGAAAGTGTCAGCGCGGCAGGGTCAATCGAAGTCATAATTCCTACTATTTTCGTTCAAGCTTGAAAGATCCTCATCGGGGGACAGCCATTCGCATGACGGTACTTCAAGACTATCGTCATCAGTGACCACGCATTGATCACTTCGCAATCTGAGAAGGTGGCAATGTAGACCGAAATGGCGTTTCATCTGATCGTAAAGCTTGGTGGATTCTGCGATATCGCTTCGGTCTTCATCGTGCACCAAGACATAGTATCGGAGAAATTCAGGATGCACATAGGGGGCCGGCGCTGTATCTCCTTGGGTTGTTTGGGCATATAACTGTCGGAGTGACTCGAGGGGAGCCTTATTATGCGAACTGATAGCGATCACGCAGGCTACCGGATGTAAGAATGTTTCATGGGGTGTGGGTTGGTCTATAGATAGGGTTCGGCGTAGAAGCAATTGGTACAAAGGAGATGCAAGATATTTGTTCGTAAGCGGTACCTGACTGTGTCGTGACAATCTGTTCGCTGAATCGTCCGTAGAATCGAGCCGTCGTTGCAGTACCTCTTCAAGCTGTACTAATGGCGATGTGGGAGTAGCATGACTTCCGCTGTCACCGCGTGGTGTTAGATTCACAAAGCGAACACCATAATCTTCCCAGGTACGGCTCATTCCAGTACTATCCCTAATGACGACCTTTCCAGTGATGTTCTCGCCGAAGGGTCTAAGAACTTCTCTCAATCCATTCTTGAATCCCTTTTGTCTTATTAAATCCTCTGTATCGTCTGAAGCGAATACACCGACCGCGGGAGAAAAGGATCGTATTATTAGAGACCTTGTATTATCAGAGCTGTCTGGCAGACTGCCGAGTGGTGAACCCAGCGATAACCGGTGGGGGAGAGAAGCGGAGCTTGAAAGTCGGTTGCTGGGAGAGGAAGAGCGAGACTGAGATCCGCTTCTGGGAGGAAATGGGGCTCGGGGCGAGCCTATGATCGAATGATCTCGTATCTCTGAGCTGAGCGGCCGAGAAGAGCTCTGCACGGAGTCTGCATCGTATCTCGACTTTGGCACGGCGATAGGGGCTCCTGAGAAGGATGGCGGAGGCTTGACCGGTGCTGCATCTTCTGGTGATGTCATGGGCGCAGGTAGGAGTCCCTTAACGCTGCGGAAGTATTATAAGCGGACAGGAATCGCTTCATCTATGCATTGGCGAGAGTAGAAAGACTGATTGCGCAAACATGGGGAGCTGAAGATGTGAAATGGGGGAGGATGTTGGATGGGGTTGAGCGAGGAGGAGGTTTGCGGGAAGGAAGTTGCCCTGGTCAGCCGTCATCAAATTATCTTGCCGACCGAGCTCCAAGATCAGCACCTTTAAACAACTTTGTCACCTCTTTCACTCAATTGTTCTGCCACTCTCCTCCTAGATACACCTCGTCTATTAAAGAAATCATCACTATCACTTTCAACGCCGTATACCACGCTCGAAATCTTCTATTCGACAACTACCGTGCCTACTACATTTTTTCCACTGACTCATTCGGTTGCCTACCTGCGGAGCTTCGATCTTTATGGAAAGCTACAGTAACGAGTGATTACCTATAGAGGGCAACGCTGAACGAGAACAACTGGACAGAGGAGTGAGTCACAGTAGTCACCGCGAACGACAACCTTTTCGTGACTTGCTTGAACGAAGAACGCCCGAGAACCATTCTCCACGCAATGCCCGCTTGATCCTTATGCTGAACGCTCGTTTGCGCGCATGGAGTCCTAGGATTTGCTCTCACTTCCGGATCGACTATCATAACTTGTCATTGACTTGTAGTTCGAGGTTGGCCGCATATGGCAGACCTTTTGATCGCGAGTCTTCCTCTTTAACAGGCCCACTGCACATCTCTTCTATGCCAACACACAAACGGAAAAATCCGAATTCGGATGGTGGATACAAGCTTCGACGAATTAAGTTCACACAGGTGCAGCCAGGCAAGATGGAAAGAACGCAAATGAGACGGCGGTCTCTACCGACAATCAAACTTACACCGCTCGAGGAAACCATACAGAGACTTTTGCTGGACTTGAAAGGATACATAGAGACAAAGGAGCAATCTGATAGCCATGCGGCGCAAGAAGAAATGGTACTGCGGTTCACAGGTGGCTGGGTACGAGACAAGTTGCTGGGTGCTGAAAGTCACGATATCGATGTCGCAATCAGTACAATGACCGGCCTGCAATTCGGAACATACCTCCAGGAATATCTGGACGAACCCGAGAACCTGGAAAAATACATGAACAACAAGGAGCTTGCATTTACCGACGAGATGCTAAAAGTCCACACGATCAAAGCAAACCCGGAAAAATCCAAGCATCTCGAGACTGTGACCACAAGATTGTTCGGTCTGGATATTGATCTGGTTAATTTGCGAAAGGAAACATACACCGAGCTCAGTCGAAATCCACAGGTGGAATTCGGTACAGCTGAAGAAGATGCTCTGCGTCGAGACGCCACTGTCAACGCGTTGTTTTACAACTTGAACACGTCCATGCTAGAGGATTTTACTGGATTGGGACTCGATGATATGGAGAAAAAAGTGATCAGAACTCCACTTGAGCCATATCAAACTTTCAAGGATGATCCCCTGCGAGTGCTTCGGCTGATTCGATTTGCAAGTAGACTGGGATATCACATTGATGGGAAAACTCAGGAAGCTATGCAGGATGAAGAGATCAAGAAGGCATTTGAACTGAAGATTAGCAAGGAACGTGTGGGTATCGAAGTGGAAAAAACCCTCCGAGGTAGGTTTTTTTAAAGCGAAGTAGGGACATTCGCGATTAGCAGTACTGATTTCTCATCTAGGGCCGGACCCCAGAATTGGCCTGAAGTACATAGATGACCTTGGGCTTTATGCTACTATCTTTGCGAACCAACACGATGATGTTGAAGCGCCAACGAGTTCATGGTCTCTAGCCTATGACGCCCTCGACCGACTAATCAGCCCGATTTACAGACTAGACGAGATGCAGCAAATCAAGCACATTAAACAAGTCCTTATTCGAGATGACGAAGATAAGAATGAGCAATTCTATGCTTGGGTTATGGCTGCGTTTGTCCCCTGGGTCACCGTTCCTGCTCGCAAGCCAGGCCCGAAAAAAGAGAAGCCGCCTATTATAGCAAGGGCGGCTGAAGTTGCCCGGGACAATCTTCGTATGGAGAATAAAGTAGTCAATGCCTTGAAGGACGCAACGGACTTCTACAAAGACGTCAGCTCTTTGAAATCATCGGTGATTCTGAACGACATCCCTGGCACAGCTGCCGAGGTTAGACAACATGTTGGGCTCCAAATCAGATCCTGGAAAAAAGATTGGAGATTGATCGTCTTGATGGCCTTGCTACAGGAGATTGCGGCGGGKTTCGAATCGCGGAAAGGTTTGTTAATACATTACTTAGCCATAAATGACACCACTGACTTTGTGCCAGTTTTCCAAGAATTCGATGCTTTCCTCACATATCTTGAGAACGAAGATCTTCTTGAAGTGAGCGAGCTCAGGCCGATTGCGAATGGCAAGGAGATTTCCGCTGCGTTTGGACTTCCCAACGGAAAATGGCTTGCTTCAGCTCTGGAGATGCTGATTAGTTGGCAGCTTCTTCATCCTAAAAGTTTCGATAAAGAGGAGGCGCTGGAAGTGCTAAAAAGTCGTAGGGCGGAGTTGGGCATATAATACACATAGATACCTTGCAGTACTGGCAAGTCATATAGCATTATACTGGCGGTACTTTTTTCACATTTACCTAGACGACTTATGGTTGGGATTTCTTCAATCATCGATGGATGTATATACTATGTAGACGGTATTTGACCAATCGAAAAGTGTGTTATACAAGCGCTAGTCCTAATCAAGTAAAGATACTCAGAGTTGATGCCTCAGGCTGTAAGGCAACAAACAGGGCATCTACCAGGCATATCGGACGGAGATTTTGATTTGCATTCAGTCCGTCACATAAACACACCTCCACAAGCATATGGCCGGGTACTTGGTCATTCTTCAGGTCTTTATACTTTGAGTATGACCGGCTCCTTTGACATCCTACTTACGACTAACTCATTTGAGACTACGATCCTGTTGGAGGGCAAGTCGCTCAGATGGAGCATCTCCGTGTGGCTGCGAGAAAATCCATTCAAGTCGGAAGTCTGAATGGACCTGTCACACTGGACGAAGATACGAGCCATGTCTCTGAATTGATTAGCCTGTATGCTTTATGGGCGGACGTGTCTGCACACATTACCCACGAATCATACGATTCTGTGGTATGCATGACCGTGGACTCGGCTTATATAAATATTCAATTATACTAACTTGCTGTACCAGGTAAAAGAGAACTTACTGGTAATTCGATATGTCCTAGAAACACATCCTCGAGAGACACCTTTGAAAGAAGAAGACAAGAACTCAGCCGAGGCAATTTACGCCTGGCTGGCTCAGTTATCTTTGCCATCATCCAAATTCGCTGCATCTCTAGAGGCAAGCTATTCAGCTGGGAGTAAGATGTGAAATCTCAAAGAAACCTTTCAAAACCTAATATGGACACAGAAAATGATGACTGTAAGCTTCCGGCTACCCTCAGAGACCAGCAAACCACATATACCCTTGCCATCTCATGCATCAAACATCTCAACGGCATACTTCCAATACTGGAAGTCACGAATTCAGAAAGAATTCTCACAACTCTTTTGAGTTTCACTTCACCGCATGACCCCTGGACGACGAATACAAGTCTTCAAGACGCTGTGACAATTCTCCGATCATACATGGAATCGGAAACACGTCTCAAATGCTGGCATATCCTAGAACGTATTTGTGAGTCAAGAATAAGACCAATATTCGCCAAAACCAAAAATCCTGCTATAACGGCCAGTGGTCGTAAGAATCTTCATCCACTACCGCAACCAAGGTTTGATGAGAGTCTTTTTGATCCAAAGACCAAGCCCTGGAAGCACAAGGACGTTTACGCGACGACTGTCTTGGAGTGGATACTCGCACAATACACCGTAAGTTTTTCTTATATTATGCTGCATGATATCAAATTAATAGCAGTGCAGACTTCAGATATCAACCGCTTAGAGAACCAATTCCACTTCTATGTTCCACCGATACTGTCTCTAATTGATGACGAGAGTTCATCTTTCAAATATCGCGGCTGCAATCTTCTGACTAAGTTTCTCACACCAGTTAGAGCAAGTGACTCTGATCTTCTCAAACGTACAAACTTATCCTCGGTGTTCGACGACGCAATCACCCCATGTCTCCTTTCTCTACCGACCATAACCCCTGAAGACGAGGCACTGCATCTTCTTGGAGTAGCATACCCTGCTCTATTACTGACACTAAAAACTCGCTATCATGTTGAGGGAGATTCAAAACTTCGTCAAACTGCGACCGAACAAGATGATAAGAAAGCATACATAGGCCGCCTCGTAACTCTTCTACGCGACAACGTCATTTCATCATTCCACCACGTCAGCTCATACTCCCCAGCCTCCGCGAATGAAGAGGTCTCGTCTCTCGCATCTTTCCCCTATCCAGGTCTATCAGCATTCCTACTCGACCAGTTGACGACAATCATCCAGGAACTCGGTATCCATACCACAAAATACCTGCAAGAAATCGTCCCGGTGGTTTATAGTACATTGTCAAACCCGTTCGGCACAGCATTTGTACCGTTACTTCTTGCCGGTCTTGCGAGCACACAAGCTGCCATAATGAATGCGCATCCACGCATATGGCGGTATAGAGGAGATCTTTTGGCCGCTATATGTCAATGCTGGATCAGCGTCTCCCGAGATGAGTCTAGCACCAAGGACTCAGAACAGAAATTGCAGTTACGCAAGGTTTTGCTAAAGCTCCAGGGGGCGGTCTATCTATTGAAACTAAGTATGCGGGCGGTACGCTCTACAAAGACAGGAGGTGAGGAGAACTCAGACTTGGTTGAGATGGGGGATGAGGAAATTGTCAACATAGACGACGACGTCAAGGGCCTTGTTGGTGCGGATGAGCAATTGAAGGAACTGCTCCAGATTGATATTGATGTAGACCCGGAGGATAATCAATTCTTCACATGATATCACTTGGTTGCTACTCAATATATTTGTTTGCACTTAGTGAAATTTCAACGTAATTTAGGTATATCAATGCTATGCGAACAACGGGGTATCATTAATCAGATTCTATGGTCGGCAAGCCATCATCAGATGCTATAAGAGCAACGAGCAAATATAGGTATCACGCATCTACCCTTTGTTTGAAGAGACTCTTCCCCTTCAACCACTGCCTGTACCTCTTATACCTTTTCTTATCATAATCCTCAGCCACCACTGTCAATCCTTCATCATTCACGCTGAGAAACTCGACGTAGTCATTCAAGTCTTCTTCGGCAATATACGTGTCTCGCATCCCACCAGTATTAATACCATTAGCCTTATTGACATACTCCAAGAACTCGAGATTGGCGCCTTGTTCTCGCAAGGTCAAAGTGGTTCCGAGATCATCATCCGAAGTGACGACCAAAGGTACTTTGAGCGGATGATTAATGTATCGTTCGTATTCTTCGGCTTCGGCTGAGGTGACAGACGGATTCAGGGAATCTGATACCAGCTGACCAAGAGTCCACTGGGCAATTTGCGCTTTGCTTGGGATGGCCTCTGCCCCGTTATTGCCCACTTGAGTGGAGGATTCGAGTGATGGGAAGCGCGAACTCTGATCTGGAGACGTCTTCATTGCAACACCTTTCATAATGCCCGTTGATGGGGGCATCTTCTCTGCAGATGGTGGTTGATGTTGCCAAGTATGGATATGCTCCATGACGTTAGCCCCGTGAAAGGTTCCACTTGACTGATCGTTTAAAACCTCTGGCTCTTGGATAGTCACTCCCTTTTTCTGATGTGACGATGTCGGTCGCTGTTGAGCAGCTGCACGCTCTCGACTTGCTGGTTCGTGCGGAGGAAGTCTGACAACAAAGGGGCTCAAATCATATCGACCACCTTGGGTGGACCGGAAAGGAAGATATTTCATCGTCGAGTTGAGTCTTAAAGGGTATATCTTTCCGAACGAGGTCACTGATGTTGGACGATAATATTCCACCCAGTAATCATCGTAATATGATAAAGGGTTGTCTTTGGCAGCAACAGGAGGAGGACATTTGGTGTCTTCGTTGCCTCTTTTCAAATATTCTGGTGTGTACCAAGTGATATAATTTGGGCGTCTCAGTTTGGACCACGTACGTGGGTCTGCGTGGTGAAGATAGTAATCTGTAGACAAGTCCCAAAGCATAGGCTGGCCCTGACTAAAGATGTAGTTTCCGAGAAAGAGATTGTACGCCTCTTGCCGTTGAGCATCCAAGAAAGAATTATTGTAATATCTCTTGAAACTCTCGACCATATCGCGGGATTGACTCGTCCATTGATTTGTTTTGCGGTATGTCGCCATCGTGTTGACCAAGTGAGAGCCACCATATTGGATGGCAATGGTGTCTCCATGGTCATGCCACATATTTGTAAACATGTTGACTGCATCAGTATCATACTCGATTTGTGTTCCTTCTATCACTCCGAGGGCATGTAATTGATAGCCTAGTGCCCTTTTGCCAATCACGAATTGAGCGGCATTTGTTCGATCCAAGCAGTCAATGCAATTTGTTCTTACAACACCATCTTGTAGCTGTAGGCCCGATTCCTTGTCATCCCCGTTCTTGAAAAACCCGGTAATGGGGAGAGCGTCAGAAGCAATGTTCTCCAATGTGTCAATGACATTTTGATCACGACTCTTGGAGGCACGGCTCATATCCCAAGCCTTGTATATTATCTTCCTGTCATCTGGTAAAAATTGGTTGAGATAACTTATAGCGTTGGTAAACTCTTTGAGTAGCTTTGATTCTCTTGGAGTTCGCTCCCTCGCTTTGATCAAATTCAGGACGTACACAGGCGCCCCATAGCGTTCGAAAAGATTGTCGAAATGCAAGGCGGCTGCCGAGTAAAAAGGGTCAACAAGGTTGAGTTCGATATCGGGTTTTGGACTGACACCAGTGCTGTCTTGAGTCCAATATAAAGGAATACTTCCACGATGTTGTACATATGAGGTATAACGTGGGTTTGCGTAAAGTTTAGGTCCCGGTGAATGAAAGGAAGTAGTCGTCATTTCTGATACAATCTGCTCGGTCTCGACATCATTGGCGACATAACCTAAGTCATTGGCTCCGCGTTTCAGAAATCGCGCACCAGCAAAAAATCTGGATCGGCGTGCGATGATAGTGATATATACTGATCGTCCATAAACCGAGAGAACCGACTGATCGACGTATCCATGTATGATAGGGAGACACCAATCATAGGCTGATTTGAGATTGGCGACAGCGGGGCTGAGTAAGTGATGGTTCCATACAAACATCGAATTATGATCATATACGGGTGGTTTCTCAGGATCTTCCTGAAGAGATTGACGTTCTCGCGAGATGTTTCGCTGCAGGGTGCGTGTGATATCGTATGAGTTACTAAAGTAGAACGATCGAGATAGGTCGAGATTATTCAATATCCCTATGTAGCGAGCTTCCTCGGGATTTCTTTCGAGCTTCACACGGGACGAAGCGGTTGTTATCAGCGGGATTAGCTCCGTGCCGTCGATTTGATAGATAAAATGACCGCCGATATTGGCCACAGAGCTTCTCTTGGTAACCAGTAACATGTAGTAAGCTGAAGTAAACCGTATGAAACCAAGTAGTGCCCATGCGCTACATCTGAGTTTCAGACCGCCGGAGCTTTTGTTGCCATCCTCGATCGTCTCAAGTAGTTGGTTCATCTCATGCTTGCTGTAGACGATGTCATCTTCCACGAGATTCAGATCATCTGAGTCAGAAGTCCGGTCAATCTTCAGGACTCTATAACGAGTATCGAGCTGGTCAATTCCAACCAAGTAGTATCGTGTGGCTGTTTCGTAGAGCGTGAATTTGTGCATGCGCACGATACCCTCCTCGCCAACTTTCTCATAGAATGATCCCTTGCTCTTTTGCGTACTAGTCACCGGCGACCCCGACCTATTGAACGAGGGAGCCGTTGGTTCTTCGTCAACACCACCACCAACAACATCCGCCAGCCTTTCCTCTGCAGATAGCGCTGGGTTGTAAGATAATTGTGGGAAGGAAGGTTCGGATGCGGCATCGTCTTCGAGTTCGTGGTGTATTCTCGACGAGGCTGGATAGACGTTCGGCAGATCACCGGTGGATTCTGCTGGATAGCCTTTGTCGAGTACAGTGTCCGAGACCGAGGCTCTTAGCTCTTCTGGGGGCGCCAGTGGCTGTTGGGATGTGGGAGCATCGCCAGCAACAGTATGGGCACTGTTGTTGGCTACCCGCAGAGTGTCTTGCAGGCTCTCCATGGCAGACGCTTCCCTGAAGCTGACTAGATTAGATCAAATCATCTTGTCCAGAGCGATGAAATGTTGATGTTGTTCAAGGATGACGTGGGGCGAGTTGGGGAAGCTGCGGGACACTCCAGGCTTGGCAATTTGCGTCAAGTGACCACCCTCGACAATATTTCTAGCTCTCTTAATTATTTATTGCTTCCTTCCTTTTTTCTGTCTTCAAGCTCAAAATATAGCAGAAGTATAACGCTAATATCAGAAAAGGCCTGGCGCGCTCAGCCTTCCAGGAAAAGAACAGACCGACCAGCCGAGGTACATTTGCGATGATGCGACGGCGTGCGGAGGAGCTTAGATGACAAGCTAATCGCCAACCTCCATCAACAAGAACGCATATGAGAGCTATATAAACGAGGAACTGCCCATCGAATTCCTGCAAATTCTGTGTTATCGCCCCTGCTCGGTCTTATCGTTCAGTATTTGTTTATCATAGATTAAAAATGGCACCAACTTTTTATCCAGTGACCGCTCCCTACAGCGAGCCTCTGCTACCGCAACTCGACGTTAAAAATCCCTATTACACCGAGACTCATTACAATCTACGCAAATATGTTCGTGACTACGTAGAGAAAAGTATCATCCCATACGCCCAGGAATGGGAAGAGGCGGGCCTGGTTCCAGAACAAGTGCGCCTCCGTCACTATCAGCTCGGATTCGGCATTGTACACCCCCTTACCAGCCCCGAAGATGCAGCCAATATAGCTCTTCCGGGTGGAGTACTCCGTGAGAAGTGGGATACTTGGTGCTCGCTCATCGTTGCTGACGAACTGACCCGATGTGGATTTGTCGGCGTTGTTTGGGGCTTAGGAGGAGGCAATAACATCGGAGCACCTCCGATTGCACGATTTGGAACACCAGAGCAGAGGCGACGCTGGCTTCCAGGTGTGGCCAGTGGAAGGATTCGGTTTTGTCTTGGAATAACGGAGCCAGAAGGTGAGCTATGTTCTTCTAGTCGCTTGAACCACGGTCTAATGACTTGTAGCCGGATCGGATGTCGCAAGCATCACCACCAGGGCGAAGAGAGAAGGAAACCACTACATCGTCAATGGTGCCAAAAAGTGGATTACCAATGGTATCTGGGCCGATTACTGCACTGCTGCCGTACGTACTGGGGGTCCGGGACGAAAGGGAGTCAGCGTCTTGGTGATTCCTCTCAAAGAGAAAGGCGTGACTCGCAAGCGTATGCATAACTCTGGGGTGAACGCTAGCGGTAGGAATCTATGCTTTCGAGATTTGGCCTCATCTGACAATTGCGCAGGCTCCACTTTCCTTGAGTTTGACGATGTTCGTGTTCCAGCCGATCATATTGTAGGAAAAGAAAATGAGGGTTTCCAAATCATAATGTCGAGTAAGAACACTGCAGCCAGTATTTATTGGAAGCTCTTCTGATTGTTTTTCTATCCAGACTTCAATCCGGAACGCTTGTCACTTTCTTGCGCAGCTCTTCGATTAGCACGAGTCTGTATCGAGGATGCCTTCAACTATGCAGTTCAGCGGGAGACATTTGGAGCACCTCTGATAACTCGGCAAGCAATCCAGTCCAAGATAACCAAATGTGGTATGCTCATTGAGCCCGCTCAATCATTCCTGGAACAGCTGGTATATATCATCGAGACTACCAAAGATCGTCCCGATGCAGTCAACATTGGTGGTATGACCGCATTACTCAAAGTGATGTCGACAAGAGCACTCGAGAAAAGTGTGCGCGAAGCCCAGCAGATCTTCGGAGGGGCTGGTTATAACAAAGGAGGTAAAGGTGCCCGTGTAGAGCAGATTAGTCGCGACGTTCGTGTACATGTTGTGGGAGGAGGTAGTGAGGAAATCATGTTGGGCTTAGCGTTGCAGGAGGAAACCAAAGCTTTGAAGGCACGAGCAAAGGCACAGGCAGCCAAGCTTTGATATTCCCCCTTACAGGACTTCCGAGAGATAGCTACGCTAGCAAACAAAAGACCATTAGTTCGGTGTCATACCAGACCTATCGTAGACAGCTTGAACGAACCATGATTCTTGAAAAATTCTATTCATATCTTCGTCATCATCCCAGAATCTAATCTCGAAGCGATGGCTCATTCTCTATCATACAAACAATCTCCTGCAATGATTTTCGAACATCCTTACAGCTCCACCGCCTATGAGAATCAGGATGAAGCATGCCCTGAATACAAGTAGACAGCGACTCAGCAACGGATATACCATTGACAAGTTTGACTCGACCGCATTCAATCTTATCCTCAAAATCGTGAGGCATCCGGACGGTGCCATCTCGCAATCCGCGACGAGTCAATTCAGACAATACCAACTGTCGTTCCATCTTAGTGCTCAGACGGTAAAGCAGTTCAAATAGTATAACGCCTAGTGCAAACACGTCTAGCTTCTCATCGATTGAGTATTGGCTCGAGTCCAAATTTGAAGCAGAACCCGGTCTCGGTGGACAGTAGAATTCCGTACCGACGTGTCGGAGTCTTCTCCTTGGACTTTGTCCCGTCTGAACAGCAACCACGCCGCTGGTGACCGTCGTCTCCGCACAATGCGAGATATCTGCTACAAGGCCGAAATCTCCTATGCGAGGACGGTACTGATTTCTGATAGGCTGGTCATTCACACCGCGACAAGAGTGACAGCCACTTTCATCATCCTCACGGACCGAGAGAAATATGTTGGCTGGTTTCAAGTCACGATGGACAATGCCCTTTGAGTGAAGGTACTCTACTCCTGATAGTATGCCAAGGAGTATCCGTAGGGATGGGAGGAGATGGAAGCAATGACAGGCTGATGTTGAACGGTGTTTAGGATTAAGGAATGTGCTCAGGGTTAGAGGATGTAACGACATTTGAATATGCAGGACGACTGTCTGATTCTGCGTAGTCTTGTCTCGGCGTGCAAGCTGGAACTTTGATGGATCTTCGCTCATATCGTTTGTAAAGATGTCCGTGCCCGTAAAATCGCTTGTTGATGTATAGTCGTGTGAAAGCACTCCCGCTTTCGGGATGCTGAAATTTCTTTGGATAGATTCAACATCTTCATCATCATAGTCTCCACTACTCAGGATTGTGCTTTTCTTTGATAATGACGACGCATTGGTGAAGCGACTGTCCCGACGTGGGCGAGAATTTGACCAGGCACTTGTTCCGTGGCTGTGAGAGTCCGATTTGTTGTCATCGTCGTGTTCACCATCATTACTAGATAAGCCGAAAACAATTCCAAAACTTTGGTCCTCTTCTGCAGGATCATGCTTCTCTTCGGATGGTTCCAATCCGATGTGTAGGTTTTCTGCTGGGTCTGAAGGTGCAGTCTCCGGTAATGCATGTCTTTCTTCTACCCAAGCGCCAAAATATCGAACAACGTTTTTATGTTCCAAACGGGCCAATGTCCTAATTTCCTTGAGTATGTGCTCCAAATGCTGAACTCCCTCTTGCTGCAGCATTTCCAATCGCCACTTGCTCAGTGGTATTTTTTTCACGGCGTAGCTCTGGCCATCAACATGGTGCCGCGCTTCATAGACTTGACCAAAGGATCCACGACCTAGTAGTTTGACTTCTAGAAATTCCGAAGCGTACCTGGATCCGTGATCGATTGTCGGCTCGAATTTGGTGCTGACCAGCGCCATGGTGCCTGGTTCACCTACAGGGACCTGAGGAGCTCGTAATAAGTTGTTCAAATGCAAAAAGCTTTCCGAGTGGCCTTGATTGACAGGAGGACCTGGGTTGCGTTTTTGCACGTTCCAATGACTGCTACTTGAGGGACCTGGCTCAATGGCGGCTTGGTAGATTTTGGTGGTGGTGGAGATAAGAGATTGAGACTTAGTCAACGCAGGCCGAGCGAACTCAATGTCTCCTTCTCGAGAGGTCGGCCTCTCGGATGAAATATCAACTTTTGCGTCTCCAATGACTGCGTTGCCTAATATGTCGAGGTTGTCTCGATAATACTGACGGATCCTTTCCCAATCATCATCTTCAATACCACCGGCTACGATTCCATGGGTGGACAGAAACTGTGACTTATAACGGAACATTTGCTTTGCCAATTGCTTAACCTCTGGAGAATCCCGGGTGAACCGACCAAAAGATCTGGGCTGTGCATTGAGGAATTCGGCAGCACGAGTAAGACAGAAAAACTCTAGTAAAGCCGACGTCATTACAGATGCATGTCCATCGGCATCGAGATCTAATGCACCTCCCAGGATGTTGTCCTGTCCTAGGCGTCCCGGTGTAGGAAGGTCATAATCATCTAAAAGGAGTTCATCTAAACTGGCGGCTGCATCCGTCGGTTGCCCGGCACCGACATGGATCTCTGGCAGACTATCATTGTCACTTTCTTCCGAGCTAGACTCCGGATCCGAGGATGAGATGTCTGCCGCAGACCGAAACATGGACATGTTGACGTAGAGACGCCTAAACGGTGTAGCTTCTGTCGTGTGTCATGGAAGACCCAGAAGAGGCAGAGTAGTTGCTCTTCTACATCAAAAAGTAGCCTAGCAATCCAGTGGACCGTTATCTTTACACTGTGATAAAGTCGAGGATATATTCCAAACGAGTGACAAATCGTGTGATTCAACAGATTCAATAGCTGGTGGCGATTGCGAGGGTTGACTGACGTTGTGCTCCGCCGAGCATTACTTGACCGACATGTCGAAGATTAAGCAGTCAAGTCTGCCTAAATACGTGCAATGTAGAGAAGGGAGAAAAGTCACACAGTCGAATGACCGTTAAATAGGAGGGAATTGATTTGGATTTGCAGGAAGGCAGCGACACAAATGATCTGGCGATGGGGTCACGTGTGTGCTTAACCAATTGAGTCATTCTTTCCCCCTCAGTGACCCACCACAGCTCTCCCTCTTGTTCTACGTTGTGGTTCCTACCGGACACTTCTCGCTGGATTTTGTGCTTATTACAGTGCCTCAGCGCTATTGGCACTGCTGAATCTGGTGCAGGCCATCAAAGGGCGCCATAGAAGTCAAAAGAAATCACCGTCTCGTATTCCATCGAATTCCACGCCCTTCGCTCGAGTATTTTCGACGAAACATTGTTGAGAAGCTGTGACTGCCAAGCCCAGCAATGGACGAACCTGAAATGCCAAATGGCACATTTTGACTCGTCCGAAAGATACAGATAGTGGAGGAGCAGATTCAGTGAAGCAGCTCATGAGTTACTGCCGCTCTAGCCTTCTATCGCTGACCATCTACATACTC
This sequence comes from Talaromyces amestolkiae, assembly GCF_001896365.1. Lineage (NCBI taxonomy): Eukaryota > Fungi > Ascomycota > Eurotiomycetes > Eurotiales > Trichocomaceae > Talaromyces > Talaromyces amestolkiae. Next base: position 199,674 of record NW_024468049.1, on the reverse strand, counting down.
GATCGGCTACCATTGAGTCAATAGATTGGACTCTGTTTCCGAGATTTCACCTGAGCTGAGTCGTCCTCAAGGCACTAGCTCAAGAGCCTCCATTGGCCATTGGATATGTTCCCTCCAAGAGACGTCTAATCGGTCGTGTATCGATTGTAATAGTAATCGAGGCCAGCTTTCTAACCACCATCGGTCGGATACTTTATGAAGTAGTATACAGAAATGGGCCAACACCACCAAAGCCAATGGCCGTCGATCTCGCAAGAGTGAAAATAGCACTGGCTTGATGACGATGGGCCATCTGAAAACAGACAAGTCCTGGTAGCCCGAGTTGAGTCGCTGGAAAACATGTGACAGTTCAGAGATGGCTTCTTCACATGCCACTGCTTCTTGAATGTTGAGCCCAGTCCTTGTCAAATCCGCATTGAGCTTATAAACCGGAGCGAGCTTTGCTTCAATGTCTGCGGGCGGGGACTGCATTTTCGAAGATCGCTTCCTAGAGGAGAGCATATCCGTAACCCAACTATCTGAGGAATTTTCCAGCCATCCTCTCGATGTTTGGAGAATTTCAGCGATTCCCCGACACAAGGTACTGATTTGTAGCATCTCGTCGATCGGTGACAGAGAATGCATTCCTGAGATTTGTGGCGAAGCAAAGGCAAGCACGGTCGCTATACTTGAAAACACGAAGAGCGCCGCACTATTCGACGGCGTAATATTGTCCAGCTCCTTCCTAAATAATGCCAGTGCCAGTGTCTGGTGCCCCGCAGCGAGCTCATCGTATTCGTTGACCCGGTCACCGTTTTTGTTCAGATACGCTAAATGTAGGGCAGATAATGCTAGAACCCCGTGCATTAGAAACGGATGCGACAAGGCGATCTTGGGGACCTCTTTCTGGAAGGGTTGTGCAAATGCGTCATCCTGGGAGATGGATTTATAACTTTCAAGACAGTAATGATGCATCAATTCCAAGTCGCGTAGATGTAAGTCTGCTGGGAGACTGCCATCGCGTCGCGGATCCAATATTAACAACGGGTCGGACTCGGCGGACACAATCGATGGCGATGTTGTGTTACTTGACATGCCATTCTCGGTCGTGAGAAGCGTAGACTCGTCGGGAGTTGCGCTGGATGCGCTCGGCTGTGTAGCTAAGTTCTGGGCTAATAATCGACTCTTGACCGGCGAGACAGAGTAGGCACAATCTATGTTGTGTCTGAGACAATTTTTACAAGCTGGTCTCTGCTCATCGCACTATACTCAAATCAACACGATGACAAAAGCACACCCAGAATGCTTAATCTACCTTGATCCGCCGTTGCTTACATTGGACACAGCCCAGTCTGCTCTTCGTGTGCGTTCGTCGAGATCTCATTATTTTGCGCTTTCGGTCACATCACATTTGCGTGTGTCAGTTGAAGGCATCGTAACCCATACTACCCCAGAATGGGTGTGCCACGAGTCAAGTGTTGTAGAACAATAATCTTTAATGTCTCACAGTGTGGAGCGGTCATCGATAAAAGGGATCTTACGACGGCCGGAGAAACCAGGCGCCACTAGTCCGTATGCAGTTAATTCATCCGCCTATTTTTTTTCCGTGGTTTTTCGCGTGAACAACTCAGACAAGCAATGAACACAGCGAGAATAACTAATCTACATTTTACTGGGCATCCTCATGGCACCATCGAGTCGAAGTACAGTGCCATTCAACATGGAATTAGTGACGCTTTGCATCACCAAGCTCGAGAATTCCTCCGGGTTCCCGGCTCTGACCGGAAACTCCATCACCCTCTCCAAACTCTTACGAGCCTTGTCAGGCAGCTGTCGGGTCATTGCACTGTCAAATAAGCTTGGTGCGATTGTGACTGCGCGAATTCCGTGCCGCGCAAGGTCTCTGGCCAACGGTAATGTCATTGAGGCCACTGCTCCTTTGGAGGCGGCATATGCGACTTGACCTGGCTGTCCGTCAAAGGCAGCGGCTGAGGAGACCATGATAATGACTCCTCGCTCACCATCCTCTGTTAACGGACTGTTCTTGACCATGTGTGGCACAGAAAGGCGGATGAGATCAATTGTTCCTCGAATATTGATATTGAGGACGAAGTCGATGCTCGACATCGCAACTGGCGACTCTGTTCTTGCATCATAGATCTATAAAGTAAAATTAAGACATGCCAGTATGCCAAATCAAATCACGAACTGACCTTTGCTGGCAAGCCAACTCCAGCCGCTGCGACAACACCAGCGAGGACAGACCCGGTTTGTTTGATCCATTCAGCAGTGCTATTAACTGCAGTCTCAAGGCTTGATGTGTCGGTCACATCAGCCTGCCAGAACTTTGCTCTTTGTTCCCCGAGTTGTTGGATGACAGCGCTGCCAGCGTCCGCATTCACATCCAACAGCGCAACGTAAGCTCCAGCTTGGTGTAGGTCGCGGGCTGTAGCCAGGCCAAGCCCGGAGCATCCGCCGGAGATAATAAATGTGCGACCGGCCGGTTTCATTTTGTATCTGCTTTCTGTTTACTGTATATTCGGGATCTTTGTATACGACTCGGAGCACTAGTCGTGGAGGAAAAGAAGCCGATTTGGAACGGGAGTCTCTGACAAGGTCATCTCGTTACTCGTCGCGGGAAAACCTTGGAAGCCGAGGACCGAGGCCGATCATTGGTCATTGCAGGTGATTTTATACATATCTAGAATAGCTTCAACTCGACTCGACATGGATTTCGTCTCATCTAACGAATTCATCTTCGGCTTGGTCTTTTTGCAATACGCTGATCGCAAACCTCTGTTGCTACGTAGGGTCCAGGAGAATGTCGTTCATTAGCGCCCCTGCTGCTCGTTCGCAAGCCGGACACGAGTACGCACACCTATCATGGCACAAAGAACCCATAAGTAGTCCCGCAATGCCTGTCTGAAGTCGACATATCAAGGCAAGCTCTTCGCCTGCGAGACCTGCAAGCTTTGATTTCATGGATTGATACGCAGCTTTTCAAAAAATAAAGAAGCTACTGAAATGGAGACTTGAATTATTACGATCCGACTCCCACCGGCCCAGAGTTAGGGTTTACTTCGATGGTGAACAGTTCCGGTGGAAGAGAGACATCTCCGACTTCCGACTCTCCGGAACTCGAGTGGATTGCATGTCGTTCACAGACTAGTCCAAGTGCCAGAAGCATTATTAATTGCTTGGAATGTGCACACACATATATCCCAGCGTCTTTCCACCCCAGGATTTCCTCCTGTGAAGAGTTCCGGGGTAATACTGTCCGCATGCGATACACCTCATCAACTCTCACAACGTGGTATAAACAACAAAAAAAAATGAAAACCTGACATTCCACAAGATACTCTTTCAATCACCATACTCAGTCGATATCATGCCATTTGAGATCGTTGAACAAGACAGCGCGTCTTCTACGAAAGGGCCGACCGAAACAATGCGTGAAATCCACTCAACACTCGATGCCCTGCGACTCACACAACAAGAAAAAGTGCTCCTATATGCATTAATAGAGCCCGAGCTTCTCTCACCGTCTCCGAAGAATCAACTGATGGACGTCGACAATCGAACAACAATCAAACAGAAGAAACAGCCTCTTTCACATGCACCAAGGTATACCGCAGATGTCGCGAGTGACCTTCCAAGACCGTTTGGAATGTTGATAGAAGTTGCCGATATCGATCGAGCTTGGGAAGAATGGAATCGACGCTCGTGAACGCCAGCAACCGCGATTTGCGTTGACTTTGCTTGGTTCTCATGTACGATGAAATGATAAAAATGTTGATGAACAAAGACAAACATGTGAACAATTCAAGGAGTTGGATTAATAGGAAGACGCTAATATGCACTGGATCTCCTATACCAGAATCAAGACTTCCGGATTACTTGAAGACTTGGTGAATTGCGTGCATTTACCACCGGAACGGATTACAGCCAGCCTTCACTGGCTAGGAGTAGATACTTGGCGTTACGATGCTTGAAGGTTAATCTATGAACATAGCTACAGCCAAAGAACCACTAATAAAGTCGTAATCATTTTTGGACAACGAGCGAAATCTTCCGAGCCCAATACGTAGCGCTGATCTCTCCGCAGTTCCCCGTCACTTCCCCGCAATGTATGGAGTTATGTCAATACTTCACTCACCACTGCACCTCAAGGCATCGCCGAGCAGGATAAGTACAAAGATTAAAGGCCTGGAAGAATTCTTCGCCAAAGGAACATATAATCTCCCAGGGTTTGCATCAATAAATAAATGGATGTGTAAACATTTGGGCGCTTCACCTTACATAATCGCGGCATATGAATGCAATACTTCCGCATCCACCCTTTGGCTGATCTTCGAATTTCCGGTGGAGATCAAATTCGTCGGAAGCTACCTACATGATCTTATAGGCGTACTGCACGCAGCTGGAAAGAAAAATATGACCGGGCATTCTTCAAACAATACCCGGAAATCGCCTCATTCGATGACCAGGGTTTCGCGTGCATGTCAAAGATGCCGCCGCCAAAAATTAAAGGTTGGTCTTTACTGTTTTAAAGGGTTATGTGGATATGATAGACCAGCACCGATGTTAACTGGCCTTGTATTTGCAGTGCGATGAGGCCCGACCATGCACAATGTGCGTGCGGTCCGGGGCTTCTTGTCTATCTCGAGATCTTGCGAGCGGTCGTAGATCCACAGGAAAGCGAATTACACGACGGAAAAGTGGCACACCACCACCGCCAACTAGCCAGGAGTATCAGACGCACAGTCGCTCATACAGACGCCAGCGATTTGGTGCTAGCAGTTCCACCGTTGGTTTCGCCGTGAACATATTTGGAGAATACGCGGCTTCCAACTCGGAGGATATTTCCAGCATACCTGGCTATGCTAATCCTCTAGAGCGACCCCCGAAGAGCGATTGGACTTTTGAGAAGTTATCTATACCGCCAGTAGTTGTGATGACCAGCTTGCTCGAGGCATACTTTCAACATGTGCACTGGTTCATCTTTCTTTTCCATGAGGAAGAGTTTATGCGTTCCGTCGGCCCTCTACTAGGCCAGTCTGCATGGCAATCAAAAGACCGAGGCCGAGTTATCATAGCATTAATGATGGCGGCACTAGGACTTCAATGTGTGATGCACGATACCGAGTGGGAAGGCCACTTGCTGCTCGCTTCGTCATCTTTGCAGGCTATTCGCCTTCGAGACGGTTTGATTGCGGAAGTGAGAATGCATCTCTTAAAGCTGATGGATGAGTGTAGCCTCGAGTCAGTGCAGGTGCCCCTTCTACTAGGAACTTATTACATCTACTATGGCTCCCCGGTTCTCGCGTGGAATATGCTTGGTTTTGCCGTGCGTGCAGCTTATGCTTTAGCATTGCATTGTGAAAGTGCCGCACCTCTCCCTGATCAGGTCCAATCTCAAATTCGTCTTCGGACATGGAATCATGTAATCGTCGCGGATACATTCACGGCTATGATATATGGTCGCCCAACTTCGTTAGATACTGCCTTTTCTGGCTTTCAGGAGCTGATTGAGCTTGACGATATCCGCTTACCGTCTACTATATCGAACACTTTACATGACCCACACTTGACCGGCGTTACCTTTCACATTTTAAAATATCGACTCTACGAGATAATTCGGACTGGTCTCAATCTATTTCGTTTGATGAACCTGCAGAATCCAGTAACTCCTGAAGTATTCTGCCGCCTGGTTGAAGCAATCTTGCAAATTCGTGCGTCTTTAGAGTCTTGGAAAGCGGACCTGCCGAACATATTCGAACGAAACACAGGAATTGACGAGACTGTGCTGTTATCAATGACCAAAAATGGTCATATTAGACCTGGCACAGCAGAATATCAAGCTTACAAAACTCTCATTCTGCAGGCGCAGTCCTTGCGGGTGACCTATGACAGTGCTGTCATTTTCATAAACCGCCCTCTATTGGAGTATAAGGTTAGTCCCGAAACTAGGGAGGCGGTTGCCGAACATGTGCCGGTAGTTCGGGCATCATTGGATTCATGCCTTAATGCTGCTCTCAGTATCTCCCGCATCTCGGCAGAGTGTCACCAAAATGAATTCAGTGTCTCCTTTATATTGATGAACTACTTCAGTGCCGGGGTGATATTATGCCTCATACCAACAATACGGCCATTTAGCACTGCAGCAAGCGAGGCAAAAACTGGACTATTACGAATAATTCGCACTAGTCGCAGGCTACAGGTCCAAAGCCAGATTGCGCAGCATGCAGAACAGTTGCTTACTCGTTTGTTGAAGCGAAGTCATGAGTTGGAATTGAATAATGGACTTGATGGTGCAAATACCTGTGAGCTTGCGGATAATGAACGTCGGGAATCGGTGACTCATGCATCGCCTCCATATTCTCCGCAACCGCATTCAGATACAAGAAATCACCAAGAGCCACACGGCTCTTTCGTTCCCGGAGAAACCCCCAACGAGCTAACACTAAACCCTTCTCTGGGCCATTTTGCTACTGGGACCACAGCTGCTAATCCAGAAGATTGTGAAAGAGCCGCATTCTCATCATCTCTGAGGGCTGGAGGTAGTTATGAAGCTATGCCATATATACCAGAGAATGATCGTTATTACGTGATGGATCATCATGTTGATGAAGCTCTTGGCTCCTTTGGCCAAAGTCAGTTGGTCCCGAATCACTTGGAACCTAACCTTGAGGTCAGCTAACATTGCCATTAGTGCTCTTCAACCTCGTGCCGAACGATCCCTATAGTGCTTGGAACTGGGGGAACGGACCTCACTGATTCCAGGTTTTATATCAAATTGATCTGAGAATTACTAACACGGCTAGCAGGTGGTTGAACAGCAGATGTATCTTGTCTCATGACAAAGCTCAGTTGTGTTTTCGGATCGGTTGGCTAGGTAGACAGTCGTACCGCGAGGTAGGGTATTATAGAGTTGTCTGCAAAAGTAGAATACTAATCGGGAAATATAATCAAATGCTGTCTAACAATCTTCTACATGATAACTTGCGATGATATTTGAAAGAAGTCTCGCCAAAGTACTTACAGTCGTGTCGAGCTTAGCTCTAATTACCCAAAAAGAGGAAGCCGTATCTTTTAGCCCTAACCCTAAAGCAAAGCCAGGTCACATGACAAGCGACGCGTAAAGTGGAAGTCGCGGTATCACGTCACAGGCGCGACACGGCAGCCCCAGAAATGGACATTCTTCCTTCTACATTCTATCAGACAGGCAACACCCGACTGTCTCTTTGTATTTTGCGGGACCCATAGCTACACTTATGGGCATTTGGCACGACTTCTAGCTATTTTATCTATATTTTGTTCGCCTCTTGGCTCACAGCACATTCGCCATGACCGAAAACGGCCTGAAGTCGCAGAAGCGCATTCTCACCGATGCCACGATGACCTCTGGAAATCTACTACCGAATAACACGCCCAAAAAGCGTAAACTCGATGTCGACGAACCTACAGTGCGCTTGAATGTGCCCCCTCGAAGCAGTGCTCCCAAAAGCTTCGGGTCCAGTCAGATGCAACCAAAAAGTCGCTTCGAAGAGGATCTCGAGAAATTGACGCAAGACATAACCGGCTTGAAAGAGTCCAATGCAGAAAAGGATCAACAATGGGATCGCCCACCGCTGGGAGATTTCGATCCTGCAAAGGATAATTTGTGCTTCCAGCAGATCGATGTAGAAGAGGGGGACTCAAATGGTCGTACTGCGGTCAAGCTCTTCGGCGTCACTGAGGTTTGTAGTGTGTCATGGATACTAGCTGGGATATTTTCAGGCTCACTGTTTTGCAGAAAGGGAACTCCGTTCTTCTCCATGTCGAAGGCTTTCGCCACTACCTTTATATTGCTGCTCCGGTCGGATTCCATCCCGAGGACGTCAAACCATATACCGCTTTCCTAGAACAGAGGTTCGGACAGCATGAACGCATGATCCACTCAGTAAACCTAGCGCAGAAAGAAAACCTCTATGGCTTTCAAGGGAATCTAAAGTCTTGGTACATTAGAATCACGGTGACCGATCCGAAATATATCGCCAAGCTACGAAACGGTCTCGAAAAGAGTATCGCGAACTATAACTACAAAAGACTCTGGCCTTCGGGGGACGATGGTGGTATAATGACTTTTGACAACATTCAATACGTGTTGAGATTCATGATTGATACAGGGGTAAATAGTTCCCTCAGTACATTGAACAAATGGCGGGATGTCTAATCTTCAAACCAGATTTCAGGAATGTCCTGGGTCGAAGCCAAAGCAGGAGACTACGAACTTGTGCCAGAGGCAAAGCGACAGTCAAATTGTCAGATCGAGGCTTTTATGCCGTATACCAGCCTCATTGCACATTCACACGATGGAGAATGGGCAAAAATGGCACCCTTGCGGATTTTGTCATTTGATATTGAGTGTGCTGGTCGAAAAGGAATCTTCCCCGAACCGAACCAAGATCCTGTCATCCAAATCGCCAATGTTGTCACTCGCTATGGAGAATCAAAACCGTTTGTCCGAAATGTTTTTGTTTTGGATACGTGCAGTCTGATTGTTAATACCCAGATTTTTGAATTTAAGGACGAAGCTAAGTTGCTCGCGGCCTGGCAACAATTTGTTCAAAAAGTCGATCCGGACGTTATCATAGGGTACAACATTGCAAACTTCGATTTTCCCTACCTACTTGATCGCGCAAGACACTTAAAGTGCCAGCAGTTTCCCTTCCTCACGAGACTGCCTCAAATCAAGTCGGAAGCCAAAGAAACGAACTTTTCTAGTAAGCAGATGGGGAATCGTGACACGAAATCAACGAACACAAACGGCAGAATCCAACTCGATCTTCTTCAGTTAGTTCAACGGGACCATCAGCTCCGAAGCTACACCCTTAACTCTGTTTGCGCCGAATTCCTGGGAGAACAGAAAGAAGACGTTCACCACACCATCATCACAGAGCTTTTCAACGGTACTCCAGACTCCAGAAGACGCTTGGCTGTTTATTGCTTGAAAGATGCCTATCTTCCACAGCGATTGATGGACAAGTTGATGTGTCTTGTCAATTACACTGAGATGGCTAGGGTCACAGGCGTGCCTTTCAATTACCTGTTGTCACGCGGTCAGCAAGTCAAGTTCATCAGTCAGATTTTCCGCAAAGCTCGAACTGAACAACTGGTCATTCCCAATTTGAGCAAACAGGATGACGGAGATTATGAGGGAGCTACGGTCATTGAGCCTGTTCGAGGGTACTATGACGTGCCCGTAGCGACTCTCGATTTTGCCTCTCTATACCCGTCCATCATCCAAGCTCATAATTTGTGTTACACCACCCTTTTGGATAAACGAAAAGTAGAGCATTTCAACCTCAAAAAAGATGAGGACTACATTGTTACACCTAATGGCGATCTGTTTTGTACTACCAAGGTGCGGAAAGGGCTGTTGACGCAAATTCTGGAAGAGCTTTTGGGTGCGCGTAAAAGGGCCAAAAAAGAATTAGCCGTGGAGAAGGATCCATTCAAAAAGGCCGTCTTGAACGGTCGTCAGCTTGCTCTGAAAATTAGCGCCAACAGTGTGTACGGTTTGACAGGTGCGACTGTTGGCAAGCTTCCTTGTTTGGAGATTGCTAGCAGTACTACTAGTTACGGTCGCCAGATGATCGAAAAGACGAAAGCTGAAGTTGAAGCAAAATACACTATTGCAAACGGCTATTCTCACGACGCTCAGGTTATCTACGGAGATACCGACTCTGTGATGGTCAAATTTGGCGTTCGGACGCTTGAAGAAGCGATGAAGTTAGGTGAAGAGGCTGCCGATTATGTGTCTTCGAAATTCATCAAACCGATCAAACTCGAATTCGAGAAAGTCTACTTTCCGTATCTGCTGATCAACAAAAAGCGTTACGCCGGGCTTTACTGGACCAACACTAAGAAGTACGATAAAATGGACACCAAGGGTATCGAAACTGTTCGACGAGACAACTGTCGACTGGTACAAACAGTTATTGAGACGGTATTGAATAAGATTCTGATCGACCGAGATATCAATGGCGCGCAAGAGTAAGTTTTGATCCTGCTGGCATTAACCAAGATACTAATATATTGTGCAGTTATGTCAAGAATATGATATCTGATCTTCTGCAAAACAAAGTGGACTTGTCCAAATTGGTGATCACCAAAGCTTTATCGAAATCGGACTACACTGCCAAACAAGCTCATGTTGAACTTGCTGAGCGTATGCGCAAAAGAGATGCAGGTTCTGCGCCAACACTTGGTGACCGTGTGGCCTACGTTATTGTCAAGGGTGCTGGAGGATCGAAAAACTACGAAAAATCCGAGGATCCCATCTATGTCTTGGAGAACAACATTCCCATTGACACCAAATATTACCTGGATAATCAATTAGCCAACCCCCTCGGCCGTATCTTCGAGCCTATTTTGGGAGAGAAAAAGGCGGCACAACTGCTCACGGGCGAGCACACTCGATCTATTTCTGTCGCTGCACCCACCTTGGGCGGGCTGATGAAGTTTGCAAAGAAGACGCAAACCTGTATGGGTTGCAAGAAGCCTTTGGTCGGAAAAGATGAAATGGCTGGAGCTGTGTGTGAGAATTGTCGACCGAGGTTAGGTGAGCTGTATGCTAGAACGTTGAAGAAGACATCGGATCTCGAGGTCCGGTTTGGTCGTTTATGGACACAGTGTCAACGCTGCCAGGGCAGTTTGCATTGCGAGGTCATCTGCTCAGCGCGAGATTGTCCTATCTTCTATATGCGCATGAAGGCCAAGAAGGACGTTGAAGATGCAGAAAAGGAACTGATGCGGTTTGATCACGATCTCGGTGCATGGTAGTTTTATGGAACGTTTACCTGTGTATATCTTGGCGTTAGAGAGCTGGAGTTGATGTAACCACGATACTGGGAGGAATGATTAATTGATTGGTTCTTGTAGGAGCTGTACGATGTGTCCATGAATACATTAATATTGCACGTAATCAATTCCTCTCGTAGCTGACCCTAGTAGGTACGTACTAGTTCTTGATTCGGAGAAATGACGAAATGCGGGGATAGCGCGATGTGGGTGATGCGTCACGCCACAAAAGGAAAAGTGCAAACTATTTTGCTTGGCATACTCGTTCTGTCTGCTTAATTCCAACTTCATCTCTGACTTCGTTCGGCCAAAACTGATGATAAAAGCTCTTATTCTCTGATATTTATATGAATACGACGGCACCGATAATGGAGCATACGAGGTCGCGTTCTGCGCAAGATGCAAGCGAAAAGAGACCCATATCAGAGGTAAAAACTCCGAGCTACACGGATTTTGGAGATCTGACTGACGAACTGGTCATGATACTGCTGCAGGGGTTGAGTGCGCATGACTCTAGCTTATCATCTCATCTGCAACTTATAGAATCGCTCAAAGCCGACTTGACATCACAGAAAATCTCGCAGATCCTAGATAGTGCGCAAAAGCTGGTTGATGAATTTGCGAAATTGAAGACTCAGCTTGTAAGTTACGGTCACTTGGCAATCAATGAGACTATATACTGATACGTAAATTTAATGATTAGACAGCTAGCGGGCAGGAAACGACCAGCGAAAGACAGAGATTGAACGCCAAAGCGCCCAGCGTACTCAACAAGATGAACGGTAGTAACCCGAAAGTGAAAATGGTGGAGACGGCGAAAAGCGGAATGGCAACAGAAAAAGGAACAAGCAAAAAGCGATCGTGGGACAATGACTTCTCGGAGGGACTGGAATCGGGCATAGACTACACGATCAATCAATCGTCGCGGAAACGACTGAGAACCACGCGAGAAGTATCCGGAGAGCATGACGCTGTAGAAGATTTTGTGCCTGTTGCGCTTCAAAAGGACGACATTTCGGATGAGGTTGAGCGGCGATTGAGACTAAAGGAAGAACGACGGAAGAAAATGAGTGCCGAGCCGGAGAAGAAGAGGAAACGCGACAGCACTTCGTCGAACAATGGAATCGCAAAGAGTAAAACAAAGCGCTCTCGGGATGTCATTACTGGGGAAGTAGACGGATGAACATCCGCCTGTCTGTTAACTCCCCGCCTACACCGTCTGGAGTCGCAATTGTCGGTCCTTAGCAAGTGTTGAAAGTCCTAGAGCCAATCCAACAAGCAGAACTATCAATTGGCCAAAAATTAGAATCAATTGGAATGAATTAGACAGTCGCAAGTGTTTGCCGCCTGTCGTTGTCTCCAATCATCTGCTCACCCGTTCTTTGTGGTTGCGGATGCCTGGGGTCCCAAACTCAATGCAAGGCACCCCAGGCCGCAAGACTCAATCCATCAAATCGTTATACGACAGATGGCCCGATGCCTCGATTCTGCCTAGGTCGAATTGGCTGCTATATTCCTGTCTATCAGGCGACGATCATCAATCAATGGTTCTGGTGAACTCAATTGAAGATTGCCTGTGTGTACTTCATATCTCATGGAGTCGAATTGCAAAATAACTCTTAAAGATATGACCTTAATGATCGGTTCAAGGGCATCTTTCGAGCAGGCAGCTAAGCAGGCAACAATTGCCTCGTCGAGACTCATCCATGCATTGGCATGCAACGCTGTCTACAAATGTAGCCTTCTTCTCCTGTCCTCTTCCTCTCTTCTTTCCTTTCTTCTTCAGACACACTGTGACTGTATCGCACTTGAATTGACTTAACGGAACGGTTGAAACAGATCGAAAGAGACCCCGTGGTTGGTAAAAGCTCAAGATAAACCGGGTTTTATGCGTGCTCTGTTCAAAACCTCAAAAACGCCCAAAAAAAAGCTGAGAGGATAAATGCTTAATTGAATTTTGATATCTGGGATCTTGACACCAACGCATTGTGCTAAGGTACTCCCGACGAATATACCTTCCAACAGCAACAACTGCTACAGAAATACTGAGCCTCAACCAAAAAGTTTTGTTTCCACCTCGCATCTCCAAAAGCTCAAACTGCGGACTTCGAACGCAAAAGTCCCATCTTGACAACATCATTTTCTTTGAGACGTCCATCGGACTCTCAATCATATCCGACTACGGGTCGTTCTCAAGACTCCCGAGTCGACTTAGCATCAAACCTTGATCCAATCAATCAATCATCCTGACATACTCAATTGCCTCATCGGCAGGACACTTGCAACTCAATCAATCAATCCACATTTGCAAGCATCTGTTATTCGGAGGGCCCCCGGTCTCAGATCTTTCTAAGCGAATTCTTTCTCTGAAACAATTTGTGTCCTCGTCCGAATGAATCCAATTTGAAGCGAACCAAAACGAACCAAAACATACCAAAGCAAGCCTATTCTGCAAACAATTTTCAATTCAAGCAATCTTCAGTTCCTTGATCTAATGGCTCACGTTCAAAACCGCTCCAACAATTACCGCCGTAACGGCAATAACAACAATTTCCATCGACGAGGTCGTCGTTCTCATCCATTCCAAAGACAATCCCTCCTAGACGTTGACGGGAACATTGTCATGGGCGGCATGGAAATTGCAGCTCCATCGCGTGCTCCGTTCAACCGTCCAAACCACCAAGGACAAGTCTTTCGTCAAGGACCAAACTCTGGCCAAAGACCAAACTGCAGCCAAGGATCAAACTCTAGCCAAGGTGGCAGAGGCCGACGCAGAAACCGCAACCGAAACCGCAACCGCAGTCGCAATGGCCAAAACGGGCAAATCGTCAAGCCGGACATGTCTCCTGTGAATGTCCATGCCCATCCAGAAGTTCTTTCGCACGCTCATCCACAGATGCTGACCCAGTTGGACTATCAAATCTTCCAGGGCCAAGCAGAGCCGAACTCGATCGCCCAACACCATCAAATCCCCGCCTTGCAAGTTGCTTCAGTCCCCGCACCCGACTACAGTTGGAGTTCGCCCATCAAATACGTTCACATGAAAGGTGAATTGACTCCAGTAGACAACTGCGGAGACGTCGTTATGGGAGAAGCTCCATCTCTCCCTACAGTTTACTCTATTGAATGTACGGCAAATGAGCATATGCTCGTCATCGCACTCAGCGAGGAGATGGGAAATCTCCAACTTTTCAAGTGAACATGGACTCGTGATTCCGTTTCACCTTTTCACTACGAACAATGGATGAGAATAGCGCGCTCGTGATCGTGCCATCCACTTCAAATCTACAATATTTTAATATACTCTTATATATACACCTTCAAGGGACGCCTTTAGTGGTGCAAGGCTTTCGGGTTGGAATATGGACACTGCCCTAGAGGCATTTTTGAATGGCTGGCAGGGCCAAGGCCTGCAGGGGAAGATTTGATTGATCATGTCTATGACATTGACGTTACTACCGGGAGGTTGCCCTGGACCTGAGGCCCGCGTTTATGTATTGTTGAGATTCGCTTATATGTGATGAAATCTGGATTTTGTACCTGTTGCCTTGCTTCAATGGGCCAGGGTATTGCTTTGTTGCTTGGAATATTTGAAATATTTGGAATATCGCTGGATTACCACGTGAATGGTGTTTGGGACGATACCCGGAGTTGACTGTGTACCAGCAACCCGAGCTGGACTTACTACATACTAGGATTCTGACTTGATGAAGTTAGTCAACATTACTGTCTGTGTGAAAATCAAGTAGATCATAATACTCATTATTATTACTATTATACAATTTTGTCGACCCCCATATCCGTATTGTACACGCAGTAAATATTACTTGGACGAACGCTCTTTCTTCTCATTCACTTCATCTCTCTTCTTCTGATCGTTCGGCTTTCCCCAATTCCACACGTCCCAGATATGATCCATAATCAAATCACCATACCCCTTCCCCTCATCCAGAGCCTCCTGCTCCTCCCGCAATCTCTTCTCCTTCCAATTCTCTGCCTCGGAGCCCATCCAGATCTTTTCCGGTATTGACCGGTCGTCGAACCTCTTTGCGGTCTGATATTTCTCCAATTCTTCTTGCGTTTTGATGGAAGACTCTTTCGCGGCGCGCAGTTGTGCTTGCACCTGTTGTGCTTTTTCAGTGGGGAGGGTATTGAATAAACTCGAGATTCCCCCGTCGCGGGTAGATGTCGGCTGAGTCGAGACCGGCGAAGTACCGAAGTATTTCACCCCGAGGTCATCAACCAATCCCCGGCCGTGTGGGTTGCTGTCCTTGTAGAGATAATTGGCAGATATGCCAAAGGCAGCGGAGAGGGCGGCGGTGTTCAAGTCGAGTTTGCGCGGGGGAGCGGCGATGAGGATGGGGGCAGCGACGACGAAGGTCCAGGCGGCGTAGCGTTTGAATTTGGCGTAGTCATTTTGACGGGCTGCCTGCAGTGCGTTGGGGGTGGTGTTATCGGAGGACATGGTGTCCGTAAGAGTATGAGGTATAATTTGGTCTGGTTGGAATGTTCTCAATTGAAGCTTTGCGGGCCCGCTCTGGGCGAGCTTGGCCGGGCTTCGGAACCTCGGCACGGTGCGACACGTGACTGGCTGTCTATATTTAGGGCATATACTCCGTATTGAGTATTGTGTTTACTGTTTATTGTAGTTACTATGTAGTAGTACATAGTATTTACTGTATTGTTGGTACGTACCGTACGTATTCCGTAAATCGGTGTACATACGTAGTACGTAAAAAACGTTGTAGCCTGGGGCTGACGTGGCTGAAATTTCCTCTCTTTTCAGACTTTTCAGGCTTTTCGGATTGGTTGGTCGGTTGGTTGGTTGGTATTTCCATTTAATGTCTGGCGCTTTAAATGGAACTTTTTCAGACTTTTCACACTTTTCAGACTTTTTTCAGGCGCAGACAAGAGCCCACTCATTCAGACGATTCATCCCAATCGCCTGCTATGTACAAGCATTCGCGGCCTCTCCTTACAGCAAAGCACCTCGCTGATCATGCACTGGCCTGACGTCAGCTGCTTAGCCGCTGTCTCAGCCTCGATCCAACCTAAAACAGATTCATCATTAATATACTCCGTGGATAGCACGCACTGATACTGGCCAATTATAATACTGCTACGTCGTATCAGTAGGATCCCGGCAGGCCTGGCGGGCTGACAATAAATTGCGCATGAAGTCTCTGACGTCGGTGTGTGGCTGAACCGTCTGGATCCCCAGGCACTAGTTTGTTACTAGGACGTAGGAGTACGTAGTATGTACTGGGAGTGGGCAATCACCAGCCGTATGGCCACTATAATAAAGCTTGTCCCCCCTTTCGGTTTTTTTCCTTCGCGACAGATCATCTCACACACTCACAGTCTCTCTCTATATATACAATATACAACATACAATAAACATACCACCCTACCGGTCACAGAAAAAATGTTCCAAAACGGTTTCTTCGGTCTCTTCAAGTCCTCCCAGCAAGAGGAAGAACCTCGCACCCAGCAGGTAACCTGGAACGCGTCCACTATGGCCATGGAGCAGCCCGCCAGCTATGCCGGCAGCCAACAGACCGCCGCTGTAAGTCTACCCACAACTCTTTGGTTATTCTGTCCCTTGAGTGCCATACTAACTAGCATTGAGCAGCCCTCTCAGGAAGAGCAGCAAATGAAACTCCGTGGTGGAGCCGGCTGCTGTGATGTCTGCTGCGGATGGTAAGTGATACTCTGCGTACCTAGGTAAACTACACGCACACCCGCTAACTATATGATAAGTTTCGCTGGTCTCTGCGCTTTCGAGTGCCTCGAGGACTGCTGTTAAAGCTGTTTAGTCTAAAGACAACTACCACTTGCTTATTTACGCACCTGTCTTTATCTCACCTACGTCCATCTACTACGATACCAATCCGTTAGCTTGATCAAATGAATTGATTCAATTGAAAAGTCCTTTTAAATTATCCTAGTTGCAAATTAGAAGCGCGAAAAAGGCAGCCACTTCCCCCGCAATGTGATAACAGCCCAATTGTTTCCATCCGCATCCGTCTCCTTTTCCACTTTGGTCGAGAATGAAATCGCACTCATAATGCCATCGCCAAATTTCTCATTGAGCACAGCCTTGTACGCGTATCCGTAGTTCTGCACAATCTCGTACAAGCGGTAGATCAACGGTTCCTTGGGCGGCATCTCCACCGACCGGCCCCGATCGGGGAACCCACTGAGCTGTGCTTCGAGTAAGTCGTGCGGAATATCGAGTGCCTTGGATAGATTGGTAATATCCTCTGGCGAAGCTTTGGCTTGGCCATAGAAGATCGCTGCAGTGGCTACTTCGTTGCGGCCGATCTGCTTGGAGACTTCTTCGAAGCTGTATTTCTTCTTGGCCTTAGCGGCGAAGAGAGTCTGCGATGATGCCGGGAGGTAGGGATGCTGCGAGGCCTGTTTTGCTATCAATACCCAATAGTGAGCTAATATTGAGATATCAGTTAGTACTTACATCCAATGTTGCGAGGTTAAGGTGCGCCATGTTGCAATGCTTAGTAGATAGAATTCAGTAGACTAGGTGCTTGTGTTGAGTAATTGAGAGATGGAAGATCTCGTACAGATACCCCGCGGCAGATGTCATCTTTATATAATGCGCTATGCTCCGACAACAGTTGATATCTCTTCATTTCTCCATCTCACATCTCCAATTCTTGTTCAATTGAGCACAAATCAAAAGTCGTTGTTCCTAATCCGGTGTCTCCATATTGTACTGCTCTCACTGCTGATTTGTCGAGTTGGTGCCTCCAAGTAATCAGCGTGCGGAGTACTCGTGAGAATCCCCGCACAGCAATCATTTTACTTATCGTGACACGCAGAATGCTGTCAACATTTCCTCGGAAGTAACACGATCTACTCTGCCTAACGTATCGATCGAAAGATGCGAAACGCGACAATACTATTGTGTATGTTGAGCGGCCAAGAGTCACAGCCAAGATTGTAAGAGGACTGCGCCACACCACCTTCGCATGTACCTTGTTAGTACCAGCAGCCACGACCACGTAGCTTGATCATTCCGAGACTATTGCCGACGCGTTCACTGCCACAATCCTCACGCAACAGCCAATGGCTGACTCAATGACAAACTGTCAGCGGGGTCTGAGACACGCGGGAGACCGGATGGCGGGGGGAGACGACTCGTCCCTAAGCTGAGCTGGTAGCACGTTTTCGTAGCTGCTGTTTCATGTTAATATCTGCGTTGGCCGCTGTTTTTTTCATCCTTGTGTAAATATTCATCGCTTTTGCTGAGAAAAACCAGAAAACAAACGATCAGCTTACTGTACAGCGATGTCGGGAGGGCAAGACCCACTGGCCTACGGTCGCTATTACGACGGTCGCGATGGCGAAGCAGAAGGTCAACGAGGACTGAGCGACTCAGCGCGAGGATTTTTGTCAGATGGATTGAAGAAATTCAAGGATCAATACGGGACAGGTCACGGTGGACAAGGACAGCAGCAGCAGCAGAGCTATTACTCTGGGTCGGCCACGGCGCAGCCGCCGTCGTACCAAAGCGGCAGCTACAACCAGCAACAACAACAACAACCACCTTCCACCAGACCACACAAGCAGGACAAACTCTCCAGCTTCCTTGACAAATTCGAAGAAACTGTCTCTGGCGTGGGCTCGCAGCTAGCCCAGAAGATCGGAACGACCATCGATGCCGACGCCTATGCCGGCTACGGATCAAGCAGTAATGCCAACTCCAGGAATCGCTTCGGCAGCTTTGCGCCGGCGCGGGAGGCCAACGACGTCAAATGGCACGTCGATGGCTTCACCTATTTCTGGGCTGTTTCGAGGGCACTCGAGACTGCCAGAGACTCGGTCTGGATTCTGGACTGTATGTTTTTCAGCTAACCTATGACCTTTCGAGAATGCTAATTGTCCATGGTTGTAGGGTGGCTTTCGCCAGAGCTATATCTACGACGTCCTCCGGCCAAGAACGAACAGTATCGTCTTGACCGCATGCTGCAAGCCGCTGCCCAACGCGGCGTCCGAGTGAACATTATTGTCTATAAGGAGGTTGAGGCGGCTCTATCATGTACGTCCTCCAGTAATATCATGACAATTAACATGCTGATCTGACTTTCGGCAGTGAGCTCTGCTCATACAAAACAAACACTTGAAGCCCTGCATCCTAATATCGCTGTATTCCGTCACCCGGACCATATTCCAGACGTCGCCGACATCAAGAACTCTCTGACAGCCTCGTTCCACAACTTGTCCCTGGATGCGGCAGGAATCAATAAGCTACCCGGCGAATCACTCAAAGCACTCTACGGTAGCAAGGGCGACACAGTTCTATACTGGGCTCACCACGAGAAGTTATGTCTGATCGACGGCAAAATTGCGTTCATGGGTGGACTTGACCTTTGCTTCGGACGATGGGATACGAACCAGCATTCTATCTCCGACGTTCATCCTAGCGATCTCTCCCAAATTGTCTTCCCCGGTCAAGATTACAACAACGCTCGAGTGCTTGACTTTCAGAATGTGTCTCATTGGCAAGAGAATCAAGTTGACAGAAAACGAACCGGACGCATGGGATGGTCCGATATCTCCATCAGTCTACGCGGCCCTGTTGTAGAAGATCTCAAGAGACATTTTGTAGAACGCTGGAACTACATTTATGACACCAAGTACCGCGAACGCAATCAGCAAAAGTACCAGAGACTGGACTTGTATCGGAGACCCGGCGACAGTCAACTGCAGGGTAACCCCAATCCTACCTCGCAAACACCCCAGCCACCTCAACAGGGTGCGGCTCACCCAGTGCCCCCAAATCAAGGTCAATTGAATTCGGAGCCTCACTGGCAACAAGCACATGCACAGCTACCGACACAACAGCCAGGTCAATCATACTACCCACCACCCGCAGGCCAAGAGCAGCAGTATCCTGGACAACAATATCACACCCCGCCTCCTACACAGCAGTACTACCCGCCGACTTCTCCTAATCAGGGGCAGCAGCTTCCGCCTCCGCCAAATACTCAGCAGCAACAGCAGCAACCACAATGGCAAGGTCAGTCGCAAACCGGTAGTCATTCATACTACCCTCCGCCGCCACCAAGTCAAGAACACCAGCAGCAGTCATCCTATTCTGGCTACTCAAGCACAGGAAACACTCAACCGACAGGGCAATACTATCCACCACCACCCCCCGCCGGCCCTACCCCATCGCAAATTGGCAACCCCAATCCTGGCCAGTATCAGAACACTCCTTCACACTCAAGTTATGATTCCGCACAATATAGCTCGCACTCATCAAATCCAGCACAGACACCGTATTTTCCTCCTCCACCCGGACAAGAGCCACAACAATCACAGACGCAGACACAGACACGGGGCCTTTACGAAGAAGACGGCACTCGAGGAATTGGCGGTGGCTCCGGTCGATCTACCACTGAAAACGTTCTTAGCGATGTACGAGGCTTCGGCCAGTCCCTTCGAGGGCAATTGGCCGGACAGGTCCATCAGTATCAGGACCGCTATATTACCAACTTCGGACGCACCTACGGCAATCAATCGTGTCAGGTGGTGCGAAGCGTTTCGCAATGGAGCGGAGGTATTCCGACGGAGCATTCGGTCCAAGACGCGTATATTGGTGCTATTCGCAACAGTCGTCACTTTGTGTATATTGAGAATCAGTTTTTCATCACAGCCACAGGTGACCATCAAAAGCCCGTTCAGAATAAGATTGGCGCTGCTCTTGTAGAGCGCATTCTTCGAGCTGCTCGTGCTGGTCAGAAGTACAAGGTTATCGTGGTCATTCCATCTGTCCCGGGATTTGCGGGCGATTTGAGAGACGACTCGTCACTTGGTACACGTGCCATCATGGAGTACCAATATAACTCAATCAATAGAGGAGGGAATAGTATCATGGAGCTGATCGCCAAGGAGGGATTCAACCCGATGGAATACATTCGATTCTACAACCTCCGCAACTACGATCGTATCAACACCAACAGCACCATGCTCCAGGCGGAAAAGGCCAGCGGTGTAAACTACGAAGATGCGCGTAAATACCACGACGCTGCTGAAGTGGGATATGGTGGCTATGGCTCTGGTACTCCTGCTAAAGGTTATGACACTACTCAATCGTACGATCAGTATCAGCAGGCAGCAAAGGCCTACCCTTCCGCAACCTCTAGCCGTTGGGACTCGGTTGCTGAATGCTACATGCTAGGTGGACAGGATATCCGCTCAGTTCCGTGGGACAGCGATCTTCCTGAAATTGACGCATTCATTACTGAGGAGCTGTATATTCATAGCAAGGTATGTAATCGATTCTTCTTTGTTGTTTTACATCGCTTGGTACTTTCTGTAATCGCTAATTGATATATGAACAAAGGTTTTAATTGCCGATGATCGAATAGTCATTTGCGGGTCAGCAAACTTGAATGACCGCTCGCAGCTTGGAACACATGATTCCGAAATTGCCCTGGTGATTGAGGATCCTACACCACTAGAGTCCAGCATGGATGGCCAGCCATTCCAGGCGAGTCGATTTGCCGCTTCTCTTCGACGTGAATTGTTTCGTAAACACCTGGGGTTGCTTAAACCTCAAGACTACACGCAGCCTAATGCCAACTGCGAGCCAGTCGGAGTCCCCAATGAGCTTGATCTAAGTAGTCCAGAAAGCCAGGTCGTTGCCGATCCTCTGTCTGACACGTTCCAGAGTCTATGGAACTCACGGGCTCGGACGAACACGGAGGTTTTCCGCAAAGTATTCAACATTGTGCCAGATGACTACGTCCGTAATTGGGATGCCTACAAGGAGTTCTTTGAGTACAACTTTCGCAAAGCGGACATCCAAGCTGAGGGTAAGCGAATTACGAGGCCCAGCAAGTACGAATGGGGCCATGTTGTTCGGGATAACTTTGCACCTGGGCCTGAGGGGGCACAACAGGTCAAAGAGCAGTTGAGTCAGGTCAAAGGCACATTGGTTGAGATGCCGTTAATGTTTTTGATCGAGGAGGACATTGCTAAGGAGGGCTTGACCTTGAACGCGTTGACCGAGGAGGTTTACACATAGTCGGACTAATCAGTGACCGGATAACGTGGTATGACATCCAATTTGGTAAATTTGGTCATATAGTCATAGTTAGTTACTCATGAGAGAATCGTTCATTGCATAAACGGTCGAAACGATATATTCCCTGTACGAGAATGAATGCAGGCCCAGAACTTCTTGAATAGTGTCTTGGTTTCTGGTATCCAATAAATAGGAAGCAAACGACCAGGACGAGAAACGATAGGGGCAGTTAAGCATAAAGAATCGATATTGAAAGAAAATACTGAAACAAAAGGATAAGAAAGAATACACGAGGTGAATGTAGAGTCAAGAATATTAGTTCGAAGTGTTATTACTATTGTTCTGGTGGCTCCAAGCCCTAAGTCGCGGGTGCGGATTGGCCGTGGCTGAAGAACAATACTAAGCAGAACATCATTTTGGCCGACCTGAATGGCAGCGCGAGAGATGGGCCTATCGTCACAACATTAACTAGTCTTGAGTATGATACGGAATTCTTTATTTGCTTCGAGAACAATGGATGGTTATTGGTGCAGTCTATGACATTGTCTGATGCCTTTCCCTCATGCCAGTATCCATTAACGTAGCGATGCTTCAAGCGAAGAGATGGTCCGACTCGAATTTCCGCAATTCTTCATCCTCTCTGCCATTCTTCAACTCAGTTAGTGGCGCTCAGACAAAGGGTCATCCCTGTCATCCACATCTCGCTTACCGAAGTCTACCCAAAGCATCGACGGTTTCGTTGACTTCGTTCGCATCCTTCGGGGAGTCCCGATCTCATCTTTGACGACATAAATAGAACAGCTCATCCCTTCTTTCTGCCCCAGAATCTCTTCTCTTTCACTCATCAGCATACATCTGAGATCATCGACACTCAAAAAGATACTCAAAGTTAAGTACGTTTCATGGTCTATCTTTAGGTTTGGAAGGAAGGCATCAAAGCTGATGTGAAAAAGCGATTTTTGAAACCACTCATATCTTAGCAAAATGGCTCCCAAGTTCAACCCCCTCGAGACCGGTATGTCGAGAAATTATATTGTTGCTATTTTTAATTGAAGAAAGATGGACGCTGACATCTGTGGATTGGAAATATAGTCAAGGCTCCTTCTGGTCCTACCAATGGCTGCGTTATTCTCTAAAGTCCTCTTTTGGCGGACAATGTGACTCTCAGGTATCAAGGTAAGCATTTGATCTTTGGACTCTCAAAGAACGAAGGCTCTGATAAGACTGTTGCAGACAAGTCAAATCATGCCTGCACGCACGTATGAGACGAACATGACATTTCGACGTCATTTCGACGTGACGATCCACTTCTTTTCACTGTTTGATATTCCTCCTTAAAACTGAAAATAAAGCGGGAGCTTCTCGATTTATTTTTGCGATTGATTCGGCCTTTTCCGACAATGCTATACAGTGCGATCATGATCTCTGATCTCATATATCGGACCGATCCTCTCGCATATGATCATTCCGGCGCCTTCACTGAGTTATCAGCCAATATACATATCCCAATCGCCTTATTCGCAAGCCTGGGAACTGCAGGATTCTCAGTGATGGCTTCGTGATATCGTCTTTCTTTGCTCGATGCTGCCCTCCGTTCTTGTGATATATTGACTCTTTTTTTTTTTCGCTATCTTGCTTGTGATATAGTTTCATTTGGTTCAGTGCCGGCATTGTTGATCAACCAAATCGTGTATATTGAAGGGCCTCTTAGTATCCCGAGGTTAATGTACATAATCGACGCTCCTTTGAGTCAAACAATGCGTGTGTAGTTATCTTGATTAATCTTCCAAGTGTAGTTACGTAGAGAAGCTCAAAAGCATGAAATGTAATAAGTCATGGGTATATAGTAAGAGGCTATGCCTTGACCGCTTCGTCTCCGCCATCTCTGAATATTTCATTCAACTTCTCATCAACCTGTTCGATTACATGAAATAGCAGTCCGACAGACTGCGCCATACCGATTTTACACATATCCTCGCCCACCACGGCTTCGATACGCCCATCGCCACCATTCTGCACCAAGTCTTCTTCGAATGTGCGACATGTTAATTTCAAGGGTTCGAGAAAGTTCTTGCGGAATGAGGGATACTCATTCTCTATCTTGAGTAGTTTGCGAAGTTGAGCCGAGCTGATAATGACATAGTATAAGTTTAGCGCGGCATGAAGGTAAGGTGCGAGAGATTGTGAAAAGCGAATCCATGAGATGACTATTCCTGTTGACATATCAAGAGACCGAAAGACGGAAGCGTTGTAGAGAGATGCCGAGATTTTTGAAAATTGTTGTGGGTCGCTGAAGATGTTATCATTTTCCTCATGTGTCTTTGCTGGCGTCAATATCTCGTCTTTGAGCCAGCCTACCGCGCTTTCTCGTGCGTAAGATAACTCGTCCTTTTGTATAATATCCTGTATCAAATTAAATCGGGATGTCGGTGACGGATTGCTATGCACTATGACCGCTGGAATGTTCCGGAGACCATTGTAGGTCTGACGACAGCTGCACCTTGTCAATGCTAATACCAAAGTTTGAAATTGCTGATCATCCGCTGGCGTCTCGACCTCTTTCTGGGACGAAATTATAGTAAGTGCTAAGAGCGCATCATGAAGAGCTTGCGCCTGTTCGTCTGGAGCCTCATCGGTGATTCCATTACCGACAAAATTTGACAAAATCACTTCCATAGTTGGATATATCGGGATACGTGCCGTTTCAGCACCTTCAAACAAAGTGGCAGCTGAAGACCGCGCAGCCAGCAACAGCAAAGCACCATGTCTTTCCAGTGGAATTTCCTTTACTGACTTTGGTGCCTCTTCAAAGTCGAGAGGTGGGGGATGAGATTCTGCTGGGGTTGAAACGATGGCCAGGAGATCTTCATCTTTGATACCAATGTCCCGTGACAGGGCCTGATAGAGTCAATCATTCTGAAAAGGAATTGAAACAGCGAAACAAGGGATAAACGCACGCAAATCCTTCCAACTATTAAATCTCGTTCCTTGAGTTGTTCATCCTCTGTATACATTCGAATCCTCGAGTTTTGATCTGTTGAGGATTTTCCCCGTTGATCTGATTTCTCTAGCAATCTCAATGCAAACCATAATCCAGATTTATCCGGAGTCGTTAGACTGAGCATATACGTTTTCAGAACCTCGATCAGGCCAAACTGTACCAACTTTTGTTGCACTGCTGTATCAACGGATGCCGTTGGTTCGTCATACACAGCTTCGGGGTCGGGTGCAGATGCTTGTGACACCCGTACCGCAGAAGAGCTGCTTGTTCCACGAGGAGGTAGCGTAGGTCGTTTCGACGGCGAAAGATCGCGGAGAAATTCTAGTATCGCGTTGGTTGTCTCATTTGTCGGCATTGAGCTGTAAGCTTCTAGCGCAGCTTGTAACGACGTTGCGATGAAACGACTGGGGTATTGGGTCTTGATGCGACGGTGAAGGACGGACAACATAGCAACCAAACAGTTGAATTGCATTACATGTCGAGGAACTTCCGTTGTCTCCAAGGCTTGCTCGCTCGACTCATCCTCGCTCTCGTCGTCATCGCCAGGTTCTAGCTTCATTAAGCTATCTGACACCCTTAATATAACTTCTCGCGGATTTCCAAGATGGGCCACATCTTGTAGGCAGTCTTGCGATTGTGGAAGCATGGGCAAAAGAATCTGGACCAAGTCCCAGCCGATGTTTGTTGTCAGGACCTCATCTTGTAACAACCGATGCAGGGTCGGTAGACGGGCAGGGGTGAGCTGGTACTCGAGTAGGGTCAGGTACGTCAAGTAATCGGTCGCCGGGGGCAAGGCTTTGATGAGTGGGTCATCGCTTTCGGAAGCCATGTTGAAGTATAGCAGCGCTATTCTAATCAAAGTTGAGGTTGTATGAGGAGCAATGCGAGGATGGCTTAGCAGGAGACTAAGAACTATCACCCCGCACAAGGTGGACCGAGCCAACAAATGACATCAGCGGCAGTTGCAGTGCGGGAGAGTCGATATTTGTATATGTACAGCCTTGTATGGAAGTAAGTATTTGCAGTCGGAGCGAGGAGATGTGTAGAAGGAAGAGAGTATGTAAGTAGTAGAGATAGTGCACTGAACACTTCCAAGGTTGAATGTAGGGTAATTGGCCCAAGGAAGGTGCAACCTCCTTCCCGAGGGGTCAATTGGTGCCTGAGGGATTATTGTCACGGGTTCTCTCCAGCCCTAGTTTGTTCACGATACATCGATGCATCTAAAATGCACCACAAATATCGTTTGGCGCACAAGGAGACAGCGGGAATCTTTAATTTATCCGGTCGCGATAACTTCGATTCCACGTTCAGTCCCCAAGTCCTCTCGTTCGGTATCGTTAGCGATGCTATGTACAGCACGCTGCTGGCCTGGCCAGCTGAATTGCATATACCAAACGCCGTACTCCGTACTGTTGTCGAACTTTCAGGGTTGGCTTCCGACATCTGGAGTCCTGAAAATAAATAGGGATCTACGACTACTATGGTGGTTGAGAGGAATAGAGTTAGGCTGTGGCCCACTTGGCCAATCTGGCGGTCGAGCCCCGAGTACGATCTTTGATATACTTTGTATATATGCCGTAGAGCTTACATCAATGTACCAGGTAGCAGGAAAATCTTGACAAGACTACTTCACAGTATGCAACCAGAGATATTTTGTGTTTCTAACTCACCTCCAAACTGAATCTCTTCACCCAGCCATTGCGTCATTGCATAAGGTAATTTTTCTCTTGGGCGCGCTGATTCGCGCTTACGTGAACGCCAACGCTCCGAAGCATCCGAACGCCCCATCTGAGCATCCGACATGATGCATTCGTCTTTGGTCTTGACTTGTAGAAATCCAATATGCAAAAAAGAAAATTCCACCTGATGGAATGGATCATGGAACGGGGCGAAAGTCTGAGAGGTCGGTGTCTGCTGATCAACTTATTTGATAGCTCTTTCCCATCTTCACCTCTTTCCCACCTTTCTACCCTCTCCCTTCTGCTGCTGCTGCCCAAGACACAGTCAGCTCCTAGCTTCTAGCTCCTGGAGGCCGTCGGAAATAGCTTCTTCGGTGCTTATTCATCCCACTAATCGGCATTATTAATCTGCCTTCGCTTCGTGCGTGCGCAATTTCTGAGCTTTGAGCCGCCTTCTCCAACTATTGCTATAGCCCAGTCGGTCACGATCTCAGTCCGTGAAGCTTGTCCAGCTTACCGTATTTCGCCCTGGAACCTGCGAAATTCCCTCGAGTTGCTTCGCGTATTGCTTATTTTCTCCGGCCACCTGGTTGGCTTTAAAAATAGGCTCCGCTGCCAGTGCTTCGTTGTTTCTTGCGCGGAGCTATAACCACGTCGCGAAGCTGGGCATCGTCGTTGAGCACAGATTCAAGAACGTCATCCCTCCGATCTCTGTTCGCAAGTGAAGAAAACATGGCTACCGAAATGGGTTCCTTTTATACACCTTCCACGACAGCCCATGTGTCGCAGCACTCGTCACCCATAGTCGATGAGCTCATCAGTAAGTATTCGTCGTCCATGAGCACAAGCTATCGCACCGCAACGTCGCACGGCAAAAGTCACAATTATGTTCGACGCTGCGTCGATCAGATCCGTCTACTATACTATCGATATGAGGTGACATTCGGTGTCTACGTCATGACCCCCGGAGAAAAATTTGTCGCAAACACTTTTGTCTTGGTGTCCCTGTTGCTGCTCATCTGGGCCTCTCTTCTCTACTTTCCACAGCTACTTTTCCGGAAGATAGGACGTATGACCTGGCTTCTTACGGGTCACAGCGAAGATGTGACTGCGCTTGCTGGCATCTTTGAGCAGAGTTATCTCAGTCCGACGGCAGCAGCTGCGATCCCCGCAAGTTCCATGGTGTCTTGATTGCGTGCGAGTTCCTTTGAACGATGCTCCTGCCACTGTACAACACTTGTCTTTGTTATTTCGCGCCGTGCTGCGATGATACCATGTTCGAGCTGGATTTTTGCTATTCCTTCGCGCTAGAAGCATTGCAACACTATATGGCGCCGCGGGCATTGGATGGCCTGTCATTTTCATCTTTCTTATCTGCTTTTGAGTACCCTTTATTTGGCGCAAACCCGAAGTTTTCTGCACTTTCTCCTGCTCTTTGCAGACGGCTTTCAACAGGAGAGAATGATTAATGCATATACAAACGAAACGTCACGAATTAGCGGATGGATGCCCTCTTTTATTTGGCGAGCCGACTATCATTCTATGAACATAATGCGAGGAGGATAAGGAGGGTGGTACCTAGTCTTGAAGGATTGATTTTGCATGGGACGAAATCGGACGGACACTGAGCGTGGAGGATTGGGTGTACTAATAATATTTTAATTATCATTGACAGCCCTCGCTTACTACTCTGCACTGAAAGCCCTTCATGGACAATTACTTATCATTAACTACCACTCTGAGAGAAACGCTTTACTATCTGATTTTTATTTTTTCTGCAACCAAAAGCTAATCAGTGTAACGCGTTGGACATGAAATTGCCTGAAATCAAGGCATGATAGAGAAGCATCAAACAGCCAAAAACACCCCGGTCCAGAAGTATATTCCGGCATCCTGCCCATGCTCAAGTGCAACCCCATTGAAATGCGATAGATAGAAACTTTGCGTAGAGATTGAAATAACCACGGCCGTCAAATTACAGATGATTATTTCAGAAGATATAGAGGTGCAATGTTGATGAAGAGGTTAACTTAAAATACGAAACAAGGGTATCTTTCTATTCTCACTATTGACTCCCTCCGCCTTTGAATATGCTTTCGGTTCTGACCGGCTACTTGCTCGAGTAGAGAAAAGGTGTAGATGAAACGGCGGCTAGATTATGATGAAGTTGATGTGGTCGTTAGGTCCAGATTTCCTACGCTACACCAGTTCTTGATGGGCTATCAAAGGATGTTAGCTCCGGAGCTTCACATGGTGTACACGCCAAAAGACTTACCAGGCAACTCAATCGGTAGCACCAAGAACAGTTCGACTTGGGGTATTTATAAAAATTCGTCACCAACAGGATAAAGCCAATGATCACAGCGACTAGAGCTCCAGCGCGAACTAGCCACCACGCCCACCAAAGCGGTTTCCTTCCTTGAAAGACACCGATGAAGCGTCCAGTGGTCATTGAACGGTTCGGCTTGCTGTTGTCAGAATTGTTGTTGGTGATGTTGCTATTATTGTCGTCGTCAGCGGGAGGAGGACCAGCGCCACCGCTCATGACCACATATGGTCTACGCTGAAGGCCGATTCGTTCACGTATATAATTGGGGGATCGCATCATGCAGAGACCCATGGCTAATCCCATGATAAATCCACCAATATGAGAGAAATTGTCGAGACCGGGGAGCAGTCCCAACACAAATGAAACGGCGATTTCGATGATCAGGAAGATTAATTCGACCCATGGGCTTCTTCTTTCGCCCCAGGTGTACAGGAGATCCAATAGACTTAATGCAACCAGCCCAAATAATGCGCCCGAAGCGCCAGTTGACGAAATACCTTGCGCTGCGTAATTACCGCCCATCACAAACCCAAAAATGCCGCTTGAGAAATAAACCAGTGCGTAACGCCACCATCCAATCCTCCTCTCCATATCTGCCCCGACAGTCATTTGCATAAGCATATTAAATCCGATGTGAATAAGCCCGGCGTGCAAAAACATAGGCACAATGAAACGGAACCACTGATTGGGTTCCGGCTGGTCGTCTAGAGAGCCATTTGGTTTAGGATTCGGCACACCGCTGAATCCACATAGCTCCGACAGGGTACACTGATTCATAGAGGAGCTGGCGTCAGATGAAGTTGTGTTTGGGCATGGCCAACTGATCGTTGTGTTCGCATCTTGGACACCGGGGATATTCTTCATGCACGCGACAAAACGAGAGCCCATATTGATCTGAACGTAGGGAGACGGTCCGATCATAGGGTTGAAGCTAGGGTGTATTTCGATGGGACTGCCAGTCAGTTGGGCTAAAAGATGTTAATTAAACTGCACAATATTTCTCCTTCTTAGAGCTAAGCATGTGTACTTACCACTATAGATCAATTCTCCAACAAATACGCCAATGTCGACTGCTGTCAATAACCATGTAACCCATGGAGTCTTCTTGCCAAAAAATCCCCCTTTCTGAGTCCGCCTTCGCTTTTTCCTTGTGCCCATCACTGGATCCATTGGCATTCCTGCGTCGTAATTTGTATTTTCATTCATCCAGTGTGAACCAGGAGCCTGCGGCGGCTGGGCATTTGCTTTCAGCGGGATGTCTTCTCCATACTGGTCAGCAGGATGATTTCTCCCGCCCACAAAAGGGGTATCATCGGTGAAGGAGTTCTGACTGTATTGGGGCTGATGACCGTAGTTGTCGGGATGGGAATTGTAGGGTGTTTGCGATGCTGTGGAAGGAAAGGCATGTAATTGGTGTGAATCGTCTACCGGGCTCTTGTGGTTGTAGTCATCGTCATGGTAGGAAGGGGGTTGACTGTGAGTAGGTTGAGGTCGGAAATCACCATAATAGTCGTTGGCAGCCATTTTGAGATGAGGTCGTTGCTAATGACCCAACAACGGGGTAATTGGAGACCGTGATCAGCGAGAACGGCGAGACTCTCGTGGAGCAGCTATCGTAAATGCCTATATGGTATGTTGTCGTTCGAGCACTACTTCGGGAGCGGATATGAAACGCTGGGCTGAGCACTCTGTAACTCGGTCGATGCGCAGTACTCCTGAGGGTTTGCAAGTGTATACGAAAAAAAGGATGCAAGTGAAATGAACGACTGACTATTGAATGAGCAATGGAATAAATGATCGAAGAGAAGTAAAGAGATGATGAAGAAATAATAAGATGAGACAAAGTTCATGAGTTGTACGGAATACGGAGTAAGAGGGGCGGTGCAGGCGTCCCTGACCCAGACCAAACAGCCAAGCTGATCCGCCGCTAAGCCGCGTAACGTATTCTTAGCATCAGGCTGCAGCCCAGCAATGTAGGGTAGCTATGTGATGTGCGTGGGATGTGCTCTGTGGATATTTCTCGAGCATGGCGATCGATGGACTCACTTGTTGACCCAAAGGATCACTACTTGCTTTGTATATGCGTACTGCATGATATGGATGGTATGTAATATATGTAATTATGCATGGATGGATGCTCATGAAATCGTGGCTGAACTCTGTGTGAGGCTGAGAGGGAGCGACGTAACGCAATACGTACATACACAGAGCCAGTCAGCATCCGTAATGTCAGACACTAGTGGGCTCCCGTACGGCGTACTACTCACACCGTTAGCGCAATACGTAGGAACTTGTCGCGGACTCGTATTATTAATAACAACAATTCGTCCGAGATCCCGAAACATTGATACAACACTCAAAGGCTGCCGTCAATCAGACACAGGCCCCTTGACTACCCATGATGTCTGTCACCACCTGATCTGCTTGCACTATCGACGGCAACGGTACATGTGCGTGGTTCGAGTTTATGTGATAGACTAGATATCGCCGCGAATATTCACGTTATCGTCTCGTTCAGCTGGCATCCTCGGGCCACTTGTTACCCCGACGCAACGGATGAAAAGGCATGCGCTTCTACGACACCAGCTCACTTTCGCTCGTTTCGCTCGAGAATATCGACCCCTCACCAAAGATAGAGAAATCACCAATTGAGAATAGCGTTTACAATTCCTAGTAAATGGCAACCTCCGGCTCCCCGATACTGTCCCCCAGACGACGGGTCCGCTCGCTGGCCCGCGCTGTTGAGCGAACATGTGTCATAGTAGCTTCATACTTTCCTTTGGCATTCGTCTATGGCTTGACTACTTGGGCGGTATGGGTTGACGCTGGCATTGGCTTTATACCTACAAAAAGCAGATGGTTAGGTGTGTTGCGCCCTCGCCAGCTCCTCGATCATGAATTAACCACTTTCTTTGTTTCAGGTTTACCCAGCTCAGCAGTAGGGATCATTTTATATATATTGCTGAATCTATCGTATACGGTTGCCGTATTTACGGATCCCGGTTCACCCCTCGGTTCGTCGGATAAACGCGGCAGCGGCCGCGGTCAATATAGTCATCTTCCTACCGCCGAAATGCCCGAATACCAGAGCTATACAGTCAATAGACATGGCGGTGCCAGATTCTGCAAGAAATGTCAGTGCCCGAAACCTGATCGAGCCCACCATTGCTCGAGCTGCAAGAGATGTGTTTTAAAGATGGATCATCATTGTCCGTGGCTGGCCACATGCGTGGGACTCCGCAACTACAAGGCATTTATGCTCTTCCTTATTTACACGTCAATATTCTGCTGGGCGTGTTTTGCGACAGCTAGTTTATGGGTCTGGGACGAAGTATTGAATGATGTCGTATACGCCAACACTTTGATGCCTGTGAATGTTATTTTACTCGCCGTTATCTCTGGCATCATCGGCTTGGTGCTGACCGGCTTTACTGCCTGGCACATCAGCCTCGCTGTACGAAATCTAACTACCATCGAGTCGTTAGAGAGTACCCGATACCTTTCCCCTCTACGCAAAGCCCTCGATCGCCAACGTGGTGATTATCAAGCAGCTCATGGTCAGAGCGCTGACCATGCTACGAGGAATGGTGGCTTTGGCCAGCGACTACAGGGATATGGGCAGCAAATACTTGAGGCGCATGCCAATGCTATTCCAGGTGTGACCCGTGCAGAAGAGGGCGAAGAGAGGCCTTCACCAATCGCAGAAGCCCAACACGGCCACTCTCAAGATTATATGTCGTTCCTGCGGGAATCCAACACTCACGGCACGCCCGCTCAAAAGGCCTTACATCGTTCATATGAAGATCTAGAAAGGCAAAGAGAGCGTGAGCGATATGAAGACTACCTTGACTCACGCGATAGTGATAATATTCCCAGTCCCTTCAATCACGGATGGAAGCAGAACCTGCGACACTTATTTGGCGACAATCCGTTCCTCTGGGCTCTTCCTATTTGTAATACCTCGGGCGATGGTTGGTATTGGGAGCCTAGTCCTGCATTCCTCGAAGCAAGAGATCGTATCAGAGAAGATCGTGATCGCGAAATGTCACAGTGGTTAGAACGACAACGACAGCAATCTCATGATCATTGGATGAACAATAACAATACAGTTCAAACTTCGACCAGACCGGTACCCTTGCCACGCTTTCCCAAGAATGAAACCAATGTTTCTCAGCCGAATTCTGGAGTTTCAATGACTACTCTACGGCCAAAATCTCCACGAGTCCATCATGAAGACAGCGAAGATGACGAACACGATTTGAATTCGGACGATGATGATGAGCTACAAAAACCGAGACGAGGACGGAATGGCCATTCACCCGGGAGCAAAGCTGATAGAGTGCTTGGTATCTCTCGAGATCAATTTGGAAGCCCGAAAGATGAATGGCGAGACTGGGATTAGTTTTGCTGGCTATGTACATGTAATTATTTTGGCGCAAATATGTGTTTCAAGCTTATTCACGATGCTACTACATATCTGTCTGGCGTTTGAAATCCTATTTGAGGTTGCATGTGTAAATATATATTGGTACGGTGGAAACGATTTTTTTTTATTTGGCTATCACAAAGACCCTGGAAATATGCGCTAGGGTTAGAATAAGTAGAGGGGTTAGGGTTAGTGGCATTACGTATGCCGGGAGTTACCCTGGTCACCGCTATCTTCCTAAATGCCAGCTGGTCATTCTTTCCAAGCGACTTGTCTTAGTCAACAACATCCAGCCTCTTATTTTCTTCTTGTCTTATCCTCTCATTCCAGCACACCGTATATCCCACGAGTCGCGATTTTAAAAACACTCACTGCTGGCAGTTTGGAGTCTGCAAGTCGCCTATTACCGTCACGCTATCGCTTGAGGGGAAATTGCTTGAGGGGAAATAGATCACATCGTCCAGCCATTCGCCATACAATACCTAGAAACACAGCCATCAGGAGTCACACTTCTCATAAATCCCAATTCCCCATTCTTTCTCGTCATCGCCTTTGATCTGAAGGACGGGTAACTGCCTGCATGCAGCAGGACCCTGCGCGAAACTACAAAGTCACGCAAGGATAGCCACATCAGCAACGAATAAACCATGTCGCCCACCATCCGGCGATTAATGAAGGAGGCGGCAGAACTCTCAGAATCTTCGCCTTCCCCGTCTCCACATTTTTGTGCACACCCTGTATCTGACTCGAATCTATTCGATTGGCACTTCACACTGGCTGGCCCGCCAGCTCCGTCACCATACGCCGGAGGAATCTACCATGGCCGCATTGTCCTGCCACCGACATACCCATTAAGACCGCCGTCGTTTCGCTTTCTGACACCTTCCGGACGTTTTGAAGTTAATCGCGAAATCTGTCTAAGTATCAGTGGCCACCACGAGGAAACGTGGCAGCCTGCGTGGGGGATTCGCACTGCACTGACAGCAATACGGAGCTTCATGGATGGAGACGCCAAGGGACAACTAGGTGGTTTAGATGCACCAGAGGATGTCCGGAGGATGTGGGCTGAGAAAAGTCGAACATGGAGCTGTGATTGTATGAACGGAAAGACAAATGAGCAAACTCTGATTGAGTGGCGCGCGATCTGTTCGCAAAAGGGCATATCCGTGGACGACCAGGATCGCGAGACCGTACCCAAGGAACTGAGGATGAGTTACAAGAAAAGTTCTCCAGAAGGTCAATCGCAATCGTCGTCGGTCAATGCAACTGATATAATTGAAGAGTCCACTGCACTTTCAACTGAAGGCAATGGAAATTCAGCAACCACTATAAGCTCGGCACAGCAAGAACCCTCGCGATCAACCTTAATAGATACTCCAACTCGTAGTCCCCAGGTTCCTCCATCCTCTGAGACTAACACATCCACAACAACTTCACAGTCAACACCCACAGCTACGGTAGCGACGGTGACATCTACAATTACATCGCACAACAGCACAGTTGGCAGATCAGTAAACACACAAACAACCTCCTCTCAAGATGGGCCCTGGCTGGACCGAGCCATCGTCGGCGTTCTCATTGCCCTGATATTTATGATAATGAGACGGATCGCTGTTTCAGAAGATGTATAACCATCCAATATTATCGGCTTAAATTCTCCATAATAGTATTCGACCATTAGCTATACCCCGTTACAGTTACATTCCTTTGATAGATGAGCGTTCTTGGTCGAATCCGATTTTTTCTTCAGATTTCATGTCGTGACATTTCCAATCAAATTTGTATCATTTGCGACATGAAAGGTTGTTTTGAATCCGCAAGAATCAGAACCCTGGATTTCACTCATTCCCCCGTTTCTAGTCTATACATGGATAAGCTATTTATACATATTTAATCGATCAGAAGAGAAAAATATAAAATAATACAAGATCGAAAACCAATTAGGCATTCCGCGATTGATCAAGCCCAGATCATCCACCAGTACTCTCTTACTGACCAGATACCCTGATCACCAGCACCACCTTCGTTTTCAGCCAATCCATTCTTCTCAAGCCAGACAAGCACACGTTCGATATCCCAGGGTGCTAGGAATTTCTGGAGTTGCTCGTGAAGATTGACATAGTCAATCTTCGGCCGTATTGCAAGAATACCCACTATTGCCGATACAATGGACTCCCATAAGTCCTCGTGCACGTTGCCATTGATATCCAACCACAATGGAAGCTTTGCCAAAGGCTTATTGCTTCCGTTGCCACTCATAAGACAATTTATTTCCTCGTCTTCAATAGGCGGGTAGCGCTCACTAGTTTTGTTCCTAACAGGATTACCATATTCGTATCTGCCGCTGTCCGGAACGACATCCACCTGGAATTTGAAAATTGCTTTGTCCAAAGTTCGTGTTTCATAATTACCTTCAGTGAGACCAAATGGATCTGCAGGAGGATCGTTAGGAAAGATATGCACCCGTCCTTTGGCTGCCAACGCCATGACTGCAAGGACTTCTCCATCTGATGCATCATATTTTATTTGAGATACCCCGTCGCGTTTAAAATCATCGTCAAGCACACGCTTGAATCTTGAGGCTTGGTGGAGGATTTCTGAGTCGATCGCTCTTCTGCGTCCAAAGGTCAGATGAAGGTTATCCGTGAAAATGAAATTGCGGCCCGGAACAACACGGCCACGATTGACATGCGAAATGAAGCGATCACGGATGAGCTCCTTGATTGCCTCTTCGACAATCCCATTCGAAAGCCGCGATAATTTACTGCTGGCATCGTTAGCATCGTACGTTTCTTCTTTGGCGACTATATTTGATAATATCCAGCATTTGGCTGCTTTCTTGTCTTCATTTGGATTGCGACTGGCGTTGTCCGCAGTACTCAGCTTGCTCAGAAATGGTCGTGAGGCAAAAAGTGACTCTCGTTTCGCGAGGCTCAATGCAGGATTGGACGTATAAATCATTTCGAATTCATCAGAGACTTGATCTATGCGATGTGCGAGGTCCTGTACCAAACGTGCCCGCGATCCTGGCAACATAGGTACATCTCGAGCCGAAGGTGAGTAGTACTGTGCAGTTGCCCATGTGACTGCCGCATCCCAGTCATAAGATGCCATGTTATTGAAGTTGATAGTCGGAATTGAGGAATTCTCTTTCCTATATTCAGCGAGTAGTTTGACCCGAAATTCATCCTGCATCTGTGCGAGCTGGCGTCGGTCACGATTCAAAAGCAGTCTACCGGTCATTCTGATTGCTTCTGGATCTTCTTGCGGAAAGGCCTTGGTCACCAAATCCCAATCCACAGTCCTGCCAAAAGTTCCTCCAGCGATAGTTCTAACGACAACTATTCCGTGTTTGATCCGTTCAATCATCGAGCTGGACAGATACTTCAACCCTCTGCGTCTTCTCCTTACTGAAGCCGAGCTGGCCTTTCCTTCAGCCTGATGATCGTAGAGCACTTCTTCTTCTTCTTCTTCCACTGAAATTGATGGCTGAAGCGCTTGTGAAGCAGTAGCTTGTATATACAATTCTTCTTCTGTTGGTTGCTGAGTTTGAGCGATGGACCATAGCTTCGGTGCATTCTCGGCGGACGCCTGCTCTCGCGACGTTACAGGCTTGAATATCGTTTCAGGAGCAATGGAGGATCTGCGTTGTCGTCTTCTGAGACTTGGCATGGAAGACGAAATCTGTCTCGTTTCTTTCTCCCCTGCAAAGCGTATATTGCCGACGATCGGTGCTTGTTCGAAGGCTTCATTGACAGTGTGGTGAATGAAGCTAGTGTCATCTTCTGTGGAGTCTGGATAGAAAGCTGAATCTCTCTCGGCGTCATCCAATAACATATTCCTTAATTCCCATTGCGAAACATCTTCAAGGTCGCCCAGAAATCGATCATATCGGGAATCCGCATATGTTCGTTTACGTCGTTTGACTTCTGAGAGTGGTCGATCTGACAACGTCTGACGCGATCGACGTTTAATTTTTGTAGACGGGAGAACATCGATATCCGTAGGTATAGATTCTTCCAGTGGCTGTCCTTCGATTTCAGGAGGCGGCCGAGGTTGACGTTTCATGACTCTCTTGCTCACCGGCCGGGAGAATGAAGTGATACCTTCGGAAGTGTGATGTCTGCCTTTGTGCTTGATACCCATCAACCGAATGGGCTTTGACAGTTGTTTGTGTATAGCCTGCTCTTTTCTTCTCTCTACTGCTATGACAGATGCAGGCTTTGTCCGTAGGTTGACGGTTATTGCGGGCTCAATAGGCAACTGTTTGGTGTAAATGCCTGTCGGCGCACCACTGAGACCGCGTAGGATCCTCGTAATATTGGCGTCTACTTCGACATTATCTGGCACATAGTAGTTTGACTTCAAGACCTCCTCCTGCATTCTTGTCACCAATGGACTAGAAGGACTAAGTTCTGGTGTCATGACGATACTGCGGGTAACCATGAAGCCTTTTGGACCTTTGCCACTGAACGTTATCTGTCGTAACTTCCCACTGTCAACAAGATGTTTTACCACATTTCTTATCGTTCGTGAATCCGGCTTCTCAGTATGCTTGAGATGCTTCATCCACACCGTGGAATATGCGTGCCAAATTTCACTTCCTGATGGAAACGCCCCTCCAGCCTGGTTTATAATATCCATGATAATAGTACGCCTCAAACGAGCAACAGAACCTTCTTTGTCCAAACGTCGGCTTTTGGAATATATGACCGGGGTTGGAGGTATCGCATCATGTACGGGGCCAGAAATGGTAGCTTCAGCTGTATTTTCTATTGCATCTGATAGAATGGTTTTCGAAAAATGCGTAGGGACGTCAGGCTCCGACTGATTATTCTCAGGGACACGTCTCGCCGCTGGTGTCGTAGGCTTTGCAGGTAGTCCTTCAGCTTCCAAAATGGTAGCGTCCTGTGTTTCAGGGGCGTTGGGGTTAATTTTCGGGGATTTTGACGCAGTGGACCTGGATGCGGGGATCACCGATGTAGGTACGACATCATCCTGTTTGTCAACTTGAACTTCAGGGATTGAAGAAGCGGATTCGCGATTTGTTTGGTCTGATATATGCATCGTCTCTGATGTCGAATCGTCTTTTGAGATCATGATTGACGGTTCTTGGCAAATGGCTCGTGCTGGGCGCGAGACAGGTGTTCGTAGATTAGGAGCATAAGAAACATCTGTTGCAGCTCGGGGAAGTGATTTGAGGTAACCGATGAGACCGGAGCTCCTGAAGATTGCGATTCGGCTTTCCTTGGGACGCCCCTGACGTTTGCCGGCAGGTCGTGCTTTTCCTTTGGCCGTCATATAGACCCCAGGAGCATTTCGCTCCATCAGCCGCACGGCTACATGTGTCCAACTTTCGTCTAGACCGAATGCTGCAAAAACCTCTCTGGCAGACTTTTCACCTTTCTTGAGCTCCGCTTCGATCTTTTCTGCTTTCGTCATTGGCGCATACCTCGGGGTCTCGACCAAGGTCTCAACGACAGGATCCGGCAGAGATTCGATCAGTGTCTTCTCAACCGCTTTATGGGTCGTTGGCGGTTTGAGAAAGGACCGATGACCCGGGAAACTGTCTATATCACGTGGAAATACAGCCACTGCAGTCTCATGTCAGTAAGGTCTTCCCGTGACCGGCTGAGAAGGGCTTACCAAATTCGCCATTTTGATTTGCCATAGGGACAGGATCGCTTTTAGTGGTTGTATAGCTGGCAGGTCCCTTGAATGACACCACACAATAGTGATCACGCTCGGTTACTCCTCTTCGATGAGCTTTGAAAGGTGCCAAGCCGTCTTGGTCCGTCGTGGGCAGAGTATCTGGGGGTGGCATAGCAAGCTTGGAGCTTTTAGTGTCTCTCGGACGAAAAGTCACCGCTTCCCAATCAGCGCGGCCAGTTTCGACTAGCTGCTTAAAATTAGAA
The DNA here is from genome assembly GCF_001896365.1 of Talaromyces amestolkiae. Classification (NCBI taxonomy): domain Eukaryota; kingdom Fungi; phylum Ascomycota; class Eurotiomycetes; order Eurotiales; family Trichocomaceae; genus Talaromyces; species Talaromyces amestolkiae. The sequence goes on along the minus strand of NW_024468049.1, from coordinate 160,447 downwards.
TATGAATAGTGAACGTAATGTGTCACCGTGCCATTCAATGCAGTGTCTCGGACGATGGCGCTACCTCTGAGATGCGATGGTTGGGAAAGCTGCCAACACTCAGTGATGCGATTCAAAGTGTTTTCACTTGGGCGACGAAAGACTTTTCCAAAGCCATCTCTGATAACTTCGGCATTAGTTTTTCCTGCAATGCCGCTTTCTTTAATAAGACAAGCAATGATGTTTGCAAAATTTGCATCGGGGGTCCATCGAATGAGTCTGTGGTCATAGGCCTGTACGTCCGCTTGTTCTTCTGCTTCTTCGTTTTCTTGATCCGTTGCGGACAATATAGTCTTGTAGTCACTTTTGAACAACTTCAAGTCGACCTCTGTGGGTTCACGAACCAACAAAACGCAGGGATGTAGAGTATCCATAGTGTCGTGGAACTGCGATCGTGCTTTAACTCGTTGCACACAACCGATAGCCTCAAGTTTCCGAACCGCTCTGCTCAATATACGCCGTCGCCATGTGTCACCAAAACCAAGCTCATCTTTAAGGTCACTCCGAGCTATGATCTGATATTTCTTGAGGATGCGGAATATGTCCTGACAAAAGCTATCGAAGTCAATCATGTCCTCGGATTGTGCCGACTTGGCTGCCGGCCCTTCGGCGTCACCATCGCCAAGATTGGCGAACCTTGAAAGCGTGCACAGGCTAGTTTTTGCCGACTTAGCTTGCACTTGACGTTTGTCGATGTAGCCCTTTGTCCTCAATGCGTCGGTCCGTTTCGGCACTGACCGAGCATCCTGGCCACTACGACGAACCAATTCGGTCTGCAAAATTCCCTGAGACCGGTAAGAGGCGATTATAGAAAGCAAGAAGAACTCGGTAGCTGGGACTCTAGATTCGTCCTTTTCGTGACCTGTGAGGGCTTTCCAAGTGCGTTCCTCGGAAACAAAAAGCCGAAGTTCCGAGTTTGCCTCCGCTTCAGATAAGCTCAGGCCATTGTGCTCCTTATTCTTGCCGACGGAGACCTCTGGGTTCAACGTCAACCACTCCCAGAGGTCTTCCTGTAGGGCGCGATCCAGATGGAAAGCCGTGTCATGCCCGGGGTCGGATGACTTGGAATTATAAAAGGTTTCAACCAGACTCCATATGTCCGCCAAGGGGGTTCCTAAGCGAGATCAGCGCAGTCCAGCCACGGGGGCAAAGGCGGGAGAAAGTGGATTGCATGGGTATTGCATGAATGTAATAGAGGTAGGAAGTTGGAGAGATACGGAGTCAACGAGTTGAGTCGCAGAGACACGTGATCTGCCGCAACAGCAGGAAGGAGGGAAGGGGAGAAGGAGGGAAGGAGGTTCTTACCGTCGGTGCCGCTGATGGCAATTTCAGTCAGCAAAAGCTCAATGAGTTCGCGGAGTGCCCCGGCCATCGTGATGAGGCTCATCAATCCATGGAAGAGTTGCGAGTTTCTTTCCGTGTATGCGCGAACTTTTTTGAAAAAGCGAGCAGCCGGAGTTTCGAACGCGTGACGGATCGATGAAAAAATCCAGGAAAAAAGGGAAGCTCGAGGCGGCAAGACGCCAAGACCATGTCTGGCTCTAGCCTTTCTAGGTTAGATTGTTCCGGTTTGCCCCGCCAATAACGTATGAGGGCGTAGATTTCCTGTTTGGGCCAATCTCTGCAAAATGTTCGAGTATCGCAAGCAGAACAAAGCACATGTACACGATAATCTAAAATGTGATTATACTTCTACTCGGGCTTATCAGGCTGCTGAGGAGGCTGGCGAGCTACCAAATCAAGTGAAGGGGCACGTATCATCGCGTGGCGCAAAGCGGTAGTACTACAAAAACGAGGAGTCTCGACCATCCTCGTATGTCAATAATGCGCCTTGAAGGGATCAAATTCCACCGTTAGGACAGAAATCAATGGAGAAGTGAGGACAAAGAAAAGATCAAGCAGAACAAAGAGTAGACAGACTGCTGAGGGTGGGGAAGAGCGCGGCTCAGAACTCGAGAGTCACAGGAGGTGAATAGGTGCGAGATGCCACCTGTGTGACTATCTCTGCTAAAGGCCAGACGTATCGCTAGGCTTGTTTCTTTCGGTTATCATCTCTCCAATCGCAGTTACCTCAGCAAGGTGTTACTTCTAGGTTCATTAGTGTTCGTCGTCGTACAGAAAACACATCATACCTGTGTAACCAACTTAGGCACTTGAAAGCTTACTTTGAATACCTCTGATACTCAGCTCTTTGTGAACGAAGGATTGCACGATATCGATGTGTTCGGACAGCTGTGGATGTTCAAAGGATATGAATTAGTCGCGCTGCTCGTTAGTTAATGGAACTACGTGTAAGTAGCTGGCAGCTCGAGCGCTTCTAAGCATCTGCTTCTATTACCGGTTCAGGCATGGATACCTTTCTCGTATTGCTGCCATGAGTGCCTCATCCTCTCTCGCAGGGGTAGGACCGTCAAATGTTAAAGAATCACCAGGAAACTTGAAGCATTGCGCTACAAAATACCCTCGCGAGATTAGCCGACCACGAACTATTGTGATTAGCAAAGGAAATGATAACATGCAGCTGCATATTGCTCGAACATTGGTTACCCATGAGATATGCTCCTTTCACTCATATCACTTACAGCAATTTTTGACAGTGAAACATTCCATTGAAATAATGTATGCAAGTGTTGGTAATGATGGCATTGCATGTACTTGCATATCCCATATATGTTTGTAGATGGGATAAGATACAACGTCAGTTCAATAATGCATTAGATCTAGATGCCCAAGCTGGATCTGCTTGGGGCATCGTCGTCTGCTAAATTTCGCTATGTTTATAGCTGAATGATATGGACGTGCGTATATTACACATTTATTAATGAGCAGCCATGAGATAGTCTCCTCAGTTCGGGTTGAGTGTGCCAAACAAGACTCCCTCAAAAATTCAGGGCTGTCAGGAAGTAGGGTGAGATGATTAACTTACAAGCTCCGGTTGACTTAGGCAAGAAGTATACTGCAAGCCCGTACTCAGAGCAGGTGATGCAAGACTGATGCATTTCATGCGCTTGATAGTAGGGGGAGGTGAGTTTTAATTATTTCTTCTTCGAATCTCAGACCGCAACTTGTAGCCATAGCAGAAGCTTAGGATCATAGCAAGGCAGGCACGTTACCCTCTTTGTGCATGATATCACTATTGGGTTAGTTGAGATTATCTTGATGTCTCTTTATCGACTTAGTCTTACCTTTGGTGATACTATTCGACCACGGGTAATGTTGTTTCTATAGTAAAACTGTTTTGTAATTTTGACGTGCATGAAGTATATGTAGTCCTGGAATGAAAAATGCGGTGAAGCCAGAACGCGAGCGTGTTGGACTGCAGCGAGTGTCGTGCGATTGTTTTCATTCGCTACATAGATAAAAATATATGTATGTATATTGTGCATCAAAGACTTGCAGCTACATGCTTCTGATCGCTGATCTGCATGTGGTATTCTGGATGGGCGTAGCTAAAACTATGACTAAAGAATGTCAATTGAATATACTTCTACTTCGTTTCCAATGAGTCTAACCATTGTCATCAGAATAAAAAAATAATAACTAAAATGCTAATGTTGAGGATTATATCAGAAAAAATGCAAACGGAATGGTGAAGTTTCGAATGAGAACCAATTATTCAAGTAGCGGTCCCGTTACCCAAGTCGTCAGGTCTTATTACAAGCTCCTTCATTTTAATTTAATCGGCATCTCGATGGAATTGGCTCATATGACTCTCCACTAGCAACCCGAAGTAATCAAGTATGTATGCAAGACGAACACATTATTCAGGTAAAGTGAATATTCCATATCAATCAGTGAAGATATGCATATCACACAGAACTACATATGCTGAAAAGGTTGCATCACTGAGTACCCCAATATTACGTGACTCGCAGCGTCACAGGCCCGCCATTGCTAATAGATCTTCCAGATAAATACGAAGCAAGGAGTTTGGTGCTGGATGTTGATTTCAAAGCAAGAAACCCACGAGAGCGACCAGACTGACAGAATGACGACTTTGTGCAACCACGCACCTGTTTCAACATGCGAGTAACTGATGTTATGGAAGTGTATCAACACCAGCCACATGGAAAGTGACTAGGATATTGACGAAAATAGTTCCGTTTGTGTATTTGAATTACCCGATTCTATTGCCGACTGAACAATTGAACATGGCCAGGAAAAAAGAAAAGTGCCCGAGTCTTTGGTAATGTCTTGGCCTTCTGACGAATTTAATACGAGAGCTCGCTTGAAGTAGAAAAGTGGAAGAAAACAATCCACATTGAAATCTCGGCCGATCTCCGGTAGGATGGCAATCGATGCATGGCGTTCATGACAGCTGCAGAGATTCTGAAGAGACATTCAGATCGAGCGAGATTCCGGTTTTGTGTATGATATTAGTGAAATATCACTTGCCACTACTTAAATCTTATTCCTTTTTTATTAAACGCGTTTACCTGGCTATTAATCTGAGATTTACTTTGAAACTACTGCAGGAAGCGTCCCCGGTGGGCGTCACCGCCCCCATCGATCTTCAACATATATCTAGCCAGAACGGTGGAAACCTGAAGGAGAAGATAAGTCAGTTGCTTCTTTGCATGGTAATTGTAGCCTATGATATCCCTGTTTTAATTCTGATGAGCTGAGCGATAACTCCTGTCAGTAAGATTCATTAAGTGTCGATGCAGATACAGCTAAACAAGTCTGACATTACAAAGTTGGCTGACCGACATCTCCCGAACTGCCGCATCGACGACTGCCTGATGAAGATCCATTTTGTGTTTTCCCTTCGATTGTGCACACCATTTCAACTGCTTTGCCGCCTAGGGAAAACAGCAAACAAGAAGTGATGAATTGAGTCATAGGCAGGCTTTTTCGTACTCCGTACACACGGGGAGGTCGCATGAAGAAAAAGCAACGAAAATAGAAATGTCGAAATATGCCTTCTCATTTAATGCGAGAGGGTAGTACGGTTCTTGCGCCACATATATATTTTGGTCTAAGCTCGTGTGCAGGGGGGCCCCGGCTTCCGAGCGAGGGAGAAATGAGTGTCAGTGACCAACTTACGATTCAACCAGACCCCTGTTAGGCGGTCCTGATCCTGGTTCAGCGAATGCTCGACTACTCCATGGATAGGATGTTCCTGGAGCGCTGAGGTCTGAATTCTCAACTGACTTGGATGGTTTTTGACGGCGAAAGACGGCACGGGAAGTGGAGCCGGCCGTGTGTTATTGGATGCTAAGGCCTCCTCTCTTGGAGTTCGTTGCTTTCGTTGCTTCTTCCTTCCATTATTCCTAGTTCTTAATGCTACTTATTTGCGGCGCAGGACTCCGCAGGAGAGGGCTGACATGTTACTACATTGGGCCACTGAGTTGGCAGATTGGGTCACAGCCGTAAACGAGGAAGAAGGGAGACTGGGCAGCGGACATGCTGAAGAGCTATATCATGGTTGGTATTAATCTGCTAATAAACATGTTGCTCTACTCCCAAGAGATCAAGAAGTTTTATAAAGGGTGAAGCCTTCGCCTGTGATCGATCCTCTCTGATATTTCTGCACTTCGCCTCATGGTTTGCAATCCAATTTACCATTCGGACTCGAGACAACTCAGGTTCTAGCCAAATCTGTGCGGCAACTCGGTTGATATTATCGAAACATCTCTTCCGTTACACTTAGACAAACAGAAAAGGTAAGAATTTTCTGAGCCTCTGCCACGGCGCAGACAATGTTATGCCCCATAAGCCCTGGACTAGGATTGACTAGGTTAGCAGCCGCCGGAAAAGCGTCACGAGCCGCTCCAAAACAATTTACCATAAGATCGATCTTCTGTCGACATAGCATCTACAGTACAGTGGTGTACTTCTATATCTAGATATATTGTGGAATTAGTATATCGACGCAAACATTCCTAAGCGAGAGAAAAGCCCGTCATGCCCGAGTCGACTCAAAATCGCCCACCTGCCACGGCCCCGGTGGGCTCCAAGCACCCTTCCTCCTCCTCTCCACCTCAGATTCCCGATCTGGAAGCAATGAGACAAAGATGGGACGAAAACCTAGAAGCGGATTTCGCAGAAATCAAAGAGATACTTCGTGAGTGTACGATGCTACATACCGCCTAACACCGAACATTTTCTCACATCCCGTTTGAGCAACATACAGGTCGAGACAGAGATGCGCACGCACAGCAACAGAGCGCCAATGACGCACACACCCAATGACCTCTAACTCGCTAGTCCTTGAGTAAAATTTATCACCGAATATGGCTTGGTGTTTTTGGCAGAGACCTGAGGTTGTTATCAGACCATGGATGACCTTTTGCTGAACTTGGCCAATGGACAGATTGCGCCACAGCTTGTATTGCTGTGACTTCGGACGAGTCGAAAGGGTTAGATATGACTCTGCGACACTTCAAATCCTCTGGAACAAGCAGAAGATTAAGATCAGGATAGAAGTGTAGAGCTTATCTTTTCCTCTTCATCCTCGTTTGATTCGCGGCTATCTGATAACGGGGCCAGTCGAATTTATTCGGCCATTACTCCTCTACTTTGACTTCTTCATTCCTATACTTTCAGGCAATGTACTTATCCCTCGATGAATTCTTCCACACCCTTCATGCTGTTAGCTTCGTGGACCAGGGTCTATGTCTAAAGAAGTGCTGTTGGATTTTCCGGGGTGTCTTAGATTTTTGTTCTCTTGCTCAACATCAAACACAATAGAATACTCGATAGTGCGTAGCAGAAAGCCTTTGCTCTAAATTACAAGTCTTTGGCTCGTCTTACAAAACTGTTGATGATGTAGTAGCAAAAAGAATATTATATCCGTCTGACCGTTGTAATTAACACCAAGTACACATCTGGTCCTTCAATTAATCTACCCGAGTAATTGATGTATGTGATTACTGATAAGTGAGCATATGCAATGCTGATCGTGATCTACAAAGAACCTAAAATAAAAATTGGCGTACTATGCATATATAGTCAAAACTTGCATGTGTCATGTTTCGGCGTAAGGACCTATGAGGTGACTCGATAGTTTTTTCTATGTAACGCGATCCTACGAGCCCTAACCCTATTCCCCTAAGGATCCTCCGTTATCGAAATTACAGGCTATCGAGCTGAATTAAGGCAGATATATGAATATGCATTGGATATTACAAGTTATTCTTGTACGCAATTTTACAAAAGGGGCTTAGGCCTCGGGATTCATGTCTGAAGCATTCGGCAAGGAGTGCTGCTAGTAACATCCTAATGTCCGACATGATTTATGGAATAAGGGATATGTTTCTCCGTATGATATCAAAATGAAGGACATTTGGACTCCGAGACTCCCAGAGAAATTTGCTTTGTCAAGACAGCCTTTGCATGGGCCAAAATATTATTAAGTGATGTATGCCTCTCATTTAGCACAAATGATTGAAACTCACAGGCCTACACGTCTCGGGTTTAAAACTACTATCCAGTATAACCTCTGTATCCGACTGGTAAAATAAGCGGGTAGACGATTGCATAAAAGTCGGCATATCACATGCATTGATGTACAATTTCCAGTTGTGTCTGTCACTGACATGCGAGAAGCTGTTGAACTTGACCATTACTCGCATTGATGGCGGGGTACGTACATAGACTAATAGTATTGAACTCTTTTGCATTTATATTGTAATGAAACAGCTGAAGATTCGGACAAATATGGAAGAATAATTGCAGGCCCAGGCAAACGATCATCCCGCTTTCAGCACACAGGCAGGTATGACGGCCAGAACAACCAATGAAATTTCCTGATGATAAGACGTCCAGTTTGTAACACGTTAGTAAGGCACTTCTCTGTACTTCTTTAAAGTATAATCTAGACTACCTGCCTTATTGGGGAGTCAAAGGGGTAGTTGTCGTGCTATTTTAGTGCATTGCCTCCAATTGACGCTTCAATGTTTCTGATGATTTGTGTGATCTAGATACGATTCTGCAGATTGATTGTATTTGACAATGCATTTTTCAGAGATGCGATTGACAGGTGAGTTCTTTCTTGTTTTTACTTGAAAATCAGTCTCCAAGAATCTCTATTCGATCCAATTCTAGTATTTAACGGCGACCTGGAAACATTAAAATGTCGGAAACTTCAGGGTTGGAGAAGATCACGGTCATAGCATCTTGTTCTGATCTTAGTGGGGGACAGAGAGCCGAGCTTCGAGGAGTTTTCGTTCCATGACTCTATTCAGACTGCTGAATGGAAAAGTGTGATTGACATTCAACTCCTTTTCGCAGAGTCAAACATCGGATAGTTTTCATCGATCAACCTTCCCAAGTCATTTGCATGACATCCGAACGAACAAGACATCCACACCCGCAAACAACCTTCCCGACATCCACTGTATATGTAGACGAGATGTGAACTTTCCCACCTGTTCGTATTCCCGGTTTTGCGCGTAACATTCACAATCCCTCTGCTTCAAGTTGCGGTGACTTGCACACTGACAGCCCCCAATCAGAGGACAAAAGTCGGTGGATTCTCTGCAAGGGTGGATAACAAATACTCCGTCCAACCAATGATCGGCGGTGTGGAGCTGCAATGCAAGTCACTGAAAAGTGATATGTCATTTTTTTGTATTAATCTAGATACCGCTTTGACACCATGGCGGTTTTCGTGTCTGAACTGAGTAGTCTAGTGATATTAAAGCAGTTGCAGTGCATAAGGCTAGGGAAACAGACAGGAGATTTAGTGGGACACAGGCAGAATGCAGCCAATACGGGGTATGCGCTGTGTAATTTCTATGAGCCATGTGCAAACGGAGGATTATATTGCAGCATCAACTGGTATCACCAAGACAAACGTACATGAGTAGTGATGAGCACTGTTGTCATATCCCCTCACTTAGCTTGGTAGGGTCTCGGATCTTAAGTGTGAAAGGAAGGGTTTGGGTCTATTTTCCCAGCACTTCCCCGCCCCTGATCGGCTGATATTAATTGCGAGTCAATAAAAGATATATATAGGTGTACTTGATTTCAGCTTTCGAAAACCTAGTCAGCATCTACTATAACTATCATTGTCGGTTCCTGTGTATATGTGTACGCCCCTAGTCGCTTTCCAAGGATCTGTTTAGGAAATATACACAGTTTCACCTTGCAATTAAAAATGGACGTTGTATCAATTGGACGATTTATGCTTTACAGCCTCAGCCTGTTCTTCATTTACAAAATTCTTGCCCAGTTCAAACACATCAAACGGCCGCCGCTCCCACCGGGACCCAAGGGCAAGTTCCTGGTTGGTAATCTAGGCGATCTACCTCCGCCCGGGCAGCAAGAGTGGCAGCATTGGTTGCGGCACAAAGATGCATACGGTACGTTAGGAGTCACTACATGGCTAGTTGATCCATTGAAGTCTCATACCTTTGGTTTGATTAGGTGGCATTAGTTCCGTCACAATCATGGGACAGACTTTGGTCATTGTCAATGACGTTCGCTTGGCGTTCGATTTGCTGGAAAAGCGCTCAGTCAAACATTCATCTCGGCCAAAGCAAGTCTTTGCTGGTGAAATGTAAGTTTCCCTTTTCGCCTTGATTTTCAGAATGATTGTTAGATGAAAGAAAAAACTAAGGGTGACTTCTTCCCTTTTCCTCTAGATTGGGCTGGGAAAATTCACTTGGGCTTTCACCGTACAACAATCGATTCCGAGCTATTCGAAAGAACATGTCCAAAGTGCTAGGTTCGTTGACTGCGTCCGCACGCTTCAACCCTCTTCAAGAAAGAGAGGCCGGTCATTTCCTGCTTCACATCTTGGATGATCCGACTAACCTCACCGAGCATATCCGAAAGTATGTCTCTCTTCGAATCATTGACTGCGAGTCGAAGTCACTAACCCTACTGTTGAAAAATAGGGAGGCCGGCTCCGTTATCCTTAAGATTGCCTATGGATACACGACAGAACCACATGGCAGGGACCCGTTGGTAGAGTTGGCTGGTCAAGCCATGGATCAATTTGCGCGGGCTGCCGTTCCTGGTACATGGCTAGTTGATATGCTTCCGTTTCGTATGATCCCAATATTTTGGAATAATAAAGCCAGACATTAACATCTGAAGCAGTAAAACACTTGCCGGATTGGTTCCCTGGAGCTAGATTCAAAGAAATTGGTCGCTTGTGGGGATCCACGCTGTCCGAACTCACCGAAAGACCGTATGCTTTTGTTAAGCAGCAGATGGCGGACGGTGTCAATGAACCATCTTTTCTGTCGGATTTGCTCCAGCAACCAATTGCAAATGCCGATGATTTGTTCACTGTGAAATGTTCAGCCATGTCCTTGTTCACAGCAGGTGCAGATACTGTAAGCAACCTGTGCTGATTTGAGTATGAGATGACGCTAATTAAAATAGACCGTTTCGTCGTTGTCATGTTTCTTCTTGGCCATGATTCTATTTCCAGAGGTCCAACAGAAAGCGCAAGAAGAGATTGACCGTGTTGTTGGTACTGGTCGTCTCCCCGAAATTGCAGACCGGCCGAATCTTCCGTATTTGGATGCAATGGTGAAAGAGGTGCTTCGTTGGCATCCTGTAGCACCAATGTGTTTGCCGCATATGACCACCGAAGACGATATTTGTGAAGGTTACTTTATCCCAAAAGGATCATACATCATGCCTAACGTTTGGTGAGTCAACTTGTGTCAACGCACTCTATTTGAACATAGACTATGATGCTGACTTGTACTTAAGGTTCTTTACGCATGATCCAGCTGTCTATCACAACCCGATGCAATTCAAACCTGAACGTTTCCTAGCCACCGAGAGACATATCCCGGAACCTGACCCGCATACACTAGTCTTCGGCTTCGGACGCCGGGTATGTCCTGGCCGTTTGCTAGCCGACACTGCCCTATTTGTCAATATAGCACAGGCTCTATCCGTCTTCAAGATAGGAAAAGCCACTGAAGATGGTCAGGAGGTTGAGCCAGTGGTAGATTTCCTACCTGGTGTTGTTAGCCACCCGGCTCCATTCAAAGCTTCAATAAGGCCACGATCTCCGCATCACGAAGATCTCATAAGGAGTATCGAACAAGCACACCCTTGGCAGCAGAGCGATGCCAAACTAATGCAAAATGTCACATTTTAGATTGATCACGAATATACCGATTATACTAGGGTGTCAATGTAGTCATTTTGAGAGATTTAATTTAGCGAACAAGTAATATTTAGAGCGATAATACAAACTAATACAGATTACTATAATAGTCGATTAGTCAAATTTGATATCTATCTGCTTCATAGTGTCCAAGGCAGGCTGTTGCAATTCATTTGGAATGACAAACGATGTCCCTGTAAATGATCGGAGTCAATTTCTATACATAACAATTATGAGCTGTTTTACCAGGTTCAGTTCCACCCATGCATGTCCAGTGACGTCGGACAATGTGATACGTATTTTCTCAAGGTCGAGACATCTACCGCGGATCACCCCTAGTCTTGAGTCTCCGATTAGCTAAAGACAGGCAACAGCAAGCCATGCGTGTGAGATTGTCAATTTCCGCAGCCAATGTCTACCATCGACATTGATCCACTTTCGGAGAGTATTTTAGAGTGTGGGTGATCTACGAAGCTATGACACATATGCTATACAGTTTATGCAATGATCGAATAGTGGCTAGACAGGTTATATATACTGCACTGGACGTACTTTTAGACTCAAATGCGTGAAAGCGTCGGTAGGAGCCTTATAACCTGTCAAACCGTGGGAATTGTGAACCCCTTGCGCCGGATACAGTCCGCACCACTAGTTGATGTTGACGCCACAACCGGAAGAGAGTGCCTTGCGTCAAACAAAATATGACATGTCTTCTACCTATTAAAATGTTAATGCTAAATAATCCGAGGAGTAAAGAGCTCTTGAATGTTCCAATCAGCTGCTAGGAATCTGACCTCGTATGCTGTTGGGTAGGCTATAGTTTGATTACCCAACCCGAATTCGAATAGCAGAACGGAGCCTCAAGATACATCATCTGTGCGCATGGAACCCTGACAAGACGCATAAATGGAAAAAAAGAAAAGTCTCCTTACAGTGATGTTCGCTTTCCCCCTCTTTGAATATTTAGAGGGACTATAGCCCCTCAAACAATAGATATATAAAGGTTCGCAGAATATTTGTCAATCGATGGATAATGCAAGAGCCCCAATCGTATTTCGACAATCAGCTCACCTTGGGTAAAAGTAATTTCTTTGCGAAAAGGTCAAAAAACTCATCAAGAAGCGACGATGAAAGCTGTTTTCTCGATATTGGCGGCCTTTTCGCTAGCACTCCTCACTTGTGCTAGTTTGCTAGACGAGATGCCGAAATGTGCGGTAAGTCTCTGATTCATTTCATGCAGTCACATTCCGATTACTTCATTTTCTAAAATATACACATAGGCCACTTGCTTCGAAGACTCGCTTCCGCTCTCTCACTGCTCGTCCCAGGACTTGACCTGTCTTTGTGCAGACACGGCATTTCAAGGTGCAGTTCAATTATGTGTTGGGAACGGAACCTGCACACCGAAGGAAATTCTCAGTAAGATAATCTCAGACCCGAAGGACACTTACAAACTATACTTAAGTTGTGACATCAATCTAATGTTGTTTGCAGCAACCACTAATGCGACCTACGCGGCTTGCGAGATGCCATCTCATGACATCAGGCCAGTGATGGTTGGTATCCCGGCCGCGTTTGGAAGTCTGACGATAATTCTCGTCTTACTTCGGATTTACGCCCGGGTATTCATCAACAAGTTCTTCGCTTGGGACGACAGATTTATAATACTGGCCTTGGTACCTACCCTCTCCTGGTCTCCGTCATCTTCAATAGGCTTCGCTGACATTCGTAAAATAGGTCTTTGCTTTGCCCTTGAATTTCCTTCTTTTCCCGAGTACGTATTCTGTTAGGGAAAGAGTTGAGATGGTTAGGTTAATTTACTTTTGTAGTGGCCAGAACTGGCATGGGCAAGGATATATGGACCATACCCTTCGACAATTTGACGCAAACACTGAAGGCGAGTACTGGTTCTTTCTGCAACTGAGCCATTGATTCTCTGCGGCGCTTTATCACTGACGATTCAAGTATCAGGATCTATATTTTGCGGAGGTTTTCTACATGATTTCGGAGATGTTCACTCAGCTTTCTATTCTCTTCTTCTATCTCCGTGTTTTCGACTCAACCGTATTCCGCCAGTGTGCCATTGGTATATCGATTTTTGTGGTCTGCTTCGGAGCCGCAAATACATTTTCTATGATATTCCAATGCACGCCGATATCCTTCTTCTGGGATGGTTGGACTGGTGAATATGCCGGAAAGTGTATCAACATCAATACCTTCTCGTGGATCCGTGCCGCGTTTGAAATCATCATTGACTTGGCCATCATTTCTCTGCCAATTCCTCTCCTTTTAGGCCTGAAGTTGAACTGGCACAAGAAATTGCAGATTTTGTCCATGTTCTCTATTGGATTTCTGTGAGTAGCCTTCCCGTGACCATTTTGTTAGATTTTTGTCATACCTAGAGTCAAACTAACGATAATGGGACAGAATTACATTGGTCAGCATCTTACGACTTGAGTCCTTGGTACGATTTTCTAAATCTACTAATATTACCTGTAAGTCTTGGGATTTCAACTCCACGTCCGAATACTTTTTATTCTCCATGCTAATATTACCGAAAGACGAAAATGCTCCCGCAGTCTACTGGTCAGTCCTCGAATGTGATATTGCCATTGTCTGCGCTTGCATGCCAGCACTTCGTATCATCCTAGGAGCTATCTTTCCAAAGTATTTTGGCAGCAACTTCAATTCAGTCACTGGAGAATCGCGTCGAACTACACGCAACGAGCAACAATCCGTGCCCAAATCAGACCCAGAAGCCGACCCTATTACAAAGACGATAGCCTCATGGACTGTTGGTCCCGATGATCGCAGCCGGACCCCGTCTCCGGTAGAAATGAACAACATCGAGCCTGAGGAGACCAAACATTAAGAAGACTCGTCTTGGGAGTGTCAATAACATCGGGATGTCCATTGTATGAACAGATCCGGAGATTTGTTCCATTAAACACCCATATACCCATATATCCTAATACTTGAAATTTTATCATTCTTTTCCCTATCCTCTCTTACAATCGTTTGAAAGTATATCACCTGTCAACATGCATCATGTCATAAATTAGTGTACCACATTGGCTTGGTAATGTGCAAAAGAAGTCTTTCTTGAAATGGGGGGTTTTTCTTTCTTTTTTCTTGCAATTCCTAGGCTTTACAAGTTGCTCTCGCTAAGGTACACGAGTTTTGGTTTAACTGACAAATAATTACTTGTTCACCCAAAAAGACATGCATTTTTTCAGTACTAGGTACGGAACAAGTTTCCCGGCACTGTATGCACATTGAGACTTTCAAAAAATTGAGATTTATATTGTATTGCGATCTCAGAAAACCCTCAAGCCGAGTGACCGGCGTATTGTGCAACAGTGGTTCATGATGGAATAAAATATTGAGAGGGCACCGGTCGAGGGAATAATATCAGAACATACTTGGTTAATATGGGATATGATCGCTATACCACGCCATCCCTAGTCACTTTGATCTTAGCTCCCATAACTTTTATTAGCTATAACCCTGACTGGTCTGACCAAAGTGCTTTATTTTATCAGAAATATGACAGATGCCAATCAAACAAGATGGAAAGAAAAGGGCGAACAGACTACATAGCTCCTGCATTTCTAATATTAGACTTCTCTGAAAGAATTGCCCATTTGCCTTGTACCCCAATGTATGTATTGGCGATATATGATATTTCTTATTTACTTGATTAAGGCACTATCTATCGGCTATCCGACGTAATTAGTCAACTTAATCCACACAGTGGGTTAGACGATCTAAACACCGTTAGAAATTAGTGTTAGATACTTCCTTGTTTAGATTCCTAGACTAGAAAGAAAGAAAAAGAAGACTACCTATATATTTTTAATTTCGTATAGACAAAAGAAATTTACGGTAATATAGGCAAGAAAGCTTGTAATTCTCTTTCTCGTAACGCTGCCACTTTATGCCATAATCTACTCTTTAGCGACTTCAGCCTCGTGAGTAGCTCGTACCTCCTTCTGCTGCATCAGCCTATCGTTCTCCACCTTCTTCTTAACGCTCCTCCACTCCAGTGACACCGCCCCAAGCACACTCAAACAGGAAGGGACCAAGCCCGTCTTGAACACCTCACGCAGTGCTTCATTATAGTCCGCCAGTCCTTTCTGACGCATGTCCTCCGGCAGCGAATCAAGCAAAGACGTTGCACCCGACGATATAACAAGTTCTCGATTAAAACCGGGAACCCAGGAAAGTCTCTGCACAAGCTGATTACCAAGCACATTTTCACCAACAGATACAAAGACAGCCGCGCCCAGAAGCGTTCCAAACAGCAACAGAGCTAATCCAGTGGGTATATCCTTTTTAGGTAGAGTGACTTGTGCCGCGAGATTGGGCACTTGAAAGCAGCATCCGAGACCAATACCGTATATTATTTGATAGCCAACCCATTTTGCTTCCTCAGTATCTAGTTGAAGGGTTGTAAACAAGCCAAAGCCAACAGCCATGACGCAGGATCCCATGATTGCAAGGGGCGTGTAGTATCCGATTTTGGAACTTAGGAATCCGCTACCGATTGATACGGCGACCATAGATAGCATTAGAGGCAGTATTTTGATGCCGGATTGTGCGGCACTGACGCCTTTTATTGATTGGAACCAGACAGGGAGGAAGTATACTGGAATAGATGGTTAATTATGAGTGAGGTGGCAAAGAGTTTCACTAACCCAGTATATAGTTCCCAGAATTCATGCACAGCGTTGACCAAAACCCGGCAACGAGACTGCGCTGTTTGAAGATACGGGCAGGAAGCGTCGCCGTTGTTGGGCAGAGTAATTGAACGGCAGCAAAAGCAATCAGAAGCGCCCCTGAAAGGACAAGCAATAAAATTATGCGCCAGTTACTCCACTGAATGAGAGGTCATCAGTTAATCATATTCCAAGATCGACAGGGATACTGTCAACTTACAGCGTACTGTTGACCGCCCCATTGAAGCGCCAGCAGGAGGCAGATCACACCAGGCATCATGAATCCGGTACCCAAGAAATCAAGTTTCAATAATTTGGCAGTAAAGGGAAGTTTGGTAGTCTCTCGATCCGGGGTATCGAGCAAAAAGAAAATGACCACCAACGCCAGCGCGCCAAAGGGTAGATTTATATAGAAACACCATCTCCAAGTCACATTCGACGTGAAACCACCACCAATCAAGGGACCGGCAATCGACGAAACCCCCATGAGCCCGCCGAATAAGCCTTGAATTTGGGGACGTTTTTCCACAGGTATGACCAAGGCAATACATACCACCTAGTACGAAAAAATCGTTTAGAAAGCGGGTATGAACCGGAGTATATTTGAATAGGATAACTCACGACACCAGCAAATATACCGGCAGCACCAACACCCGCAATCGCCCTTCCAACAATAAAAGTAACTGAATTCGGAGCAGCTCCACAAATAGCAGAGGCAATCTCAAATAATAGTATACTCATTAACAAAACCTCTCTAATAGGAAACAGAGTGTATACCCTGCCATAGAACAATTGTAGTGCACAACACGTCAACAAATAGGCACTTCCGTACCAGCCTACATCGGAGAGGGAATTGAACTCGTCGGTGATTCGGGGTATGGCCTGAAGTGTCCGAAAACTGAGTCAGAACAATAAGTATCATTGCAATTGGTTCAGAGAGTTCGTACAGTCGAAATAATTGTGCGGTCCAAAGCAACCAGGAACATGCTCATGAGAACCGAGACTAAGACGAGGACAGTCTTCGTTGCTGACCGTTTTTCCGGCTGTGTAGGAGTTGCCTCCTTGACTGCTGCATTGATAGATTCTTCGCCCTCAAGCTCAGTGCTGGTTATGTCAGATTGCTGGTCCCCAGATGCCGCTTTACCTTCTGGCGACGTTGGCTGCCGAGACGTCATGGTGTTGGGATTCGATGCTTTTCCTGCAATATTATAGTACAAATAATGATGAATATACAATTTCATGACTTGAAATAGTCGTTTTTCGAAAGGGCGAGCTGGACCTTTTATACAGGAATTTTTTGGTGGTCATCGGGGCCGAGCAGCATTGGAATCTTAGGGCATTGGCAGCGTCCTTTCTTTAGAAGTATGTATAATCAATCTTACAACGTATCTAGGGCACTCACTCTATCTACATATTTGTAATTCTAAGCTTCAAGATGCATGAGTACGGCGTGAGAAATAATGAGTCCATACCTAATTAATATTGCACTGTTTTTATTTAACCTACGAGACCTATCAACTTCTTGTATATAGATTATTGAACAACGACGCCAATAAGCAAACTTTGGCACATTCTCATACTGCTGTTACTATTCCAAAATATCGTTGTTTCCTCAAAAATAAAATAAAAACTTATCTACATGTAGAATTACAGTGATTTACGATGGAGGTATGGTGACTTTGATGCCCGGGATTTCAAAGTCCGAACGGAAAAGAAACCCCGAGACGGGGCCGAGCCCTCCTCAACTTCCTCCATCAATCATCCACAATTTTCTTTCGACTCGTGATAAATAAAACAACATGTCGACAACACCAGAGCCACCATCAAAGCGCAAATCACAACGGATGCTCTCGTGCGTTCTCTGCCAGAAACGCAAGGTGAAATGTGAACGCAAATTCCCATGCGCAAACTGTGTCCGGAACGGCGCGCAGTGCGTTCAAGCTTCGCTTACGCAGCGGAGTAGCCGCCGACAGTTTCCGGAGAGAGAATTGCTCGAACGAGTCCGATTTTATGAAGATTTKCTGCGGCAAAATCATGTCGATTTTGATCCTTGGTCTGCCGAAGTTCCAGAGCTACGTGCACTCACGCCTGCTAGTCAGGGTAGAAGCTCTGATGTTGCGCGCCCAAAGGCATCGACTAGCAAAGAGCCAAATAAATGTAAACAGGTGTATGCATAAAACGAGCTATGCGAGCTCAAGTATACTTTGACTGATTTATCCGCAGGGAACTTTGGCATATATTAAGTCAGGCCGTACGACCAATCTCTCACTTCTACTGAACACCTACGTCGACTGATTATTCGAGCAGATCCTAGAAAATGACAGTGATGACCCCATATGCAACAACGACGCTGTCCGTGACGCCATCATAAAACACCTGTGGGATCTCTCCTACCAAAGCGAAGGCAGTGAGCACCTGTTATTTGGTTCACCATCACCATCGCCATCACCTGAAAATCTCACTTTTGTGCATCCATCCCAGATCCAAATTCTAAAGCTTTGGCAAGTCTATCTAGAAAATGTAAACCCTCTACTCAAAGTCACGCACACAGTGACTCTGCAACGGCGTATTATTGATGCAGCGCTCGATTTGCCGAATGTGCATGCTCATGATTCTATATTGGAGGCACTCATGTTCAGTATTTATTGCGTTTCGGTTCTGAGTCTCTCCGAGGATGAGTGTCGCGCTTTGTTTGCATCTGCATCTCGGAAAGATGTTTTGTCACGGTATCAGGCTGCATGTCGGCAAGCGTTGATGAAGTGTAGAGTTATGGAGTCGAGTGACCGTGATTGCTTGACAGCGCTGTATCTGTATTTAGTATGTCACCCTCTCATCTCTTACAGATATATCTATATGTGTGGATATCATCTAACTGGGCGTCAGATCTCAATTGCGTCCGAAACAGACCCCCGATCTCTATCCTCCATGCTGGCCATAGCCATCCATATCGCACAACGCATGGGGATCCACGACGAAACCGCCAATTCAAACTCCGGCTTTTTCGAAGCCGAAATGCGTCGTCGACTGTGGTGGTCGCTTGCTATTTTCAACAACCAAGTCTGCTCCGACATAGGCATAACACCATTTGCCTGTTCTTCCTGGGACTGTCAAATCCCTCTAAATGTGAATGATTCGGAACTACGACCGAACTCGTCATCACCAATTACAATGCAGGACGGACCAACCGAAGCTATTTTCACAGTGGCGCGAAGCGCATTGTACGATTTTGGGCGTTCGTTTTATCCCAATAGGATTACCCGGTATAGGATGAAGAATACCTTGCACATCAGCTTATTATCGGAAGACCCAGATGAGGAACACGAATCAACCAGAAAAAAGTTAGATGACTTGTCTGTTCTGGAGAGGACTATGGAAGATAAATATCTTTCGTTTTGCGATCCAGAGAATCCGTTGCATTTTCTTACCATTTGGACGACGCGAGGCTATATCGCCAAACACCGACTACGAGAGTACTATTTTTCCATATATTTTAGTTCATTGAACCATGACGACGCAAATAGCGGCAAAAATGAAGATGCGGAAGCGAATGTTGGTGCAACCGTGGCAGCCCTGAAAATGCTCGACTCAGATACCAAGATCATAACGACACTCTCCGCTCAGAATAATAACAATTATAAATCACAGTTCCAATGGTTTTTTCACTTTGAATTTCCCATCCTCGCATATATACACCTTCTTCGAGAATTACGCAAGTCTCCTCTGGCGCATGCGCATGCCTGGGAAGCCTTGAATGAGAACTACAAGGCCCGCATGACCATGAATGTTAACATGAACGAAAACGCCAATACTGATGAGACACTCAATAATGCCGGAAAACAGCAAAAGGCAATTGTGATTGTGTTTTCGAGGGGTGTTTTGAAGGCGTGGGAGGCGTGGGAGTCTGCCACTACAAAAACCGCCGGTGCTGGTACTGTCGACGGTGCCGAGGTCATGCCATTGCCGTGGATTGTGTCCGATGTGAGGAATAGGTTGGCGCAAATGAAAGCACATCAGCCACATCAATACCACCACCAAGCCAGCGTCGATATGGTTAATGTCGATGGTGCCATGCTCATGCCGGAAGTGTTAGAGGAGGTTCTGGGCACGGACGGAATGGCCATTGATATGGACCAGTTCTGGGATACAATTGACTGGAATTGGGTATACACGCAAAATTAGTGCTTATAATCTGCATGGTTATTAATTTTTATATTACGCTACCATTGGTGCTGCTGCTCTTGGTAGTCGATTCATTCGACACCTATAGACGCTATCTGTAACATTTGGACGGTTTCCTCTAGAAGACAACAATTAATTCATTAAATACCACAGTGAGAACTATTTTGACCATCTTCGTACAGTTCCCGCACTTTCTCAGTTAGAAACCCAGAGGAACGGCATATGTCGTCCCTGCACCGGCCCTGCAACGGCTATGGATTGGAGCTAGTATCATACTAAAATAAATCTATAATGGCACTATTTTAAACGAAGTAAGATTACCGCTATTTGCTATTGCTCAGAGTCGTCTGTTATTAGGATTTGCTGTACTGAAATCCGAGTATAACAAGAGCCATATAAAACCAATCATAGTCCTTTTGTGCAACGTCCATCCGAACAAGATTTGTAACCTATTTTAGACAGACAACAATACTTGCACTTTTGAAGCTCAAACTAGAGTTTCCCTTTCTTTTTTGGAACCCTGTCCAGAGAATCACTGGAACGGAATGATTTTTAAACCAGTCCGGTGTTTGTACAGCTATTTACATAGGTACTTCGCTCTTCCATCATTCTGAGATATATCAATGATGTCACACTATGAAACGCCGAGATAAACAAATGTTATTGATCAATACTCGCTGAAAAAAAGGCTTGATATTTACTAGCGGTCTTAGTCAGTTCATGTGTGAGTCCCTTACCAAAAAGGAAACCATCAATACAGAAATCGACACTTCCGATTCTTTGCCTGATCGGAGTCACCTTGGCCCTTAAAAGCCCTTTATTAAATAAGCACAAAGTGGCCGTTCAAGACAAACGTCGTTGAAGTGGATGAGCGTAAACTGAGGGTTGCAAAAAGAGCTTATTTTGGTTGTATCACCGTCATTTTTTGCTGTCAAAGATAAGAATTATATCCACGGTTCAGGATTTGAATTTCTTGAGCTAAGCCTTTTTGAACACTATCAAGTTTTACGTTGCGGCGTTGGCCGCTCTTTGTGTAATCTCCTCGCTGACAATCTTTTTAAGATTTTCGACGATTGAGACCTCGTTGACAACCTCAGCCTCAGTCCAGAGGACTTGTTGTGCAACTGCTTGCCATATCATTGCCTCGGTACCTGGTATGACATACCACCCGTTGTTTTCAGCGTAGTCGTACAGGGAAGTTCTGATGTTGGGGTGGTAACACATTTCTAGTAGAAGTCCTTTCTCCGCCGCACTTTGTCGCCCAAGAAGCTCTCTGGTAATGGCGGATGATAGTTTCTCGCCCTCTGTCTGTGGAGGGAAGTCAGGGATGGCGCTGACAACGTAATATGGAGCAGGAAGTGTTTTCGCTTCTTCAAGAGAATGCAGTGCCCGTAATTTTCCGTTGAATTTGGATCCCGAAGTTGTGGACGCATCGCGATTGAACCAATCTATAAGTTCATCTGTCTCACTTTTCAATCGACTGACCAAATATATCTCCGAAACACCCATAAGATAGTGCAGAGCGTATATGGCACTGCGAGAAGCACCACCTCCCCCTACCACCAGGGCAGGTTTATTCTTAGCGTCCGGAGACACCAAAGACGATGGAACAGTGCTGAAAGATCTACTAATACCAATTGTATCCGTGTTGGTGCCAATGCGCCTTGGCTTGCCGGTAGTCTTGTCTCGGCGTAAGAAAACGGTATTGATTGCTCCTATCACTTTGCCTGACGATGTGACTTCATCCACATGAGACATGAATGTGACTTTGTGTGGCATAGTCACAGCGGCACCAATGCAATTCTCTGCCGGATCGTCCAGGACTTTCAGCAAATCACTCGGCTCTTTCGACTCCAAGAGGTAGTATTGCCATGGTAGATTCTTGCCGTTGAACAGGTAATTCTGGACCAAGGGCGCCATCGAGTGATGGATGGGGTATCCCAGGAGAGGGATTCTCGTTTTCGTGTCTCGCGCTGCTGAATCGCTGAAGAATGAGGAGCCATGTTCGTAGGACTCACGAAGAGCGATGGTGAGATCAGAAGCCATTTTCGCGATTTCCCGGGCTTTCGTAGAGTGGTGACGTTCCTTCGCGCTTAGCTGCTCGCCTGGTGAATAGAAGACTGAATAGAAAGGAGGAAATATATTTCGCTGGTGTCTTCTGGTGTTTCGACATATACATGTACAGCGCAAAGTTATGAAATGAGAAGCTTTCCTTCCCGTTTTCCTCCGTCGGCCGCCTGGACTGCGGGATGAAAGGTTCCCCGCCGGCTGAGTGTTTCGCCGTGCCAAGACTCGTCCTGTCCATCTTCGCAGAGTATAGCAGACTAGCATGATGTGCCGACTTCTTTACTCAGGGACGTCTGGATTCATCCTTGCTGTTTCTTATTGACGGTGTCTGCCTAAGAATCGAAGGGTCGGCTGCAAGCAAAGTCGTTTGCGAAACATGCGGACAATCGGATATCTGAGTACTGATCAATCGAAAACATGTAGAACTATAGTATCACAGTAGATCACTGAGCCCCGTCGACAAGTCGCAACCGGACCGGCCTTGAGGCTGGCTTCGGCAGCCCTGCTCCGACGACAACAGGGGACATGGGAATGGTTTTTCCCGAACAAAATTCCCTGATTCGTTTCGACATGCGACGGGCGCTCTATAGTATCTTATTTATTTTCATTTACGTTCCTGTCATAAGTAAATCATCTCGCCCACTGATAATTCATGATCTGCCACCAATTCATTCTCGGAGCATTTGCACAGCGTCATTTGAGCCTTATACCTGTTAGACAGCGTTGACCCCATATCTGTATTCGTTTTCATTATAGCCGCTTACAACGTTTTCCTGGTCGCATGTCGCCGGTCAGACAAGAACAGTCTTGAAAGAACACACAGAAACACATTTACGATGCAGTGTGCCCCAGCGATATCAACCATGTCCCTCGGGCGCGCCTGGGTGCACGACATGCCGGGAAAGCTCCAACAAGCCGCCGAAGCCGGCTTCGAAGGAATCGAACTGTTTTACGAAGACTTGGAATACTTTGCAAAGTCGTATGGAGTCAACAGAACACACGAGGAGAATTTAATAGACGCAGCAGCGGAGATTCGTCGCTTATGTGATCTCTATCGATTGACTATCATCAACCTACAACCTTTCGGCTTTTATGGCGGGCTTTTAGATCGCGAAGAACACAAACGCAGAATCCAAGAGATTAAATTCTGGTTTAGGCTGGTCAAGATACTGAGAACAGACCTGATCCATATACCCTCGAACTTTCTACCTAAGGAGGAATTATCAGACGACATGGAGCTTCTTGTCCGCGACCTGACAGAACTTGCCGATCTGGGTCTGCAGGAAAGACCCCCTGTGAGATTTGCTTTCGAAAGCCTTTGTTGGGGAACCTATGTTGATACTTGGGAACAATCATGGGAAGTGGTCGAAAGAGTGAATAGAATCAATTTCGGTTGTTGCCTCGACACCTTCAATATCGCCGGCCGGATATGGGCCGACCCAGCAAGCCCGTCGGGGAAAACTCCGGATGCAGACACAGTCCTCAAGGCTTCCCTTAACCGAATGCGCGCGACTGTTGATATTAAGAGAGTGTTCTTTATCCAGTTAGTGGACGCTGAGCGCATGGAGGCGCCATTAGTTGAAGGACACCCGTGGCATGTCGAAAGCCAGCCACCCAGAATGTCTTGGAGCCGCAATGCAAGGCTCTTTGCCTATGAAGCCGACAGAGGCGGCTATCTTCCCGTTGCTGACATTGCGAGGACCATCCTGAAAGACCTTGGATATAAAGGCTGGGTGTCCATGGAGCTATTCTCTAGAACAATGGCCGATCCCAACCCTTCCGTTCCCGCTGACCACGCAAAGAGAGGGATCGCTTCGTGGGAAAAGCTGAGGGCGGATATTCTCGATTCCGATGGTCCTTCTCATCAAATCGCAGGACGTCTTTGAGGGCTTCGCACCAACAAGTGTCTAGGTATCAATGTCATCAGCGTCCTATCAATTCAAGAGCCACCTTGTGTGCCCTGAAAAGCCATAGAGTCAAAGTTGAGATCATTGCTAAGAAAACCAAGGTTTTGAGCAAAGTCGGCGATTTCGCCATCATATCTGTTTGGTGCCTTAGTAAACGTAATACATGATGTTTGAGGAAAGTGTTGATGTAATACCTCCTTGGCAAGACCATCGCTGCAATGTCTTCAAAAATGATATCTAGATCATCTCTTTCGACAGTAGTATCGTCAGGAGGCAGATTAGTGGTCAAATTTCTGTCACTGACGGGAGTCTGTGGCTTATATTCACGTTAGCGACAGCAAAGAGTAAAAGTAGTGCCATTGAATGTTTAGTACGAGGTACTCACATAAACTCGATCATCGGACATAACGGTTTGGCCACCTATCATCGATGGTGACACGGTGGAGGGATGGCCAGAGTGTATCTTTGCAACGTTACTTGTATCTGATCCTATCGCTGGGGGGTGATGATTGTATGCTCTTGAGCGCTCAGAATTGTATATTTCCTGGAAATTGCCAAACAGCTGAGAGAAGCGCGACTGAATGGCCGGGCTTATGGCTAGCGGGGCCAACGTGTAGGATAAATCGACCCAAGACTTCAGTTGATACGCAAATAGAATCAGGAGCGGATTTCTATATAATGCATGACCAAGATCCAAAGCTTGAGCCAGGAGCTCTATACTAGAGCTGATTGTCTTATCAATTAGTAGTTTATGCTGGAGTCCAGACTTGCTGGCCTCTTCAAGGACAAGTAAAAGAACAAAATTGTAGGTTAGATGAAGAACAAAGAGCGGCGGGTTTGCTGTTCCAAGCTTCGGAAGTTGGTGATGCTTTCTTAGACTCGAATACCAGTTTTGTAAATGGGTTATGAGTGCATGCAGCTGTTCTCTGTCAAGCTTACTCTCCCCGCGAGGGGGGATCCTACTCACGAGCTCACAGGTCATGTTGAAAGAGCTTATTGTGCGAAGCGGTTGTCGATCAAGGTTCATCAGAGAGGGGTCAAGACTTTTGGCAGGTGGAGAAAGCTCCCACTCTTCCAAAGCGTTTTCATCCAGATGACCAATAACTGAATACCAGGTGTTTGGAAAGAATGAGGTTGTCGACAAATACGCCGATAGTATTTGATCTAGGTAAAAACACCCATGCAGCGTATGATAGTATCGCTCAGAATTTTGTCGTTCTTCAGCATTGGCATCTATTAGCATGGTGAATGCTTGTAAAAGCAATAGCCTGGACGTGTTAAACTTTTCCAGTCCAATATTGAGAAGTGCCAATATGCAAAGCGCCTGAACACTGCCGATAGAAAAAGAGTTCTCGCTTCTCATCAAGCAAAACCTGACATATGTCTGAATGCTGTTCAGATGGATTGCATCGAACCGGGCGAATTGATCAGACGCGATGGCCGAAGTGTAACCCACAATCGCCCACAAACAAAGGCTGTAGTTGTCCGAGTCGCGTTCAGCGTTGTTACCCGTGTCGTCGCGGTAAAGGGCTTTCAGGATCATGCGACGCTCGACGATCGGAAACCAACAATGGGTGGTTTGAAAATAAAAGTCTACAATCTCTTGGATATTTGGCGGGTAATCCGGAGGTGGCAGATCCGCGCAATACTTTAGTCTTTCAAAGAGATTGACCTCGCCCGGTTGTTGATGGATTATTGTGTCGACATTTCGCAGTTCTGGAAGTTGAACTGTCTCTGATGTCAATCTGCTTCCTATGTTGTTGTCCACCGAGCTTAGCAATTGGTCAAAGTCTTTCGCTAAATCGGAAGATCGCCAAATGTCCGACGCGTTGTCCAGATATTCGCTGTCGACAATTCGCCCCGCAATGTTCTCTCTCAAGATCTTCCGTAGCGTGTACTCTCCGTTGGGAAGAAACTGTTGGAACAGCCCGAGCAAGGCTTCGATGCCTCTGACATAGCCGGTGGGCAGCCCTCTTTTCTTCACAGGGGTTCCGTACGTGCACACCTTTCCCAGATTATCACACGTTGAGCAAGTAGGCTGGGCGCCATCGCATTTCGACTTTCGTTTGCGGCACTGATCACAGGCTTGGTTGATTCGCTGGCGTTTCGAAGAGGGGTCCTGTTCTGACATGGCGTGTCATGATGGTGAGCCGATCCGAAGGGAGGGGCCGAGTCGTATGATCTAAGACTGTTCTTGTTCTTGTTCTTGTTCTTGTCAAGATCTCATCACTTACTAGTGCCTACGGAAGGTACAAGGCTGGCCAGGCAAGCGCACGGAGACCGGGCAATCGCTGTTCCGACCTGCGGACCGGATTAATGCTCCTCCGGGTGGATGCCTTAGGTAGGCCTTACTCGGAGGTGGCCGTGGCTCACTCCCCCATTTCCTTCCTAGGCTCCTGCTCCTTCCCCAGCTTTTCGGTAACGATGGTGTCCTCTCGCTGACTATAAGTCATGGACACCGCTTCGCTAGACAGCCCTCGTCGCAGTCCTTTCGGCCCATCGCTCTTTAGTTCACGGAAGCGCAGTTTTGATCAGACCCAGTTACCGCAACAAAACAATGGCTCTTCGCGCCGATCCACTCCCACGCACATCCATCCCCGCGTGGACTTGGAGCGCCATTCCAGACACATAGTGTCCCTCTCATCGCCCAATAGATCGCCAAGTCTTGAGGACCTCGAGAATCGCTTGTACGAGTCGCCGGTATTAGCTAGGCAATATCATGGCGACGAGAGTATCATCCTGGTGGGATTTCCTAGCGCAGGCAAGAAAACGCTGGGTCTCATAGCCTCGGCTGCTCTGCGGAGAGAGTTTGTTGATTTTGACACCGTCTTCACGGCAAGTTCAGGGCTATCGCCCCGAGAATACATCGAGGCGCATGGAGCAACTGCATACCGGAATCTGGAAGACGAGGTAACCAGTGAGGTATTTGGCTCGAGGCAGAAAGGTTGCGTTCTTGTCGGATTTTTTGCCATGGCAAGCAACCGCCAACGTCGACTGTTGAAATCATTATCAAACACAAACCCCATTGTACACATTCAACGGGATCTCGACAACATAATTAACCGAACGGATTCGGACAAAGATCGGCTCTATCGAACTTATCAATTAAGTGAGAAGATACACCGCAGATTTGCCAATTTTGAGTTCTTCAATATATCTCAGCCATTGATGGACGATAAAGCACTTGGACCCCTCAAATTGAAAGCGACCGAGGGAGAATTTATCCGCTTTCTCAATGGTATTTTTCCGCAATCTGAAGAGCCAAAGGCACTTGCCAATATCTTTTCACATCCGTACACTTATGCGCTGCAAGTTCCAATGTCATGGTTGGAAGACACACAAGCCGACTACACGGAGCTTGACTCTGGAGCGGACGCAGTGGTCATACTGGTTGAAATTACCCTTGAAAATCAACATGAAATCTTCTCTCAGCTATCACAAAGAGTTGCAGTATTAAGAAAGTACTGCCATGTCCCTATTATCATCGATCTGGAGATCTCGACGAAGATGAGCTATATAGCTCAAGCCAACTTGTTGGAACTCGTTGTGCGGCAAGCACCAGAGGTTATCGTTGTTTCATTGGACACGAGAGCAGCTTTAGCCAAGCAATTACAGCTTGCAAAGTGCCATTCTAAGATCATTGGGAAATACCACCACCCTGGATCCGTTTCAGAATACTGGAACTCCACTACTTTGCCAGCCGTCTTTGACAAAGCAAGCTTACTCCATTGTAGTGCCATAAGGCTGACTGGCGAGGCTCACGAGCCTATTGATAATCTTGGATGTGTTAAAGTGATTTTAGAGGCACAGAAATTCAGCGACTTTCCGGTGAGCTGCTATAATACTGGGAAATTTGGACGTTCATCCGTTTGCTTAAACCCTCTTTTATCCCCCGTCGTCCTCCGGTCGCAAGCTACGAGTCGCGGGGTCACCCTCGCAGATGCTCAAAAAGCATTATATTCCTCCTTCTGGAGATCAAAAAAATATTTTACAGTTTTTGGACAGAATGTTTCATACAGCTTGACGCCAGCTATGCATAATGCTGCGTCCACTGCATGTGGAATGCCTCACATTTGTGATTACGTTGAAAGCGATCAACTGGCTCGCATTCGCGAGGTTTTCCGACGTGACTCACAGGGCGGGCTTGCTATTGTATATCCATACAAAACCGAGGTCGTGCAGATGATGGATGAAATGAGTCTTGATGCCAAAGTTATCGGCGCGGTCAACACCGTTGTTATTGAGAGCATTTCGACTGGCCAGGATAGTTCAAGATTATATCTCAAGGGCTACAATACAGACCATATTGGAATTCGTACATGTATCGAGAAGAATCTCTCGCCTGCAAATGCAGTACGATCGCAAACGAGCGCGCTGATTATCGGCGCCGGCGGTATGGCTCSTGCTGCCATATATGCCTGTGTCAAAGCGGGKGTCAAGAATATTTGCATCTTCAACCGAACTGAAGCGAATGCTCGTAGACTTGCGGATTATTTTGCAACGGTTTATCCTGATTTGCGAGTGGCTGTTTTCACTACCCTCGCCACCCCATGGCCTGCTGATCTGTGGCAGCCCACAATTATCGTCTCTTGTATCCCTGCACACAAAGTTGGTGATAATGACGCCCCAGACTTTCTAATCCCGGAACAATGGTTAAGTAGTCCGACCGGGGGTGTTTTCGTTGAGGTGAGTCACTGATTTTTTCTACTGTTCCATGTCATCTATTGTAGACTTCAAAGTTGCTGACCACCTGCAGTTTGCTTACAAACCTCTTGTCACCCGACTGATTCGCGATATGCAAGCTCGACGGTCGCAAGGGTGGATTGTCGCTGATGGTCTCGATGTGCTTGTTGAGCAGGGTATTGCTCAATTTGAACTATTCACGAACAGACCTGCGCCTAGCCACATTATGCGACATACAGTACGAGAACAATACTTCATTGCCCAAAATGCTCAACGCGACGATGAGTCTGCAGATACTGACTGAACGCTGGGGCTTGTCCATCCTCGAAGCATCTTTATTTACTCGTTATGTTTGCTGTCTTTGAGAGGGAGTGTGTATGACGCCTAGGATGAATAGTTACGACCTGAATGACGAAGTGCCATATACCCCCTGATGGTGCTAATTTGCGAATGCTATGATTACATATCCCAACAACCAAGATACGTACTGCTGACTTGTCCATATGGTCTTCTAATCCATATACTGCTAGTCTTTACAATAGGGATCTGTAATGAGGCGAGTAAATTATCGGCGAACTGCCCGGTGGGTCGATCGGGGTTTCGGCCGGGATTTCCTGACAACGGCAAAGCATTTCCCCGGGTGGGCGGGGTAGTGACGCTCACCATTTGACTTCAACATAGTACCATGCGTCTATTCGCGCACACTGCCCAGGGGGCAGAAATATATTCCTAGATTGTATATTCTTACTATATCGTTAATTTTGAGAGGAGAAAGAGAAAATCGAACTCAAACCTTCACGATACCCATTCAGTCACTTGCAATGCCGACTATCTTGATCCTCAACGGTCCTAACCTCAACCTACTCGGCCTTCGAGAACCTCATATCTACGGATCGACTACGCTACAAGACGTCGAAAACACCTGTATCGAATTGGGCAAGCAACACAATGTTACAGTGGAAGCATTTCAAAGCAATCATGAGGGCCAATTGGTCGATCGCATCCACGAGGCTCGGAATAAGGTGGACTTGATCGTAATCAACCCAGCAGCATATACACATACAAGCGTTGCCATCCGAGATGCTCTCCTTGGAGTATCAATACCGTTCATCGAGGTTCACATTAGTAATGTTCATGCCAGAGAGCAATGGCGACATCACAGTTACTTTTCAGACAAAGCTGTTGCTTGCATCGTCGGCCTAGGGACATTTGGGTACGAAGCCGCTATTCAGCATGCGGTACGGAATCTTCTTCCTAAATATACTCCGAAATAATAGGAAGATGCCTTTCCGCTTGGGCGACGGCCGTCAACTTTTGAACAGTTCAAGAATCCTTTTATTCGCATACAAAGAAGGCAATCGTGGAAAGGTCATCAATAAACATTCTCGTGGTCAATTGGCGCAATGTGGCAATCGGGATTGTGGATAGTTGAAAAAAATTCATGACGCATGGAATAGCTACGTATGTACTATGATCAGCGTTCTTTGCGGGGTCTTTCTCTCTATACGCAGAGTTTTCGTAGTACAAGCGCCATTTCGAGCACGACCTTGTAACAAATCATTATTGAACTGAATCAAGGTTCCTTTATATCAGGATTATTCTTATGGAGAAACAAGTCGCCTAGAACTCGGAGCTTGAGTAAACTGTACTCTCAATTTCATCTGGATACGACAGCCCGCCTTGTCTCCAAGTTTCATCAATTGTCCTTCATCACTGTAATCATTTAATCCCATGGAAACAATTCACTCTTAATTTTGCCATCCCAGAGACAACGTCTTACATCGTCAGCTTCCCAATACATGCACTTTATCTCCATCAAATTGGGATGATTGACTTCTCGAACGCTTCTACGGCCCTCGACCTTTGTATTGTCGTTCCGGAGAATTATACGATATTTCCCGGGTCGAAACGATGGAGCATCAAGCTGAATCTCTCCACGGCTACCCTGTATACGGATAGGGAGGCCAGCACTATTCTGGCCGTCTGGATCAGTCGAGACTCGCAAGTTGGCGAGAGCAACAGCCTGCAATTTCCGATTTGCGATGTTATTGCGTATAGTCGTGGGGAAGGTAAGAAAAATCGACGATGCTTCCTCTGCGCGGATCAAAGAGTTCAATTTAACCTGAGCTGCAATCGCTGCCGGGGGCTTGCGTTGTGGTAAAGGCAAGATGTGGTAAAGGGATAGGAAATCCACGTCAAGCTGTAAATTCCCACTTGTCCATGGGTGCCAATATTTCAAAGCGCGTATTCCAATATAATACAGTGACTTGCGGTTCGAATGGATCTATCGAAATTTACAGTCAAGAAATGCTCCGCCGGCCAATCCCTTGTTGAGCATCCTGTGCTCAGTTCCCCAGATTTTCTCGACCCCGACTCCAAAACTTGTGTCTACCAAATTTCGTAACACCTCGCCGACAGTTTCACGGCGGATGTCACTCATCACATCTTTGGTAATCGACAGAGATAGTGTCCACATAACCTCCGTTAGAATGGGTTCTTTTTCTGGCTTCGTCGCATAGTGCTTCTGCTTGGTTGGCATTAACCGTCAGTGGCTTCTCACACATAACGTGCTTCCCGGACACGAGTGCCAACATAGCATGCTAATAATGATGAGAATGAGGTGTCGCTATATATACCACATCAAAATTTTGATCGGACGTAACTCCTCTGTTAAAATTATAGCATACATATGTGGCTGGTAACTCGAGTCCTGCAATAAAATTTTGTGCCTTCTCTATGCATGACTATGATACCACTGCCGAGACAACATGGTCAATATCTCCATCATTTTGCAAATTCTGGGTATGTAATAGATCCTCGGCGAATGCTGTTCCTCTGGCATCAGAACCAGAGACTATTCAGTGCGTGTTGTCAAAATTTAACAATGTTCCCAAAGGACACTTGCTCATGGCCATGTTGCCAGTACCTGGCATATTTTGTTGAGCCCTAGACTATATTGTGGCATAATAATGATACGGCAGAGAGTAGTTTCTTACCCATAAGTCCCCATCTCACAGTGAAGGACTGATGCATTTTGAGCGAAAATTTGTAATAAATACTTTCTATGGGTCCTATCGTCGTTTTCTTCTGGTAATGGCCACAATCATTCGATTCCCCTCCCATCAAAATTGGGTGCTCATGCTCAGATTAGAGCTGAATATCTACAAGAAGACTTCCGCATTTAGTTCATCTGGAAGGATTTTTCATCTCATAGACGCCCACCATAAGATACCCTCATGTATTTATCACTAACACCACAAGTCACTAAAACGTAGCATGACGAGCAGCTTCGAAAGAACATTCCAGGTTGTAATACCCTACGTTGTACATTCAACCCCCAATGCGAGCATCTTCGTGGAATTCGAACTAAGGTAACCATTAATTGACGGCATTGCGATGGTAGAATTAAATCATATAGATGTTTGCAATGTCACGTTACATTATTTTCATTACAAAAGATGTGTTAGAGTTGTGGACAGAGTGGATAATGGTGAATGTGTGGGTGATTGGTGGAGTCTGCCTTATTGAGCCATAATCAGGTTGCTTACTTACTAGTACAATACAGGATCCTTATGGTCACATTGTGAGATCACTGATTACAATTATTTCAAAGGTTTTGAAGTCCTTCCTATCCTCTAGGAAGCACGCAAGCTGTAACAACTCTGAAGGTAGGCTGCGACCATTACCTAATATTAACAAGTGTACCAACATCTGCATTAACAGACAGCCTTGAGAAATTCATTCCATTGAATAATTTATGTAACATGACTAACTTGACCATGCAGATCTAGCTAAGCAAGCTTGTATATATATACACATCTTTCCTCCATCAATTCCGCCTATTCCAAACACCAAGTTTCTCAACACCCTATTAATCTTATCAAGACCCAATATATACACCCGGTAAAATGACCACCACTACAACAATGACTGCTTCCACTACAACAAGTACCCATAGGCCTTATCTGGAAGCTCTTCAACGTGACGGATTCGTGGTTGTGCGATCAATCCTCACACCCTCTGAAGTGGCGACTTTGCGTGAAGCAGCAACCGAAGTCACTTTGCGAACACGAAATGGTAAATGGCCGTACCTGCGCTCTGTTCCCAAGCAGTTTCCACCATGGCCAAGCACTCCGCCACCATCATCCGAGGGTGGTATTTGGGGAGTTCAACACCTGATGCATCCCGAGATGCCACATCGCGAAAAGTTTATTAAGACATACTTTTCGCCCAAGATTCTCAGTGTCGCGGAAGAATTATTGGGACTTTCGGCCAGCAAGAAAGAGGCCACAAGCAATGATGCAACACATGAAGAATTGCTAGTCATGGAATTATTCAATCTTTTGGTTGCACCAGAAAACATACCGTTTGAGCTACGTTGGCATCGAGATGATATTTCAGAAACCGTTACACCCGAACAAGAGCTCCAGCTACTCCAACAGAAAAGCCCAGAAGGCAAACAATCACATGCACAATATAATCTGTCGTTATGCCCCGACGCATCACTGATTGTGGTACCAGGCTCTCATCGCCGTGTGCGCACTGATATTGAACGAGCGGCAGATCCTTACGAAGCGACTCTACCAAACCAGCTCATTGTTCGTCTAGAACCTGGTGACGCAGTCTTCTATGACAGCAATATTTTGCACCGTGGTATTTACCAACCTAAGGTCGAGGGAGGCGAGGAAATCCGGCTCACACTGCACGGTAGCCTGGGCTTGAAAGACCGCAGCGGCAATTCAGATAAAGTGCGAGCTACAGCTGTGTTGCAACACGGTATAGGCTTCTGGATTGACCGGGAGGATGCTTCTTTGGGAGCAGGTGAGCGAGCGGAGAAGATGAGGGCCAATTTAATCAGCCTAGGAAGGGGTGAGAATGTCGGATATTCTCTTCAGGGATAGATAGTTGGAGCAGGATCCAGCAGGGGTTAGGGTTAGTGCGCATCATGTGATCAGCAATAAATCATTCGTGATATGATTGGCCAAAAGACTGATCACAGCATGGACAGCCCCATTTTCTACACTAAATTTATGTAACGTTACAATTTTTACCCCTTGACTTTTCTAATTCGCTTTTTCTGCTTGTTGTGGCACTGGGCTTGACCGGGTCTGTCTGGACTAGAACAGAACGTTCATAATCGAACGCAACAAGCTACTTAGACCAAACATTTGATGGATTCGCATTTGTGGAGATTCTTATGTTGTGCCAACCACATTATACTCCCCTTCTATAGCCGGACCTAGTCATGAGTTCAGTGATTATAGACCAAACGAAGCCGATAAAATATCATCGCATCAGCCATTGTTCATACTTTTGTGATGGTTGTCAATGACTATGGCTTAATCCACCCATATTCAAATATTAATGTCATATAGTTGCCTATGCAACGGTTGACTATTGAGGGTGCCGGTCATGGCGGACTCTATGGATGAGTAAGTGGCATAACAGCAAAAACTGCATGGCTCTCCTGATTCCGAAACTGACATATTGTTTCTCAGGCAAATTGGCTCTCTATTGTCAATGGGATTTGAGGGTACTACAATCACACCCCATGTCAAGTCCCTTATTGAAGACTACCGAGTGGGCGCCATATGCCTTCAAGCTAAAAACCTTAAGAGTAAGCCTTTGCAGTCCTGATCATATCTCACAAAGTGCGCAAAATTGCATTTCACCTTTTTTTTAACCCGTCGAACCCCCTAACCATGTCGAAGTTGCATGTAGTTGAACGATTAGATCGAATTTCCTAACACATTTGACAGGCGCCCCACAGGCTATAGAGGTAACATTCTGAACGATGTTCGATCGAGTACATATGTCTGGATCTCATAGGCTGACATCTTTAACGGTAAAAGCTTATCAACTCACTCCAGAAAGTTGCATATGATGCTGGATATCCAGAACCACTTCTCATTAGCCTCGATCACGAAAATGGAGGGGTCAACTCAATTTTTGATCCTGATTATATTCATCAATTTCCATCGGCCATGGGCCTAGCTGCCTGTCGATCCCGAGAGTTGACACGCTCTGTATGTCGCGCTGCAGCCAAGGAACTTGCCTGTATAGGGGTCAACTGGCTTGTCGGACCCGTTTTCGATGTGCACTCAGATGCAAAGCCACAACCAATGGGGGTCCGGTGTTTTGGAGAATATCCAGAAATCGTAGCTGAGCAGGCTTTGGAGTCTATGTTGGGATACCAGGAGGGTGGACTTCTAACGTGCATCAAGCATTTTCCAGGATTTGGAAATCTTGACTTTGTAGGATCACCAGCTGATATACCAAATGTCTCTGGTACCTTCGATCAGTTGCTGTCAACCTCTTTAGTACCGTTTCAAACTGCGATCGACAACGGAACAGACTCGATCCTGGTTGGGGCTTGCGGAATGCCTGATGTCAATGATGCGCAGATTCCTTACTCATGCTTATCCCATGCAGTTGTCACTGGCTTATTACGACGCCGCATGGGTTTTGGTGGTGTAATTTTATCAGACTGTCTCGAGATTGAGGCGTTATATGAAGGAGTTGGGGTTAGCCAGGCTGCGGCAATGGCAATCAATGCTGGTTGTGATGTGATCATGCTATGCCAAAGTCATTCCAACCAGATCGAAGCTATCCAGGGAATTAAGACCGCCATTGGATCAGGATTGCTATCCAAAGGTCATGTTCAGGCTGCAGCAGGTCGTGTACGAAGAATGAAACAGCGGAAACTGTCGTGGGACAACGTTTGGAACCTTGGCGGACTATCCGCTTTGGACGTGATGAAGCCGGCACATAGACTGTTGTCGCGGTCGGCATATGATGCTTCTATTACACTGGTCAGGGACTTGGGTCACTGCATTCCTTTGGCAAAGAATAGTGCACCAACTGATGTGCTACTACTTTTAACTCCATTGGTGGAACCATTTGAACGACCATCCAAAAGCGAGGAAGAATCGCAACAAGCTTCGTCCACATCTCCAACCAGCCCATCAAAACTGGTCAATATAGCGAGACATCTCAATCACCGACAAAAAGGATATCTAGAGGGTGAGAGTACTTTTCAAGAGCTGGGTGTTGCCCTGGCAAAGAGATGGCGTGGCAAGGTAGTTCACACCTCATATACTGCAAGTGGAATTAGTCCACTCCATGAACGGCTGGTTTCGGAAGCATCAGCAGTAGTCTTGCTTACAGCTGACGGCGTCCGTAATGTCTATCAATATGGCTTTACGAAGTATATAGTGAGTCTTTGTCAAGGAAGTCAAAACCAGTCTCCAGCGGCCTCGTCCACGATCGGCCTCCCAGAAAAGCCTTGTATCGTTGTCGCAGTAAGCTCGCCATATGACTTCATGAACGACCGACAAGTCACAACATATCTATGTACATATGATCTGACAGGTCCACCTCTGAACACTCTTGTGCGTGTTCTTTTTGGAAAGCTAAAGGCTACTGGTCTTCCTCCGACGGCACGACAAACATCTCCACGTTCAAAAGTGCAGAGGCAACTATGGTTAGTTGAAAAATTTGACTTTGGACGAGATGCATTCCCATTACAAGAAATGTTTGATCAAGTACGTATGGCTGTTTCGAATACTTTTAGCGACCCGGAAGCTCAATATCCGTCATATTGTTTTGAAACATCTCATTATCAAAATAGTTACCAGCCGCTGTTTGAAGCAGAGCATTTCATCGTCCGTAACAGCAGTACCCAGAAGATTTACGGGTTTTGCGCAACCTACTTCAACCAAAACCTTTCGCGCGGTATTATTGCCGCCATTGTGGTATCCACAAGTCACAGAGGCAAAGGCATCGGTTTTTCATTACACCAATATGCTATGCATAGTCTGGAACAACGCCGTGGGATTGAAGTAGTGCAGTTCGGGTCGGAAATTCCCGTTATATTCCCAGGTATACCAAATAGGTTGAGCACCCATCAACTGGGTCTTCGAAGTTGGGTTAGGAACAGGTACGTCCTCACTTGGGGTCATTCATGGTAACTCGAAACTATATCTTGCTCGTCGCCTTGACTTTCCTAGAGTGCTATCTCTTGTTGTCACTTGTTTCGCTGGGTGCCTTCATAATGCTATACTTATCAATTTGTTTCTTTATAGGGGCTGGGATGTCGGAAACTGGGATCACCACGATTTCTATGCGATACGCCTCGTGAATGACTGGCAACCGATCTCAACACCGGAAAAGATTGCTATTGACAACGGATTCTTTTATGACACCGTTCAGACCCAAGACCACGAAGAACTGAACCAGCACCTGCTCATTCAGACTTGCTTCGGCGCCGGTAACTCATTACTACGCCACCCGGTCGTTTTATCGGAGCTTTATCGGTGCGCCCAAACTGACACTCAGGGATGCAAAATTCTCCTAGCGAGGGCCAGAGATGTCAGAAATTCACGAGGCTCGACTGGGAAGGGAAAGATTATAGGTTCAGTCATACTATATCACGCATCATCACAGATGAGTAAATACTTTCCAGTTGAAGATCGGAAGACCGGCGGCCTAGTCGGAGTAGTTTCCTCGCGCGGCGTTCAAGCCGTTCCGATTGTCGAGGGCTTGATCCTCAAGTCCCTTTCAATCCTAATTGATATGGGATTCAATAGCGTACAGACATTTATCGTAAGTTTGAGCTCCATCATATTGCCTCATTGCTGGAAGTGCCTTGCCTCAACTTTAACTCCGCACCTTTGATACTAATAGTGGTACGCATTTAGGTGGGAGATCCTGTTTMCCCGCCGATATTGGTGAACCTCGGGTTTCAAAAGGTTTCTGAATTTCTCAGTATCAGCAAGAAGGTTATACCACAAGCCGCAAGGCGTCTTTCGAATGGTCGTGAGTAGGGTCGACATTTTAATTACACGCCATGACGCGTGTAACACCATGAATCCGCACACATTGTGGAGCTTATAGCTCTATGGTAGCACTAGTACATGAGCTTTCTCCTCTTGTTTTTGCCTAAGATTTCCAGAAGACAGTAAATCCTGGCCTGGTTCTGATACCAAAGCAAGCCGGAAGCTTGTCATCCTCTGTATTGTTAATAATCGGCACAACGATGCAGGGAACTTGGGGTCCGGGGAGGGCTGAAGAGGTGAACGTAAGAGCTGCTCTATCAGAGTGTGAAGAAGCAAAAACGTCGTTACAAAAGTCCTGGGTGCTTTGAGGCGAGATAGTACGAGTTGCTAAAACACTAACTCTTATACAACGCAGAATTTAACGGTATCCTTGAAATTGTGGTAAAAGGAAAGATTTCCCTGTATCAAAGCTGTCAGGGTTATCTCAACGACGCTATAGAGCAAGTTGTAAGCCACGGAGGGCATATTTCTTTCATTAAGTAAAGTATTTGAAACATGCAATACGGCTTCAAGAGTTTTCCTGTATAAACTGTAGCAGCAGAAAGAAGTTTTATCTAGACAAGCCAACGCGTTGTAAGTTTCTTGGAAATTTCCGAGTTAGGCAAGATCCCATTGTTTTCATTCGTGTCTTGATTGCAGCTCTCGGTCGAAGCAGCAGAAGATTAAGGTTCCAGCAGACTGCAACCTTGGATTAGGGGCCAACGCCAGCGTTGCAAGGGATTGGTTAAACCCGTAGGCTCCATATTTTTACTTCAGGGAGCTGCGACCACCTAAATGTAACTAAAAGATTCAACCCCGACCGTCGTACTGCGGGTATGCACTAAAATACGAAACGCTATCTATAATTTCCGCTCCGTTCCGTCCCCAAATTTCAAACCATAACCCACGCTGAGCCTCAGATTGCTGATTGCCTATTCGGTTCCTAATCTCTAATGATAAACCGCCTCCTTTTCTTTTGCACGACGCGTCATTAATATCGCTAAGGATTTCTGCGCCCGTGCAGCAGGTACAGAGCGCGCAACGGCGGTGGAGACGATGCAACCACCGTTGCTGTCTTGAATCAGCGAAGCAGGCTGATCACGATGTCGGACCTCGACTTAGTTGATAATTTGGAGGAAGATGAATTGTCGGAG
Source organism: Talaromyces amestolkiae (assembly GCF_001896365.1). NCBI lineage: Eukaryota > Fungi > Ascomycota > Eurotiomycetes > Eurotiales > Trichocomaceae > Talaromyces > Talaromyces amestolkiae. The sequence goes on along the minus strand of NW_024468049.1, from coordinate 121,804 downwards.
AATGGAATGGTATCCGACTTGGGTATTGTCGGTGCGGTGCAGGATGGGGATGAGCACACACCTGAACTTTTATCATTCGAAGCCCATGAACAGTTTCAACCAAGAACGGCAAGCAACGAAACCTACTTGACATTCCAACCTCTCAATCTCTCTCAATCCCAGGCTTTCAAGGATTTGGTGGATGTTTCGTTAGTCTCAAACATAAAGATTCAGGCATATCTACGGGGTCGATTCACACATAATGACGAAGCAAGTTTACCCAGCACTCATCGCGAGAACGCTGTCGATATTGCTAATGGCACTGATGATAAGGACACGATTGGTCTTATCTTCTATCGTCGCAACAAGTTCAAGGTTGTTGGAACAATATCTGTCCCGACCACAGTTACCAGTGTCAAGCATGGGATGTTCAGAGACTCCCGAATAACTGGTCTTTATGCCGAATTGGATGCCATAGAAAGCCTCGAAGGTGTCCCGGTGCGCCTTATACACACAAATCCAAAGCCAAAAATGACATCAAAGTCATCGCAGTTGGACCCATCAATTGATCAGGGCGGTTCTAGTCGAATTTTGACGCCACGAACAGCACAAGGCCTTCCTCGGGTTTGCCTTTGGCAGGATAAAAGTGACCAGGATGGAGACCCTAGCCCAAACACGGCTGAGGACAACTCAGGATTACCTATTCCCATTTTCTGGGACAAACTGCAATTCCGTCATGCCACAGCAAAGAAGCGTGGTACGTGGCAGTACTTTTACCTTCGGGTAACAGTGATAGCGATACTGAAAGATGGGACGAGTCATGCACTTTGTCGGAGCCAAAGCTCAGCAATAACTGTGCGCGGGAGATCACCTCAAAGCTTTCCAACGCATGTAAGCAAGTCAATGAAGACGAGCTCTTCAACGGGACGAGGGCCGCAAGCAGCCACAAGGAACCAAGATAGCCACAAAGCAACGGAGTGGAGCAATGATTCTGTTAACTTTCAACCCGCAAACTACAGCTCTACCTTTGATTCTGTTCCCAGTAATCTGCTTTTCTATGATTTCTCTGATCTGGGCATAGGATATAATGATCTTCAATGGCAGGATGGGGATGAAAACGCGGGAGAGCTCAGTACACTGAATGGGTATCTTGACAGTGAAAATCTCATGAACACCTCTACCAGAAATACCCAGAGCATGGATCCTAGCAACAATCTTTTGATCCCATCTTCTGAAACACATCTGCTCCCAAGTGTCCCTAACCTCGGTTCAATATTCAACCTACCAGATTCTTTGTCTTCGTTATCTGCAAATTACTCAAGCTCACAAGATGCTCACGGTGCAACTTTATCTTCGTTCGCGTCTATGCCCCTGAATAGTGGCATGGATGAAGCGGGATCTTCTTCCCTTATTTCACCTAGATCTCTTGAGAATCTGGGTCGTAAACCTACGTCTTCCGAAAAGCCGAATACCATGGACGAGGATGAGAGCGATTTCACGGATGACGAGCGTAAGACCTATTCTTATGAGTATATCCCACTATCTATCAATGACTGGACAGTTCCAGTTGACGCAGTTTATGTAAGTATCGAACTCTTATCCTTGCCTGATTTTCTATACTGGCTACATACTATGCCTACTGAGAAGGAAACTTACATGAAACTCAAAGCGTCCGCATGGAGTACATGCCAGGAAGGTACCCAACACGGAGAAGTCCGTAATGAAGAAACGATACTTTATTTCGGCGAAATAGTACATAATTGAAGTACGTCCTCACAAAAGAATAGTGCCTTCCTGCAACAAGAGAACGAGTGAATAAGAGAACTCAGACACTTGCATTCCATGTAAACCTGAGGATATCTCTAGGAGAGTTTGTCGGGACTAAGAATTTTATGATTACGGCAATGTTACTTTCGGGAACTGTTTAAGGGTTGAATGCGAGATATGATCGCATTAAAGGACTTGATACGCCTATAGCTATCAGGAACGTGTACTTGAACTATGCTTGAAACATTAATCTGGAAATTAATCAATATATCAATGGATATTCTTTACGATACAGCAGCTTTAGAGATATGTTCCATGTAGATTCAAGAATGCTTTTACCAGTTTACCTTGACGCCTACAGGAAGCGCCCACACTTGGCTATCAATCTCGTACTGACATGCGGACAAGGTTGATTGAGTGGACTCGGTTACGCATTGCTTGTTCAGTCTGTTCGTCAAGTAACCATGGACTGAATAATCCCACTGCTGAGCCAGATCGACAGGAATGAGTGCACACGGCTCCAGCTTTGCCTGTTTGCCACTCGCTGTGAGACAGAGACTGGTGTCAGAAAGGGGGCTGATGGTTCCCACGAGTGGTCGAATATGCCACACCTGCTCATCTGTGCCAGAACAAGTGTTGAAAGCAATTTGGCCGGTCTTTCCATTTGAGCTCGTGGCAGTGAGACAATTGGATGAAGCGTCGTTGAAGATGAGGCCAGTTGGAGTAACAAGATCAGCTAGTACCGTCGATAGGGAGATTCGATAGACTGCGGTAGCGTGGGTAGCTAAATCTTTAATCTCTAGGCTGTCTCTGAATACAGAAGTCTTGCCAGTCCAGAGATCTTTTGCGGTGTATTCAATCTTGATACCCAGGACTTCCTCGACCAACCCCAAGCGAGGTACGCTAACTGCTGTACTAGCTGTGTCATTACCCAAGTTAAGTACCGTTAGCAGGCGATCGCCGTTATCCAGGCTTTTCGTAAACACATCGAATGTCCCGTCACGGCTGACTAAGGTTGCTTGCTGAGCTAATTTATCTTGATCGACCGCAATCAAATCAGCATTTTTCAAATACGAAAGTACATCCTCTGGCAGCTCTGGAATCCAGGCGCTAATGATAAGGGGCGCGGAAAAAGACGACCAAAGAGCGAACTGAGACTTCTTTTCGTCCAGAGAAAGGCCAGGGTGATCCGCAATCAGAAAATCTGGGTCATTGTAATATCCAGGAACCTGATAACGTGCAAGTAGGATCTCATAGTTGTAGTTTTGCATGATGCTTCCCCATGGACTCGTAACGCCATCCCACGAGGTCGCATTCAAAGCATACACTATAATGTCAGATGAGTGTCTTGCTAGTTCTCCATTGTATGGCATGTAATCCATGGTTGTGTACCAATCGGTCAAATTATCGGATCCGGTGATCCATTTTGAAAAGTAAGCAGGTGCCGACTGCGAGAAGATCAGTGGCGCAGACATGTTGGTGAAGACTTCATGCCAGGTCGAATACCGCTTTTGATATTCGGCTTCGGTTGCCGGGGATACATTACAACCATCGACTTTTAGATAGTCGATTCCCCAGGACGCAAATGTCTCTGCATCAATAGCTTCGTAACTATATGATCCAGGGCCGCCGCCGCAGGTGACATTCCCCGCATCTTCGTAGATGCCAAAGTAAAAACCACGCTCTTTCAAGTACTGTCCCAGCCAGGGTAGTCCGTGAGGAAATGTTGTTGTGTTCCAGGTCAAGGTGTTGTGTTCTGTGCGGGAGTCTGCCATCCAGCAGTCATCGAGATTAATACGATTGTAGCCGGCAGCATGCAGTCCTGTGGAGACCATAGAATCAGCCGTTTGAGTGAAGATGGTCTCGTTGATATCGCACTCGAAGCGCGACCAGTCGTTGAATCCCATGGGCGGTGTTGGCAGCAGGCCTGGGTTCTCAATTGAGGCGCTACATCTGGCGATCATCCAGCCGCTGACTGCGGTGACCGCAGCGACCGCCTGCAGCAGCGACGTATCTTTCCTGTAGGTATGCATTTCTCTCAATATTCGTGCAGAGAAGAAATACAGGATATGCAGAAGACTGAAGCGAACTTTGTGCCACTTGCAACAAGTGATGGTCTGTCCTCGCAGTTATATATCTACTTGCAAGAATCTCTCAATTAGAGTATAGAGGTAACTAACACCAATGTTGACGACGCACTAGTCTGCTATCGAAGTAGGCCATGTTACAATGTTGCAATCCATGCATTGCTGGAATTTATCATCTGGTCTATCGCGGTAGTGTACTATAGTAAATAGCTAGCGTTAGTCGCAAACAGAGTAGTTACTACGGAGTTGGCATGTTCAAGCTGGGTTGGCTACTACTACATAGTAGGGATTGTTCAGTGTTTATCTTGGGAGACGCCGAGTATGGGGAACGTTTGTCTGGGCCCCACACTCGAGTTATGATTGGCCACTATTTGGAAAACCAGCCCGCATTTATAGCTGATCCACCAATCATATTGAGAGATGATCTCAATTCAAGAAGGGCAGCTGACCAATGACATTATTTCACTCCACTAAATCCCCCGTTGGTGTGGGGCTTCACTCGGCTTTTATCTGTATCTTGGACCAATCACAACTCTGCGTTTCAAAAATACCACCATCCCCCTGAACATATCAACACATTTTATATTTCTCTGTCCATCATACTCTCAGCTCAGAGTAGCCGAGCCCACCAAGACCAGAAACTCATCACGCAGCAATGCCCTCCGAGACTCTGTCAAGCGGGCCAAAGCGGCGGCGGATCCGGTAATTTGGCGCGTGTGGAGCCGGGGGAAGATAGCGAGAACCTTAACGCGAAAAGTGTAACGTAGCAGCTTTCCGCATCTAACATTTCTCGACTTGCGCATCTAAAATCTTGTTACAGTGTTGAACCCCCAGGTTGATAGCCATCCCGCGTTACTGCTATCTCCAAAGCTTATCGCTCAATGCTCCACCAGATACTCCGCACAGTAAGCGGACCGTCATGGCAAGGGTGACTTTGTTGCAACGAGTCAATGAAAAGGTCTAATACAGCTATCTCCTCCGTGAGGAACGAGAAATCAATGGACTTACGCTGTCAATCCGATGCCAGGTGGTTTTATCACGATTTGACTGTCTTATCTGCGGAGTTGCATTGATCATATATTGACCAAGATAACGACCCAATTTTTACACGCGATTGAGAACGGTGATCCTTTGTACCGTAGCTGGTAGCTAGTGTCGAGCTGAAAGGGATCTATTGCCGACGCCTGTAACCCTAATCCTTCAGGCCAACATTAGCCCTAAACCCTAAGCCCTAGAGCTGTACACTCGACGTCATGGTGATGAAAGCAACGTATTGACTCAACAACCAAAAACGTCAACAACAAAGAAATTTCCCCTGAATCCACAAGACAAACTCATTATACAGCCATTTTCCAATTTACAAGTAGATTTGCGACTGTGTGCTACTTACAACGACGAAGGGGTCGTCACCAACAGACGACATGGCAGAAAACAAGCCTCCTCCAAGACGCCAGCAGGTACCGGCAGCGTCCACCACTCAGGTGCCAACTGTCGGTACAGTCCACAGTTTCAAGCGACTCTTATCATATTCAGACAATTTATCGATTAATGGACAAACCGCCAACCCCGAAGCACTATCCGCTGCCGTCACGTCGGACAAGAAAGAGGAAGGCCATCGCAACTCGGAGAACATGGTCAAAGCTGCACTAACTGAGCTTCTTAACGATGAGGATGTCAAAAATAATCCAGCTGGCAACAAATCCGTACAGAATCTACTCATGAAGACCGAGAAAGAGTGGAGAAAACAGCGCAGAAAGACGGTACATGAGCGCGACCCTGACCAACCTCCGAAGTAGGCGGATGTATCCCAACTACGTGCACAATATCGACGGGTTTCACAGCTGCCCGTCTACTCTTCAGACACGGTAATTATTTGGCCCCAGAACACCCTGCTAGTAGTTTGAAAATCAACGGATTTTGACATGCTATCCAGTGTCCCAAATCGGGAAACGAGAGTCCTCCAAAACGACGAAAGGCGCCCGCAATACCCGATACCTTATCTGTGAGAGATGAACCTTTATCTCTTAATGAAAGCAATTACTTGCTGGATTTGTACCCTACAACTCACTTTGCCCTCAACGAACGATTCGGCGAGTCTGGGCTTGCAGGAAGCACATTGATACATAATCTATGCATGTGGAAGGTATCAGTACCCGAACAGATTGAAACCGTTGTGATGAATGAATATTGAGATTCAAAGCGTCATATTTACAAGGGATCGGGCCTCTAAGTGATGGTCCCAATCGTTGTTTGAAATGAAATTGTACATTTCTTTTGTGAGCGGCTGCATGAGTTGAGCAATGATTAGCACCATCACGTTGCTACCTACACAATTAATAGATAGGCATAACCTTGTGCTTTCTGGTCTGAACTATGGAATGTGCTCGACTTGAAGAATATCGAGCAATTAAGAACATCCAGTCAAAGCGGCGTACCATCTTCCTACCGCTGACTGGACAAGACACCCCGCTTATAACAAGCTCATGTCTACAGCAAGACAACGGACTGATCTAGAGCGGTTCTGAGAATAGTCATCATCTTATTAGTGAGAATGTTTCTGGTCATGAATATCTTCTACCAAGCCCTCCTTTTGCCGTTGTGGCTGTTACCCGAGCAGACTCGTCCATGTCCTCCCAATTTATTGGTGCGACTACAGTCCCTGCCACGTTGACAGGAAATTTAATGGTATTAGCAACAAGATGCACGATCTATCTTCACGGATTGCCTAATAGTCCAGGACCCCCCGCCAGCGCCTCTAGCCAGGGATTTTAGCAAGAGGTCGACCTTGTGTGCCATTTCTGAACAAATCTAGGACAGACGAGAGTCGGAAATGCTGTGGTCAGGCCAGCTCGAGTGTATGTTTCGCAGACTTCGAAGACGACGCGTAGTCTTTGACTACCCCTGCAACTTCGGCCATTACTTCTGCAGCTCTACCAACCGCTGCAACAGGTGGTGCAGTTTCAAGCACAAAGTCGGAAACGAATGCCAGACGAATCCACAATAAGCAGCTAGAATTGGAATCCAAAGAAGTCTCTTGGGAAGATGTAGGTCTCATTGTTGATGATGAACATGTAGGTAGTCATCCGTCCGTAACAAACGCTACTGTCAAGCGTGGCTTAGGAGCGCTCCCATGTATGCCACGCGTCAATTCTTCAGCAATAGATTCAACCAAACCAATTTTTATTTCATGCTCTCTAAGTAAGCGAGGAAAGTTGCGAATCTGTGAGACAAATTGAGACCATAACAAAGGAGAGGAAATTGGCCAATCAGAACGGACAGTCTATCTCCGAGATGTGCCGACGTGTTCTCCGTCAACTCCGACAGCTTTTCTGTCTTCCCCCTCTCTTTCCGTAACATCCCTTTATCCTACGCGACCAACGCACGCGATAATGCAGTCTTCGCTCCCTTCAGCTCGGACTTCGACATCTCCGAGGCCCAGCTCGCATTCAGTCCAAGGAAAGCGAAAGCGCAAGACCCTCTCATGCTATGAATGTAGACGGCGAAAACTGAAATGTGATCGCGAGGAGCCTTCGTGTAGCCGCTGTAGAAAAGCCGGACAGCCAGATTTATGCTCCTATGTTTACGATGCTTCATTGCTCTCCACAAACCGACAGTCTTCGAATACGCCAGGCTTGCTTCCGCCGTCATCTTCTCTCTCCCAGCAGCTTCATCCTTCTCCGCGCGGTATCCCCTCGCGGAACCACGTTTCAACACCGCGAGTAGCCCCCCAATTCCTTGATATCAGCGGCAAGGAATATGCACCGTCCACTTTACAGGCAGTCCAAAACCAAGGAACTTGGCAATTACTGGGAAATCTTTCCCTTGCCACCAACGGTGCAGAAGCTAGGCCTGCTATCAGCGGTGACACGACAGATGTCGCTGCGGGCGCCCAGGAGTCGATCCCGAAAGAAACTGTGATTTTTCGCGGAGAAAATTTCCGAACTCAATATTACGGCGGCAGCAATGCAACCAGCTCTATTGCTCATGTGAGGCTCCATTGTCGTTGAATAAAGTACAATCCTAACTCCGCACCATGACAGTTTCCAGAACTTCGCTCATTTATGAAAGAGACCATTCACAGTCAGACGGGTTTACCCCGTGTTCAGCGAGAATTAAAGTCACTACAAGTCAAATGGAAAGGTATCAGAGTCGATGATGCATGGTTCCTGACCCATGATGAATTGCTTCAATTACTCCCTGACCGAGAGACTGCAGACCGACATGTCAATCTGTACTTCGACACTGTTGAAATTACCTATAGAATACTACACTATCAGAGCTTCCAGGAACAGTACGAGCTGTTATGGCAAGACCCAAAGCAGGTCAACTCCGCAGTTGTGATCATCCTTCTACTCGTCATGGCGTCTGTTGACGTCCTGTTTTCGCATGAACAGCCAAGATATATTGGTGATAGTTCCGTGTCTAGGGAGCGCGCAACCTTCTGGATCGAGGTGTCTGAGAAATGGCTGGTGCGCCAAAGCTACAAGCACGCGTATCTCGCAATCTGGCAAATCCGCTGTCTAATTGTATTCGCCAAGCAGATCAATGTCGTGAAGAAAAAGCGCATCTGGACGGAAGCTGGAACACTATTAAGGGAGGCTATGTCTGCCGGTTTTCATCGTGATCCTAGTGTGCTAGGAGAGAAGGTTTCTTTCTTTGACCAGGAAATGCGCAGGAGACTGTGGGCTACCATTATAGAAATGGAACTACAGATCTCAATCGACCGGGGAATGCCCTCTGCTTCCGCTGGTATTCCTTCGGACACGGCTACTGTACTCAATGTTCATGACGAAGAATTGGAAAAGAACAGTCGGCCGACATCTAGATCAATTCGCGAGTACACCTCGACCTCCTATCTCCACATTTCGAGGTCAAGCTTTTCTCTTAGAGTGTCTTTGAATTCAATGATAAACGATCTGAGTTCTCCACTAGTCCATGAAAATATTCTTGATTATGAAGACATGATCACAAGAGAACTTCAAAGGCTACAATCTAGTGGAGTCAACCACAGACAGGCGCATGAAAACAAGAGGAGGACCATGGTAAGATCATTACTCGACATTCAATTGCGACAATTCTTAGTTATGCTCCACGCACCTTTTGCACGACAAACACAAACAAGCTCGAGATATGCCTTGTCTAGGATCACTTGTCTTACGGCCGCTGCGGAGATTGTTAAGATGTATTCGGATCTGATCGCGGCAGGGAATTTTGCCATTTTGCTGCAGAGAAATGATTACTTCCGAGCTGCACTTGTGATATGTCAAAGCACATACACGGACCTGACCATCAAAAGTAAGTACTACCCAGTCGGTCCCTCGCTGAGAAGACTATCTACGGATCGACTTTATTAAATGGAGAGAAACACAGATAATTATTTCATGAATTCGAATAGCACTATGTTTATCCAGTATTTGGAAGATGTTCTTGGAATGTTGGAACATCGGATTTCGCAACATGGAACAGGTTATACCTACTACTGGTACATTTCGGCTGCGTCTGCATTCTTGCGATCTGTGTTAGTTCCGTCCCAAAGCACAGTAGAAAAGGAAGGCGCTATAAACAGAGTCACGAGACAGTATTGTCGCGTACTAGAAGCACAGCAAGATATAGACAGTGCCAAGAATATAATAATGCCAATGCATTTGCGAAGTGTAAGTGCAGGTCCCTTGACCAACCCGAGCGAAGTCAAGAGTTGCTATAGTCGGTGAGCACACATCTGACTTTGATCTAGATGAAGTCGGCTAGAAACGTGGAGCTTTCGAATAATAATGGCGAATCTGCTGCACTTGAGATGATTCCCGCAGATGACTCACAGGTATAACCACTGCTTCAATTGCTTCTTACCATCATTTGCTAACCAATCATCTTGTAGCTTATGGAATCTCTAGAATTGCCGTTGGATGAATTCTTCTTCGGAAACCCATCCGCTTGGACTTTCGAAAATCTCTGGAATACGATGGACTGAGAAGTTTTGACCAATATATACACTTTATTCCTTTAGAAAAATCTTATCAGGAGGATGAACTAATTGTGAGGGATAATTAAGGACCAGCAGGTACTTTTATAGAAGTCTTTCCAGTGATTTTGTGAGAATACTGGCTGCCTAAAATGGTTAGCCCTTGAAAGAATAGCTTGATGTATCTATTCGCAGATAACATTGGGCCAATTGATGAATGAAGCCGAATATTGTGAAAAGTCCAGAATTCCCAGACCATTGTGGGAATTTCAACAATGTGCACATTTTACAGAAAAAACCAGCGTGTAATAATAACACTAGCTTTAAGAGTGCCCCATGCCATACACGTCTAGTCTATGCATAGGCTACCTAGGTAGGTTGGGGTTAAGGTTAACCATAGCCTACTGGAGCTATTTGGTTTGGTAATGAGAGTCTGATTTATCTAAATCTGCACTGAATATCATACAACTAACGTTTTTCAAAGTCGAAGAAATATAAGTATTGTTTAATATATGTGAGCTGGGTTAGGCACAAATTTAGGTAGCATGCAGAATGGCCCGTTTCAAGACAAATTTTGGATTGAGTAGCGTGGGTAACCTGAAAACAAATACTACTACTAGATCCACCATCCACGTTCTTGGTTGTAGAACGCTAAGTGTTGTTCGTGTGTGATTCAACAAGTCGGCAAACTCATAACTATCGCTGATCAGTATGTAACGTGATTGGCTACTCGCATCTCGCAACATTTGCTTGGTCGATCATAAGTAGCCATGCCGAGGTTATTACCACATCGGGTAATTGACGATCGTGACGATCATGAGGTCTCGATCTTTGACTTCATTATAGCAAACGCGAACAGTGGCAAAAATTCCCAAAACAGAACAGCAGATATTTCTAGAGCCTCAGAGATAGTTTCTCGGTTCTCGAGAGTCGGTCCTCGTTCTTCGTAACCTTCTATTCATACTACCGGAACTATTTTAGTACCATGTGCAGCCACCTGCGACACGTAGTCATGGTTAGACTCTTTATCGGCCGTAAGTGTTGTTTCTCTAGCTCATTCGACGGCGGAACAGCGGCGTCGAATAGCTTTGTCAACATCGCACCCGAACATCAATCCTTTTGGTGTCTTTTCCATTCTGTATACATCATGATATCGTGCTCTATGCGAACATGTGAAATTACGCCACCTGGCTCTACGTACCTTTGACATGCCTTTCGTTTTCCTTCTTTTCAAATTATGTCAAATAAGTCATACTTATTCAAAATCGTTAGCTATGAAAACCCAATGATTATAAATAGTGCGTCAATTAGTCGCCTAAACTCCCAAGTTTCTCGAAAACAAAGAGTAATTAGATATTATAACGCCGTACTTTGAACTTTTACATCGCCAGTTACATATAAATACTCCAGTCAGACCTCGAACCCTTACTTAGATCTGTTCATCGCAACTCGCCAATAGCACGATGTCAAAATCTGACTCGAAGCCAAGCTCCACCATCACGAACATTATGCCACGGTATTTGCTGGCAATAATTCGTCTAGGACAGTTCGCTTTTGGTGCGGTATGTGAATTTATTGCTTTTCTAGTCTTCAATTTGACTCTACTAACATTGATTAGGTCGTGACCGGGATTATTGGTTACTTCATCAGCTTGTTTGACACAGACGACGCTGGCTTTTTGCTGGGACGTTGGATCTACATTGAAGTCCTCGCTGGTCTCTCAGTTATTCTAGGACTTGTCTTTGTACTCCCAGCATTTCTCTCATTCTTCATTTGGCCTAGTATGTGCATCCCTCTTGCATGAATATTGACAGCAGCTAACCTACTCATAAAAGTTGATGTGGTAATTGCTTTGGCATGGTTTGCGGCTTTTGGACTTCTTTTTGATGCCCTTGACGGAGTTGTTTGCGGTGGCTTTGACGGCCTGAGTCCCGTGGATGGAGGGAACTGTTCCATTTGGGAAGCCGCCGAGGCATTTACCTTTCTGTCCGCATTCACCTGGTTGGTCACAGGTTTCTTTGGTCTCTATCTGGTATGGCGTGCCGAGTAAGTCTCTTAAATGTCAAGCATAATTTCGTCATATGGATACTAATATGCATGACAAGTGGACATGGCGCGAACCGCTGGCATCAAACCTACGACGTCTAATTCAATATGGCTTGCTCGCGATTCTAGCTGAAACCTCTCGTAGGTTTCACAGAAAATTTACGGCGATACAAAACATCCGAGAAAGATATTTGATCAGTGATGAGTCGAAAATAGCTCTTCGTAAGATCTCGATCGGAAATGCTCTCGTCATTCCGTCAATGATGAATGACACCATGAGCGATATCAGGGAAGCTGTCCATGCTAGGAATTTTTGACATAGATGAATTTCGGAGTCTGATTTTACGGAATTAATACCGGTATACGATAGATAGATAGACCATTATTTTATGTAATGATTAATGAGAAATGGCGATTACAAAAGCATGATAATCGAACTCTTGATGCAATCTATAACCTACCAGCTGCTTTATGATTTAAAGCCGACATTAAATCTTCTCATAAGAAATAAAGCTAATTTACCCATAACAATTCCAGATCTCAGGATATAAATGTACTCTGTAGATAAAGATAATGAGCTAGCAGTATCTCCTACCAAATAAACAGAAGAGATCAGGGGGGGTATCCACTTACGTTTCTCTCTCTAAAGTGATTCGTGCACATACTCCTCACTGCTGGTTGGATATCATATCAGTGCGCAATCATGAAGGTCATCGAGTCGGCACTGACTGACAGTCGCTTTAGGGTTAACAAGATCTACGGTCAGCGCCACCGATATGTGCACTGTCCGTCCATCGGAACCCGCCGTTAACAAGCCATCAACTGATAAACCCCAAAGGATATTTATTTAGTCAAACCAATCATCGATTCAACCATTATCATAAAGATCTCGCGCTTGATTTCAGCACAGATTTAGACCTCTAAAATCCATCCGGTGCTATCGTTCTAGCACTAAGTAGCTCGATAATTAGTTTCGAAGCGAGGACGAAGCCTTGAGTGTTAGATACGTATGCGCTACAGCGGCAACCTCCGGGTTCTTACACACAATGTCATAGCTAAGTAGAAATTTACATGGGAAATGAGTATTTCTATATCAAGAGGATAATGTTAAATGGATCTGATGTGCCACGATCATGGTGCTATACGCTCTTTCCGGTATTTAAACTGCTAGTACTCTTCACAAACCTGCGCAGGATGGTCCTCTCAAAGAGAGTCTCAACTGTCAATTTAGGATCGAGCCTGCTTCGAGATGTCTGGATATTTGCAGTGATTTCAGTCGTTGTAGTTATGCTTAGAGTTGCGTCCAAAGCTCGATTGGGGACGTTTGCACTGGACGATGGGCTGATTATTTTTGCAATGGTTAGCAGTACCAATCGATATGACACTGCAGAAATGCCTTATTAGACTACGCTTTCTAATCCCCATATCATTCTAGTGCGCAGCTTTGACCGGATCAACAATACTTACCATTGGAATCGAAAATGGGTATGGTCAGCAAGTATGGGATATAAGCCCAGATAATGTTTCTACAGTCATTATGTATGACTACTTGTCGCAGACATTCGGCTCAGCAGCAGGAGCCATTGGTCGGATTGCTTTTGCACTCTTCATCATTAGCGTACTAGGCACGAGAAAGGGTCATCGGACTGTGCTATGGGCTTTGATTGGAGCACAGATCATCATAAATGCTCTATTCATCCTTATTATATTCCTGCAATGCCCAGGGCATGCATCGGCGATATGGAACAAAACTGGGGAAGGAAAGTGCTGGGATCTACGTGTTCAAACCTATTATGGGTATTTTCAAGGCTGTCAGTAATACTCAAACCCGAGATAATCCAGGACTGAAACTGTGCTATGACAGCCTTCAACTCCGCCACAGATCTCTATCTTGCATTGTTCTCGGCATATATTACATGGAACTTAAAGCTTGATGTGCGTGTCAAATGTGGGTTGGTAGCTCTTTTAGGCCTTGGAATCTTGTAGGTATTTCATCAATTTCTTTTCCATGCGGAGTACCAACTGATAAATGTGATTGCTATTAGTGCGATGATAGCCTCTATCATAAAGACCGTTCAGATACGTGTTCTTGTGAGTGTTGACAGTGACCCGACTGTTGCAACAGTCAATTTAGAGCGTTGGCTCTATATCGAAACTTATCTAGTCATCATTACGACTTCAGTACCCTTTCTCCGATCGTTGATCCGCACGACAAAGTTGAGCTCTGAAAACTCCTATATGACTATACAACCATCTCGTATTGCGCCTTCTCGAGGTATGGAATTATCCGTACGGTCCGGAAATCAAGAATCGATTAGCGCATCCAGTGACAGGGGGGCTATCTTACAGAAGACATTCGGTGGCAGTAGCTCTATCGTTGGAGATATTGCAAATGATGAATTTGTTGACTTTGATTGTTGGAAACACGGTCATCGATCGGTTTCCTGTGACAGTATCTCTAATGACCTTCCATAAATTGTTATATACACCTCACATGTGCAATAAATTGAAGCTTTGTTTATAGGGTCTTGAATATTACATTGATAGATTATACCTAAGCATGCTCTGTTGGTATCGGTCTTGTGATCAGCGTTGAAAACGAGGCTTACATCCAGGTATCGTATCGACTCCATTCTTGATCAGAAAAAGTAAAATAACATCTATATACAGATTTGAGGATGACACAGCCAAGAGCTATATACAAATGCAAATATTTCTTCAGTAAAGACCTCGGGATCGCTAGTTGAATTGTTTCCCACATTTCTTCAAGCCTTGATGAGGCCGAATTTGAACATACTCTCAGCGGATGCCGTGATTGCTTGCTCATTGCTGTACTTCCATGTCCACCCCAAAACTTCTTTAGCTTTAGCATTGCTGAACGCCTTTTCCACTCCCAAATCTGGTAGGATGAGACGAGCAACTGGGAGGAAGATGGCAACCCCGCGGATAAGGAGGTTTGGTAGGACAATAGTTGGCACTTTATTGGCCTTTGATCCGAAATTTTTCTTCAGAATTTTGGCGACATCCAGCAAAGAAGCAGAACCCTCGCCCACGCATAGGAAGCGCTCCCCTTTGGCATCTGGATTGGTCATAGCAAGGACGTGCATATTTGCACAGTCGCGTACATCAACTAGACCAAAGGACACGCGTGCGAGGCCGGGAGTATTGCCCTCCAAGAGCTCACTGATAGTTCGTAGACTTGTACTTGCATTGGTGCCCAACGCGGGGCCCATGATTAGCACGGGGTTGATGACTGTGAGTTGAAGTTCCCCGCCTTCTTTCTTTATAAAATCCCATGCAGCACGTTCCGCCAAGGTCTTGGATTTAGCATAGGCCTGGACCTGGTTGGAATTGAGGTTGGTCCAATCTTTCTCAGTATAAATGTGTGTCTCTGAAGTCGAGCGGGAATGGCCGCATTCAATTGCTGCGGCACTACTCGTTAACACGACGCGACTGACAGTTCCAGCATCGCGGGCATTGCGAAGTACACGCAACGTGCCTTCACGAGCGGGTATGATCAGATCATCTTCATGTTTTGGTAACCCATCTGGAAAAGGAGAGGCGACGTGTTGAACAAAGGACACGCCCTTCATAGCATCAGCCCAGCCATCATCCTCGAGGAGATCTGCCTGCACTACTTGGAGGGAAGATATTTGTTCCTCGTTTGTAGCAGCCTCGCGAAGCTCCTTTTGGATTTCGTTGGCCCGACTGAGGGTACGCACAGTGGTGCGCACGCGAAACCCTTTCTCAAAGAGGCTGGCAATGACCCGAACTGCGAGAAAGCCAGTACCGCCAGTAACGAGGACCAGAGGCTTATCGGACATGTTGCGCAACTGTGCAGGCCGTACAGCTGAAATGGTGTCTGATTTGTTTGTATTTGGTGGGAGAGTATCCACGGCGATCGACCGTGTGTGAAGAAAGGGGGCTGAGCTGAAAGTGAGTTGCAGGCCCCCACCAATACTACCCAGCTTTGACTGAATAAATAAGGCTTGGCGAGTACTAACGTATCTTGTAGTACTTGATGCTGCTACGTACTTAGCTTTTCAATGATCAAAACTTCGCCCTGAGGTATGTCGAACTGCTGTCGACTTATTCATCGCTTCTTCTGCAGAGTGTTTGAGTGTAATGCAATACAGGGAGCGGCCATGATTGCGCCGGCTCGAGCTGTTTATCACACCGAATTACAACGAGCTTACCGCTTCCCGCTGTTACACGCTAGTCCGAAAGTAGATCTAGTATCCATAGTAGAGATATAAAATACTTTTAATTGGCTGTGCAGTGGTATTTCATCCAATCAGATCCGACAAACTGCACGTCAATCTCCATATAGTCCCGCCACAGATCCAGAGCTAACCGCTTTTAATCTAGCTGTCTTTTTCCTCAGGAACATTGTGACACAAGTACTCTTTGCGCGCCTTCACCGTTCAATGAGAAAAGAGGCGTTTAAGTATACTACGTACTACGCAAGTCAACATCACCAGACTGATGCGCTGGCTGTAGATGCACACAGCCGGTCAATGCGAACTCCTGGTCATCTTTGTTCATCCTCCTCCCAGTGTCCCCAAACACACCTACATAGTGTACCTGGACCTTGATGCGTCCGGTACTATCCCGACTTGTCTGCCAAGACACAATCCTGCCCAGTCGCAGAACATTTTCGGCCGGTTGACGTTTTGGAACGATCATAAATTTCAAGTGTGTACCCTCGAGCACTGCATGATTATCTACAGAAATCCTCCTCAACCCCACCAGATTCAACGCGCCACGTAAAACTAGTGCCACTAGTCTATAGTAGTATGCCTAGATAGTACTCCGTTCTGATAAAGAATTGCCAGCCTAGCACAATTGATTGGACAAGGTTGATGTCCGGACCGAGATAACCATAGAGATCACATTCTGAAGTCATTTATCCTACACTGTTCTTGACTCCCCTCAATTCGTAGCCTGTGGATTTTATATTATTTCGGTTGATGGGAAAGTTGAAATTTGAGCAAGGAAAATTTCCGAGCTTAGTTAAAACAAGCAGCTACATCAATGCGCTAGGTGACGGCCTTCAACATGGAGAACCTACAATGCTCATTACCATGGTCAAGCAAGCAATGTCACACTCAAACAGAGTCGGAACAAAGACAAAGACGAGTACCGTTCACCATATTGGCAAAGACTGGCAGCCTAGCCTTTTTCTGTGTAATGCTATGGTGGTGGAACAAAGTATTGTCAATCCCTCAGCATGCAGGGGCATTTGATCGAAATAGTATACAAGAAGTAGTACAACCAGCTAGACAGAMCTTCCGATGGAACGATATCATACCCAGCGAATCTCTTCAGTATACCGACTGCTTCTCCTCTTTTCTCTGCGCGCGACTTTCCGTGCCTCTAAACTGGAATGCGACATATCCTGAAGATAACACTCCACAGGCCGCAATAGCTGTTATCAAACTCCCTGCCAGAGTACCAGTCACCGATTCACGATATGGTGGATCGATCATTGTGAACCCTGGGGGCCCAGGAGAGTCAGGAGTTTACCAGGTTCTCACAGATGGGACAAATCTTCAGACCGTAGTCGACTCCAGTATATCACCTGAAGCAGGATCAGGAGAAGTTGAGGACGATGCAAAATACTTTGACATTCTGTCCTTCGATCCGCGAGGTGTAAATAACACCACACCTCGGCTCCGATGTTTCCCCGATGCGTTCAATCAGCAAGTGTGGCAGCTCCAGTCACCCGATTACGGCTTGCTATGGCACAGTGAAAGTATCATCGGGCTTGAGTGGGGAAGGGCTTCTGCACTTGGGGCTAGTTGCTCAGCTGAAGAAGAGGACGGTGGTATTTTGCCTTATTTGAACACACCACAAACAGCCCGAGACATGCTTCATTTAGTTGAAAAGGAATCGCAATGGCGAGAAAGGCAGACTGTACATTTTTCAAAGTCCCAGTCTGTGCGCTTGTCGCAGTTGGAAGTGACTGGTGGCGCTATGAAAAAACCACACCATCCCAATGATGCAAAAATCCAATACTGGGGAATGAGTTATGGAACATTACTGGGCGCAACGTTCGCCGCCATGTACCCAGATCGGGTTGGCCGACTGATTCTTGACGGCGTTGTCGATCCAGCGGATCACTATGCTGGAAATTGGCTTACTCAGCTCCAAGATTCAGATCATATCATAAGTAAATTCTGCGAGTATTGCTTTCGAGCCGGCCCTACTAAGTGTCCTCTCTACACTGGCGACTCAGCAGCAGATATCGAACAGAGATTCACGAAAATCATGTACGGGATGAAAGAGAATCCAATTGCTGTGCTTCCCATGAATTCTAGCAGACAAAACAGCATTGGCCCCGATATGATCACATATGGCGATCTTCATCTCCGGCTACTTTCAGGCATGTATTTCCCGTTTACAATGGCAGAAAGCCTATTCACCTTGCTTTGGGAAGTTGAACAACAAAACACATCTGCGGCGCAAATAACTGATCTGTTTCTACGGAAGCAAGCACTACTTACGCCATCTGGATGCCATGAACAGGAGTTATCTGATCCCGATATTCCATATGTATCTGGCATCGGCGCATTTCAGTCTATTTCTTGCATGGATATAGGTGGCTCTATGAATCTCACGAGAACTGGTTTCCGGGATTATTTAAAGAAGCTGCAAGGTCAGAGTCACTGGATCGGGCCTAGTTGGGCACGAAACAAATTATCTTGCGAGGGATTCACAGTGAAACCAGCGTGGAAGCCTGATTTAGCATTCAAGACCCAACAGTGGCCTAATACATCCAACCCTTTGCTGCTTATAGGCAACACTCATGACACAGTTACACCTTTGAGAAATGCACGTCGCGTCTCCACTTTATTCCCTGCGAGCATTGTCCTGCAGCAAGACTCTCAAGGCCACTGCTCACATTCGAGTCCAACTCTATGCACGGGTAAGGTGATACGCCAATATTTCCAGACAGGCAAATTACCAGAGGAAGGAAAAATATGTAAACCCGACACCTTGCCATTCCTCGGTTGTATAAAAGAAAATAAAGGGTCGATAGGTAACTGTGATTTCTCCGACGGGCCGGATGCGAGGTTGTGGGAAGCATTAGTAGAACTGGCAGATCCTTTCAAGCTTAAGCTGGAGTCAGATGCCGCTAGTTTCAGGTCTTATGGTAGTGGTATTTGGTTATAGATGTGACTATCGAGTTGGCATATTTCATGATAGTCGTCTGGAACTACCTGGAAACCTGCTGCACATACCAGCCAGTAGTATTCTGTGGCTAATGGTCGCTTATACATGGAGCATACTACCCACATGGCTATTTAAATCAAGAATAGCGCGCGATCACATTTTTCAGTACATCCTGTCAATGCAGTTGGAACGTATGTAGGTTTTCAGTGCTGTATGCACTCCGACTCTCCGACCCTCCGACCTCTCAACCGTAAATGTCCGACCCTCCGGCTGGAGTTAATGATTTTAATAAAGTCTTCAATAAGTCCGGAGAGTACTTCCACTTAGGTCGCAGATTTTGTTGTCGAATAGTAACTCACGCCAAGATGGTATTTCCTTTGGCCTACGTCACCAGACACGGAAGGGTGTATATAGAATCTCAATCGAAATTCAATGGATTTTCAATACTCGATACCAGATGACTTGACACTCTTTACGTAAGTAGTCGCTTTTCAATGTTAATATTCATTACATTATAGGAGAGATTTCAGTAGGGTTAATTTGGCTGAGCTACATGCTCTGCTGTATAGACATGCCCAATATTCAGTCTTGTAAGATATGAATGACCCGTCTGTGAATATCATCATCCATTACTTCCTCCCTCTGACCCATAGCAATAGCAACAGAAGTGGCAGGGTCCAGCTCCTCGCTTGGTAGACCGAGGATATCATTGTCGAGACCATGTATGGACTCAAAGTCACCACCACCGTTTGGATAAAAGGTACGACTGTAAAGGAATTTTACAAATGCATGATTGTCACCTCGCATGATGGAAGTCTTCGAAGATCTGTAGCGTTCTACAGTGGATTCATGGGTGATGGTCCAGTCCGCGTCATTCGTACCCGTGACACGTTTGACACTGTCAAACATTTCTCTTTGGTTTAGTCGAAAGCTAGATATGTAGACAGGACTGTTACGAAACCGAGAGAGAGTCACTGAGTTGTCATTTTCATCCTCAGGAAGTTCCTTCAGGCTCATTAGGCTGGCAATCGCCCTGCCACACTGTGACCAAGTGCTCGTGTTGATGGGAGTATTGCCACCATCGAAAAAAACAAGAGATCGCTTCTTGAAATCAAAGCCATAGCGGTCAGGCCCGCCACCAAGACTGAATTCGTACCAAAACCCGCAAGCCAGCAAGATGTATGAAGTTACACCGAGACTTTCAACCTCGGTGCAAATTCTAATTTTGACATCCGCTAAATATGTATCTTCACAAAGCTTTTCATTCGCAGGATCATGTCCATACCAATTGGGTAAGATATAAGATACACCAGCTTTAGCTGCCGCACGTATAAGCCTGATAATAGTATCCCTTGGTGCTGTAACTGACATAGTGATGATCAATGCTTGTTGTCCTTGAAGAGCTCGGACAATCTCCGTATCATCATTGCCGCCATATTCAATACGCTCCACTTGAACCCCCGATGGCAGCTTGCTCGTGCTATTAGGCCGTGAAATCACTTTCACGACATGTTGACCGGTCTTTAGTAAAGCTCCAATGATATGCGTTCCCATACGACCGCCAGCCTTTTTGAAAAAGTTAGAGATGACTGCGACAGTAGATGAAATTTCGAACGTACCCCAATGACTGCAACGTTTTCGATACAGTTTCGAAAACTTCGTGGTTGATCCTTTGCATAAATCTGCGCCATGGTTTCCCTGCAAGGGGTTGATCCTTTCTTTGCAATCAAGCAATCAAATAAGATAAAAGTAAACGGTCTGATAAGGTAAGCGAATAATCAAGATAATCTTTCAGTTGGAAGATTCTGACCATTAAATAAAGCCCTGCTAGTCGACTCCTTGCACTGCAATCCGGAAATAACGGAATTACCTAAGAGAGGAAGCGTTTGGTCCGTACATTCCCCGTGGGATTTGGTCATTAAATCTATACGTGTGATAGTGTCTACTAGATGAAATATAGGAAATTCTTGATGCGACTTTGAATATGGAATTAACAAAAGTAAAGTCCGGTAACACCTGCTGGGTAACTAGCCAGAAGACTCGGAGATATTGAATATGACGGGTCGTTCTAACATAATTTTTACCAGAGAAAATACATTCGCACATTGAGAAATCCAATATGAAAGTCCGTTTCTGGACCTCTACGAAATAAGTTTCGAAAAATAAATAACAAGCATTACCATAATATTAGTCCTGGACTATTCATAGCTACTATCTCACAAATGCTGCAAGCTGTCGTGGCTGCAAATCAGAAAGGATTACATACATGTATATCTAATTATGCTCACGCCATGTTACCAGGCTTATTCAAAACTCCATGGGCTTCCAAGACAATACATGTAGCCCAATTTCTACAAGGCAACAGGTGGAATATGGATTCCTCTTACATAGAAATTAGTATATAGTGAGGTTTGAGGTATGTTTATCTTTCCTATGCCTTGTCATTCAGGCATTCGATAATCCTATCCCGCAAACTCTCGGTACACGTGTATATCTGGTTGACTTTGAGGCCAACTTCCCCTGTAATAACATGCCACTGTTCAATCGTTCGCTCCCTGGAAGCTATAACAGATATCATGGTCACATCCACTTGAGTTGCGTGTCAGTGGATCCAATGGCGGGGACTACCATATCATCAATGAGTATCACAGAGTCAGATACAAAAGTAGAATTGATGTGCTTCAGAACATGGATCGCCTTCTCATCGGGTTAATCGTGCATGATGTTGCGGGGGAATAGAGCCTCACCCCTGTACGAAGATGTCAGCAATGAAATGATCAAATACAAGCATGGAAGGATTATTTATCTATGCATCAGACCTAACTTTGATGGATTCGGATTCAAAAAAGTTATGTCGAATGGTTTGAACCCCTTCCACCGGGGAAAGCATGGGCAATGACCACATATAGAACCTCAACAATAATCTGATTCAAGACTTCAGACGGGAGGCGCTGGCGCAGAGCGTTGCTCTGATCGCCAATAACACCTCCAATATCAACGGACAGAGTTTGTGTAGGTTAAAGATCCCCAATTTTTCCTCCAGTGGATACATATCTAGCCATTGACGTATTCCCTAGTGCTGTGCTTGCATGAAGCAATTGTAATAATCATAGTTTGCCGGCAATTTTTGCAACCCTATAAATGCTGGAAGATCCGTACTCAAGTCTTTTGTAAAGGAGCTTGTATCACGATTTTCATATCTTTGTAACTGTTTTCTTTCAATAAGTCAGGTAACGCCCAAATGCAGGGAGCCATGCTGTTGACATTAAAATGGTGATATTTTTAGCACAAATCATAAGTTGAATTAAGCTTGCTATAACTATGAAGGAAGGCCTGGACGGCCTCGATTTACTTGTGGTAAACAGTACTTTCAACCCCTGGATCACTACGGTGGATAGTAATGTTGTTGGCAGTAAACGTATTCCTCGTGGTTTCCTCGATAGTTCCGAGAGATGCCAGATAGCGTATAATGCGTCCTAATGGTATAGTAATAAATACCAATACTTGTTTTATTTTGAGTTGCGGATCGAACACGTATCCTTTCTTTGTCGCTGCTTTGACTGCCACATGTGTAGTCGGAGGACTTCAGTAACTGACCGAGTAGCAATGGAGATGAATCAGTTTTTGTGGCCAGTTCCTCAGCGTTCATAACACCCTTGGCGTCGACCAGTAGTTTAAAAATCATCAAGTCAACCTCAACTAGAACAAAGGGCATGCGTTGATGGGCTCACTGCAGCGGCATATCCTTGTCAGTATGCTCGTTCCGACAGGAGGAAGAAACAGCCGACCTTGATATTTGCAATGACGGCTTCGGGTTTGTGAGCGGATCTTGAGGGCTGAAACCACCCCACCACGGGGCATGTACAAGAATAGTGTCATTCGCGCTCGCAGTTGCCCTAGAAGTGGTAGTCATAAGAAAATGGTTGACAAGCTTGATCAAAGCCATTATTCAAATTCGTATTGAGAGAGTACAAGTGAACTTTTCAAACACAATGATTATACCTGGCGCAGACTTTACATAATCCTCCTGAATCTAATGAGCAAACCTTCTCAAAATCCTAAAAGATCCGACACTCTCTTCTTATCGACTTCATCTTGTTGTCCCCGACTCATAGACACATATTGTAGACGACGTATCCATGTGCGGTGTCAGGCTCGACATAAATATAATCAGCGCGACCATAGCCGTTCATACTGATGGCAGTTAGTAGGTGTCCCAACACAGTGCTAGGTATATCTGAACTTACTTTGCAAAATGAATACATTCTCCTCTCATATCTCCTCCTGGGAAAATTGTCCCTTGGCTGAACCAGCTAAATTCCTCGGGACCGTCACTACCTAATCCGTCATTAATCCAAGCATCTGCGGCTCCAGAGACCGGGTCTAGCGCAAGAAAATCCGCGCGTCCCTAGAAATATCATTAGCTGTTTCATACATTGTTTTGAGGGGTGATCCTTACATCTCCATTAATATCCGCAAAGCGAAGGTTGGCACGCTCCTTTCCTTCAATAGACTTTATAAGCCCGGCGGATTGAAAGTTGTTGAGTCCATGATTTAGCCAGCCAGTTACTGTTCCGTTCTGGCTTATACATAGAAAGTCTGCCTTGCCATCACCTATCGCAGACTTTAGCTCGATATAAATCGTTCAGTAGGCGCGTGACGAATGACTACATACCATCAAGATCTGCAAATCGAACAGATAAATCAAATAAGCCAGTTCCATAATGCTCATGGCAGTCAACACCGCCAGAAACGATCCCCATATCTGTAAAAGAAAATGTATCCGTCTCTCTAGAGTAGTCATTCCGTAGCATATGAATCGAGTTTGATTCTTTATCAACAAGAAGAAAATCGCATTTTCCATCACCGTCAACTGGTCTTAGTTAGCTATTTATTCTCCCTCAAATTGGACTGTGATTAAGACTCACGGTCAGCCAGGTGAATGTCCTTTCGAACATGACCAGACATCAAGGATTCTGTTCCAATCAAAATATGCCCATACTGTCCCCAAGCTGGGAGCATATGGTTATTTGCATAGAGCGTCAAATTGCCAGTTTTACCAATCCACACATAATCATCTTAGGGATACATTAGCTATATGCAAACAATATAGAAGCTGTTACCACTTACCTGTCCCTGAACCCCGCATATCGCAGTAATGTACGCCGTCCCCTTTAGTTCTGGCTCCACCATAACCCGAATTACCAAGTAGTCGCACAGGAAAGAAGTTTGTGTCATCATTCGCTGATGATGCTGGTCCAGTATTGTAAACTGTTGTGTAATCTGCGCCTTGAGCATCGTACTTTGGAAAATCTGTATCTATAGTGAAAGTTTTGTTCGTTACTCTGCCCAGCTTCACGTGAGACCTATCTTCTATTTGTTCGCCTAGTCCAGTTCCATCATGCGTGAGCAAGGCAGGTAACCAAACAGGACGGTAACTGAGATCTGAACCGCGCTGGTTTATTGAGGTATATATTTGACCGCTGTTACTGACCCAAGCCCAGTCAGCTCTCCCTATAACTTGTTAGCGACTCAAAAGACATATTACTATAAGAAAACTAGACCGTACCGTCTCCGTTAATGTCAACCTGCAGCACGTCCATAGTTATTAAAGCTTTCTTTTCGATTCAGGAGGTTGCTGTGGAGGACTTACAAACCGAACTCCATTTATGTCTCCCATTGTACCTCCACTCATAACAACTCCCATATCCTCCCAGATTGGCGTTGTCTGACTTGTCCCAACATTCCTCCATCCGTGAGCATTGCCATCAGCGTCGAGACCTAGGTAGTCAATTCTGCCATCGCCATCTATATCTGCTAATCTGACCATATCACGTGTATAGCCTTGTCCAGGAAGTATAACCCCTAAACTAATCCAGAAAGGATTCGTAAAGAGGTCAGCTCCGATATTGGTGTTTATATATGCAGAGAGTGTCCCATCAGAGGCCAGACAAAGGACATCATCACGGCCATCTCCATCAAGATCACCGAAATGAAAACCTTCTGTATCGCAATCATCCATTACTGCGTCAGAATAGGACTCAGTATAGTTTGAGAAGCCTTTGTTGCCTGTCCCGTCATTTAATGCTATCCCAAAATGACCTGGAGACAATACGTAAACGAAGTCGTCAATGCCTATAGAGTTTTTAATGAACCATCCAGATCAACAATTTTCACGTATTTACCATCGCCATTAAGATCTGCCCACATAGCATTTTCAACCTTGAAGCTCACGCCATTGTAAGGGAGGGGATGTATATCCAGAAGACCATAGGGATGCCCTATATGACTGTAATGTCGTTAATTGTTTTAGTTTAAGCATAATATGAAAGTGGATATGATGGAGAAATTTGCATGATAAATAACGTACTGATAGTTGCTATCATTAACTCCTGATCCCTTTAGAATCTGCACTGGACTGGGAAAATTTGCCGCATTCACTTCGCACGTTGTGCTCGTACCCAAAGTATTAGTATCGTTCAGTCCTGGCACGGCTACTGGTGGAGTCAACCAGCAATTAGAATAGACTTCTTGTATGGCTTTGTACCATAAGTTTGCCATCACTTCATAACCATCTGCCACCATCTATCAGCTTATAGAAAAACAGGCTATCATGTTTTTAGTAGTATCGCTCTGAACTTACAGTCAGTTGGATGAGTTCCGTCACGAGCGTTGATCATCTCAGTTGTGATACTAGACATATCAGCAAGATAAACTAACTTGCCCTGAGCCGCTAGCTTTTCGACCAAATTGACGTATTTCGGGTTTACTTGCTCAGTAAGAGCCTGCTTGGTCGCATTGCGATTGACTAATAGAGTTGAGACTATAATAACCGTGCCGGGTATGTTGTCTAGAAGCTTATTAACCAGGTCTTCCATAGTCTGATCAATACTGTTGATTTCATAGTCCTGTGCCACATCATTTGTGCCAGCGTTGATGAGGACAAGATTGGGAAGCATGGAGAGGTCATTATTAGCTCTATCACTAATCTGATCAACGCGGAAGCCAGGCCTGTTAAACATCTAAAATTAGCATATCTCTATTAGAAACAAACACAGTGACATGAGTGGGGTTACAGTTATCTGTGACATAGAGCGCGAAATATCTCATTGCAACAATTTGTGATCATCGCGGACGTCCTTAAAAAGGAGACCATTCTATCTGGATAGAGAACTTACCAGCCTTCATTGTCATTGTCTCCCATAGTCCCGTGCTGTATTGTACCAACCATATTCACATTGGCACCATCTATCATGGTGTTAGTACGTCTTTTGAGAAAGGCTGCAAAAGTATTTGAACTCACTGGAAATAAGTTTATCACGAAGGTATTTTCTGTAACCGTTACCGGAGGGAGACTGCTGACCCCAAGTGATAGAGCCACCAAGAGGAAGTATACGTAGCATCTGGGGGTCAAAAGTACCACCAACAGGTACACAGGTGCCGTTACCTTTGGTCGCAGGTCGGGTATCTTCAAGAAACTGATTGAGGACCAGCTCTCGAATTGCAGAATGGTAGGGAACTTGAGGATGGAAAAGCTTTGCACGCCAACCAACGGTATCTCTCCAGAGATCATACCACTTGTCATTTACTGGATCACTACTTACTGCAGCCACTTCGGTAACATTAACAGCATCCCAAAGTGCATCTTCAAAAGCTGAAATGTTTGGAAACCTAGCACCCAGTGCTGATATGTCTAGCCCGTCGGTTATTTGATTGGTGGCGTTTATCATGATTTGTAGTTCGGGAGAAGGATCTTGGTCCTCATTTTGGTTATACGGATAGTGAAATAGCCAAAGATTCTCATTCTTTTGGTCTGGTTCTTTGATACCAGGCTCGCAGAATCGATGACCATCCAAAAGGCCATTAGCCTGGATATCAATGAATTTGACATTTGAATCTGCATTCAAAGCTACAGCACTTTGAATCGCTGCGTTGAGCGCGCGGCTCATTGAATTATAGTCCTTTCGAAGGTCTGTGGTCATCATAATGTGTTCTTTGCCATCTGATACTGGATTTGCAGTCCGCGAGAATGTGACTGTGTCACACCCTGGATCGTCCTCGTTAAAGAATTCTGGAAAGCCGGTAACGTATAACCTGAAGGCGTCTCCAATAGTACCTGATCTGCCCTTTGTGACAATTTCCTTGATGAGATGATCAATATTGTTAACTAGTTCAGGGCTGTCAATCAGAGCGTGAGTTTCCTGTCTTTGTTGGTCGCACGGTTTCGTAGGCGTGAAGCCAAACTGGGTAGATTCGATGATACAATTGAAGAGGATGCCTTTGAAGTCGATATCGTTACCCCCGATAGACAGAGTTGCCATTTGTGGATTTCCGAACTTAGGTCGAGGGGCTGATATGAGTACATAATATTAGTTTTGATCAACTTACAAGTATAATAAGATAGTAAGGAACCTACAAAATTGCCAATTTGGTTGGTTTGTGGTGTCTTCATCGTAGAATTGATAAAGCTCGACTTCATCAGTAGTCGATCCGGAGCACACGACGTTGTTGAAGATGTGATTCAATGGTGAAAGATTTGCGTCTCCGTTCAAGAGTACTGGGTAGGCTTGATCATATCGTAGACATCGTCTTCCATCCACATAGTTTCCAGCACCCACCCCAGATGCATATGAATCTCCTAAAGCTGTCCACTCAAAGTCTTGAGAGAAAGAACCTGAAAAAAAGAGAAATATGAACAAGTATCTCCACATGGCTGGTGATTAATTCTCGGGATCTGTTTCCTGTGATAGCTTCAAACCTAATGAACAACAGGACTGTAGAGAAATGGAGCACAGCTTTCTTTATGATTGAAGATAGTTTATATATCAAAGACCAAGAACTTCCAGCATACGAAAGATACAGGCAGGAATTTTAATTGCGTATGATACTATCTTGAATCCAGGGTTCGTAGCTCAAAGCCTTCTCTGATTACTGGTACTTCTAAGGTTGCATTGAATAAAACCCTAGTCAATTCCTGACTCTTAAACCAGTACTGGTTCTAAGTCTGTCTAGTTTTGGAATTGCATGGGTTCCACATATCAGGAGGCCCAAGAATATCTACGGCACGAAAGATACGAGCGATAAATTGTAATACGCTTTGTTGGTACGATGCTACCGTGAACGCGGATTAGCATTTGAAACCCTTGTCTGTTTATTGGTACTTCTAAGGTAGTATTAAATGAAAATCGTCGTGAGTTATTGGCTATCTGAGCCAACATTGGATTCCAAATTCGTAAAGTTTTCTAACTGCGTGGTTTCTGACTATCTCATATCAGGCCCTCCATCCAACATTAGACCCAAAAGAAGCTGGGATGAGTAGTCTGGTCTCTCATATTCTACGATTAATTGCCTCGTGTAGATAAGTCACGGTTAACTAATATTTTGCCATATTTTGTCGATGATGGGTGGTTGGAAAGAGTCCGAACAATCTATTTTAGGGACTAATTACGGGACCATCAAGGTCTGATATAACGTATTTGTGAAGTTCTCATGGTACTTTATTCCATCCACTATCTAATTGTTCATGACACTAAGTTCGGGTAATGTGACTGTTTCAGAGCCTTTAAGACGATAAGTAGGTGTATTTGTAACTCGTTTACCACAATTGGAGAGACTATAGTGCTTAGGCCACACGTGAAACGAAGTTGACATCGTTCAATGTCAGCCAAAGTATGGAAGCCCAACCATTCTAAATTTCCGAAATTTCACTTCACTCAATATGTATCAGGTAGGACTATTGAGAGAGTAAAAATGACAACAAAAACCAACAACTGAATGCCGGTTCCCAAAAGCAACTTCCGGCACTCGAGACGTCGGACGAAAGATTACAACTATCTAGTTTTCTAAATCATTTCTTTGTTGAAGGGTTGAAAAGCCACAATATCTGACTAGCCATTTCATTAGCTTTCGAGATACCGGCCGAAAATATCTTATAATGATATTAAAAAAAAATGTACTACGGTGGAAACCGAAAGGGTCTGGAACCGCTTTAGACACCAATTTAGCGCATCTATAAACCAATCATAAATAGTTCTAAGGTAAGACTTCTCCGCGGTTAGCTACTATGGTAAAAGTACAAGGTAATGGGGCTTATGCCCCCGTTCCTCGGGACGCCACGTTTATAAGCCGAGAGACCCTGTGAGCCTACGCCGCACGCCAGGTCTTAGAATGCTATTGTTACTATTGTAGGGTGATCAACCGAAACTATAGCGTGTATGTGTATTTGGCGGTGTAATCCACTGTTGGGAATAGATTAACACCTCAAAGATTTCAAGGCACGTTCAGAAAACTTAAATCACTAAATTAGGAAGGCTGTCACTTAGGTATGAGCAGAACTATATTTTCAGCTACACCAGCTGCCGTTTTGTTCCCCTCTGATCTGTAAAAAACACCAATATATAAACAAATTGGTTCTCAAAATCACAGTGTTGATCCAATCAATACAAGGAAAAGCGAACTAGATTCCATCTCTACTAAAATGCTTCAATCTCCCCGATCGAGCATCTCATTTCGCAATGTAACCTCGATTACATACTATCAGACATAATAATTTCTAGTTCGATGTAGCAGGCCTACTCTAGCTTCTACACGCCATTGTAGTCACATAGCAATAAGTAGAGAATGAAGAGGCTACCCCAATCACATTCAGATGTACTCAAATATCGAATAGCTCAAAGACTGGTTTATGTCATGTCTAAGGTCGTTGGCCTACTTTCAGTCTCTCCTCTCAGAGAGAGTGGACTGACTATATTAGACCTTATCTATAACCATTCAGAGACTATACATGGTCGGTTAACTCACTTTGAAAGCGCCATTCCTTGTGATTTGGACACTAGAATATCTATTCATTTCTCAATGCCCAGGGCTTCCGAGTAGCACGAGTATTTCAAATTGCAGTACCGAGGTCAATCTCGAGCTAAAATAGTCGGAAACGGATACCCAGTCATCATTTGGAAGGTGAAGTAATTAGAAAGATCCTATGCAGTTTAATTTCTGGAATCTGATATACATTGACGGGCAACGGAGGAGTCGGAAGAACGTAGTGACTTATTGATACTATTCCATCCTCATCCTGGGATTGGAATCTCACGAATTCAAGCTATCAAGGCTTACCTGTGGGTGCATCCTTGAGCACCTGCACAGCACTACTCAGTGAGCACCCACATAAACCCGCTCTAAACGTTACAAAGAGTCCTAGAGGGCTGCAATCAAGTTTTGTTGTAGCAGTGACTCAATTTTGTGGTGTCCCTCCCCACATGATTCTAGACTTCATTCTCAATGCTACGGATAGAAAGAGAACAATCTTATAAGATCTAAGAAACAGAAGCGAACTAGTCAATGGATGTCTTGGATATCAGGTTGAATACCCTTGTCGTCGCAGAGCTTGCGCATTGAAACAGCGAAGTAATTTTTTTATCCAAGGATTGGTCTGTAAGCTGGTAAAGCGGAAAACCCTTCTGGAGCGCCACGAGAACATATCAATAGCAACAGTGATCTGCCAAGCATTGCAGAATAGCATCCATCGTGCGGCGCGGCGCAGCAAAGTCTTTGATATAAGACCCTGAACTGCATGACTCTGACTCGTGCTGTATTTATGAATTTTCAAACTAGCCACGCCAAGGCCCGTAAAATTCGCCGGTACAGAACGTCTTGGCGTTGGTATCGATGCGGTGTGTGTCCATGTGGCGCAATCTAGGTATGTGCATTTAGTTCGCTGTGGAAAGAAGTCTGCATCAATATCAATTGTCTCAGCCCGCTAGAAATCTCGACTACTGTTTTTTAAGGAGATACTAGCAACTATGACACCTGAGCTACTATCCATAGCTAGCTCTGATGCCGATGTTGATAAAGTATACCACATAGCCGGAATCACTCTAACAGTTCAAAACAAGCCCAGCGAGTCTGATCTAATCGGGCCGCTTACCTTGAGCCGCGGAAACCATTTCTGAAATCCGAATGTTGGGAGGACCAGGAGCTAGGGCGTACATCCTAGGACATATTATGGCGCTGCTACCGAGTGCTGCCGAGCGCTAACGAAACTCAAAATCTTGCGGCTATTTGCAGTCGTCAACTACATGAGGCTTCAATAAAAGAGTGATTGCATGCATGTATTAGATACTGTTAGTACATTTGGTAAAGACATGCCGTTCGAACCGAAGTTTATCCGCTAGCTCCTACCTCTGAGATGGACGCTCAGAGGCAGGCAGTCGCAGTCACCTGCACGATCTCTGTATCCCTGCGTGGGCATCTTATCGAATCCACAAGAGTTATGTCGGTGTGTCATAGTCATTTGGTTTGCACTAGTGTCGGAATGGTGATATTTGCTACTAGGCGTATATTCGATACTAGGCTGCGGCTGAGAGCCTCGCCATCCAGGGTCATTCGTGAAATCATGGGATAGCATGGATTGAGACGCAGGAAATATATGGCGACCGCTTTATTTCATTCGACTTCCCAAAGCGCCGTCCATTCAGTACGGTCCATGGACGCTAGGTATTTACTGAATTGGTTGCACGAGACTGGTGGATTGCCAAGTATTTTCAGACAATGTACGGTTCTGAACTTGTTGGAAAGAGATTATTTGTTTGTTTACTTTTTTTTTTTTCCAAACTGAACTTCAGATATTTTTGAGTGTTACTATTCTTGAGTACTCAAAAATCAAGGTCCGGTGGAAGGTAAAGCTTCTACCATCATACTAATTCTATCAAAACGACTTTCCTTCTGGGTATTTGAGCTCGAATTCTCCATCTAGACAATAAATTCTCTCTCCTTCCTTCGTCATTGCATCGAATTTCACAGTTAAATTTGCCTATTTTGTTAATTTGAGATATATACACATAGAAGAGAAATGGTAAACGTACTTCACCCACAAACCAGGGCACATAATAATGAAGACTTATTAAGGCGAAGCCTTTTTCAGGTGGACATTCCTTTTCTCGGTTTGGGTCTGGTTGCTCAATGGTTTCCATTATATCACAGAACGGCAGTGTGCCGCTCAGCCCTGGGTTATTGGTTGAGTTGTCGCGTAAGTCACGAGCATACCAATTCCAAATTGGATCATCTGAGATATCTGCAAGAAACGTTCCTAGGGCAGTTAGTAGATTTCCTCAATGCACTTTCCGTTGAGCGTACCATATATGTAGATGTCAAGATTTTCTTCGCTGAAATGCCAGTGTCAGGTTGAATCGAGTGATTTAGAAGGTAAGAGTCTTACACCAGTGGGGGTGTTGGATCAACTATGAGTTGTTCGATTTGAAACAGATCTGTATTGCGAGATTCGGCGCAGAACTTTAGATTCGACCCCCCAGGGATTACTCCTGGGATTGACAATGAGGTAGCCGTGTTTGTAGAGGACTGAAACCAAGCAAGCCAAGCAAGAGTATTCACAGCAAGAAAACGTATCTGCTCCATTGTTTAGAAGGTTGAGAGTCGATATATTGATGAAGTAAAATAAACGATTCTGAAGA
Source organism: Talaromyces amestolkiae (assembly GCF_001896365.1). Taxonomy (NCBI): domain Eukaryota; kingdom Fungi; phylum Ascomycota; class Eurotiomycetes; order Eurotiales; family Trichocomaceae; genus Talaromyces; species Talaromyces amestolkiae. Next base: position 89,324 of record NW_024468049.1, on the reverse strand, counting down.
GGAATGATTTTGGAGTCTAGAAATATGAGGAGAGGGGAGCTCACTTTCGGAAAATGTTGTCAAGGTTGAAACGGTAGCATTCAGCAGCAGCGCCGCAATGTTATAAAGCAGGCTGCTACCTAACGCTATCATGGATCTAGATCCAGCTCAAATGCCAAGCGATTAGTGGTGCCAACGATTTGCGAATTCCAAGAGGATGATTGGTGTAGCGACTTGGGTGGCAAATAAAATAAATTGATATTTCATTCAGATGCAGAATGTTCCCCTATTTATTTCAACTTATACCTAATATAGCTGTTATCAATTTGGGTGGCTTATAAGATATCGAATGTCTGGTTACAACACGAGTTTACGAACCTACACCCGGGATTACCCCAGTGATCTGACCCACATATATCCTAGTTATCATATATCATTGTCTCGACGGCCTTGAATTTACACTATGTTTTTAGGCAGGTACATCCATGCGGCGCAGTAATGTTTTATTAGTAAGCGCATTAGCTTTGGTCTCACTAAGCACTTTAGCGCCAGTTTCACAGTGGATGACTTTATTGCGCACAACAATACTCCTGGTATCTCATGAAAGCACGCATTAGCGTTAAGAGCATTTCAAGCCTCAAGACGACCCTTTCAACATTCGGACTTCAAAAATGGGTTCCGAGGCTCAGGGTACTCAGGCCGATTCAATTAAACTCACCGTGCTTATCCTGTACCGTACGGAACTAGCTGATTCAAACGGCATCACAGTATCGGGAAGGAGGAAAGAAGGATTTTAATTGTAAATTAAATCCACACCAATCTGACAAAGAAATTCTTTGTATCAGCTGTGTCGCTCTCATATGCAATAGCCATGCTACAGAACCGACTCAAAAGGCTTTGTAAGGCCAAGGATAATGACCGCTTGAATGCTGGATGAATACGCCGATTGGTCAAAAGCGAATTATCCCTGTTCGGAAGCTAAGCCCTGACTAGGCAGCAATATCTTTGCTTTTCAGCCGGCAGCTAGGCACAGGAATTGATGTACGTCCCGTCTTTTGCCTATCGGCAATAAATCTGATTTTCAGGGTCCAAGAGACAGTTCCGTACTAAGATTATTGGCTCAGATAGGTCGGTAGTGCTACTTCTGGAGCTGTTATTTTTGAATCCTTTTGATGAAGCAGAATTGGCCTCTTTCATCTAATCATGATTCATTCCCAGTAAATATCAAAGGCTATTTGCTGTTAGAATATATTCCATTCACAGACTTGTTCTTTCTTTTTCAGCATGGAACAAGTCCGATCCTTTGTTATGATCGGTTTTGCTTGGCTTGCCTGGTTCCAGGCCTCTTTCACACATCAGCACATCATGAGTACAAGTGATTCACTTTCAATTCCAGGAGTGATCCCTGGAGGCTCCAATCTCAAGTTATGCGATGAGTCCAGTGTCACAGATTTATTTAATATTACTCGGTTGGAGGTTCATCCTACACCTCCACTTGTGTAAGCACTATATTATCTTCTACGTCTTCAGCATGATTCTAATAGTGATATAATAGTGAAGAAGATATAGACATTTAATTTATGGTAAGCTTCTACACTAAAGAATATAAGCTGAGTACTAACTAGCATTAGGAATATTTCTTTCGGACATCTCAGACGATCCGATCTGGAATTGGTATGTCCGAGACACGGAGAACCTTTATCCAGGGGATAATGGAACTATGGCATTCTGTGATGCTATGGAAGAAATTGAGCAGCCGGGTCGAAGAGGATGTCCGCCTAAGAAGGGATTCGCTATAATCAGCATCCATACCTTTGTCCCCTGGTTTGTAGGCACTGTAAGTTAAACAGATTCCAGTTTACCATTTTGTTAAAAAAAAAAAAGTCTAATGGATCAGGGAAATATTACTGTGAAATTCGATGCGAGGACAAAAGAGGGCGAGAAAATCTATTGCCTAGATGGAGATTTTGAGCTTGATTACCCACATTATACTAGAGTTCAGAGATAGAGAGATGGAGATTTTAAAGAGCACGGAGATTTTATATAGTCAAAATAAGTCGGTCCGGGACAATACTCGCTACTTGACCCAAATATAATGATGTGGCTGTTCGAGAATGAAATGGGAGTACGGAGTAGTCACATCAACTATCCACGGATACTCGGGTATTATAATTGAGATGTTTCGTTATTACAAATTTTCATTGAGCGACTATCCATGCATCTCAAGTCTGAATCCTTGTCCCTTGACCCTAGGTACGAAGCTTGCGGTGGAGACTCTAGTATCAACGTTGCTAGAGTGCGGCGTTGTTAGAAGTCTCATGAGCCCTGCATCAGCGCTAATAATTTTTGAAGCCTCGAACAAATACTTTTCTTGTTATGTACGTGAGATGAACAGAGCACGAATAGTTCCGTGATGAGAATTAGCATATACTTTCGCAACAACCGGTCTCCCAAAACGACCGTAAACTTCTGCTATCATACTTATACCATCACAACCGACTTTCTTTCTGGGTATTTCATCTCGAATTCTCCATCTAGACAGTAGATTCTCTCCCCTTCCTTTGTCATTGCGTCAAATTTCACAGTAAAATTTCCCTATTTCGTAAACGTTATTTACGATCAATATACATAGAAAGAAGGTAGTAGACATACTTCACCGACAAACCAGGGTATATAATAATGAAGACTAATTAAAGCAAATCCCTTCTCAGGTGGACATTCTTTCTCTCGACTTATATCTGGCTGCTCAATATTTTCCATAATACCACAGAATGGGACTGCACCACTCCGCCCTGGGTTGTTGGTTGAGTTCTCGCGTGCATACCAGTTCCAGACTGGATGATCTGAGATGTCTGAAAGAAAGGTGCCTAGAGAAGTTAAAATTTGACTAGTACTCCTTCCATAGAATATACCATAAATGTAGATATCAAGATTTTCCTCACTAAAGTGGCTGTGTTAGGCTGAATCCGCGATTGATAGAAAGGTACTCCAGCGTCTTACACAAGTGGGGGGGTTGGAGTTATTATAAGTTGTTCGATCTGGAATAAATCTGTATCGCGAGATTCAGGGCAGAATTTTAGATTCGAGCCCCCCGGGATTACTCCCGGGACTGACAATGAAGTAGGTGTGTTGATAGAGCGATGAGCTGAGGGCTGAAAGTAAGCAAGCCAAGCAAGAACGTCTATGGTTATGAAGCGTAGATGCTTCATTATCTAGTCGGATAAGAGTTGGCTGTTTGATCAAGACAAGTTTTCTGGAGAGAAATGGGGTTTCAGTCGAAAAAGATTGAAGAAAAGTCTCTCGTCTCTGAAAGATCTTAGGAAATGGAAATACCCAGCAGCAGCGCCGCATTTAATGACAAGTGCTGCCTAGGGGTTATCAGTGACCTACTGGATTTTGTTGCCAAGTGATTAGTGGTATCACCAGTCTGTACATTCGGAGTGGCCGATTGGTTCATGTCATATATCATGTTTTCCTTATGCGTTATTATCATACGTAGTATAAATGTGAGTCCTAGCGTGCGGGCGCAAATTTCAGGGTTCTCGGCTTCAGGTTCGGTCCGAGTTGTGGAGCACGAACTCAATTGTATGGTTTATAGGTGCGCTATATTAGTTTTTCCAGTGACTATACCCCAATGAAACATACATTTGGAGGTAGGGCGTGCATATTCTACTCCATTTTTGAATCAAGGGTCTGACCAAACTACGTAGTACGTAGTGTCGGCGCGTAGTTTTGTCGGCCGTAGGACGGCAATTTACTCCCCAGATAACCAGAAGCCGACAACCATTCATAGATTGGTAGCGGCTTAACCAAAATGGAATATGCTAGTTATTCCTGTAATCTCATATACATTTACGAGTAGCGAATGAGTTGACGGAGTGTAACGCCTTACTGATATCGCGGTTTTTGATTTCGGGATGGAGATCTCATGAATTCAGTCAAATTTAATTATCCGGGTCAGCTTTGGCTGCAACCATGAGTATCTACGCCGCACTATTTATTGAGCACTAAGTAAGAACCGCTGTGGATATTACAGAAATTTCTAGGGGCCTGTAATCAGGTTTTATTGTAGTCCTTATCTCATATATTGCGGCACTAGCGACTAAAGCTGCACATCTACGGTATTTACCCCCTTCTAGCAGTAGCAGGGGTAGTATATTGATCAACCTGCAGTGATCAGCTTCCCTACAAACGCAGTTATCCAGAATCGCTTTTCTATAGAATTTCCGGAGCGATAAAAGAACCTACACACAACTTCAATGATGTGACAAATAATGCACATATCATAGGTTTCGTACTCAGCGAAGTGTTTGACAAAATTTCTGATTTGTCGTGACTCGTGCTGCGCCGCATACTTTCACAAACTAGCGCCAACGCCAACGCCGTGGAGAACCCGAAGTCTTGGCGTTAGTACCACTATCATTGGAGTCCGTGCCCATGCGGCTCCTGAATCTAGTTACATGCACAGGTTCACTATAAAACAGGAGTCCATATCAATGTCAATTATCTTAGCCCGCTAAAAAACCGACTAACCGTAACAAAAAGGATTAGACCATTGTTAATGAATCCAAAGTAACGCTTAGTTAGCATTGTAGGCTGAAATAACTAGTGGATATATGGGGGTCAAAAGTTTCGTGTACGAAAAATACCATGCTAAAGAAATTCTGCCAGTTTTTAGAGATTGTAATACATATCAGGTTTAAATTGCCGTATGAATTGACTTTAAATATCATATCTAAAATTGACATCGTGTTCCTGATATAATACTTATAGCCTACTCAGACCTAGCCAATCTGTCTCGGTCATGCTATCCGTTTGCACCTACTGATATGGGTGCCTGGTGGTGGCAAAATCCATTGGATCAGCCTGCATTGATTCATATACTTTTCTCAACCAGTACACTTCATGTGGCAGGCCGGGCTCTTACGACTTCCGTGTCTACACAAGATACCAGCCGCGCATCACGACATGCTATCCATTGCTTGAACTTGGCGATCCTGTCTCTTCAAAGCATTCCGAGCTATGGATCAAAGAAAGTGCTTGAAATGACTGTGTTGATAATCAGTAACCTTATTTGTGCTGAGGTAAGCATTCGAACACGCTTTCATTTTGTTAGCTTTCTATTTGGTCGGGTTTTTTTGTCTGTAACCCATGTTTCTGTCTTGACAGATCAAGAGTGATGATGCCCAGGTTAAAAATGTAGAAGCCCACATAAAAGGTCTACACTAAGTCCTGCACTTGCTCGGTGGTATATATAACATTGATCATTTGTCGATATCAGCGATATTTTGGTAAATATGTTATGTGATAAAACTTAGCTGACTCGTTAATTGTTTTTACCGGCACGTTCATGCATCGGGTTCTGAAGAAGTCTCCACCAGCATTCCCAATGTCTAGAAAATGGAAATATTCAGTTCTCTATGAAGCTAAACTTTCGAACAAACGTTCCACCGTGCATCTTTTGGTACCTTTGAAATTCGATTCTCCGAAGTCGGGATTGCCCAATTCCCTTCAACCCCTGCTTTCGCGAATACTTGTTCCCTTTCGACAAATTGTATTCCGGTATGAAGCAATCGTTCAGGATCGCTCGACAGCCACAAGACACGAGTGCGATTTCTTGCTGCTCTGGATTCATTAACCCTCTCGGTACAATCTCAAGATAGTATCGATGGTGTGCCAAGCACGATACGGCTTGCATTTCTKCCCCACGCAATGATTTCAATTTGGGATCTTCAGGGTGTCGAAGTTTGGGGATCTCTTGCTCAAAATATGGGACGAAGCCTTGTTATGACAGTAAGCATACTTGAAACCGATGCGCCATGCATATCAATCTACATTCTTTCCTTGGGGGACTGGCTTCACTGGGCTGAGAAATACCACAAGTGGTGGGTGTATAGGCTTGCAGATATCGCCATGAGAATGTCTAATACAAAATGGGAAAGCTTGCTTGAAGTATTGAAGGTTTCTATCTTGTTTGTCGCTCAACAGATCCATCACTAAAGATTGCCTGGGCTCGGACGCTTGAGATAATGAGGTGTTCTTCATTCACAGTTAGTATAGAAAACTCAAATAATGTGTCTTTTGACATCTTGAGTGGATGTATTAGAAAATAATCGAGGTTTTTTGATACTTCGGTCGTAAGCCAGAACGTTATGTTGATATGATTCTACGGATACCTATATTCCGTTCCGTCTTTACGCCGTTCCAAGTCTCGTGTCAATGTTTTATCTTTAATCGCCCTGTAGTTTTAGCATCACTGAATAAAAGCTCTGATTATGGGATAAACATGTTTCAAAATGGCTGCTTAACTGAGATCGTTTACTCATTGGACCCTTCGGGGCAATTTGGAGCCAAAACAGAATGTATTATACCTAGCCGTATGATTCATTTACCGATGGATAAAACCACCATATTATTCGAAATGTAAAACCCCGTCGGCATCGACCAACGTCACAATCATGGGGTAAAAAGCCCTCCGCTTGAAAATTTTCCGATACTTTTAAGCGATATGCTTGCAAGATTGCTCGGTTATATTATCGCAATATGTGAAACTAATGAAGCGGTAAGGATAACAAAGTATACCCCGCTTCATGCTGTTTCTATCCAGATCAAGACCACATGGTCATGGCCTCAGAGAATTCGGCTTGTAGTAGTTTGAAAACTTATAAATTTTGTTTTCAGTGAGACTATTGGATGTGTCTAGTGAAGAACTCGGGGAACATCGGCGCTTTTATCTTGTCTAACCAGTCATTTTCGAGCAGGCCCTCTTGTTTTACCGGACCAGGTGAATGAAACTATCCACCAATGATTGTTAATAGCAACAGAGAGGCTCGAGAACGATGACATTTTTATTTAGCCCGGATGTCGTCTATGTCTTGAGTTTTGCACTGATGGTAAGTAGCGAAAGATTAACAATTTAAAATCTTATGCAAGTGTGAGCCATCATGGGCCTCTGCAACATACTAAAGTTTTTCTTCCTTCCTCTTGGGTTACTTCCATTGTTTACAACTGCCGTTGCTGGTTATGCCAACCCAGGGTCCTGTTCGGGTGCGTGTAACGTCCACGATCCTGGTTTGATCCGAAGAGTGTCTGATGGAAAGTATTTCCGCTTCTCTACGGGAAATAAAATATCCTATGCTTCCTCATCATCAATCAAAGGGCCATGGACGGTGGTTGGGTCAGTTTTGCCGGACGGCTCATCAATTGATATTCCGGGCTATGATGATCTATGGGTATGTCTGGATCGTGGCAATTCATAGTGGTCCCAAGAGCCATTCTCATGAGAAGCTTTTTTAGGCCCCTGACGCAAGTCTGGTAGATGGCACTTATTATGTTTATTATTCTGTATCGACGTTTGGGTCCCAAGAATCAGCTATTGGATTGGCTACGTCGTCTAGCATGAATCTTGACACCTGGACCGATCACGGTCGCATTGGCGTGGATTCATATTCCGGGAGCGCTTATAATGCCATTGATGGAAATCTCTTTCTGGATGGTAGTACATATTACATGCAATTTGGCTCCTTCTGGGGAGATTTGTATCAGGTTGAGATGAACTCAGCGGCGACGTTAACTGCAGGTACGGCTTCTAAGAACCTGGCCTACGACCCGTCTGGTAAACACGCCGAGGAAGGTTCGTATCTATACAAGTACGGAAGCTATTATTATCTATTCTATTCAGCAGGTATTTGCTGCGGATACGACACTTCCATGCCCGCTTCCGGACAGGAATATAAAGTCAAAGTTTGTCGTTCCACATCTGCTACAAGTGGTTTCGTATGTCCACGACCCGATTCCTCGCACTTTTCGCGAAGAGCTCACAAATATATAGGTTGACGCAAGTGGCACTTCTTGCACTGCAGGCGGTGGTACAGTTGTTTTACAGAGCCATGGAACTGTTTATGGACCTGGTGGACAGTAAGTACTTGGTTACACATAGCTTTATATTACCTGGTAAGACGAAGAGTTCCACGAAGAAGATGACTGATATCCCGTTATAGAGGCGTTTTCACGGATCCTAGTCTTGGTCCAGTGTTATACTATCATTATGTTAATACCACGATCGGCTATGCAGATGACCAAAAGTTGTTTGGATGGAATGTCATTGACTTTTCCTCTGGGTGGCCAGTCGTTTGATTTTGTTGGGATATTACAGACGTCGATGAGACGAGCATGTTACTGAAATGGAGGGGTACCAAAATTGACTCAATAAAGTCGCACTATTTGCTCATTGATATATTCTCTCTCTGCTATTAAAATACATCGCAGGAGATGGAATTTGGATCTATCCCATTGGAAAAAGAGATGAAACGTATACCAACCGAGCTGATTTTGGTTGTACAATCACAGTGCATAAAGAAGAGTGCAGTGCTAGAATATCAGTAGCTCATGAATCAAAATCTGAACAAGCAGCTTACGTATTATATATGTGTGCCAATGTGAAAAGGGTCTTGCCCAGGTAGACCCTAGAGAATTGAACGTTGAATGAGTTAGGGTGAAATTAGCGGTAGCTACCAGCTACTACTCAGGAGTGAAACATTGATTCTAAAGATTGGCTTTCGAGTAGCATTCAGCAATAAAATAAATATAATGTTTTTCAAGTATCATCTTGACCTTCGCCCTGGTCGATGGTAGCAGTATATTAGTTGAATTGGAAAAGGAAAATATCAAGTCCGACATTTAATGAACATGGATTAGCACTAGTAGACAATCCAAAGATGAACTCAAATTAGTTATGTTGAACCGAATGCAAGTCATAAGAACCGTGCGTTTCGTAACATTGAACAAATGAGATATTTATATTAGAACTTAAGGTATTCGTCTCATTAATTATAATCTTGAACTCCCGGTAACCCTCCGAAGTCCTTCATATATTAACCATTTGGTCCATGTCAGACTACATCCGGCAGCAATAGCTAGACAAGTTTGTTAATTGCTCTCAGAAAGTGGTTTAAAGATCGCGTATATAATGTACTCGGAATGCCAAATTCGTTACAGACGCGTTCTGGCAGTAACTCGATTGTGGTTACACTCCTTGAGGGACCCGTTAACACCAAGTCGATATTCAAACCTCAGATCCTATGATGACTCGAAGGATACAAGACTTGCGTTGCGACTGCCTTTAGGTTGTTGGTACCTCAAGCTCTGAGACTGTCTTGTCATTGTATTCTTGAAAAGCCTGTGGATCTTCTGGCCATTTCTCTGGAGGTACACGAAGACCTGTGGCCATGACCGATAACTCTTTGTAGACTAGATCAGTCATCTGGCAGTCAGGCTTCCCATAGACCTTTTCATATCCAGTCAATAAGCTCCAGTATGTTGTGGCTGCCACCCAAAGTTGTAAGTTTGATGTCGTTGGCATCGTAATCGGGACCTTTTACCCGCAAGTGTGCATGATGTGTTGCATCCATTACAATCCTTCGTTCAGCTTCGGTGCCAAATGCCATGACAAAGATGTGGACAATTCTTCTCGTAGCACGCTCAACAAGCCGAACTGTGAAGCTACTGTATGCTGAAACCCCTCTGAAACCCCTAAGAAAACCCCTTTGGCTGGTATCTTAAGTAAAACGGCTGCAGCTCCTGGTCCTAGGCCACAAGCTTCTGCGACGATGGTTTGTATTGCGTCAGATTGTGGCATGAAAGGGTCGTGATAAAGTCCATGTTTTCTTCCCAATATGATTTCTGAAATTCGCCTTTGATAGACTTTGCGTCGTCGGGTTTTCCTTTTTTTTTGGCATGCTGATATCTCACGAAGATCATCGTAATTTGATGCTATTCAAAAAAATCCCGGCCAAGACAAGGAGACAAGCTAGTCCGATAGGCAAGAGTGTAATATATTCTGAGCCACTGGGTTTCTCTTTAACCCCAAATTAGAGAGCTTTGTAGTGGGATGGGAGATGCTTTAAAATGATTCTTGGTCGGTTTGCCGAGTTTGGGGCGGTCGAATCATTTTCTTCACTCGGTTGGCTCTATCACATCACATGATCGATATCTATGAGCACTCGAAGCCTTGATATTACAATTTCTTGATAATGGCCATCACTTCGTATTCGGCCAATCCTGCTTCACGTCCACCTATAATTTGCTCTGGAACCCAACCTTTGTCAGTGAAACATGATTTGAACTCCGCCCAATCGCAGTTGGGCCCAAGCCAAAGAACAACATGCAATGGGCCGGATAAAAGGTCGGCTTCTTCAATATATAAACGCGTAAGCTTTGTGCTTCGAGGATATACAAACATGAGTGCTTTGACATATTTGATTCTCGATGAGACTGCCCATGTGCCCTTGACAGTATCGAAACACTGCTCTGCAAGGTACTTGTTCGGAGAATGGAAGTCCGAGGTCGCAGAGCCCATGACCTCTACACCCTCGATCAGAAGATTTGTTGTATGAGATACGGAAGATGAAGTCCACATAGCGTACAACAGAGCTTCAAGTAAGCCAGCACCACTCCCAACCGACAGTACAAGGCCGGATTGAATGCTTTCAGACAAACTAGCTGTGATAGTATGAAGTAGGGTAGAGGAAAGACTGATACAGCAATCTGGGTGGCGTAAGGGCGTATTGGTTAGTGTGGGTAGCCACACTGATGATACGGAATGATCTCCCTTCATCGCTCATGTAAGTGAAAGTAATGTGATGATGATGATGATGATGATGATGATGATGATGATGAGTTGAAGATTTTTTCCAGAATGAAAGGGTGGGTCCTTGGACACGGGGTCCCGCCCACCCATGGACAATCCCGTGGGCGTGATCCCATGGGACTTGCAGAGGTCTAGTAAGCATTTACCACTGTGAACATTTAAATGTTTTTCTCGAATGTAAATATTGCACCAAGTATTAACCACCTTCCGCTGCTTCTCCATGCCTTCAAATCCTGCATTTTTGCACATCAGAGACTTCATTGAAGAACTTGAACCTGATTCCAGCTTGCGTTACAACTTCACGTTTCACTTCATATCCCCGAAAGTCGGGAAGCACACCGCGTTCTTATTAGGTGACCTACCCCTTACATACAGGTGACTGCGTCGGGGCACTAATCAGAAGGAAAAGAGAGAATCCTAACTTTCCTGCAAGCTCACTAACCTTTCTAAAAGAATGCATGTAAATTGAGTCATGATATTAATAGAATATTTTTAATATTTATCTTCTTATTTATTTATAGAGGCCTGAATATCAAATAGACAGACCAATATTAAATGTAATTTCTTTTCTTTATCCTCTCTTTGCCTCTTCGGTGCCTGTGGTAAATTCCTCCAATAGGCTTCTAGAGTTAGGGTTGTGATATTGACCCATGTAGAAATGACACTGTTTCAAGGCGATTTTCATCCACTTCCATGTCTTGCTCTCACCTTCCTTCTCGCCAAATCATAAATTGGATCCTCGCTCACTTGAATGGGCTTTCTATGCTACATACCTCTGATTCAATTCGGTAGTAAGGTTGATTTTATGTCCATGAATGTTTGTGTTGTGGAACCATCCACAGCTTGCGACATTAGACATCTATCTTGATTCAACGTTGTGCTACCGATCCAGTACCATTTATAAGAATATCATTCTATATCTAATGCATAAACCAATTTTGAGTTGCTGTCAGACTTTTCAAAACAAGATAGTACCCAAACACGGTGCAGGACAAGTCCACCCACCAGGGACTTGAAACCAGTTCAGTAAATGAAAAAATGCTCTTTTGCGCCAGTGTGGATGCTTCCAGGACTAGCCATCGAATCAAGCACGAGAAGATGAATATATAAGTCGCGAGTAACTTTTGTGATCCAAGGGCGAGTATCCGCGCGACAGACAGTCGAAGAGTAGAAGAGATATAGACAGCACGAGACACAGGATCAAACGTCGAAAGCACAAACTCATCCATGAATGTGAGAGGTGACCACAACCGAGTGAGATACAGAATCCGCCGTGATTTCCAATTTGAGAATGCACTAAGCTCCGATGGTTGAGACGAAAGCGAAATAGATCCGAGAATGGAGTTGAGGAGATTGATGTCAGAAACAATTAGATTCTTAGCTGTCGGATCGGCAATGTGCCCAGTCTTTCTGGTTTCCTGAGCCAGTGCTGTTTTCACATCAACATAACTTATGATTCGAGTATAGAATGACGGGTCAGTAGGCTCAACTGTGAGGTATCGTACACTGATAGCTTCTTTGCCATAGAAGGAAGGAGAACGCATGCGGATACTGTCGTTAGTGAACGACCTACAAGGTAGGTAGGTGAGCTCAATAGGATCTGGGTATATCCCGACACAATAGGAAAGATAGGCTCGAAAGAAAGGCTCAAGATCTCTAAATTGGCATGAGCAAAATTCATCATCAGCAGTGCTATTATTTGGCAAACATACATTTCAAGCTTTTGAATAGGACGGCCAACGCTTCCGCTTCGAACAGGAGGCTTAGAATTCATTTTCATCTGCCCCAAGAAACGGATCTTCAGTGCCTTGAAGATAATCTCCGGAGTGGTCATCATTCCTGGCAACGTCCACTGAAGAACAATTTTCGCAACATCCAACCAGGACATTGTGGTCGGATCAATTGGGGAACTATCGCAAGTCAACCGTGTTGCCATTCTGACTTCCCCTGACTCCTCCAGCGTCGTCATGTTGGAAAAACTGGCATCAGATGTCCAGGCATTGGGATTGAGAGGGTCCATCATCCGTTGTGAAACCAACCCGTCAACTTTTTCGAAGGGGGACGCGAAAATATATTTTTGCCATTCACCTCCATAAAACTTGGCCTTGGTTGCTGTTGGCAATGACCGTACAGACTGTCGTCTATCAAGATACATTACTGTTTCTGCCGACTCGGGTTGTCTGTATTTATCGGAAGTCGGTTTTATCCTCAACAGAATGTTTCTCTTCTCCCAGTAGGAGTTGTTTATCTCGAGGATGAGAGCTTCGAGCTCTCGATCTTCGTTATAAAGATACCACCAGCTCACAACACTCCTAGACCATCCCATAAACTGAGGCACACTCAACAAATATGCATAAGGCCACTGAGTAGGGGCTTCGTTCTATCTCATGTCAGTATTCACTTTGCTTCCCTTTACTCTAAGCTTTCTGTACCTGAGATTTAAGAAAGTTGTCCAATTTCTCTCTCAGATCTACTCCATGATCTCCTCTATGTAGGAATCTTGCTGAGTCGAAGCTGAACCAGCAACTCCAATGGGAGAATATGCGAGTCCAAGAGAATAAAGTAGTATTTCCCGGTGGCGGGGAGACATCGAGGGACTTGTCATCGACGGCCAAAAGGTTACCAACACGGCAACGAAGCCCAACGGGCACACCTATAAGCAGAAACCGATTGTTGAATTTGTCTTTAACAGGTGAGAGACGAATATGCTTGAACTTGACCGGAAATAAAAGAGGTTTTCCCAGCACAGTCTGGCCTTTATCTGATAGAGATATCAACTCCCGAGATGTGAAGAGCGTCCGAGCTAACATTATGAGGAACAAAGAGATAATGATCAACATCACAAAAATCACGCTCCAGGTCACAGTCTGTATCGATATCGAGATTGTTGGAATTTGGGACACTTGTCCCAAATATAACAGCAGTAGTGTTACGTCCTTGATCATCTTGTTCTTTTCGAGGTTCCTTTATGGCTGATTTTAGATCTCTGTCTTGTTACAGAAAATCAAGGGTGGTCTACGTAGGTGCCTGGCATGGGTATAACTTTTTATATATTAGATACTGAGAGTGCGAGTACTGAAAAAATAAAAAATAAAGTTACGTTTCGATCCCAAGCGCTCGGGTATCTCCGAGCACGGTAGAAAATGAAAAAAAAGAAAGAAAAAATTCGAAAAAAAAAATAAAAGCCAACACAGACGAGCGAATTATTACAGACACACGCAAGCTGACGCCTCAAGGACCTAGATTGATGGGACCTACTCAGATTGCAGATCAGGTAGCCTCCTTGATCGATTATACGGCGTGGCGCGTATCAGGGCTTGACAGATGGTTTCCGAAGCCCAATATATATTTTCCGAGATATTTGGTTTATGAAGGCTGGCTGAATGCTGCTGTGGATGTAGGCTGGCTGGCTGGCTGGCGCGTCTGCGTGGCTGGTGGGTCTTCGGTATACGGCGCCTTCGGTATCTGCAAGATGAAACAAACAACCAATAATTATGGCGAACGCCGCATCATCTTACAACACGAAAAGAGACTCGATAGAATAAGCGAAACAAGGTTATTGGTTACAAGCTGTGGCCTATACGATATCACAGTGACGGTGAACCTGGCTATCATACACGACGATGGTGCATCGTACCCACTTCAACATGAGAAAAGCAAAATATAGCTTTTGAGAACCTTATTTTACAATGTTCCTCAAGCTCGCTGGCACCGGCCTACTCGGAATGGCCGATACTGTAATACGGAAAAGAACACTAATTTCTTCAGAAGCTGGAAGCCTGGACGTGCAAACCCTTCGTCTGGGACTGGAGACCTGATAGCGGCGTCAGATCATGCGACAACGATATAAATCTCAGTTGCTCACCACCTGGGCAGAAACGGATCGTTTCAAAATTCTCCTTTTGACTACGACTTGAATTCGATTATATTCTGATCTAGCATTCTCAAACTCCTCTTTGATTACGGCCATGGGTCTTTTATCACTGCCTCCATGCCGTGTAATCATCATCGGCGGTGGAGTATCTGGAATAGCAACAGCATGCCGTCTCGCGAGGGACTTTAGTTTGGATAATTATTGTGTCTATGATCGTCAAGTGGGATTGGGCGGAACCTGGCTGGCTAATACATGTGAGTGAATTTTCCAACTTGATGGAACACAGATCTAATGTCGGGGTTTTTTTAGATCCTGGTTGCGCAGTCGACATTCCTGGATTCTGTTACAGCTACTCGTTCGCTTCGAAACCCGATTTTACACAGATGTTCCCGCCTCAAGCAGAGATACTGCAATATTTGTTGACAGTCGCCAAGGAGTACAGCGTGGACCAGCATTTCAAAGGAGGCATGGAATGGATTGCTGCTGACTGGCAAGAAAAGTCAAAAACTTGGGTAGTCATATTGAAAGATATTCAGACAAGACAAAGCTTTAAGCAGGAGTGCCAGGTGTTGATATCTGCAGTTGGAGGACTAGTCAACCCTCAGGAAATCAACATTCCTGGTGCTGAACGCTTTCAGGGAGCGATCATTCATACATCGAGGTGGAAGAATGGGTTTGATCTTACGAATAAACACGTCGCTGTTATTGGCAATGGAGGTAAGCAGCTTCTCATTTGCTCTGCGTTGGTATCACTGGAATCTCGAGTGACAGGAGACAGCCTCCGCCATGCAAGTGGTACCAGCCATCATCAATGAAACGAAATCAGTTACACAGTTTATGCGGGTTGGTATAGTACCGCTCCCACCTTTCCAAAAGGCTAGTTGCTGAACTTTTTGCCATACAGTCACCTCATCACATTGTTAGTGCAACGAACTACATATTTTCCTCAAAGTGGAGGAATCTACTCCATCGTTTTCCTCTCCTGTTTTATATAATCCGGATTATATTGTTTGTCTACATGGAGATCACTTGGTTCCGTTTTCAAAACAACCATCTAGGGAAGCTCGGTCGTGAATCTGTCCGACGAAAAAGTCGGAAGTATGTTCAAGACATGGCCCCAGGTATGAATATTCAGCTCAAGTCGTGATACCTTCACAGCCAGACTAATCACCGAATTTAGAGTCCTATTGGAATTTGTTAATACCAGAATACGAGTTTGGATGCAGGGTAATACCTCTAGCTTATTGGAGGGATATATTTACATGGTCGAAGCTCATGTTTAATTAGCGACGGATCTTCGATCGCGGGTACCTCGCCGCCCTCCATAAGAGTAACATGCGCCTGACGAATGATCCTATTGTGGAGATTACTGAAAACTCAATCATTACTTCCTCAAACGAAGAAGTTTTTGTCGATGCAATTGTACGTTTACAATGAACCTTCTCAGGATAAGAAAAGGGCGAGGCTGACAGATTTCAAGTTACTGGCCACCGGATTTGCGCTTACTCACTACGATGTCGAATTAAGGGGACGGAATGGCATTACTCGGAAACAATATTGGGATGATTATGGCCACAAGGCCACTTACAAGTCGATAGCCATGCATGGATTTCCGAACTTTTTTTATATTTTGGGACCGAATTCAGGTCGTCTTTACACATCTACGATTCAAATGATCGAAAGGTACGATCTCTCTTATAAGTTCTATCTGCAGGTCTAATCAAAAACAGTGAGGTGGAGATGGTGCTAGATGCCATTAGACCAATCCTTATCTGCCAGGCCTCTTCAGTTGAAGTCAAATACGACAGCCAACGGTCATATGATATACGGTTACATAAAGCTATCAATAAGACGGTCCACAGTAATGTGTGTGGCAGTGTACGTTTGAGAATCCATTTATGTCTTCATTTGACTAGAGGCTAACTTGGAACTGCAGTACTTCATTGATAAGAATACAGGGAAGAATTGGTTTGTCTATCCATGGAATTCATTCCACCTGTGGCTTTCTACGAACTGGACCTTTTCTAGTGACTGGGATTATCGAGTAAAGAGGTCTTCTTGACTAAAGATTAGGGAGAAGTATAAAAGGATATCTTTTCTCATAGAGTAAGAAGAAAATATCTGTGGCGAAAATAATATAAAGTTGGAGTTACGTACAAAGCCATCTTCATTCACGAGTAGCCATCCTAAATCTTGCCGTTCCTTCTAACATACCTTCAATAGAAATTAGCTTATACGACTTGAGGGTTAAGGGGAATATTGCATAACGAGTTTGTTCTACTAAATTGCTTGGTTCTTACGTAGGGAGTCTTTTTTTTCCGTGTCTAGTCGGCCTATCACAACTAGCTCTGCAGCTGACCTAAATTAACTGAACCAATTTGAAACTTTTGCTTATGAGACGAGTTTTGATAGATCTAATTTGAACTTCAATTTGAGATCAGCGTGCAATCTGGTAAGATCTCATGAAAGTTTGTAGAGACCAACTATGTGACTATTGAAGCTTATACAGTCTCGGTAAGCAAAGTTTGATGTTCAGCAGATTAGAGTATTGTCAGGTATAATAAGATTATGTAGGGCTATCGGTCATATGCTCTGGTAGATGGGAGAATACTACGCTAGTTATGAATACAGATATCTTCAATGGTAGTGATTCCGACTTATTTCCGTATCAGGGCAAACCGAGATTGTAGCACAAATGCTGGACCTTGCCAAAGCAAAGCCTTTCAAGGAAGAACAGCGAGAAACCCGATTGACTTTGAATAAACACGTACTGAGTGCTTGCATATGACAAGAAAGAAAATGCGTAGCCCCTGTGAACCTTTGTTTAGACAATACCACAGGAAGATTTCATGTGGGGTTGTTTATCCACGTATATGGATCATGTCGCGATCACTTTACTCAAACCCCATAATCGGGAGTGTGGTCCTCATCCGACGTCCCCACGTATTGAGCGGCTATATGAGTTTAGCTGGACCGAGAAGGGCAGGAATTAAAGGCGAGCTATCGATGTCCTTGTTCGAAGAAGTAGATATCATAACACCGATTTAGAATTTTTTTTGGACATTCCCTTTTCCTACCGTCCCAATCGTTCCTGTTTTGTAACAGTTAAAATGGCACTTATTTCTACCAAGGAGGAAATGAAAATCATTTGGCGCGATTCAGCCGATGCAGCTATTTACGAAGACGCTCGAGTCGGCCGTGTGTTCAACCAACGGCGACCGCAGAGGTTCCCCCTTGCGGTGGTAAAAGCTACCTCCCAGGATGAGATTAAAGCTGCAGTGAAACTAGCCATTGAAAAGAACTGTCGTGTCGCCGTCCGCTCGGGGGGCCACTCATGGGCTGCTTGGAGTGTGCGAGACCAGTCGATTTTGATTGATCTGGGTAACTACAAGGGATTCGAAGTTGACCAAGAAAATCGTTTGGTGCGAGCAACTCCTAGTGTGACGGGCAAGGAGCTGAATGGAAGACTTATTTCGGAATATGGTCTTATGTTCCCCGGAGGACATTGCCCAGATGTAGGATTAGGAGGATTCCTGCTTCAGGGGGGCATGGGATGGAATTGTCGGGTATGCCTCATGGAACGTCTCCTTCCCAAATTCAATAACAGCACTGATATTGATGATCTCTGGCAGAATTGGGGTTGGGCATGCGAGCGAGTAAGGGCTGTCGATGTTGTGACAGCTAGTGGTGAGCTGGTACGATGTACTCCGGTCGAGAACCCCGATCTTTATTGGGCGGCTCGCGGAGCAGGACCAGGTAAGAGGATAACAGGATTATGATGTATCTACTTTCGATGAACCTAACAGAATACTCCAGGATTTCCTGGTATTGTAACCATGTTTCACCTCGAATTACTACCTTATCCAGCTGGTGGGTTTCGTTCCTCGGGGTATATCTATCCTTCCCATATGTACCGTGAGGTGTTCGACTGGGTACTTTCCATTACGCCGGGATTTGATGAAGATACGGAAATAGTTTTTGTTTCAAAGTATGCCGAAGACAGTAACCAGCTGTGCATCCTAGTCCTCTTCGTGACCATGAAAAACAGTCCCAAAGAAGCTGAAAATGCTCTCATCAGTGCTCAGGAAACACGACCCGGAGGTTGCATCGAAGAATGGTTCTGTCAAGTGGATAGTCTTGATAATCAATATATTGCTCAAGGAAAAGCCAACCCTGAAAATCACCGGTATTGTTGCGACAACGCCTACATTGACAATAACGCGGATGTACCAGCGGTTCTTCAGGACGCCTTTCTTACACTGCCCCATCGTAAGGCTTTTACCCTCTGGTACGCAATGAACCCCTGCAGTCGCCGTAAGCTGCCGGATATGGCGCTTAGTATGCAATCGGATCACTATTTCGCGTTGTACACAGTGTGGGAAGATGAGGCAGACGACGAAAGATGCCAGAAATGGGTCCATGAGATCATGAGAACTGTCGAATCGCACTCGGTTGGTGCGTATCTAGGCGACTCAGACTTTCAAGTTCGTCAGACACGATATTGGGCAGATGAGAATGCTAAGCGCCTGATGAACATCCGGCGTAGATGGGACCCGCAGGGTCGGATCTGTGGGTATCTTGATGCCGGGGATGTATCTGGAGTGAACGGATTAACCAACGCGATCGATTAATGACTGTGATTAGAGACTTGGAAGAAGCCATCTAGCACTGGAATTCATAGCCCAAGTAGTTAATCCAATCATCTGTTGCACAATGTCACGCATCCTTCAGTGCAGTTTGCTTTTCATGATATCCAGATATATTGTGATCTATAAGTGCCCTCCTTCGTACTTGGTGCCTAGAAATCGGGCTACAACCGGAATGTGGACCACATGCCGGATGCCTGGCAATCCCGGCAGCCAACCAGAATCCCCGAGGTAAAGTCTCCAGTACGTACCCATCACGCTTCCAATGTTGCTTGTAGGGTCTGCTTGCGGGGTCCCCAGACAGACGACAGACGTTTCTTGGCATCCCCTGGAAGACATCTTCCTTCGTCTGTGGATCGACCCATCAACGTCGTTTTCTTTCGTCTAGCCATCCCTCTCTATTTTCAATCTCTTAATATGAATACATAGGCCTTTAAGCTACCGAAATGAGCCCGCGGAGCTCATCGCCTCTTTCAACCGCCAAATCAGCGAATACCGGCGGCGGATATTTCCAGTGCAGGTCCTGCAACAAGTATTACAACCGCGCAGATCATCTGATCCGCCATGTAAGGTCACGTGCGTAGACATTGGGATATTTTTTGGATTGCCTGTAGTAACTGACCAACGTCGATAGACACCAGGGAGAAACCGTACGCCTGTCATATCTGTCACAAGGGCTTTACGAGACCGTGAGTGACCTCCCGGTATGCTCAGGTATACCCACGTCAACAAATGAGCTGATTTTCTTTTTTCCTTCGTTAGCGATCTTTTAAAAAGACATGCTGCCGGTCATGACCGAGAGGGCTTCTGTAAACATCGCTCCTCTGTCGTTGAGAAACATGCTCGCGTCTCGCAGGCGTGTAAGTCCTGCGCTGCGTCTAAGCTGAAATGCAACGACGATAAGCCATGTCAACGATGTCGCGAGAAAAATATCGTTTGTGAGGGTGTGCCTAGATCGGCAATGGCAGCGTTCCCTCCGAAGCTAACTGAGCGGCAAGGTACACTCTCCCAAGTTCACCCAGACATATTAGGTAGAGCTTTACCCTTTTTGCATGCATTGCTAAATCTCCACCAGGTCTTGTAAAGAATGACTGTAACCGGCCTTCGGTCAGGACAGAGGAGCTTGATGCCCCGTCCGATTTTCCGGATATCCAGCCTCATACGAGTGACCACCTGACGCCAGTACAATTCCGATCTCGGATCGAATCCAGCAACCTTTTGGCGGAAAAAGATCTGTTTTTAACACCGCTCTCTCCTCATGATGGTAGGCAGAGAAAAAGCTTCTCACACCGTCACACTAGGTAACAATTTGAACAGTAGCAGATAATACCATTTCTCCAACAGACGGCGGGAGTGGCATTTTCAGCCTTGACGGGACATTCTTCCCAGAGTTTATACCGGAATCGTTACCTTCTTCATTGCTACGACCATACGAGGTCGAAATGGGGTTATCTCTTGCTTTCAACCCTTCAAATTTCAATGAGTTCGATAAAACTAACATGCATTTGGATTTTGACCTTACTGAAGTCGATTATAGTCTCATTGATTTCTTCAGTATGAATGGCGTCAACGAGGGTATTAAATTAAATACTGATCCAGTTGAGAATGCTGACAGTGAGATTGCGCTCGGTGTTGAAGCCTTCCATCGGTCATCTCTCTCTGCCTGGAATCCAGACCATCAAGATCATGCATTCGCTGAGCACGACAATCTATCAGTCTCTAGAACTGTGATCGAGAATACAGAATTGAATATTTCTTATAAATATCCGACTCTGTGCGAACGGCTGTCGTCGACTAGCCGGGATCTTATTTACGGGATGGTATTGCACACCAGCAAAGGAGGAAATTTGGCAGGGATCATCAAGTCGTTCCCTAGCACCGAGTTACTCGATAGGTTTATACAAGATTATTTCCAGTTCCAAAAACGGCAAGTGGATTCGTGGATCCATTGTCCGACTTTTCAGCCAAACAGCGAAGGTCCAGAAATTCTGGCTGCGCTGGCATCCGCCGGAGCTACGCTTTCTCCTATCGGATCGATTCGAAAACTCGGATATGCACTAATGGAAATGGCAAGACTTCGCTTACCTGCTATAGTCTGTTTTTCCCTGATCTACCTATACGTTTCCGTCCCTCCTGGCTAACACGTCAATTGGGTCACAGTATGAGACTGATAACAGCATCACCCGAGATCTGCGGCTTTCCCAGGCGTATGCGCTCCTTATTAATGTTGGACTTTGGAGTGGTAATGGCCGCAAGATGGAGATTGCAGAGAGCTCGGCGCAGAATCTCGTGACGGTGCGTCATTTAGGCAATATTATATCTTTCTCTCTTCAATGACTAATCCTTATGGTCAGATGTTACGACGTGCACTCCGTTATCGTCGGTCGCGATATTCTTCCATTGTACCGACAACAATGGATGCAGGCCCGGAACTGAACAAAAAATGGCGCCAGTGGGTGGAACAGGAGTCCTTCAAGAGGTATGAACTTTGATAAACCACGGAGGATTAATATCAACTCACACCATCATATTCGCCAGACTCGTCTATCACGTTTTCCTCCACGATTCACAAGCGGCCGTGACACTCAATATCAACTCGCTTATCTCTTATTCCGATTTGCAGCTGCCCCTACCTGGGCCTCGTCGACTTTGGGAGGCAAAATCCGCAACGGAATGGAAAGAACTATATCTATCTTTACAATTATCTAGTTCTGAGCGTATACCATCACTGACGGACCTTTTGCGAGATATGTCCCAATTAAGAGTCTTTGAAGTCTCTATCGATACGCAAATGGCAGCTTTTATTCTACTACACGGTATTATCGCGCTGATTATGGAATATCACAGACTTAAATTTATATCTAAGGGACACTGTGAGCACTGGCATGCTTTACTCATCAAATCGCGCCATCAGGAACTCTGTACCGCGCTTCAACACTTCAGGACTGTGTGTTCCGCGTTGAACGACCCTCAGCGACCAGAAATCGATCTTGTCTATGAAGCCACCTCAATATTCTTGTACACATCGTTGGAAGAGCTCCAACTTTTTGCTGGCAAAGAAGACAAGAATGAGGCTCGGCGTGCGTATGATAGCGCCATTGAGTGGATCAATAATATGGACTCACGACGTGCAATTCTGCACGCGGGTCAGGCTGTACGTGCCGCAAAGGCTATCCCTGGTACTCTATTACGTGGATTCTTGGCGTTTGCAGTCTATCACGCGGGTCTAGCATTCTGGTCATACAGTGTAGTTTCCAATGCGAAAACCAAATCCGCAAAGGCGCCTTTGACCAGCCTTAGTAGTGCTCAGATTATTGGATCACCGCCCAGGCCAGCTGTTTTTTTGGATTCAAAGGAAACGCTTGACGTTGAGAAGTTTATTCCCCTTGCCTATGGTAGCCCAGCGTTGCATGGACCGCAGGGAACAACTATTTTGGTGGAAAATGCGTGTCAGACTATGCATATCATCCAAGATGTGCTTAGGAAGGATGCAACAAATGAAGCATTGCCTCCGTTGGTACTTAACTTGTGTCAACTGATGAATGACCTGGGGAACGCCGCTGGTGGAAACAACGATACTAGCTTGACTTAGATTGGCTCCGTTCACTGTCGACCACAGTTAGACTTGTTGGGATATACAAGAATAATATACATACCTAGGATGACGACAATGTAAGAAACAGTTCACATGTGCTAATCAGCTAAATCATAGACGTAGATGCTAATCTCAATAATTAATGATCTTCCACAACATAGTCATATTGAGCATATCGCCAGAACTCAAATATATATCCGGTGAGAATCACTGGCTGATGAACTTAACCTCAAGTCCTACATATCCACTTTCTGTGTCAAGACAGTAATGGTTGGGGATATTCATCGGCGTCCCAGATTTTAGTATAAAGCAACACTTCACTGACTTATCGCTTTTCATCACGTTGGTCATTGCCTACGGTTCTGGCGATGGCTCTATGAGTAGAGGGAGCCAGCTAACGACACCTGTGTTAATATTGTTCTGGAATTCTTGACCTGCAGATGAGGTCTTTTTTTATAATATAGGTTGCGAATCGAATTAAAAATCCGTCAATGGAGTCGGCTATGTTGTTCATTACATTAAAGGTCCAGTTAATAGTTCTATCAACTGAGGCGGCTAGATAGCCGGTATTGCTTCCCAAGTTGTTAGACGTAGCTTCAATACTTAATGAGAAACGCTTCTTGTCTATATCACAATAATCATATTTGTCTTCAATTGGATTGTCATAGTACATGGCCGATGTAATGCTGAACTGATCGACGATGGAAATATCCGTGCCTTTTACATCGAGGATTTAGGTAGGGTTCTGGAGTGTAAAATGGTGCAAGCAAGTTCAGAGGTGAAGAAACTAAATAACATTCGAGTAGAATCACTGTTAGATGGCCCGCTAGACAGATTGAAATGATAACTGAGCAAAGTCAATTATGTCAAAGGGCATTGAAGTAACATACCTCTCACACGGTGTCTCAAAAAACGGTATATAGCTAAGAAACCAGACGCGAATAATGACAAGTGTTCGTCAGCTGACGTCCTCGGTCTAACCATAGATAGAACCCCGGGTGCTGACCTAGGGTGGAAAGCATCATCCCCAAAGGAAGCTAGCTTTGTGCATAAATTCCAATAGTGCATATTGACTGCACGTCGGCACGTCGAAGTGTTCTCGTGGAGCTATACAAAAGGTCGTAAGCCCCTTACCAAAGGCTATTAGTTCTCTAGTGGAATGTGTACATGAGCATAGTACGAAATATTAGAAGCATCAAGAAGAAGAATATTCGAGCTCCTAGCTAGGTGTTCGCATATGCAATGCCAATCAGAGAGTTAGGTCTCCATAACTCCATAAATTTCGAAGGAATTTCCTGTGTGGGGCCGAAATGTTGGGTCTTACCGTAGTGTGGGGACGAAATCCGGGGTAAGCAAGCATCCTTCGGCTGACCGATGTCCACATTGCCGAGCATGATCATGCTGGTAGGCGAAGAGATTCAAAGCACCCGTGTAATATATATACTTGTTTATTTCATCTTATATTGAAGTATCGAACCCAAAGATTGCTACATTCACCAAAGCCTCCCAACGGAAATTCCACTTTGACAATGGCAGATGTCGCGGAGCAGACCAATGGCGGTCACGAGCATTTCCATATGCGTAGTCTTGGCCATCTCAGACTGCGACACCAGCATACAAACGAAATTATTCTGACACCTACTCCATCCATTGATCCCAACGATCCATTGAGATGGTGAGTCTATCGACACAAACCGTGCACGGATTAATCATGCCCGCCCAAATTGAGTAGCGCATTATCCTAACACTAATTTGCAATGTTCCAGGAGCACCTCGTACAAGATTTATATTGCTATCCTCGTCTGTCTCGCAATGATCATGTGTAACTTTATGGCAGCGGGGCCTACCGTGGCCATGGTCCAGGTCGCTCAAGATTTCTCGGAAGGGGGCAACACTAACCTGTCCGATTGGATAGCCCGTGCAGCGTACTTTTTTAACAACAGCGCGCTGCTTCAGGGAGTCTCAACACTGTTCTGGGTGCCACTACTAAATAAATACGGACGTCGGCCCGTGTATCTCGCGTCTTTGGTCCTGTATTTCTTCATGATATTGGGAGCCGGATTGGCGCGAACCTACGCCGGTGAGCTGACGACTAGGACAATTCTTGGATTTGGTGCAGGAGCTGGAGAGTGCCTCGCGCCGGTGACGATTGCAGATGTTTTTTACCTGCATCAGAGAGGTTATGGAATGGCGTGAGTGTAACTGCAAAGTCTTTTGCTTCGATGAAATAGTGCTAATCCAAAGCCATGCAGAATTTACAACGCTGCACTCTCCGCCGGAGTGGCTTTTGGCATTATTATTTCTGGCCTTGTTACAATCCAGCATTCATGGCGCTCCATCTACTGGGTTGGTTGTGGCCTCGTCGGAGGTTTGCTCATTGTTGTCTTCTTCTTTTTCCCGGAGACAGCATTCGTCCGTGTGGGAAACCCTCTCGCTGAACGTAGCTACGAAGTGGAAAAAGAGGCGGAGGCTACCACAACCGAAGCCCTACCTGATATTCCACCCAAGGATAGCTACTGGCATCATTTACGCCTCTGGAGTGGCAAGACGTACACTGAAGAATCTTTCTGGCGAATGTTTGTTCGTCCCTTTGGTCTGATTTTAATACCGCCGGTATTTTGGGCCACAATAGTTATGTCTGTCACCATCGGCTTCCTCGTTGCCGTGGTGTCAAATTTTGCTTCCGCATTTAGTACTGTTTATGGATTTTCCGCATGGCAGAGTGGTCTCTGCTTTGTTTCGGGGATGGTAGGCTGCTTGTTGGGTACTTTTGCCGGAGGCCCATTTTCTGACTGGGTAGCCGATTACTTCACACGGCGGAATAATGGCATTCGGGAACCGGAGATGCGCCTTCCAGCCATTATACCTAGTGTCATTGCAGCACCACTAGCACTGCTGTTGTACGGCTTGGGTATTGCGAACGCCTGGCATTGGATGGTTCCTACTTTCGCCCTCGGTCTGCGTAAGCCTATTCTTTTTCATTTATCTTTCTTTTTCCGATCCTGGCAATGGTCTCGTTGTTTGAAAAGTGGGGATCAATACTAATCAATACCTGGTAGTTTCCTTCGCTATTTCGCAAGGCACCAACGTTTCGTTCGTGTATTGTATTGACTCCTTCCGGCCCATCGCAGCGGAAGTCACTGTGACCCAGTTGGCTTTTAAATGTACGTTTCCTTTATTGATCAGATATACAATGAGCTAATAACAACTTGTAGCATGCTTCGGATTTCTTTTATCTTTCTATACTAATCCTTGGGTTGAAAAATCTGGATACGCTGCGGCCTACGGAGCGATGGCAGGTATTTCTGGAGGCTGCCTATTATTCTTTATACCTCTCTTCTTCTGGGGTAAGCAAATTCGAACTTCATCGATGAAATGGTCATTTCTACAGTTCGTCTTTTGGAAAAACGATCGCGAGGTTGGAGAGTAATATGCGGCATACTTTTAGGCGCCATCACACCCCGGCATATCTCACAACTTCAGCTCTTCCTTATGTTGCTGATCATTGGTATCTCTTGTAAATTATGAGACATCTATCAACCCGTTAAAAGTCGTTTATCAAATTCCATAAAACTTCATCCTATGTAACTTCGAAAATAAGTTCAACAGATAGAAATTCCCCCTTGTTCAACAGTGGACGGTCCAAAGCATACAACTGAAGCTGATTTGAACAGCCTGACTAGTGAAGATACAGCCTAGGTTTCTGATATTCAACACCCGAATAAAGCAGATTTCTTGCTTCTCATATGCACATACTAGTTGTCAGTAATACTAGCTAGTTATGACATTGGCTCCTTGTACACGTCATACCATTTTAGATTAGCTATAGACAATGCTAATAGAGTAAGTACGACTAATATGACAAAACTAGGAATTCCATGACCTACTTAGGTGTTGTATACGTGTTAAATACATATAGATCGACAGATTTTCCACATACAACGCGGGGTGAGGAGTTTATGATTTGGATACTTATCTTATAGTGTATATTTAGGACGAGCCTGCAGTTATAGGTGTGCTTGGCTCAGTATTTTCCCTAGTATTACGTACTTTACCTTTCTACAGATGAGGAAGGCCATTGGATTCGTTCAAATTGGGGTCGGGTGAGGGTAAATCTGCAGAGTCGAGCTGATCGATATAACAGAATGGCTTCAAATTTGATAACTGACATCTAGAACTATCTATTGGGGGAAGAAGGCCATACTTATAGCCTATAAGTGGCTCTCTTTCATGATCGTAGGGCTAACCCGTAAAAAGAGGTAGAGATACTGGTCGAGACAGAAGTACGTACAAAATTTTAAGCTCTTTCCGCATAGACAACAAATATATGTGAGACCTGCTTTTTGTGTCTCAAACCACACGAAACCCAGTACAGACGATAGCGTACGGAAGTATCTTCTAGATGGGTGCCTAAAAGTAATAATCCAGTGTCCAATTCTAGATAACATTGTATAAAGCTCCCCAAAACACATATACAGGCTCCCCCAACAGAGGCAACAGTAATTTCAATAGGTATATAGTGGGTGATTGATTTGTAGGCGGCGATGTCAACGGAATATCGGAAAGAATTATTGCTTGAAATGCCGCGCTGATTGTGAAGTTACGGGGAATGTCGGAGAACATACACTCTACATCATACATCAAACCCCGCAGTCAATCACGATTCTAAAACTTACGGAGTGGAGAAAAACGCGAATTGCCATAAAGCTCACATATCATGATCGACAGGAAATAATACATAGTCATATACGGAGTCCAGACTCGGCAATTCTTACCAATCACTTACTGCGTGTCGATTGCTACGAATTCTAACTCTCTCGACTTCCCGGCTGAATGAACGCCAATGGCTAATATCAATTATTGCTGTAATTCTACTTACCGTCCAGGCTAAGTGAAACGAAAGAATTGTTAACACCCTGTTTTCGAACCTCACCACTTCCGTATCATATTACCAACGTACGCTCCGAACTAGTGATATCACGTGTTATAATAGAGTGGAAAAATGGCTGAGTGGAAACATATGGTATAGCAAAGTAAGAAGAAATAGGCTGAAGAGCAAAAGTGGACTACAGGAGAGTCAGCTTGTTATCTGTAAACTGCATTTACTTCAGGAAAATTTTAAGAACATTTCAGCGTTTAGTCTAGCCTTTGTGAGAGGGAACATGAAACCCCAATATAGCCTATACGATACTTTAGGGAGACATCCCTTACTCATGGTAATGAGAAAAATGAAAGAAATTTGAAGGAGAGCTTTAGGTAGACAGCCATTCATTCTCGTTTGAGCAGGTAGCTAGGTAAATATTGAATGTAATATTGAAACTACTCCGAGTAATCCAAAGCCGGGAGCATACTCCGCTGCATCTCCACCACGCGTTACATACAGTCTTAAAATCTTGGGAATTGCACAACCCTCAATTTATCGAGTGAATGGCGATGTCGACTTCGAAATTTTCGACAATAAACCTATACTGAATCTAAGAGCCAGACACGGTCACGGTTGCACTTCCTGCGCCGTTGAAAGCCTCCACTGCGAAGACCTGGAAATTGTATGAGTTGCCAAAGCCGTGCTGAGCCCAGAAATTGAAATGGTTACTCGTCGTGACGGTTCCAGACGAACGCTTGCTCTGTCGAACGGAGAAAAATTGCGTGAAAGTGCTCGTACCCGTGATGGACGGCTGGTTGTAACGGGTATCGGTGCAAACTTGGTAGGTGCCACCATCCGAAGACAAGGTACCGAGGCTTGTAGCTCCGCTGCAAGGGTTATAATCGCCGTAATTCTCAACGATATAGTATTCAGCCTGGGGGCTATTGATCCAGCCATAAACCGACAGGTAAGAGCCAGAACTAGCAGCATTGTAGTTTGCAGAGTAGGTAATGGACCTTCAAAGACGTTAAATTGGGGGCCCACAGTCTAAAATACGTGTACATAGCAACCTACCGAGGAGAACCGGTACTCCAACCCAGCCCAACAACAAAATCTCCATTGACCCCATCCTCCCAGTACATTGAATATGTTCCAGCACCCTCGTTGTACGAGAATGCACCAAGATTTCCATTATAGTTCTGAACGTAGTTGATAGGAGTCGAACGCTCCATCAAGTCAGAGTTGGCAACAGGAACTGCCATTGCAGTGGCCAGGAGGCCGGCAAATGTTGCTGCGATCTTCATCGTGGATCAATCAAATAGATATTTTTGAAATCGAAAAGTAGGTATTCACAACGGAAGACGAAATTGGTGCTAAGTATCTTGGTGATAACTAACTCCGTCCAAGAGTCCATTCTCCTCTTATTTATATTTCATAAATGAAACAATTGATCCTGGATTTCTGCCTATTTTCTCATGATTGCCCCGTATATTCAGCCTATTCATCCGCCAGTTCAATGAATTGTTTCATTTTGCCGTTTTATCTACGATGGCTAAATGGGTGGTGCCCCTTTTCCGTGTAGAGAGTAGTAAAACAAACAATTGAATGGTTTCTACGGAGTACACGCTGATAAATTGCAGGATAGGAACTCCCGCTGTGGAGTTTACCCCGCCCTCGGCACTTCATCGAGCTGCAACATTGCAGCGGATAAAGACGCTTCAATTGTACTAGGGTATGGGCGCTGGGAAGTAGGACTACAAGCCTATATTCCAAGATCGGCTGAAGATCTACATAACAAGCGACTAAACCAGGGAGGTTCAGATTGTTTGGAGCTGACAAACCGCAAACTCTATATACTGACCAATGGGATAGTATACTGCTACTGCTAGTAATAGCCTAAAATGGAAATATAAATACCTTACTGTCTTTTTATAGGTCGAGCTAACAGTCATTTGACTGTTATATAACTGTAAGTCGGCCATTACGTGAGCAGTTTAATAGGACAAACACTACCGCTTGGCATTTGAAGACCATCCAAAGCCATGACGTCTTAAGAGTTTCACGACATCTTAGATTACATAATGGTTACAATCCGCGTAGAGCAACAGCGGGGGTTCCAAAGTAGATTGTAGCAGCTATTATGGAGGATGACCACATTTTCGCAGATGTTAGCAAAGCAGTGCCATCAAAAGTAGGTCAAATTAATACTCATTGTTTGTCCACGTCTTTGAAGACGGTTATCTTCGATGGAGGCTGCTCAACTTGAGAAGAATTGATTGAAAGAAAATTGAGTACAGAGATTGGAATGGCACATTACTGTCACGAATATAGTAGGTTTAATTTCTAGATTACTAAAATTCTATTCTTAATTAGAATCTATTTAGCTCCTGTGAAAATCAATATAACCAAACTACGAGGTTCACTCTACCTGAAACATCTTGACGCACCATTGTCAGAACGAAGGTGGATCCAGGTCCGCGACATAACCCCTTATTTAAATAACTCTTTTCTTTAGCTCATGTCTTGTTGGTTTTCCTACATATTCGTTTAAACTGATATTCTCGCTGCACTACAAGTAAGCAAGAGCAATAGAGTAAGCTCTCATCATTAAATCTTGACTAGATTTACACACTTAAAAGATCCTGTGAGAGAGTAATGAGCCGTTTACCAGAGAACTCAGTAGGTCAGAGAGAAGTTGACATTGTGAAGACTGAGATTGTAGGTACTGTAACAATGAATAGATAAATTAGGATAGTTTAGACTTCGGCGTTTCTCTTCCAACAATAATATAATCAACAAGGCTGACTGAAGTCATTATCACAATTCTAAAGATCTTGAAGAGCGGCGTAGGGGCACTGACAAAATCACAGAGTCATAAAGAATCAATGTGTCAACCTGTTGAACAACTTTGACGGTCAAATCTTGACTCGAGCTCAAAATTTCATGACTTGATAAGAATCGGTTATTTTCTCCGACCTTTACCGGGTGTCTAACAGCCAACTAGATTTCTTGGCGTGGGGTAATGAGTCATTTCAGCCCTTTTGGTGTGAACTTTTGACGGAGATTCCAGGCGATCACGGCATGATCAAGATCGGGAAACAGGCCGAGCTTTGCCGGCTGATAAAGTCCATCTCTGTAGGCTCATAGTGAGGCTGACTATTTGATAAGTATTCAATCAACCCGGTATTGCCAGTTGTTCCCGTAACTGTCTCTTCGCATTCTCGTGTATAGACATGCATGAATAGACTGGTCTTGATTGCTTAATCTGGTTCTCTGACGGTGACTATAAAAAGTGAAATCGTGATGAGGCTAGCATTTAGCTGCCTGGCCTTTCTGTGGCTCGGTGTTTCGGCCATCACCTTGCCGGAATCTTATAATGTTGTGTGGACTTCCCAGAGTAACCGCTCGGCGGATTCAATGCCACTTGGTGGTGGTGGTCTGGGAGTCAATGTCTGGGTTGAAAACAGTAAGAAGAAACAACCCCTATCCGCTTAGAATGTTTTGTCTCACACGGTGCCCCAGACGATATTCTTTTATACATTGCCAAAGAAGGAGCTTTTGACGATAACAACAGTCTTGTTAAATTGGGACGCATACGTCTAACACTTGACCCGAACCCATTCGAATCTCAATTCAAGCAGACTCTCCATCTGAATGATGGTTACATTACGATCACGGGGCAAGACAAAACAGCTTTAGACCTATGGGTCGATATCAATAATGCTGCTCTCCATATTGAACTCAGTTCTCCAGTCAAGGAGGTGAAGGTTAAAGCTGCGTATGAAAGCTGGCGGTGGACAGATCGTCTCATGGCATACGATGAATGGGGTAATTCCTCTTCTATCTTCGCTTCCTCTTTTATTGCTTTTTATGCATGACGATCTAAAATCTTTCTAGAACAATCGGACTGGAATCAAGTGGAGTATATCAAACCAACTCCACTTACTCGGGCCGATAATATATCATTTGAGGAACACGGTGTACGAATGTTTCACCAGAATCAACCGAACACAACATTAGATGTTGTTGCGGCCGAACAACATTTTGAGATGTTTAACGAAACCATGTTCAATCCACTGGCATACAACACAGTAAGTTGTAATGCTTTCTGAGTCACGATGTCTTATAGTAACAACATCACTAGTACGGGCTGTATATGTATAGTTCTAAATTAATTCCCGGACCCATCACTAGTGGCCATTATATGAACACCACTTTCAAAGCTTGGAGCCTACAAAGCGAAGCAACGTCAAACTTATCACTCACAGTATTTACGTTCCGGAAACAGACCCCTAATATCCAAGAATTCAACGCTAGTTTTGAAGAAAATATCGTCAATGCAACGCAAGAAAAACATGAGAACGTTAAATCCTGGTGGCACGATTATTGGGACCGAAGCTGGATTATCATCAATGAGGGAATGGGAGAACACGATCCTGGCTTTACAGTTGGCAAGAACTACCAAATTTTCCGCTACATGCAAGGATGTAATTGGGGTGCCGAATGGCCAATGAAGTGGAACGGCGGTCTGTTTACCTACGATCCATATTGGGTAGACCCTACGAATCCCTGGACACCAGATTATCGTTCTTGGACAGGGGGAGTTCACACCGCACAAAACCAACGTCTTCTCTACTGGCCTATGCTGAAAAGTGGTGACCTCGACCTGATGAAACCACAATTTGAATTCTATCGGCGTTTGACCCCTGTCGCCATGCAAAGAGGGATAACCTATTTCAACATCAACGCCTCGTTATTTACGGAACAATTAGAAAACTACGGTCTCCCAAGCTACCTTGACTATGACACAGACATTTATTTCTATAATATGTCTCGGCCAACCTCTTTCCCTGTTGGTATTGAGTGGAACGATTGGCTTGAATGGCTACAAGACACGGCAAATGAATTTGCTGATATGATACTTCAAGCAGCCATGTTTTTTGATTTGGATCTAGATCCATACATGCTTTTCATTGAGGTATGTGATTTTTGCCGACGTAGCTCCTCGCATATTGTGGAGACTGTGAAGAATGATCACTAACTTTTGCAACTATGAACAGAGTCAGCTACAGTGGTTCGACATTTTCTATCAACAATACCATAGTAGAATCGATACTTATAGTACGGCACAGATAGGTGGCACGTCAAAGCTTGTCATCTATCCTGGTTCTGGAGCAGAGACGTACAAAGTTGCATACAACCCAGCCTCGACGGTATCTGGACTTAGAAAAGTTCTAGCCGATCTTCTTCAGATCAACCCAGACTATGTGATGGGTAATACGACATATTATCTGAATTACACGGATCGTGTGCCTGAAACACCATTAAGATATCAACAAGGCTATGAATGTATTAGCCCTGCACTGGCGTATGTTAGGATTCAAAACTCAGAGGTCCCCCAACTTTATCCTGTCTTTCCATGGGGTGAATACGGTCTTGGTCTACCAAATCTTACTAGAGCTATCAATACCTACTTCTACGATACCGAAACGCAGAGTTTTCATGGCAATACTGGTAAGTAAGCGTTCTTCCTTTGTCTGACATCATCTACTTTTCCTTTGTTGCCTAAGAGGCAGAAGGCAGAGTGTATACTCATGCATATTCAGTAGCGTGACTTATTTAGATATATGAACGATGTCAAGAAAAAGCTAATTTTTATTGACTGATTTCCCAGGATGGAAACAAGATGTTATTTGGATGGCACGAATGGGTCTGACTAAAGAAGCTACGAATTTAACCGTGTCCCGCTGGGCCGACTCTACTGTCTCTCGCTTTCCAGTCTTTAAAGGTCCAAACTACGATTGGGCACCTGATATGAATCATTTTGGATCCGCATCAATTGCGTTGCAAGAAATGTTGCTGCAGACATATGTGAACAATAACACACAAATAAGGTTATTGGGTGCATGGCCAAATGAATGGGACGTCGACTTCAAGCTCTATGCCCCATTTCAAACAGTTGTTAAAGGGGTTGCCAAGAGTGGTCAATTAGGAAACCTAACTCTTATACCTTCTTCGCGTAAAGCCGATGTCGTCTACGGCCACAATTAGCAGGGTCGAAGCAAGTCACTTTATAGCTTCCGCACGTTGGAGGACAGTCTCGCTTAACAACTACAATCCCGGGAGTCATTGAGGGTACAGTGGATTTTCATCGAGAACCTATTTTACAATGTTCATAGCTTCTCATCCATTGTATTAGAAGTGAAGGGCGGCATTCATTTTGGAACTGCTTTCCAAGTCATATCGTGGTTTATTGAAGTGGTTGATGGGCCTTGAGTTGTCTAGCCCATGGTTGGTGTAGCGTGAAAGACGCGAAATACTAGGGAACGGAAGTAACGAGTGGAGTACGCTACTAGGCCCATCGCCACCTTTTGCTGCATTCTGACTAGGTTGAATACAGAAACTGAAAATAGTGTGCACAGCATAGATATAGAAATCAGCATTGACGGACTACATTTATGCCCAATCTTTCTAATTAAATTGAAAGTCAGTAAGAAGAGTTGATCCACAAATATATCCTTAGGTCGGATAGTCCCACCCCTTCCACAGCATCGAGTTGACAATATATACATCCTGTCCATATCTTACAGTTATACAACATTCTATGAGTAGTAAATCTTATGCACGTCTAAAAATCGCGCTTGTAATGGCAGGGCGTAGACATCGCACTGAGGATCGGAAGCTCAATCTTTACTATTACACTGTCTTGAAAGCTGCCACCCAACTTTATAGCTACCTATCAATGTTATAGCCATTTCAATGACGTGAAGTTTTTTCATGATCTATGTCACTTAAGCCTCCATTGTCTTGGCTTCATGGGCAGTCACTCACTATTAAAAATGAGTAGCAATCCAGCTACCAATTGATTTTCACTAGACTATCACCTATTTTCCATAGGTCTCGTCCTTCTGTAAACAATACATTAGATAAGTAGAAGTCAATCTAAATTAGTTATGAACTCTACAGATAATACTTGCATTGACTATACCAATTATAATTGGCCTCTTTGCCTATAAACTGTATCTTGAGTATCACTTCTCTCAGGTAAGAATTAAAATATGATCCCTACAGGCTAACTGAGGTATTAACGCCAATAACAGCACCAGGCACATCATGGGTTATCTCTACCGAATCCTTTTGACCGGTCGATCATATTTATGAATGCCAATGGGAGACAATTGTCAACCACTAGAGCTTGGGAATACCAGTAATCTATTCTTCTTCTTTGGTATCTATAGTGTGGTCTTAGCATAAAGCTAATCATAGATTTTCTCAACACAATAATCATTACCTAAGATTTTAATGAATTCAGACCGAGAAGAGCTCCTTCAGTCTCTGTCTCTATATGGTTTAGCGACCGATTTTGAGGCTATTATGGGTGCAGTCTATATTGATTATGAAAAGAATCTACTAACCTTGGAGAAGGTAATAAGGCAACTTTACGCGTAGCGCGATGGGCGATGAATTCTACAATTTATAGGAAGGTAAGAACCCGGCGACACAGGGGAAGATCTCTCTCCAATATTTTCAACATTCTTCATCATCGCTCATGGATATTAATAGTGATCCTATACCAGGTTCTAAATAACGAGATGATTCGGTACCTTAAATACTCATATATACAACATGACTATCTTCTCTATTGGTTACATACGGGTCAGGGCCGGAGGCATACGGTAGTAGTTTCAACTATTATAATGGAATGGACATCGCCATCCATATACTCAAACCGACATGACGAATCGGATCTCACTTGCAAACCGTATAATAATCATTTCGTTACTCCATAGTAAGTTACTAGTACTTCTCAGGTCTATACGTGATTCAAGTACCCTAATCACTATGATCATCCTCTACTAGTATGGTAATCTGCAGAGAAGACAGAATGGATATCATGGAGCAGGGAGGCAGATGCATCTTTTTTCTAGTCCTTCTATTCTATATTTTCATCAAGAAGCAGTTGAATTACTTAATGGAAAACTGATATGTAGATAGCACTTCTTTTGCTTTATTGGTTCCCTGAAAACCATCCCGCTTAAGGCTCCGAAGATTAGCCTAAAATTAAAGCCCGAATCAGACTGCATCGACAACTCAAGCATTTTCCCACGCTCGTGTGCACAAGACCAACTGGTAGCCATCGGGATCCGCAATTGTCACACCCCATTTGTTCCAGTATTCGTTTGTATGTTTCAATCTCCTGCCTCCGGCTTGGAGCAGCTTCTCTAATGCCTCAGGATCTATCTGTCCGTCCAGATACAGGACAACTAAGTCCTCTTCGGTCGGTGTTGGAAATTCCCCCTGCTCAAAAACATGTACGAGTTCTAGATGCCATGAAGCGCCGGGCCATCCCAGCATAAGCAGTTCGTGTCCCCCCTCGGTTTCACTGGGCGGCGGACTGCGCCATAGTACTTTGAGCCCTAATCCGTCGACCCAGAACTTTTGCGCTATGTCGATATCCCGACAGGGCCGTGCGATTCGCAAATGGGATGATGGCACTGGAAATTTCCCTGTTCCAGGATTTGAAGCAATTGGCGATAGGCTGTCTGCAGTCATCGAGAAATTTAATCTCTTATAAAGTGTGTATCGTCAAATTTGCTCTGGGTGTGTGTGGTTAATGAGTGCACTAAGAAACTCCTGAGTATTGACGCTTTCAGTGGCCGGTGGGCGTGTGGCGTGTATAGAAGGATGCTGCTTGCGTGTTCGCAGTGAAATAATGGCTGACATGTATGAACTGAATTGTTACGCTAGTTAAACAGTTAAAATAAAGCACTTCACAATCTACTAACCAGAACCGGAGCCGATTATTAATACACTACCTCAGGGCCCAAATCCACTAGTCTAAAAGAGGTGTCCGATAAATTACTTAGTCAATTAAGGACCGCATCAGTGGCGAGCTATAACCCTAAATTTAACATCCAGCTGAATCATCATTCGTCAACCATACATCGTGTACGTCGTTTGGAACTCGTCCGGATTCGTTGTAGTGCATGGAGAAACGAGCAATTAGGATGCTTCCCACTCGTTTTCGGAAAGTTGTTTTCGTTAGGGCTACAAAAAGAATTTATCAAGGGGCACATTCTGCACTACATCCAGAATGGGTACTGATAATATATGTAGATTTGATTCTTACATCCATTCTTTACAACGAATCTATTGCTCATTATAGAGGTATATTCTCCAAAAAGATGCCGTCTGTTGTATCGTGACTGTATTTCTCGCTTATCTCCTATCATTTCGGCTATTCTTTTAGTCAAGGAAGGATAAGCTTGGCCGTACAAACTTCATTGTGAGACTACCGTTACGGTTAGAATCCTGGCTCAACAAATTGATGAGGATGACATTTTCGGTAAGAGTTTGGATGGTAACGTCTCTGAGTGGTGGACTGTCGACATGTAAAGGGTCCTTTGTTAAAGAGATTGGCCCAGAATTCTATTTCCGTCGAGTACATACTCTATGTGGATTGGGATCAATGAAATCGAAACAACCATGCGCTCAGAATCACTATTCTCATTCTGCAAAAAGAGGAGATAGGTGTATACATACTCTCAGCTTACAAGCGGCCTGCCTTGGAAACTTCTCACTTCACCCCACACACTCCGACTGAATCTGACATGGTGACCCTACTTAGGAACTCTCCGGTCCATAGGCTGGCGTCGCATGGCGGGGTGTCTTGCGGGATGTCTTGCGGGGTGTATCCGCTGAATGGAAGGGACTGGGATCCGTAAAACTGCCCCTCAACCACACCATCTATTCTGTATATATTTTCCCAATTCTCTTTTGTATTATTGATTCATGACAGTTCCATTAAAGCCCGGCGGGGTTACAACTCTCCCCCGAGTGTACCGCGGCAAAATCTGCTACGACGCACCGCGCACAGCAATAATAAGATGAAGCCACGGCGTTGCCGCAATTACTGACCTGTTTCCCATCAGCGACCATATGTACACATTTACATAGCCATTTTCATCATGCCCCTTTTTACTGAACATGCCTCCAGCTGGCGTGATACTAGGACTCTCCCATCCTTCGCCCCCCCACTCCCACGTCTGAGCCCTAAGTTTGCACCCCCTGACGATGGGGTACAACGGTATGAGGTGATTATTGTTGGGGTATGTTAGGAAGGCTCTTTGCACTGTTCAGAAAGACCGTTGTCGCTAAATATGGCCAGGCTGGACCAGCAGGTCTAATGCTTCACCTGCTCTTAGCTAGATACGGCCTGACAGACCAGTCTTTATTATGCATTGACCCGAAACCGAATACACTGAAAGCCGGCCAGGCCGACGGGATACAGCCACGCACACTGGAGGTCTTTAAGACTTTGGGCATATCGGACGAAATTGAGAACGAGGCTTGCCAGATGTGGGAGTTCGCCTTCTGGAACGCCTCTGATAACCCGGCTAAGGTGATTGAAAGGCGGTCTTGCGTGCCCGAGGTGATTCCACCTGCAAGGTTCAAATACGAGGCAACCATCCACCAGGGACGTGTGGAGCGAATCATGGAGACCGATCTCCTCCGGTACTCGCAGCGCGGGGTCATGAGGAAGACTAAGTTGATTGAAATGCGGATTGACGAGTCCGCAGATCCAGAGTTCCCTGTTCTTGCCGATATCGAAGTTGATGGGGTGTTGCAAAGCGTCCGTACGAAACATCTTGTTGGCGCAGACGGCGCACATTCGGTGGTCCGCAAAGGTGTTGGCCTCGAGTTAGAAGGCCAGTCGCTTGATTATATCTGGGGAGTCGTTGATGTGGTCCTTGATACGAATTTTCCCGATATCCGCAGACGCTGCGCTATTCATTCGCCTGAAGGGTCTGTCATGGTTATCCCTCGTGAGAGGATCGCTTCCGGCGAGTATATCACTCGACTCTATGTGAACATTTCAGAAATTTTCGAGCCTGCAAGTCGCCAAGCAGAGGCGGATCTTAAGAAGGCAGCGAAAGGAAGACGAAGTAGAGTCACATTAGAAGGAATCCTGAGCCAGGCTAAAAAAGTGTTTAAGCCCTACTACATCCGGCCCAAGAGCGATGATAGTGTCGATTGGTGGGCCGCGTACCAGGTTGGTCAGCGAGTGTGCCCTGAATTTATCGTCAAAGACTCCAACGGCCTTCCTCGCGTTTTTATCGTGGGTGACGGTGAGTGACCGATGTTTTGGATGTCTTAGAAGTATTTTGTGTCGAATTCCACGCTGATCAATATCAGCTTGCCATACGCATAGTCCAAAGGTAAGCCATGCAAATGCTCTTCTATATCTTAACTATCAATAGCTGACCCAAGTGTACAGGCCGGCCAAGGAATGAACGTGTCCATGATGGACTCATACAACCTCGCTTGGAAGCTAGCTTATCAGATCAATGGATTAACTCCTCGCCAGGGAGATGCAAGGGACCCTAGCCCGCTGCTGGACACATATCACATAGAACGCCATACAAACGCGCAACAATTGATCGATTTTGACCGAAAGTTCTCGAGCGGTTTCTCGGATAAGGTGGGCACAGCCGAGTCTCATTCCGGCATTTCCCACACCGAGTTCGTCGACATATTTAGGACCGGATGCGGCTTCACCAGCGGCTGCGGCGTGGAGTATGATGAGAATATACTGGTGGACAGGTCATCTGGTGGTCTCATTAACGGTGAAGACTTTCTATCGGGAATTTTGCGATCTGGGCGACGCCTGCTAAATGTCAAGCTAAAGCGCTTTGCGGACGGGTGGCATCGTGATATTCAAGACGGTATACAATATCTTGATCTGTAAAAAAGACTGTGCTAAGGCTCACAATTTCAAGATCTTGCGTCGACTGGCAGATTCCGTTTACTGTCACTCCTTAGCAATGACCTACTTGACATAAATGGGGTCTCCGCAGCATCGGTAAACTCGACAGCAAGTCTGGTGCGGCAATACCCTACGTCTCTTCTTGAACAGATTACAGTCTATCCTAATTTGCCAGGCGAACTAGCCTGGGAAACTATCCCTCCGTGTGTGAAGGAACAGAGTGAGATGACCTTTTACAGTGGCTACGAGCTTGACGATGTGTACCGCATTTATGGAGTTGATCCGGCATGCGGTGCACTGGTGGTCGTGCGTCCGGATGGTTATGTAGGTCTGGTTGCAGGACTCAGTGACGTTACCCATATCGATACATATCTGAGTCATATTATTACTCGAGGTGCATAGATCCATTCGATCTGTTTCTATCAGAAAACGAGCCCCTTCACCCTGCCAGAAGGGCTTACAACATTCCCTCAATAAACGACTGATGTGGCTTACGTTGATTAAGTTGTGCTCCGAGTCTGGTATGTAGCTCATTACCACCTGGTCTTTTTCCGGTCTCGTGCGCATACATGAATACATGTCAAGTAATCTAGTTACTAGCATACGTGCAGAAGATCTCCAAATGAATCCGATATTTCCTTCAGAGAATCTCCACGTTTGCTGCACCGCCTTTGACAGAGGGCTAGTTTGTATAAGCTTTTTTC
Source organism: Talaromyces amestolkiae (assembly GCF_001896365.1). Lineage (NCBI taxonomy): Eukaryota > Fungi > Ascomycota > Eurotiomycetes > Eurotiales > Trichocomaceae > Talaromyces > Talaromyces amestolkiae. Next base: position 49,247 of record NW_024468049.1, on the reverse strand, counting down.
CGATTCAGTATCAGAAGTATTGAATGATCTGCGCCCGTGTCTCGGCTAGCGAAATCTTGAGAGAATGAGATGCGGACCTATTAGTACTAGAGTGCGCTACTGAGGAGCTTGGAAGGCCTATCATAGGGCGGTTAACAAAGTTTGGGAAGCCTCCTTACACGTAATAGATGGGACTCACTAGGCTGAGCAAAAATGATCTTGGATGGCACTTTGCTACATTAATCTAAACTTGAGCGGCACCACTTCGGCCTCAAAGCGGGTGATAGCGGGAAGTACCTCGGAGGCGTGGGTATTCTACGTACTGCAACAGGTCTCTGAACCTAAGTTACTCAATTAGAAGAGGTATTTATCTCCCAAAGACCGGCACTTGAGCTGGAAATCTACCGAACTTTATCAGGCTGACGAATTCCCCGGCGGGGTGAACCTGCTTAGTTCCGAGCTATCTCAGACTTGACTTCGAGCTGCTAAGTTCCGGATGCCGCTGATACCACCCCTATAGACTCGGAGCTATATAAAAAGAAGCTGGGATTTAATGGACTTACATCACAAAGTACATTGAGTCTCAGCTACTCCTTTCCATGTAGCTCCATAAGCGTTGCCGAGCCTTCGGGCACACTCACTAGCGGTTTACATACTTTGTTTACTCTCCAACGCAGCACACAAAACTGAGGAAAAAGACTTCGAGATGCCCCATCTGCTAAATCGACCCAGAAGGTCAATCAAGCGGTGAAGGTGACTGACGATGGCAGAAGTAGCCTCGCTGAAACTCCGTAAATGAGCGTCATAGGGACGCGCAAAATTCTCTACTAAGCGGATCTCGGGAGCGTCAAATGCATTGGTATCAATTGTATGCCCACCGCCAACGCGAGTAAAGCAAAACCATGCCAGAGCTGCTGTGAAAAGAGCTCGAGGTATATGGATTGCAGGCTCTGATGACACCCGCATCCGCTCAAGGTGCCGCTGGATCAGTAACGCGTGTAGTAGGCACCTGCTTGCATCGAGCGACGTCACCCATGATTGGATAAGAGGAGTACTGGAGCTGGCGGACCTCTCACCGTCGCGACCGCTTACTCGTTCCAGTAAGTCTATATCTGCGTAGATACTGATAAAAATCAAGTGCCACAGAACTGGTAAGCTAAAATGATCGTCCGTATCGAGAGAGAAGTGATTGGTATATATCCTCCACCACTGCATGAGGATGCTAGAAAATCGTCTTGATTCATAATCGTCGAACGTACTTGAGCGTCGAAGCTCAATAACTTGCGCACCGATACTCTCTAGGACTCCGTATGCCGAGAATCTAGAGTGCGCCACGCTCGTTTGAAGTGCATTATCTCCAATAACAGACGTCAAGCCCTGCGTCGACGTTCTTTTGTAAAGCGCGGCCCATTGTGGCGCAGTGGGTGCCATGAACAATGCATCGGAAGCTATACGTGGGTAATGTCTAAGTTGATGCTTACGGAGAGGCTCGTGGTGTAGAAGACCAGCCAGCTCCGCATCATGAATATTCAATGCAATCTCCACCCGTTTTCGCTGTTCATGATCAACCCACCGGCTCCACTGCTCAGCTAAGTCCGGGCCACTTGGATCCAACCTTTCCGGATCGTGGGGGACTTGTTGCGCGTTTTTATTAGACTCCCGTGCCCATGCCATAACTGTGCCATGCAGCACATCTGCCAGCACAAGGGTCTTGGGGCTGCCCGATAAAATGGCAAAAGTCTGGCCAAGTACAGCTGCTTGCACCATTGACAGCGCGTTAGAGCGGCTTTGCGAGAGAATTGACTCCCAGGATGCCAATATGGCTTTGTTCAGTCTCTCAAATAGACGAGTTCCTTGAGCGACAGCAGAGGCTGATCCTGCGAAAAGACTGCCAACAGAGCAAATAGAGACAAAGAGGAGGGAATTTTCCAAGGTGGGCTTAAAAGAAGGCAAATGGACAACGGGCAGAAGAGAATTGAAACGGCTGAAAAAGAGGTTCACGAAGAGATTCAGTTGGTCCGACGAGGGGAGGCTCTCATCATGCATCCGAGGCTGCAGTGTCCGCAATAGGCCCGCCCTGTAATGCTCGTCTGCCACAATGTTTCCCTGACCAAAAGAACCACCATGGTGAGTGGAAATTGCCGGTATGTTTTGTGCTCCTGCCTCAATCGGTAGCTGCGTGAACCATACCTGCCTCACACGGTTGGCTGGTAGCTCCTGAGCATCTGTTGATATTGCTACTGAGCGCATCAATGGGTGTGGGTGGTAAGTGGACGCGTCGCCTGAGTTAAATGCACATATTTGCGGAGGCAGCTGCGCCCACTCTGACACGGCGGATGACAAGGTAAAATCCAAAGCATCGATATCCATCCCAGTCCCAAAGAACCAAGAGCCTGGGTCAGCATTGAGACTGGATTCATGTAGACCATCTCTGAGCACTGATTGTTCGGCTATCGACTGCAACTGTTCCGTCAAAATGGCCTCATTAGATAGCCGAGGTGTAGTAATGGAGCATTCTGACATCATTGGGCCGGGATTGGGAGTTTCTTGAGACAGAAGGGTAAACAGCGTGATGTCCTGTTCCGGTTCGTCTGGTGATACGGGCAAGGTAGTCTGATGACTCCTCTCGTGCCGTCGCAATACATCACTGGGAGTAATATCAGATGAATGTGTCGATGAGAATAGCGGTATTGCAAACCTGCGTGAATAAAGCTTGTCACAGACTGAACACCGGTAGGGCCTTTCTTTCTTGTGGCTGCGAAGGTGGCGTGTGAGATGCTCCGGCTTTGAAAAAGTCTTTTTGCAAGAATGGCAGCTCCGACTCTGCACAGTGCTCGTTTTTCTTGTCATTGTTCATTTGTAGCGGGTGATAGAGGAGATCTAAAAGGGAAAATTGCGGGCAATTGCTGATTGTTTCTTGAAGGCTCCAGTCGGCCAGGTCGGCCGGGGGTGTGGAGTATTTCCACGTGACTGTCCACCCCACAATCCGGGAGATCAGCAGGCGGGGAATCACACAAAATGATGTACATACTCTGTAGTAGTACGGGGTGAGGAGAGCTGGGCAGTTACTTCACCCCGCAACATAGGCAGTGCGGAGAAGAGACATGTAGCTGGCTATTAAACCCCCCTAGCTAGTGCATTTCGCAAAAGTTCAATTTGTAAAAGTCTATACAGGTTGTGGAAATAAACCTGACTGTTACTATGACCAGCGGCACTATGATCACCGTCGTATTTGTTCTATTCTGTTGCTGGGTAGCATGGAAAATTCTCCATTTGGCAGTCTCTGCCCGACGCTCGCCATTGCTTCCTCCTGGTCCGCCAACGATTCCGTTTTTGGGTGAGTTTATTCTTTTTGCATGTGTTGCAGCTCTCACGAAAGTAACATCTAGGAAACCTTCACCAATTGCCTTCCAGCAAAGCGTTCCTCAGATTCCAGAAATGGGGACAAGAATATGGCCCGATAATCTCACTAAAAACTGGGCCTGCCAATCTTGTTGTTCTGAACTCGGCGAAAGACGTGAATGAGTGAGTGATACCAGAACAATGACCGCAGAGCTGATACCAATGTCGACAGACTATTCGACAAGCGTGGCTCGATTTACTCAAGCCGGCCTCCAAACCATATTGGCAACGAGATAATTACTCGCGATAATGTACACCTACTGCTCATGCCATACGGCCAGGCATGGCGCACGCAAAGGAAAATATACCAGGCCCTTGTCAGTATCACTGCCGTCCGGTCACTGCAGCCAATCCAAGACGCAGAGTCGACTCTAACAATTCATCAACTGGCACAAAACCCCGCAAGATACTATGATCATATTCGCCGATACTCCACCGGGGTGATCCTTTCTTCGGTCTTTGGCGTCCGTGGCCCTGAATTTGACCATCCCAATGTCACACGCCTCTATCACGTTCAGGATCAGTTTACCGCCATTCTAGACACAGGTGCTACCCCGCCCGTGGATATCTTCCCCTTGCTCAGACGACTCCCAGACTTTATGTCTCCATGGCGTCGCTGGGCACGTCGGATCCGGAAAGAACAACGTCAGCTCTACCTGGAACTGCTCCATGACGTAAAAGATCGACGAGTTCGGGGTTGCCGGCGCAATTGTTTCATGGACCAGCTGCTGGATGAGAGCTTTCGCGAAAAGTACGAGCTGGATGATGAGCATATCGCGTATATTGGTGGGGTTCTGATGGAGGGTGGATCAGATACTACGGCGTCCACATTGCTTTCATTTCTCCTCGCGATGGTTAAGTACCCCGTTGTCTTCCGGAAGGCACAAGAGCAGGTTGACCGTGTATGTGGTACAAAACAGTCCCCAACCTTTGAGCACCTCCCCCAGTTACCTTACATAAAATGTTGCGTATCTGAGGTAAAGTATACGCACTGCTTTTGACAATACAATCATTCCATCACTAACAATTCAGATCCTGCGCTGGAGGCCCGTAGCTGCAGGCGGTATTCCGCATGTGTTAATTCAAGGTATTCTTATCCTGGCCTAGATGCATAGATTGGATGCTGATTGCCGCAGACGATGAGTATGAAGGATACCACTTTCCGAAAGGGACGACCTTTCTAGCAAACACATGGTATGCGTCCTATCATATTCGTCCTGTAGCCCCCACTTTATTGGCCTGACAGTTTAAGGGCAATACATAATGATCCCGAACTCTACGACAAACCTGAAGATTTTATCCCAGAACGTTACGAAGAGTCCCCTATGGGCTTCAAGCCAACACAGCGAAGAACTGATGGTCTTCGGAAGACCTACGCGTTCGGTGCAGGAAGACGAATCTGCCCAGGTCAGCATCTGGCAGAAAACTCTCTTGATATCAATGTTGCAAAACTCGTCTGGGCGTTTGATATCCGTGCAGGGACTGACCCGGTCACTGGGCGGCCAATTAGCTCCAACGAGATCAACGTTGATATAGAAACACAATGGACGGACGGATTTCTGATCGCGCCTAAGCCCTTCCCAATTACTTTGAGAGTCCGTTCAAATAAACATCGCGAGGTATTGCAACAGGAGATGGATCAAGCTCAGAAAATCTTCAGCAGATATGGCGATTAGGGTCATGCTTAGGAGAAAGAGGGCAAAATGATTTAAGATTAGACGCGCTTTGAGCGAACTCTTAAAAGCTTAGCAAGCCCAGGGGAGTAGAATATACCATGAGACTAAATCCAGTAAATTGATTTGGTGGCGGACATACTACGCCCCGTTATATCACAAATTTTTAGCCAAAAAAAGTTGTTGGAAAGCGACCATCAGCGTGTCTAGGTAGCTACTAATTGTGGCCGTATGGTAAAAGATAATAGATTGCTCTGGAAGAGGGTATCATCGGGCGCGTTGTCTATACTCAGAAGGGCATGCTTAAAGTCCACTAAATCAACAGAATGCCAATACATTCGCTGACAGGCTCGCAAAGAAGCAATAGTTTATAGGATAGGAGAAGGGACAACCACGGCGGGCGCAAAAGTAATAAACACCGAAGTTACACAATAAGAACAATGAAACGCGCTATATGTACACAAGGGGAAGATTTTACTGGGCACATCTTACGCCCGAGAACAATCATAGTATGGATGAAAAGACAGTAAATGTATTAGCTCCAGTCAATTGAACGCTCTACAGAAAGACCTGGAACACGGCCTTTGACAACTCTTCCATCCTTGATGATAGCCATCAGGCTCTGATCCGTTCGACGGAAACTGCTTATCTCTTCGAGAGGATTTAGCTTCGGAAAAGAATATCGCCATAGGGACCAGGGATGATTTCTCTCAGCAGCCCTTCCATAGCAACATTATTTGTGAGCGAAGGGCATATGCAGATATATCATTACAAGTTGAGTCATACCTCAAGTGTCTGTATAGGCAAAGTTGGACCCATTGTGTCAGTACCAAAGCACACAGTCACGTCTGCTTCCTCTGCCATTCGGATTGCCTGAGCTCCCGCATTACCGACCAACGCATTATTTTTCATTGACTTTTCATTCTAGAACTTGTCGTATGGCGGCATCGCCGGAAAAGTGTGAAGACCCAGCGTCAGGGTCAGTATAACGTCATGCTCAGCCATAGGTTTGACCGTCGGCATATCAATCATACTGCCGTGTTCAATTCCAGTAATGCCCCCCTTGATTGCATGCTGCAATCCCTCAGCGGTATAACAATGGGCAGTTACCCGGGTAGATCTCATGTTTTTAGGCACGGTAGTAATAGCTTGGAGGTCGTCAACGGTAAATTGCAGGCTTTCCAACTTTTCAGTCTGAGATGCTATACCATCAGATGTACATACCTTGAGATGATTCGCCCCTTTGCGTATGTTGTCTCTAGCAGCCTTGAGAAAGTCTGGTACTTTATCACATAGATTCAGCAAGAAGAATATAAGATTACAAATAGAGTGCCGACCCGCATTTTTCAATTCTTAGTTTGCACGTCAAAACAAGCTTCAATTATTGTTTTTTACGCCCTTTCCTTGCTCCCCTCGGGACAAAAGAAAGAGGCCCTGGGTTACCACGCAATTTCTACGCCTCGAGTCTGGTTATGCCCTGTCCGCGGGCGCACAACAAACAATTGAAGGCAAGAAATACTGCCTTGAATCCAATCTGTATGATGAAGTCGGAGTCATCGCGACAAGAGGTATTACAGAGGGCCCAAGGACATCATATGGATCAATGGGGCGTGAAGATACTGTCATGTTACTTGATAGACAGGTTTAACTCGGCTCAGAAAGGCAGAAAAGTGGCCAGAGTATTTCTAAGTGTACTTCTGAATTCAGATAATTCATCGACTGAATCCTAAAAGGTGAACAAAATGAATGCTCCGGTCTGCCCTACTACAATTTATGAGGCGCAAGGAGGCTTGTACTATACATCACATTGAAAGATGCTACAAAGAGACGATAACCACTGCCTGAATAATAATAGACAACGTCACATCGTGCCCTGCATCTTCTAGTATATGAAGTTGTCCTCACTGACATTCATCTCAAAGCCTCACAAAACGGAGAATGGGTAAAAGCCACTTGACAATAGGGCACATAGAAGTGTCTCAGTCTTGCGATTCGCTTCTTAGTTGATCACAAAGGGCACGACATTTAGGTAAACTACTCATCCAACACACAGCTTGTCGAGCCCTGTTCAGGCTTCGTAGCTCCAGGACAGGTAGGTTTCACCGCGAGGCTGCCATTGTATCTTTCACTCAACCAATCTCGTAATTGTTGAAAGTTTCGACAGGTGTGCGTAACGTCCGAATCAACATAGCTATGCTTCCTGGCTTTGTTGTATATGGTGGGAACCGGTGTCATATCGCCCGCGCACATGATGTACTGACGTACTTGCTCAATGCAGTGGACTATGGAATTAGCGCGGATACAACCTGCAGGAGTATTTCCACGTACGATGATGCACACGATGTGTATAAAGGTCCTCCTGAACATAATATTCGGGATAGAAACGCTGGCGAATCCGATCTAGACAATGTAGCGTGTGAAACATATCGAAGCTATCCAGCTTGGGCCATTAGTAAACATGACTTTGCTGGCTGGCAACAGAATATGCTCACCCACTGATATATCCGCCTCGTAGTGGACTCCAAAACTGCTGAATATCTTCATACTGCTCCTCAAAAGCATCCTTTGCCTCCTGCTCACTCAGGACGATGTAGCGACCTGAAAACATTAGATATCATCTATGCCTGTGCGTTGTGTGTGTTTTGGTGGCGTATCGTACCCCAAGTCAATTCCTCCCAAGCCCTATCTAGCTCTGGGCTTGGGTCGGCTGTATAGTTGATTGATGCTGGATGAGGAACATAGTAGGTGCCATTCTCAGAATACATAGGGCCGCCAGTAAAGCGTACTTCCTCTAGATTAATTGCGGATCGTGCTGGGCCTATTTTTTATGGTACTATTAGCCGCAGTTCGACAAATATAGCGTATACAAACCGACCAAAATCAGTCTTCCACCCAGCTGAGTAGCTGTACTCGAGCGATTGCGTAGGGGGCAGTGATTTGAGGAAGAAGTAGCCAGCAGCCCAGGCAAAGGTGACAGTCGACACAACCCAAGGTAGAACAAAGGGCCAGACTCGAATTTTTGAAGTTTCTGTTGCTTTTGGACTCAATAAGCCCGAGCTAGACTCGCTATCCTTCTCGGACTCGTATTCCAGGCTGGAATATGCCATCGAGTGTTTCCTGCGCAAAAGATCCATAATCGTTTGAATCATGATGTTAAGTTGGCAGATCTGGAAATCTGCTGGTACAATAAGCGTGAAGACAGAAATCGTCACAGTTACAAAGCATCATAGCAGAGCTAGATAAGAGACAGATGGTAGAGATTGAGTATGATTACTTGATTATTAGGCAGGACTACTTGTATCATAAAATTCGGCTCGATACAGAACAATAACACTAATACGAAAACATGCCGTTGATTCTTACAATGATATACTATTAATAATATATCATCAAGTGACCAGTCGGAGAGTCAAGCCGGGATGAGTTATTGTGGTCCTGACCTAAGTAGGACAATTATCCCATTATGCTCAGCCTAGAAATTCGCTTCGGTCGATACATAGTAGAGCGCTGTATTGATGTTCTTTCCCCACTCCGCTGAGCACCAGATCGATAAGCAGACTATCAAGTGATCTTCTACCAATTGTATGATTTTTTGATCTTGTACTACATGATCTGTAGCATCCACAACATAGCCCCCAAAAGAGAGCGGGCAAAAAATACGTGTAATAATGAAATATACTTATCACTACGGGGGCCTAAAGATTACGGAAGGACGACCCATCTTATACATATTCCCACAAACCCGCTTTTACAGTTACACTATGTGGAGGCGTTGCAACAGATTAAAATCACATACAAGGATCGTAGGGAAGGCGGCAGGTGTCTCCACAGAGAAAGAAAATATAACATACTGAGATGAATACGTTCAACCGTACGTCCCGGCGTATTGATTTACACCTAGTAACTCCAAAAAACTTTCGGAAAAAGGTACGTGTCGATACTCTAATTACCGACCTGCAGAAAAGAGTAAGTTGAATATTTGTTAAAGAAGGCATCTTTTACAGATGTCAGTGATTGTTCTTAGTTTTGAACAAAAAAAATTCTTCAGTCCAATCTATGCCCTCTTTCCCTTCATATTGCTTAATCAAAATGCATTTGAAACAAGCGAAGAAGGGTTTTTATTGCTCGTTATTGATATTCATACCTTCCTTGATCATTTTTCTTGTTTCATGTCTAATCCCTCCTAGAGATGCAGCCTGTGATAGGCGAAGTCTGACTTTTACACCATTGCAAGAGGTCATCAGCTATAAATGGATCAATTACGGCGACTACTTCTATCCTCGATCGATCTATCGTACATCCCAGAAGGTTGCGCCAGAGACCGAGCAAGCTTGGCGGGACTTGAAACAAGGTCTATCATTTAAGATACATTACCCATATCTTATGTAGATACTGACCACTCTATTAGATTTTGAAATTAGCATACCGGATCAGATGCTGGGCGTGCTGAACCAATCTACCGATTATACCTGGAAAAGGCATCCAGATGGCGGTATTGCTGCAAAATTAGCAGTCTTTTATCAGCTCTCATGCCTGGTTGGTCCACTCTTATTTCTATGAACGAGTTACGTCGCAGGACCCCAAAAAGCTAAATCTCCAGTAGAGCAGCATCCGCCTCCACGTTAAGGCGGACCTGGAGGACCCGCGACGCCAGGAATTCAGGGAGGAGGTTAACCAGTGCATTGAGTTACTAAGACACAAGTTCATGTGCCATGCGGATGCCACCCCGTTTCTGCTTTATAACGACCCCGGTGCTATTCGTGGCGATCGTCCAGATATGGGAACGAAACACAAGTGTAGGGACTATGACGCAGTAGTATCCTGGTCAAAGCAGAATCCGAAGATAATGACATAGGAAAGAATAATGAATTTTGTTTAAAAGTCCAAATGTTGACCTATTTCTTTCAAGCTCCTTTCCTGCGTTTATAACATGTGTTCGCCGTGGTCATTATGTACACTCTGCTTCTTCACCTCTTCTATGGCTCGAATCCGCTCTTGCGTAATGTTATACGGATGAACAATATTTGCTTCGGCCCATTCCACTAGTTTATTAAAATTTCTGCAGTGATAGAGTCCGTCTGTACGGACGACATCGATTTGATCGTCGCGCACCTCGATTAGGTAGGGGGTCACATCCACGGTACACATTAAATTAATCCGCAGAACCTCTATGCAATGATCAACATGATCATAAAACACATCTGGTTGCCGTAAGAATGCTGGATTATCACTATAGTCATATTCGTCGCGATATGTGAACTGCCGCAAGAGATCCTACAAATCGTTTAGCAAAACGCAAAGAAGTAGTCAAGGGGACCCTACAACGCAATGAATCTGATGAAAAACCTCAAAAAAGGCCTCAATACCTCCTCCTACTTCGTCAGGTAGATGTTTCCACTCTACGTCACGCGACTTATTCAGAAGATCGAGTTTAGAGTCTGGCMCCCCCGCCGAACCATCTATATCACATTACAATCAGCAAAGTCCGAGCAAAGTTCTATTGACATACACTCCCAGAGCTTTCCCCATGCTTTTTCTACTTCAGCTGTTGGCTTTTCGTAATAGATATTCGGTATATCTTCTCTAAAGTGTCGCCATTCATACTCAACCGCTTCCAGCATGGGTGACCAAGTAGACATCTTCCTGGTACATTGAGCGTCCGTGGGAAATTGCCAGCTCGCTAATATCAATGTAAAAGATGCCACAAGAAAAATTGCACAGCAAATCAAGTACGCTAATTTGTGGACGTGCTCGGAAGTTGTTCTTGTTCTCTTTGTACCAAGTTCCTCCTCTGCTTGGAGAAACGGAATGTCCTCTTCCGAATAAGAGCCACGGCGAGAACGCATCGCGATGAGATGTGCCTTGAGATAGAAGGGTTCGGTGTTAGATAGAGTATCTGATTGATCTCGTCAAATGTTACTGCGCTTTTTAGTCATTTGTCCGATTATTTAGTAATACTTAGGAATTATCATATTTAGTAGTTGACAAGATTACTTTACCGCTATCCCGAATATGGTGAACGCAGCGCATATATTCACCCACCTGCTCTCATTGGATAGCGACCATGCCTCGCTGTAAGGTATTACCAAGAAATCCCCTTTGCGTAATATTTTCTGTATGGCCTACTATGCCAGATCAGAAATCTTCTCTCTTTTAGCCAAAGACTCAATTCAATACGTTACGCGTTCCCACTCAATTTCTCAGTATTCTACCTATAGTGGGGCTTAAATTACCAGCATAAAGAATGGTACAGTGGTCTGGAAATTACCCGTATTCAAATGATAGAAGGACTTGGACTAAGTCTACAGGTGGACCGAACTGCTTTTGAAAACACCAGATTTGTACTTGTTACATTGTGCTGATCAGACGGACTTTTTACACGTCTTTTCTATCCATTGAGCCATCTTCCCGCTCGGTTTATCCACCCAGTAGTGAAGCAAGTCTGCAAGCCACAATAACACGAAAGTAGTCATCACAAAGCCCATCGCTATTCCCAATTGACGCCGGACTGGTGTGTTATTTCCGGTCAAACGCCAGGAAAGCTCAACGGTTCGGAGACCCAGAACGTGTATCAATGGCTCATGCACCACATACAGTGAAAAGGACAATTTTCCGAGATATCGCGTGCAGCTTCTCGTAAAGATCCATTGAGCGCCTCGCGAGTGGCCAATGTAACAGACTAGCAAAACTGCTCCATAGGCGTGCCAATAATGATAATCGTTAGTCAGAGAGTATAAAAAGTGGTAGCCTGTAGCTGGAGACACGCCGCGATACCGAGGGAAGGATGAGAAATAAACAGCAACTCCTAAAAGTATCAACTTTGCGACAGAGCATAGATATCGCGCTATTGTACCATTACTGAGAAATGATGGATAAACCCTTTTTTTCTCCCGACCGCGACTCAGATCATAATCGGCAAGGCCCATGCCTGAGAGATAGAGGGCCACATCCCATCGCCCATGAGGGAGAGCTAATGTGATTAGAATCACAAGTATGATGGTCCTAAAGCGTCCACGAAGCCATAGTAGACTCCAGGAAGTAATAAAGAGAACCAATGAACAACGAAATTGTAATGGTATGGTCCAAAGATGTGCACCATAGACGAATTGGAGATGGGTCGACCATGTCCAAGGATTTGTCAGGTCGTAGAAGACGAAATTCATCCAATCTTGAGTCTGTTGTAAGATACCATCTAGCCTTTGTGGAAATGTAGGTATGTGGCCTGGCAGAGTTGCGTAGGGATAATTGAAAAAGCCCAGTTGCACCAGCAACATCACCATAAAAGTTGAAAAGAGTGGCAACGGGAAAATTCTGAAAGCACGCCGGAATGTAGACGAGGCGAGAGCCTCCCAAGCCAACAGTAATCCGTCTTCTCTTGAGAGCCTAATAGGCTTCAGAGTCATTATATACCCTGATACGATCAAGAATACGGGGACATTCGGCCCTGAGTATAACATTTTGATCGGGGGAAGCTGAAACCAACTGCTATTTTCGACATCTTGACCGTATCCGTGGTCGAGGTTTGGGAACCAAGGAAGCAGAAAATGCCGAACAAACACCAGCAAAGACATAACACCTCTGAGCCCATTTAGATAGGTAGTTGCATGAGTCCTCTCGGGATTTTGCGGCTTATCTTGTAGTTGGTCACGTACATAGGATGGCAGGAACGACAGATAGAGATAGTATGCTACATCTAGCACACTGCGGGAGAGCATCATTCTTTTCTGACGGTGCGAATGATAAGAAAGCAGTAACGGTCTCATGTTCGTACTTTTGTCATTTTCATTTCGTCTCTCCTAGACGGTTTAAGTCAGAAAAAATGTGACGGGTTGGATATTAGTCAACAAGACCGAGTGACTGTATTCCAAATATCGGTACAGCAAATCTGCTTTTGTAACCGCGACAGTAAGTGTAACTTACAGTTAATTACGGTACAACCGGTATCCGCTAATACATGATTACGCTAACCAAACAAGTACTTACTCAATCATCACCGTTTTCAAGCCCACATCTTACCATTCGTTGTCTGAGGCTCTCAGCTGAATCATAGTCTTTTAGCACGCCATTTATGTGGGGTATTGTCAGGTATGGGGACGATCTTTGATCTCTATGGACACATTTACCGGTGGCTATATCGACCTTAACGACAGAAATCGTATTTCGCTAGTAATGCGTTTTTCCTCAGCCGCATGACATCTACTAACACTTTGGTCTCGTTTGCCACGTTTTAATACGATGGCATTAATCTCAATGTAATAACAATTATACAATTAATTCTAAGATATGGCTTTGTTGATCGGAATAATCCCCGCGCAACATGGTAGCATATCTGTCCTTGTCTCACATCCAAGTTATAGGTCTGTAGTATATTTTGAGTAAGGAGAAAGTCTTTCTGTTTTATAATATACATTATTTGAGAATATCCTACGGAGAAGAGCACGTCGAGTTGTACAAGGGACTATAGAGTGGATATACATCACCATATAACTCGTCTTGTCCCTCTGGTTTGTTGCTATCGGGCTCGTGCCAATCCTTCATAGACATTTCTTGCGCCAGGTTCTTCAACATCCAGCTATTGATTGCTGACCAGTCTTTACACTGGTGAACTGTGCCCCAGCCATCAGCGACTCTTCTTACACCATCAATGTCTACACGAGCAGATTCGTAGGTCAAATCTAGGTTGCACATGATCAATTGACGCAAATAGTCAAAGCAGTGATCAGGGCGACCGGGGTGATTATGGGCATGGTGCGTTGTGCCGGTCTCCAGCGGGTGTCCGAGAATGAGCATCGTCATTTCATTCCGAAGAGTACGCTAAGACGAGGATTTAGTTGGTCTCACGACTAACGATATCAATTTTCAACTCACGAGGCAATGGAGACCATGCAATCCAGATACTATGAGTCGCTCTCCATTTTCGGAAACTGGAATGCCAGGCTTCAGAGAATACCGAGTCGCATCATTCACGAAGATGTGACCATGATGAACTAGATTTCATTTAGCGTAGGACACCGTGAAATGTACACCTGAGCTTACGCATGTCATGCCACCGCCTAGTAGAAACTGGATCTGTCAAGTTTGAGAATTCGGGATGAGGCTCGAAGGTCACGTCAACATTTGGGACTATGCTATCATCAGTTTTGCTCTCTATCCCAAACATGCCATACAACGTCACTCACAGTCTGGTATAAGCCCAGGAGACCCTTTATTATGGGTCGCCCAATATATAGTAACCGCTATCATGACTGTAATGAGGGCAGAAAAAAAGCCACCTGTGAACCAGAGGGTCCATTGAGGCAGCAAGCGATGCGGCCTTTTTTTGGCAAGCGGATAGGTCGGTGGCTCTTCTAGTTGATCATCGTCTTGGTTTAAAGGCTTGTACTCCTCCATCGGTGTGTATGAGCTTGAGGGTCTGAAAGAATGACTGATTATAACAATCGATCGAGAGAACGCCTGTGACCATCAAGAAACAGTAGTAAGAATTTGAAGAAAAAGACGAAGAAAAGAAGGCAGGCAGCTGCTCTCGTAAAACAGGACGCGCAAAAAAACCCTGTTTGCCCTTGACGTATCATGTAGATATTCTTCCTAGCTAACCTGAGACACATAGGGTACGTGTACGTACAATACAAATCGCGGCTCGTACGGAAAGCAATACCATACAGCTAGTATTGCGTAGTTTGAATACATAGAGTAGCAACGTAGCATGTACCACCGAACATGGATACGGCAATGCCCGTCGTGGCAAAGCTTGTCCTCGGGAGCGGTGTTCAGTGGATCAAACTGGGTAATTCAGGTTGTATTTGGAGCGGTGGCGGGTCCCAACATGTCGGGGCGAAATGTTCAAGCATTATCACCCCACCCGCATGCATAGCCATGAAGCTACATTTATCAGCATGATCACCAAGGGCTGTCTACTCTAAGTTAACCACGGAGACACGAGTAACGTATCAAAGCGAGTGTATTCTTTCAGTCTCCAGTATGTTACTGTTGATCACACAATATTTTAGTTTTCCCAAAAATCTAGTCCGTAGTCATTATTGGCTGAATTATGTTCGTGTAGTTATTGGGCTGGATTCAGCCCCATGAAACTGAAGCGCTGTCAATTCAATTGTTCATCTTACCTGATTAATAGGTTTTTTGAGTTGTTAAGTATAACAGCGAGGCTCGAAGTTATTCCAGTGTACGAGCACCGGTGCACTTCTGTCTACCGTGTAACCAATTTAGAAGCGAGACGCCTCGTATTTTTTATTAGAGCTTATGCAATAGTTCTGTCTCTGCGTATCTTGGACTGATGTACTGATAAATTTGCGGGTCGCCGCAGTTGGCGGATACCAGTATCGCGCTCCTTTAAATCAGCATTGAGATCAACCTGTTACACACCGACTATCATGAGGTATCCTGTGACTCGTATCTTTCATGAATGTCACCCTGCTTGTATTCAATATAGCGCCGGACGAGTCATGACATTTCCAATCTGGTTCTGACCCCGCACAGTACACACTGCCAACTGGAACAATGAAGCAGACTACAGAATAGGATCTGCCTTTGCCAAGATTAGCTTGTACGAGAGGCTGAGGTCCCGTAAAATTAGGGCGCTCTTTTACTGGATGAAGCTGACTGGGCCTTTTAATCAAGATACGGTGATTTGATTTCGCTGGTCGCCTGAGTTCCCATCTCCGCCAGAATCCAAACCTGGCTCAGTCGCACTTCTATGTGAGCAGCACATGAGGATAGAGCCTGCAAGGTCACACTGGCCTTTGATCTCCAGCGCTCTACATGTGTAGTCGATTGTGGATTAAGCGTCCTTTGCAGGGTATAACCCTGCTTCACATTACGTCTAAAGCCACTGTACCAATTTCCGTCTTATCTGCAAACTGTTCGAAGTGTCCTGTCTAGGATGTATCCATGAATTTCTATGAATCGAGTACTTCTATTACCCCTGTGCAAAGGAGACCATCGTTTGATCTGTTTTACGTAAGTTTATGGAGACATCCTATGAATGTTTCAAATCGAGTAGATCTCACAGAAGGTACATAACGCGATCGGCGTACTGGTAAACGATATTTGAAGAAGATTGAAAGTATCCTCGATGAAATTCAGTTCTATTGAAATATGTTGATGGAACTACTTGAAGCTATTGAGTTTGATACATGACTTGAATAGTTCCGTAAACCGTTAAAAGTAGACCTTCAACTTATTGACATTGATCCATCAACCATTCTCTCGATAACCAATCCGTTTGTTTATTCGCAGTCTCCCTCGTAGCGTTTGACAATTCCATTATCGTCAGTCACGACCACGCAGCCTCGCACAGCCAAAGTACCTTCAACTACATAATTCATGAGCAGAGTTTCTTAAAAAAAATTCAAGCATCGACAACTGACCAGGCTCAGGGGTAGGTGCAGCAAACGCAAAGAGAGCTGAGCCCAGGAAGAGGGCAATTACGGACTTTGTGAAGTACATAATGGTGGATAACGAATTTTTTGAGGTAGATACGAAAAGTAGATTTGAAGGAAATGTTCTGTAAGTTTGCTGAGTTGATGGTGAACAAAATGTAGAGAAAGCAGGTTGGTACCTCGTATTTATAGCAGCGCTTCTGAGAACTTTTCAAGGCTTTTATTCATTCCATGTTCTTTTTTGGGAAAACCATTCATATCACCTCCAGCGTCGTATCTTAGTATCCTTATGACACGGCGTAAACACCGGTGGATCTTCATCTCTGTCACCAAGTTGGGTAGAAAAGTGGTCCATCGTATTAAGAATCCTTCAGATATACCGAATCCGCTCTGCTATTAATTAAAAATATCTACAAATTAAAGCTTTGTGATTGCGCCATTCATAACTAATATGGTTTCACTTCCGACCTATGGCCTGTTAAGTATGGGATATTACTTCGTGGTCATGGGTTATCTAGCAATTGTCGTGTTGAGATACTACGACCAAAATGTC
This sequence comes from Talaromyces amestolkiae, assembly GCF_001896365.1. Lineage (NCBI taxonomy): Eukaryota > Fungi > Ascomycota > Eurotiomycetes > Eurotiales > Trichocomaceae > Talaromyces > Talaromyces amestolkiae. Next base: position 32,244 of record NW_024468049.1, on the reverse strand, counting down.
AATCTCCGACTCTGCAGGTTGGTGATAAGTGGACCCTCGTGTTGGACAGTATCCCCACCAGGTATTATATTTCTCAAGAGAACAGAAGGGGAACTATAGACGGAAGCTCGTATGAAGTGGTAAAGTACTCCATGAAATGTATATTATCAGGCGATATACAGCAGATGCAACGTTTCACTGCGTACTATTATTCCCAGTCTGGTAAGTACTGCACACTACTATAGACTGGTATTCAATATAATCGTATGAAGAGTCATGAGCATTCAAAAGGTCAGATTTATGGTGGAAATCCGAAACTGGGAAAACCATCCGAGTGCTACAATGCTAATTTACCGAATATGATATTTTTACTGACGTAAACTAGCTCCTAGACAGGGGGATAGAATTAATTGACAAAGTATCATTACTGGTTAGAGCAAGACATGTTTGATTAGTCCGTCATGAGCCGAAGATTAGATCAACAGTGATTGTGAACATACTGTGAGGAACGCTACATAAAAGGATTGGCATATATTCGGCAGCGGCGTATTACAGCCTCAGGCTTCTGGCCCAGGCAGCACATGCAGTTGCGCCGAGTAGCAGAAATGCAACCAACAAGAAGGTCTTATCAAAACTTGGATATCTTGTAGAATCAGCCCCGTACCGCACCATAGTTCCTCCTAGAGGTGTACCAACTAGAGTCCCCAACCCACGAATCATGTATAGCAATCCACTTAACTTTGCAAATCCCACAGGGTTGAATTGTTCTAATAAAGCGGTCGGGAAGAGTGAGACGTAAGCCCCCGCAGCGGCCCCATAGACACAAGCATAGAGCACTATCAATACCTGCTGGATATCGTTGTCCATGTCTGAGTTGGACACATAGCAAAAGGCAAATGTAGCAATAGCACTAATCAAAGTCGACAAGACCAGAGCATTGAGACTCCCCACTTGATCTGCATAATACCCGATAAGGATTTTCCCTCCGGAATTGAAGCCATCGCTAAGTGCAATTATATTTGCTCCAGCAGTCCTGCTATACCCCCGTGTTCGGGCGAAGGATGACATGAAATAGACTGGAGTCATGTATGCTGCTGCCTGTAGGCAAGTCCCCAGGCCGTGAGAGACAAATCCCAGGGAAAAGATGAGGTCTTCCTTTGACAGAGCTACCTGCTCTCCATAATGAAATTTTTGATTTTCACGAGTCTTCGGCGCCTGGTTTTGAGCTTTTTTGACCCATCCCAACGAGCATGCAGCACAAGTCACGATAGATCCTACTATGACTCCAGTCATTCCAACCGCCTTCCGGTACCCAAACAAAGAGATAAGATAGCGAATACAAGGAGCCCAGATCATTCCGCCGAAGCCTGTGCCACTAGTAATTATTCCCATGGCGAGTGATCTCCGTTTGTCGAAGTATCTTGGGGGTACGATGATAGCAGGAATGTAGATCAGACAAGCTGCACATCCCTGAAGAAAGCCTTGGCTAAGCTGGAAGTGCCATAGTTCTTTTCCAAAAGATGCTGCAATTCCTGATATGGCAAATAGACCTCCTCCCACAAGTATAACGGAACGAGCTCCGTATTTTGTACACCATGAGCTGGCGATAGGAGCACCCAACGTCATTAATGATGCAGCGAGCGTTCCAATGAGGCTGATTGCCCCCGGACTTGCGTCGCTGAATGGTCCGCCTGATGACTCGTAAATCTCCTCGTATACACCAAAAGCAAAATTCACTCCGCAACCAGTGAAGGTCAAAGTGAAGCATGATATAATTAATACAATTTGTTGTCGAAGTTCGAAGTGTCGACCCGCTTTTTGAAATATGAAATCATCGGAATCGAGCATATCAACTTCCAGCTCGAAGGGCTTATGCAGCTGTTCTGTAAAGGCTTCGGGGCTGGCCATGTTGCTTGTTTGCGCGGTTGTTGATGTAGTAAATGTGCACTTCACACTACCCTCTACTCTCTCACGTAGATAGTATATATCGCTAATATCCCAAACAAGATGTATGGTTTCAGGGGTAAAGTCACCTACTTACGGAAAATTAAATGTATGGGTGTTTGAAAAATAGAATAATGTCTAGGAAACGTGGGTGTATCAACTACAGAGTTCTGGCAAAGATAAAACTAACGAATTATTATCGAAGACTATCACTGCTGGAGGTTTTTGATCATGGCTAATGTCGATTCGGGTTGGTTATGCAGTCAACATGTGTTTCTTGACTAGGTTAGTAAGTTTGTACCCAAAACATGACAAATCATAAGCTCTCACGCTCCTTGTAACGCTCTGTTACGCGGGACTGTATCTAACAGAGATCATTAATGATCGAAGACATAAATATTCTAGTCCATACGGCATTGGGCGAGGCTGGTGTATTTTGTGGAGAGTGGGCGTAATCAACCTCACCACACGAGGTCCTCTAGCTGGAACTCAAATGGGGGCATATAGCTGAGGATGATATCAGTGGGAAGAATCGAGTTAGGCGTATTTATGGTATATTAACGTAATATTTCAAGATATAATGCCAAGCCCTTTTAGATACAGATGTGTAATAGTTGTAAATTTAAATTACCCATTCTAAATCCATGCGAGACATGTGCTAACCCTTAGGCTCTAACCCCTCCCACCAACGATCCCTAAAAATCATTCCCTGATCCCCTAACCATCCCTAAACCCTAAATTACCAGAGGATATGTAAGGCTTATCCTAAGCATATGCTGTAATAAATAGTCAGAGTTGGTAATCTTGGTAATTTATTAGTTGGTCCAACCGTTGTTATAGCTACTAACCCCGAAGAGGTAATTTTAAATTACACTAGCGCCCCAATTGATATCATCCACCGGGATGATATCAGGCTCAGCTTAAACCCGCTCAAATGGGATAGAATCGGCGCCAGCATGTTAGCTCTTCTGACGCTGAATACTAGCGTTAAAGAGAAGCTCATGTGTGTAACAGATAATAAGTGATTTCCATATACAGGCGAATCCACATGAAACGGTAATATTGGTCCACTTAATACCAGTACTTTTCGCCCCAATGCCAAGACACGATGTGATGGCTAATATCAGTGCCGAGTGGAGAGACGTACAATATGGTGTAAACGACTAGGAAAAAGAAAATTGATTATTATGTTACTAGACACGCTAGTGTTGCTAGATTATATATGAGTTGGCTCGAGAAACAATGACTAGGAATTGCGTTCATTGCCACTACATATCAGCGCACATTTTCAATACCTTAAGATGATCTCTCCCGAAGTTACCCCGGATATTCCCATCGCAAACCTTGAAACTATTAGCTATGATAAACTGCTTGAGGCTGACTCTCAGGAGATTGCGAAGCTAGTCGAAAATTGCAAGTCACTGGGCTTCTTTTATCTAAATCTGACAGGTACGGCTCGACGTGTTTTGGACGATTCCAACAGCGTTTTCAGAGTAATGGAAGACTATTTTGATCAACCTTTGAACGCTAAGTTGGAAGATGCCAGACAATCTGTCACCCATGGGTAAGTGGATTCGAGAGGAGGAGAGAAAGAAATGAGCGTTCTGGAACAAGAGCTTATACGAGTAGTTATACACCAATTGGGACTTATACAGGGGCCAAGAAAGGTGAAAAAGACTGTTATGAGACATTAAAGGTGAATAAATGCGATGGACAAACAAGATATAGATGCACTGACAGAATTAATGGCAGGTCTCTCATGCTGAAATGAAGATTCATGACCCCCAATTACCGGCCACCGTCAAAACGCACATGAATCTTTTTGAGAATTTCATTTTTGGGTCTCATACAATAGTCATTAAGCTCTTGGAAAGCCTCTCCACCGGATTAGGTCTAGCGGGGGAGCAGCGTTTTGAAAAGCGACATTGTGACGATGTCCCTTCGAGGACGACGATGGTCCTCTTCCGATATCCACGGCAGTTGACTGAAGGCGGTGGAATTGGCCATAATATGCATACAGACATTGGCAGCCTCACTCTACTCTTTTGCCGGGATTATGGCCTACAAATTCTTTCTCCCTCAACCAACCAGTGGGGGTTTGTGATCCCCAAACCTGGCCACGCAGTTATAAACGTTGGGGACTCGTTGCGCTTCCTATCCGGTCACCAGCTCGCTTCTTGTGTTCACCGCGTGCTACCAATCACAGAGAGACAGGAACATAATCGCTACTCAATTGCATATTTCTTACGGCCAGATGATAATGTCATTTATGTCGATAGCAAGGGCCGACAACTCTCTGCGAGGACGTGGCACGATGAGAAGTACGAGACCTTCAGAGAGCCTCATGAGAGGCAAGAAAAGGATGCTATTCTCACCGGTGGCATGGAGCGCAATGGAGTGTTTGTTTAGATGCCTTCTATCGTTTTTTTGTAAGATACCTTGAAACACAGCTAAATAATAAAGGAAGACACTGTCACTGCAGCACAAGTTTTTTTCACATTCCGAAGTTCATATTCGGTCACAGAAGACTTCGAAAAAGTGATTATAATGTTCTCCACAGATTTTATTGCCCACAAAATCTTCGCTTTCGTCCCCCGGCTTATTGCCACGATTTGTTTGCGTAGCTGCAATTGACGATCTTTGGGCTCCACGAAGCTTGCAATCAAAAACAAACAGCATCCCATCATCAAAAATTTTAGTCCTTGTCCACTCGGCTGCAGAGGCTTGAGGCTTAGCCTTTCTTTCAGCACTCTCCAGCTTAATTTCTAGTAGTTGATGATTCCACGCGGTTAAATAAATCAACAGAATATTCCACCTCCGCCGTCCAGAGTATTATTCAAAACAACTTCATCATAGTTGGCAATATTAAGAACGTTCCAGCTCAAAAGCCATCCACTATCGTAATTAACCCATACTATGTCGAAGAATGGCGCTTATAAATATCAGCACATTCGTTTCGTCAAGTACCAAACCTTCATGTGTTGCGGGTCCCCGATCTACCGACGAAGACTCTTACGCCTTTCCTGGCTCATTTGACTCCGAACGGAGCAGCTTAATTAAACACAGCGAATTATCAGCAGCTGGATCAGATATATTCTACAAACTAAGTTGCGGCTTAGTTGACGATATAAGACTCATTGTGAACCATCTCATGGATTATATGCACCGGTAATAGTTGAAAGCGGTTGGCGGGTTCAGCGTAGGATGCAGATATTGCAATACCCTGATCCATCCAGCCTATTGTCCGCAATGCATGGGTAACGAACAGCGTAAGCCTAGTAAACACTCGCTTCAGTTCAAGGAAGATATTTATCACTAGATTGTCCTTTTGCATCTCGGTCTTATTTACAACTTTACACGAGGTCTAATGTAGCCGGTTGAGAGGTGTCCCGTGTTTTAAGTATTATATATGTAACCAGATATGCACGGTATATCTGACCGACTAGTGGCTCAGCCCTGGTGATGGTAAAGGGGAAGTACTTTAAGAGACAATTGAAGAAGCAATATGCAGGCCTTCTGTCAGTCAATATACCAAAACATTTTGGTTAATTAACCCAATACTGTTCTGTATCTTTCATGCATGTCGCATATGATTTAATGGGCAGTTCATTCCCTCTCCAGCCTCGTACGACAAATCGGCTTCATGTACGGTATACAAATCACAAACATTGTCTCCTTCGAGTGAGACTCTTAGCTAATATGGAATATGTAATCCACAGAGCCGGAGGTTTGAGTTAGGAAGCATTGTACTTCTAGGAGAGTTCAGTTATTTGTCTTAGAATTGCTCTCGATCGTGCGTTATTTAGTCATCGTTGCTTGTTGTATTGCTGCTCTTCTTTTAGGCCTTTAAACAACGCGAAAACTTCTAGAAATACTCGATTGCGACCGTATGTCTTGAGACTGAAAAAATACTCAGGCTTCTCTCCTAGTTCCAAGGAAATCAAAGCTGCAAGTGCGAGCACATATGAAGCCAAAATAACATACTTCTGGAGTACTTTGTAGTAAGTACGTGTTTAGACTTCTCAGAATAGCCACCGCTCTGGCGGATGAACTGGTAGGCATTTGCTGGTCCGCCGACTTCCACCACTCCTCTGCCGTGTTAAACCTACGAATCATTCTTGTCGATCGCGCTCTCAAGTATTTCTATTCTGGGTTAGCATAAAGCCTAAACTAAGCGGCCCTGGCATCTGTAAATTGGAGAGTTCCAGCTTCTTCTCTAGAAAAAAAAGGAAAAAACCCGAGACATATGTGCTGGCCTTGCCCTCCACAATACTTTCAGCTTCTATCCTCTGAAAGTTACAATATGACAATGGTCGCTGTTGGCCGAGTGTGACTCCATGGCCACAACCTCCTCGCGGATAGCGCCTGACGTAGGGATATTTTGCTGGGTCCTCGGGTCTCAAGTCGAAAATCAGAGTTTTCGATAAATCAAAGGTCAACGCAAACCCTTTGAATAAAATGAATGATTGGCTCAGCTCGATCTGAACTGGTTACTTCAGTCTAGCGTGCTGAGGTGGCAATATTACTTTGTTTTACCCTATATTTCTTCGTCAACTACTAGGTATGATATTTGGATTACTCGCCAGCAGACAGCGATGGAGGGTTTGGGGGGGAGGGGGAGGGGTCGTCCTCTAAGGCAGATATCTGACGCATTACCCTCCTGTCAAGATTTAAAAGCTATCTGCTAGTACGCAAGCGGTAACATTGAGTTATCTACGGCTGAGCGAGGTACCGCAGCTAGGAAAAGATCTAAAGAGACTTTAGAAGTGGTCCACAAAAGAAATGCTAAACACGTAGTAATAAGGATGCAAAATCATGCTATTCCATAACAGATGCTATTCCCTTTAAGATGTCTATTCATATTTGCTGCCGGAACATCCGTTCCGGTCTTCTTTTCAGCTCTATGAGCCCACATCTACAACGACGGAGTCACTAAAAGTGAATATAGATCCGTTAATACTTCTCACTGAGATGGGGACTATGGAGCCTTCAGATATATTGCGTAAGCACGAATATGAATCATTATTCTCAAAGGATGATAAAGACGACTCGATATTACGCTATTTGTATGTCTTGTATTTGTATATTCCCCAAATAGAACCAACATCACTTGTATATTCTTATTTCTCTTTTTTACTCAATATCTCGTACGCGGTCATATTACTTTTTGCTTCGACCTGACGTATTTTCGGGCATCATTCTCATTTAACGACAGAAAAGTATCTGTGATAGACATAAAACCATTATTGAGAACCGCTACGAGCCGAACGGATACCAGAAAGACTACCAATGGGTCTTAAAATACTGATGCTCCATGGATACGCCCAAAACGGAGACACAATGAGAATAAAGACACGAAAGTTACATCATTTTCTGGAAATTGTTTTTCCAGATACTTCTATGATATTTCCCACGGGTCCCGTACCTTTGTTACCAAACCAATTTCTTGGGAAGCCGTACGATGGACAAACATTGAACGGTGATACTGAAGGTCTAGAAGCATACGCTTGGTTTTCTATGTACTACCATTATGACCCGCCCAATGGTTTATATGATACCTTCCAGCTTATAGCTCATATCTTGAAAACTGAAGGCCCGTTTGATGGAATCATGGGCTTTTCACAAGGTAGTGCTATCTGCAGTATGGTGGCTTCTATACTCGAAGGACAATTTAGGAAACAGGCTTTCGATATCGCCAAGTTGAACCTACCTTCTTCTATTCCGTTTCCTTCGATGTTCGAAAATCTCGATCACCCACCATTCAAATTCGGTATCACTTTTGGAGGTGCAATAGCTGAGAGTGCGAAGTATGATGGCTTTTACAAGAATCCTTGTATTGCGACGCCGTTTTGCCACTTCATAGGGCAATATGATAGTGTGGTAGATAGTCTCCAGACAATGGCATTGATAAGGGCTACGGGAGGACCGGATAAAGCGTGGACATTTCAGCACCATGGAGCACATTTCATTCCTACGGACTCGAAGAGTCTCGAATACCTGGTCTCGTTTATTCTCCAGGCGACAAGCAAGCATCTAAATGCAGACCTTTCGTTACCTTTGAGATATAAGGACCTTTCTCGTTTAAAAATCCCATCTTTCCAACAAGCCTGAAGATAAATCTGGTATTGAAGCTAACCAATTACTCTTAGCTGGTTTTTCTATACTTCTTCATCTTCAGATAATTCTCTGAGAGATATTTTATTCCTCTTGAGTGTGGTGCGGCAGAAAATTATAATTTAATTCAAAGAACATTACGTTCACAGATGAACAAAATAAATTACGTAAAAAAAGTGTGTAAGTAGTCTTCCTAGCTCTCAGAAATTCCTCCACCACTTAAGTCGAATTTCGCAAACTACGCATTCCAGGTTCAGATCAAGTCGGAAATCATGGAAAATCACGCATTTTGTTCTTGAAATAGGTAAATTGACTCTTTTTCTACTAAGTGAAACTGTGAGATTTGCTCATATCAGGGGAAATAAGGCCATTTATAGGTGAAATCTTTACTTATATATCCCTGTATCTGCTCACAATGTCTATCAAGTAGTGTAATTGTCCATCTTGCCATCTAGCCTTCGAGGTGAGCAGTAGAACTAGGAAATGACAAAATTCGCCTTTTAGGGATAACTGATATGCCATATCATATAGTTAGGTCATATTGTTGTTGCTACTAATATTTGTTCCCAACGCGCATTAAATTTGCGAACAGGTGGTGTAAAAATAAGAATGGATTTTCACCGTAGATTTAGAGCTACATCTGCCTGTAAGGAAACAAGCATTGCATTTTAAATAGCCATGCTTGGTCGGGCGATAGTTGGAGCAAAATCCCACCTGGTTTATGTACTGGACTGGTTCCTTAGTTAGAAGGCTATGGATAAAAACCAGGTTACTATAGTATCTGTTTGGGTCTTAAGGCATAATAAAGCATTGTACCTGATCAAAGAGTAGGCCACGGCGGTGATCCTAAAATATTGCCACCGAATAAGTACCGTTCCCTAGACCAGGAAGACAACAAATCTTAATTACACTGCCAAAGAAAAGCCTGCCATTCTGACAGCTGTAAGATCGACTATCGTAGAAAGAAGTGAGTTGTACTAAGTTTGTAGGCTACACGGAAACGATAACCCTTTGAAAGATCAGTTGCCTTTCGGATTAACTGCTGGGCTTTACTAAGTCAAAGATTATGAAGTCTCATTGCATATTCAATGAAGACCGGTAGTGAGATCTTAGATCGATTCATGTAGCCGGAAACTAACGTTATTGTCATACGTGTTTTACACCGGCAACCTCTGTCCGTGATTTAAGAAGCTGAAATATCGGGGACCACAACTGTCGAAATAAAGCAACAACTCACTGAGTTTTTTGACTCCTAATCTGTGCGCTAATACACTTGTAGATATCTATTCGTAGGTACCGCTAAAACTTCTGAAGCTTTTTTTGCCTCTTCCCAAGCCCCACCTCTCTTTCTGTGCTCCGTCGGACGACAACTAAGCGACCGGAAATGGTGGTGAGTTGCTTTACTGATCGATAGAGGCATCACTACCTAGACTTGACATTGATCTATATCTTACCGAACTGGAGGTTGTTACAATCATTTATGCTTGGCTTTGCCCCTTACTCGAGTATCCGTACGGATTTCGCCGTATGCCCTCGGGTCAAGGCGCGATATCCACTGGGGCCATTTCTGGATAGAGTAAGTAGTTCAATTCCACGGCCCTCGGCTGAAAAGCCCACATGCATCATCGATTTTCTGTGTCTTTCAAAGCCGACTTCAAAGACGTGAGATTTTAGTACAAGCAAGACTAAACGGTTTCACTCGAGTAGTACGTATATAAATATTCAACTCCCTACAGAGTATGTACATGTGCTATAGCTAGTTTTATGTTGAGGAGGATTGTAATAAGTACTCATCTGAATCATTTTGCAAAATGATCACCAGAGTGGCGCTGGCTGGAGTGAGTGTTGGGCTTCTATAAATTAAGCAGAGGCTAACTCGTCAGTAGAAAGGCCGATTCGGTTCGGTGGTTCTAGATGAGGTTCTTATGGCCGGTTTCAAGCCTACAGTCCTGACACGGTCGGCATCCACGATAATGGGTGTGTCCGATGGCGTCCCAGTCTATGAAGTGAACTATGCTTCGGAAGAGTCTCTTCGAGAAGCCTTGCAGGGCCATGATGCCGTAGTTTCTGCGGTTGCCGGTACAGCAATCGCAAGCCAGAAGCCGCTCATTAACGCCTCTATTGCAGCCGGAGTCAAGCACTTCATCCCGGCTGACTATGCCATGAGTCTCAAGAGTACCGAAGTGCGAGCGCTACCACCGTATACAGATGTAAAGGAAATTGAGGATTACCTTCGCGCAAGGTCTGCCGATATAGAGTGGACTATTGTCGCTTGCGGTGGGTTTCTAGAATACATATATGACCTGCCGTTTCTCATCGAGCTGGACAAGCGCAAGATTGATATTATCAATGAAGGTGATATCCCCTTCAGCGTTTCGGAATTTCGTACTGCTGCCAAAGCTGTCGCTGGCGTCCTCCAACAGCCTGAACGGGTCTTTGATCATTGTGTTCAAGTCCATGCCATGACCATCACACAAAATGGCACTTTTGATATTGTGAGAAAGTACGATCCGAATCCTGATGATTGGACAGTCAATGAAGAGGACGCAGAAGTCAAGTTCAAGCAGGGGATGGATATGCTGCAGAGAGGGGAGCTGACTATGGCGGCTGTTACGACTCTGATGGCTGGAGAAATCTGGGGTGGCAGGTGTAAGGTGGCGTTCGAAGAGACGGATAACGAGTGGTTAGGAGTACAACTGATCTCGCACGAGAGGCTAGAAAAGATTTTAAAGAGCAAGGTTACAAAGGTATTAGCAGCATTGCTTCTAACCAGATTGTTAGCAATTACTGATTGCTAGAGTAAATTTTAACAGAAATACAAAACAGCATATTCAAACCTCTAATAGAGGTGGGAATTTGCAGCGGGGTCGAAATTTCTGGAAAACCGAAGTGTAGTTTTAGGTTGTACGTCTCGCAAGCCTGGTTCAGTTCTTTGTGATGTCGTGATAGGATATCTGAACCCTAAACCCTAAGAGCTATCTACAATAGACTATCTTTTTATAATTATAACTTTCCAACTGAGCACTACTATAAAAATCTATACAGTATAAAGAGATATAATAAGTGTCAGAACGTCAATATCAAATCCAACATCAGACCCCACCACCTAGCAACTGCGCATCTACTATATATGCTCCTGGATAAAATTATCCAATCCTCAAGCTGAGCGCCATTGCAGCTACGATAAAAGCCGCAATCCGATATCCTCTTTGCCAATCCTTGCGAACGGCTGATCCGACCTCTTCAACCACCCCGGCAAAGTCGCAGCCTGAGGTAGCATCAGGCGTAAGAGGGAGATCCATGTGCTTCCCACGATTATCGAGCCATCAGCCCGGTTATTTGTGGAATTACTAAATACGACGTACCAGTCAGTAGAGTTGAGTGTAAAACGGTTGACTTTGCACAGAACATAGTTATCCCGCAGCCTAGGCACCGGTACCTCCTGAATTGCCGCTGCTCCACAACCGATTACTTTGATTGCCTTCATGATTCTCCGACTATACTTTAATATGGGGATGATCCTTGCCTCGTTGTGTTTTCGAGAGGATCGCGGCTGGATAAGGATACTGTTCAATCAATAGACTCTTATAGTGCATTCATTGCTGGCCTGCACCGTAGAATAGATTTAATTCGACTCTGTCGGCCTTCATGCAGATTTCAGCCCGACAATAGAAGTACCCTGACATCATTCGAATGCGCGCTAATTCCTGTCGTAGATGGACAATTTTCGAAGTATCATATATTAGCACGTGTTTCCCCGATACAGCATTTGCCGTGATTACTCTTAGTCGTCCGTGGCCGCTTATGTGTTTTATTTCTAAAGCAAGAGTTTCCTGTCGTAGTCGAGACGAGCAGATGCCTTTGGAACGGGGTGACCAAGAAAGGAGGAGTATTCAAGCTCGAACAATACCTTTATCGTTTAATGGAGAATTACAGTCCTACCACGTTTCGGACACTACCTGACTTAAAGCGAGGCAGTAAAAGAACACAGTGCGTTAATGTTCAAAGTCTTTACTCTGGTGGGGCGTTGCAGCTGTAGATAATGTAACGTATTTAAGGTTGACGATTAGAAAGAAAAGCGTATTCGGACATCTCGAGGTAATGTTTCTGACTTAGTGCTGGTATGAGTATAATAGTAGCTTCAAATAAAATAAAGCATTATAACTCATTGTATCCATCCTATTAGGGGCACAGTTATGACAGGCGTATTTGACGTTGAAAATCGCTGAAACAAGCGTATTCGGATGCAACGGCCTTGGAAATCTGTGCTGATGTAAATCTCGCTACTCTTTAGGACTGTAGTTTTGCCGCTTAATCGATTATCCCTTCCGCGTAGCTAGTAGGAGAAAAGATATTTCCGGGCAACTGAAATGATTGCGACATAGTTGGCTTGCTTAGGTAGCTAGCTATATTATATAATACGCTCCTAGTTGTCCGAGTGAACGTATTATAAGCGGCTCGCAATACCGGTTCATCTACTCGGCTGAAGTAGTCGCTTAAAACACTAAGATAATTACTAATGTTGTGGCGATTGATTCATGTACTAAGCCTTCACACATAAATCCAAGTAAATTGCTAGTAGTCTGCTACATTTATAATATGGTTGTACTTTTAGTGTATTCTGTATCAGGCTTCTGTACCCACAGCGTATTTCATAATCAGTACTTGATGAATTCTTGGTCCACCAGCCGAAAGCAACTCTTCCAGGGCGACGATTACGTGGAAATCCCCATCTTCCCTTAACTCGGAAGTGTGGTTTAATTATTGTTGTAGTTACCGTAAGATATATAAAGGCATTATATGCCCACATTGAATGAGGACATTTTCTATATTCTCTAGTATTACTCTTTTCAAGACTCCAAATCTCTCTTCAAAAGCATACATCTCCAACCGCCACAATGCGTTTGATGGCATCCGCAGCCGCGCTAGCGTTCGTAGCACCAGCATTCACAGCATCGCTAGTTCGATCAGATACTACCCAAAACCAGTCCGGATTTGCAGAGAACCCAGCTCTCTACATGAAAGGCTTCCGGAATCCAAGGATAGTTACTTCAGTGGGCGGTCATGCGACATGTATTTCAGGGATTCTTGACGTGAATGCATCCGCCACGAATCAACACCTTAATGTCGAAATGCCGGCGAATTCGTCTGTCGTGACTGAGCTTATACTTGAAATCTTCCAAAGCAATTCAACATATGCAGAAAATTATGGCGGTCCCCCAACTGAAGTCAGCGGAACCTATGGAATCTACTCACAGCTCTGTTTTCCGAATGGCAAAATTGACACAACAACTATTCAGCTGCTCACACATGGCATCGGCTGCGATAGATCCTACTGGAACTTAGTGCCAGACTACTCCTATGTTGACTACGTTGCCAAACAGGGTTATACAACTTTCTTCTTTGATCGTCTTGGAACAGGTCTCTCTGATCACCCAGATCCAATCCAGGTTGTACAACTACCGCTACAAGTGGAAATCCTCCACAGCATTGTTCAGCTTCTCCGCACAGGGGCTATCGCGGGCCATAGTTTCAAACATGTGATTGGCGTCGGCCATTCTTATGGAAGTATCCAGACTCAGGCGGTTACAGAAAAGTATCCGCAGGATTTTGATGCCGTAATCTTGACGGGCTTTACAACATCTGTGACCGGAATGCCTATTGCCTTCTCCAGCCAGGACTTGGCAATTGCTTCTGAAGTCCTGCCTACTCGCTTTACAGGTCTTTCAAATGGGTACTTAGTCACTAGCCATATCCAGGGCATCCAGTTCTTGTTCTTTCGGGCGCCGAGTTTTGATCCAGCACTTTTGAACCTAGCGGATTTGACGAAGCAGACTCTCACTGTCGGCGAGCTCATCAGTTCACGTTCTCCTTCAGTCGCACCGAAGTTTACCGGCGCTATTGATGTAGTTGTTGGAGAGAATGACGTGCCGGACTGCCAAGGAAATTGTTTCTACCCGCAGAACTTGGTGTCTTCCGTCCAGGGTGAACTTTTCCCGGTTGCACGTAACTCTTCTAGCTGGTACATCGTGCCTGGAACAGGACATGGAATAAACTTCCATTATACTGCTAATGAGGCTTACGCACAAATGCAGACCTTTCTCAGGAACAATGGGTTCTAAGCGGCACGGAAAGCTCGAGTCTAATCTTGAAAGTACGCATTGAAACATTGCCTATCAACGTATTTCTGCAATGTTTGCTATCCTTTCCTGGGGCTTTGGACATTGGAAATTACATCATTTTATCGCCTCTTATCTGCTAAATTGAATAATATATTTTTTATTTTCATTCGACCTTTTTGGGTCATATTAATGTATCTGTAGTTATGAGTTCCGGTGTTTATATTCTAGCAACTTGTCGTAAACCGGTGCTGTCGAGCGCCTACATCAATGTAACGTAGTCACTAAATTGCAGTTCGATGGTATTAACTGCTATAACCAAATGCCTTTCCTGATTGGTACAAGATTCTGCCTAGTATTATGCAAGTTGGATTCGTAAAAAAGAGGTACTGTTATCCAACTTAGCGGAAATTCACTTAGATCCAACAGGAGTCAACGACGATAGCATGCACCGCATCCTTTGTTGGCTTTCAGCGGATATACATCCGGCTACATGCCGTTGGTTTCGATGGCATTAGGCCATACGTGAAGAACAATAGAGTCTGTGACAGATTGGCCCTGGCTATTGTCTGTGCATTTTCTGGAGTAAGTGGTGAATCATTGTGGGGAATCATAATTGGAAGGTACCATTGTTACCCCAAAGTAGGCCGGGAAGATCCTGCAATCTGCGGAAGACATTGCCGAACTATGTATTAAAGGCCGATGAACGCCGTCTCGCCCCGTCTCTATACCTCTTTCACAGGAGCAATCAGGGTGAAATAAATAATACCACATCATCTGGTTTTGCATAAATCAGTATGTTTGGTGACTTCTCACTCTCCGAAAAGATCTTAGTCATTACCGGTGGCGCATCCGGTATGTTTCCAGTCACGCTGTTTTTGTTTTTTTTGGCAATGAAATCATCGACTAACAGGTGGAATTCCTCGAGTAGGGATTGGCTTCGCTCTCGCAGAGTTAGCTCTTGAGTCCAATGCGAAAGTGATTATCGCCGATCTGAGACCGACGGCTGATTCCACTCGGCTGGCGAAGGATCATGATAGGGKTCGCTTCATAAAATGCGATGTGAGCAGGTGGGAAGAACTGTTAGCGATCATTCATTTGTCCGAAAAGGAGTTCGGGGACGTTCCAGACATTTATGTAGCAAATGCTGGGGTTCCGGAGACGGTAAGCCAGGCATCTTCCTTTCCCATACGTAAAGAGCCAACCCTCTAATGATAGCGGATACATAGGAAAAGAATAGCTTTTGGGATGACAATGAAGACGAACGATACAGTGCATTGGATATCAACTTTTATCATCCCATCAAGCTCACTCGCCTCGCGATTCGGGCCCTCCTTAGGAAAAAAAAGAAAGGCGTTGTCATAATAACCTCGTCAATTGCTGGCCTGCATGGACACTTTTCAACGGCATTGTACAGTGCGGGTAAACATGGTACCATTGGATTCATCAAGAGCTTAGCAGCAGCGGAAGAGGAGGCAGAAGTGAAGGTAGTGGGAATATGTCCAGGGTAAGGAATACAGCAAGCAACTACCTACTTCATGTCGATCACAATATGCTGGACTATGTTAACGCATGACTTTCTTTCCTCTTTTCAGACCTGTTCGTACGCCTTTGATGACCACACAGGGGGGGAAATTGAATCGCATTGACGAAGGCCCAACTCTAATCGAGCCAAACGAAATTGCCAAGAGAATGAAGGAGCTCATCGAGCAAGGGAAATATCATGGTGGGGTGGCTTTGGGGGTGTACGGACCGGGACATGCAGAGGTTGTAGCGGATGGTTCGACTAGTGTTTTGGAAACTATGTGCCCTCCCGATTTGATTGCTGTTCGTAAGATTATTGCAGCAGAGAGAGATATTTAGAATTTTTCGAATGACTTATCAGAAGGAAACGTAAAAGCTTTCATGTGTGTCTACTCGAAGGAAAGGACATTCCTTGTTTCATAAAGAGGCCCAGTCCCCCTGTTATTCATACTCGGGTATATAACATCATTGTTGTCAATATTGTTGGTATATGAAGTAGTTTAGATGTGATTTCCATATCAGAGAAATGAAATCTACCTTGTCTCGTGTAGTATTCCCAACAAAACTTCTATTATCAAAAATGGACCTTTGAAAACATATATTTCATTGACTTTACGGTTGATTTATGATGCTTTCTGAAGTAGCTTATCTACTGTCGTATTCCATAACGATGAGAACAAATAATTCTCATAAAGGCACGCGCAGCTTCGAATCCCTATGGTAGCTAAAGCTCCATAGATAGCGCTCCGGTACAGTCCAATCGAACGAGAACCCTCTTCCATATTTAGGTAGATCCTAAGAAGAACTACCAAAGATAATTCACTAGAGACAAAAGCCACTAAAGAAAAGCGGCAAGTATACGCGTAAATGTAGATTTTATTACAGTTGCTCTGCTCATCTTCAAAAGCGAGCAAGTAGATTGGAAAACTTTTAACAACAAGAGTTAGACAACCCATACTACTCTTAGCAGAATACTTGGCTTTCAGATGATACTGTCGGTTTTCGTTTTGGCAATGATACAATACGGTAGGTATGCCGCCTTGGGATATCGATGCTATTTTTCCGCTCAAGGCACTGCGAATATAGTTTCTCATGCGGAATATTTAGCTGATAGAACTGCGAAACTCGAAGTTGCGATCGTTCCATTTGTGATACGAGTGAATGATTTTAGGAAGAGCAGTCTTTCCTTTCTTTTTCCAGATAGCCTGTCGTAATGAAATGGCTCGCACATATTCTTCATTAGAAGTCGTGGGAAGGGACAGCGATATGCTCAATGGACGTGTTTCTCCAGTATATACGATGCACATACAGGAGGCCAATATTACCTTTATTTGGTGTTTCACGTCATTGGGTTAGATGTTGACCGTTTTGGCAGAACCGCCTGAACTTCCAAATGTTAGCGCACCCGGCTGCTCGTGTATTGGCCGCGGTTCTACGGCAGCCTATAGGTACGTTCCGGGGATAAAGATGATCTTAGTAAGCAGGCTCAGTGAAACAAGATACGCTAGCTCGACCCCTAACGGATGCCGCATCCGACTTTGGTTGCGGAACTAAATCCATTGAAAGGTATCTGCTGGAAGCGAAGCAGCCCATCAATAATGTCAGGATATCAAATATAGTACTGAATATGCCCCGTACCAGGCCTAGTCTTTTCAACTGGCGGGAGATGAAAATACCGCGGAAACTGATCCGCTTCAAGCATCGGTTTTGAGAGGCACAAGTATGGGCCGGGCCCCAATAAAACTCCAAGGCCCTGGAACCTTTGATTGGTTGTAACAATGGAATGAAAACGAATTTAACATGGCCATCGCACTCTCTCCTGAAGTGACCACAGAAATCCGGAAGCTGATAGATGATGCCTGCACAAATGAACACGCTTGCCTACCTTGTGCTAGCGTCGTTGTGGTTGGCAAGGGTAACAACTCACCAACTGAACTCTTTGTGCATTCAAGAATGATGGAGGACCTAGGGAGACATCAAGAAAAGGGAAACCATACTGAGACAACTTCACGCTCTACAACGGGCTTTGATGGTATCTACTGGCTTGCTTCCTGTACTAAACTGGTCACTGGGATTGCGTGTATGCAGCTCGTCGAGCAGGGGAATCTTAGGCTCGATGACAGCGATCAAGTGGAAAAAATATGTCCAGAGCTAGGCGATGTCAAAGTCTTGCGGGAAGATGGATCGTTAGTCGACAAAAAGAAGCGGATCACGCTCAGAATGCTTTTGACTCATACCGGTAAGTTCATTGCATTTATGATAGAAAATTTCACCTATTTCTTTTGCACATGGGAACACCGGCATTGACAATCGTCTATTGAATTAAGCCGGATTTGGTTATTCATTCTTGAATGCGAAGCTTCGGACCTACGCTGGTCGAAAATTTCCTCACCGGCCTGTCTATGACGAGTTTTCTGGAAGGCTTGATGATTTCCTTCAGCCACTCGTGAATCAGCCTGGAGAACGATTTGAATACGGTGTAAGTTCGTTTACATCATCAAACTCTAATGCAAAAGTCATGTCATATTTGTGTTAAAGTGAAACAGATCAACATTGACTGGGCCGGCATAATAATTGAACGAGTGACGCACTTGAAGCTGAATGACTACATGCAACGATATATTTTATCGCCGTTGAACATCAAGGATGTTTCAATGTTTCCATCATCACATATGGAAGAACGGCTTATCGGCCTGTGGCAGCGTGATGCAAATGGACAGCTGTCTCGCCGAGATTATCCTTTGAACCGGCCGTTGAGTCACAAATCCACCACGGATGCATTCCATAGTGGCGGGGCGGGCTTATTTGGAAGCATTCGGGAATATAGCAGTATGATTGTACCCATGATTGACCACCATACTAATCCGTCCTTGTATTGATATTCGATTTTGACAGAGCTTCTCTCGGCACTGCTCAATGACGGCACGTCATCTGAGACTGGGAGGACAATTCTTTTGCCAGCGACAGTCAGAGAAATGTTTACAAACCAACTTCCCCAACATCCAGACTTTGCGCGAAGACATCTACCTGCCGTCAAGCAAGACTTGGTCTATCCTGTTAAACAGCTTTATCCCCTTTGTCCGGCCTCCTCCCCTCAAGGATGGGGTATTACATTTATGATCTCACCGGGCTTGACTGGGCGCTCCGATATGACAGCTCACTGGTCAGGCCTGTCTAATATCTTCTGGTGGTGTGATCGTGAAACCGGGGTTGCAGGCATTGTTGCATCGCAGGTCCTTCCTTTTGCCGATCCAAAGAGTATTCAGCTATGGACGGACGTCGAAGCGAAAGTGTATCAAGGATTGCATTAAGGGATGATCCCGAGAAAACATTTTTCGTTGTCATACATCTACTTGTCCCTAATGCTAGTGGTTATCTCGTAATAGCGAAATCCACGAATGTATCGTGAACCTTTACCTAGGGCATTCAGATTAAACGTTTTATTCTCACCTTTTTACAATCAAAGGTGATTTTTAGATGGACCCATTAAATGTCCTTACGTTCATTCACAATTCCATCTAGCTCCAAATCAGGTTTTTAATTAGAACTTAAGATGTTTTTTCACCTTTCGTGATAGCCCACTTAAGACAGATTCTTTTCCGTCTTAACACAGTCAAAAAGATGATATCATCAGTCCTACTGTAGCTTTCAAAATGGACAGACTCGTCGACAGAGTGACATTGCGGTCTTCCGGATTGATCGGCAACCAGGTGCACGATTATCTGATGAATCTGCACTCCTGGAAAGGTGCCTAGCGAATGTCCCAATGCCAAACGTTCATTTCCAGAAGCCGTATGACTTAGGAACACAGCTAATGAAAGGCTTAGGCATAGTGACAAAGGTATAACCATTCAGAGATATATAGTTGCTTAATTTAGATTACGTCTCTTGCCACAGATGCAGTAGTCCCGCTACAATTTCCATTCCATTCTTTGTGAGCAATTTGCGAACACCACCCAAACACCCATAGATCTCGTGTGCCCAAACGGAAGCAATGGAGCGGACGACGCACATACATGCAAATCTAGCAGATACCATGTATATAAATTAGAACGGGCTTATTTTCCGCATCACTGTCGAATCACACGATATCATCCCACTCTAGTATGGGCTTTACAACCTATTGGACGCATCAGTAATCAGTTTTCCTAATGGTGCTTCCACATTATAGCCACTAACAAGTCCAAATTGCAGATCATTGATTGCTTGACCTATTTGGATGGCCGGGTACACTTTTGCGAGGCGATCAATGGGAAATTGGCCATCTCGAAAAAGTCGGAAGATTTGAGGGACGAACTGTAGGGTGATCAGTCAGAAGGTCTTGCTCCCTTGGTCAGGTATGATAAAATGTCTATACCTTCTTAGGGTCACAAAGCCCTTCAATAACACCGGTTACACGTTTGCAAGACAACAACAGGTCTAATGCATTAATATTCAATGTCGCATTCGCTGGCGGCACACCTACCAGTGCCAGTGTTCCGCCATGACCTAGACACTGAATGGCGGTTTCCAACAAMCCTGCCGATCCTGTCGTATCAATGATCTTGTCAGCACCATTAGGTAGGATTGCCCGGAGACTCCCTTCGAGGTCGGGCTGCGTAGAGGTGTTGACTGTATTTGTGGCCCCAAGAGAAAATGCCAAGTTCAGCTTTGTGTCAAGGATATCAAGAGCCACAATGTGCTTCACTCCAAGAGCCTTTGCAGCCAGTATTGCCGCACAGCCGACTGCACCCAGCCCAAGTACCACAACGCTGTCCTCGGCCTGCGGCTGAAGCACGTTGATGACTGTTGCCGCACCCGTTAGATACCCGCACCCCATTGGTGCTAAGTACTTCAGCTCTTCCGGGTGTGCATCAAGCTTGATCAGGCATTTCTCGGTGACAACGGCCAATTTGCTGAGTGACGACTGCCCAAAAAACTGTCCGTGCACACTCCTCCCATCAGGCAAGGATATAGGTGATTTTTGGCCAGGGCCCTTGCGAGCAGTGCTAAGGAAATTGATATTTGTCATATCAGGGCAGCCACCGCACTGGGAGGCTTTGCAACTCTTACAATTCTGACAAGTGTGGAATGACAGAATCACAGTATCCCCGAGTGTGAGCGACTTATCCGCCACAGCGGAGCCGATCCATCGCACAACACCGAGACCCTCATGGCCAAGTACGACGGGATAGTCACCAATGGGCATACCCCCTTTTGGCACCACAAGATCCTACATCGTCGTCAGAAGAGATATTGAAACTATGCGGATCTTAGTATAACGACACACCGTGTGGCACAGACCAGTATATCTCATCTCAATCAACACCTCATCGGACCGGACCTCGTCCAGAATCACCTCTCGAAGGATAAATGGAGCCCCTTTGTGGTCAACAACATATGCCTGCGTGTGAATATTCTTCGGTCCTTCCATATTTTACCGGTTGATTTTAGGCCTGAAAAACCGAAGAGAGTTGAAACGGAATGGTTTCATGATTGGAAGTTCGATTCAAGTACATACTGGTTATGATAACCATAACACAGAGTGTGCGGTATTTACATCCGGGGCATACTGGAGGAAAGCTGGAAATTCACCGGTTCGCAAGTCCACTTCGTTCGTCCGGGGATAATATCCTCTGCTCAACTGCCCAATAAAGTCACTTCAGGATACACCAAGCGTCGTTCCTACATCCGAGCCTTTCGAGCCTCCGGATCACTCCCCGCAATAAAATTGTGGAGAAGAGTGTACGGTCCCAGTTTTATTTGTTCGAAAAACAATACTTAAGTTTCAGACCTAGAACCAAGCCATGGATGGCAAAGAGCTGCTTCTTATTGAAGGAATTCTGGCCAGTATAGGCTCTTATACCCCACTTGTTATTCTCGACGCATTTTTTTGACTTCACCCGACCAAATGGCTGGCCCGAAGGAGCTTGCTCACGAGCCTATTGCCGACGGCCTCCTCTTCGGCGAATCGCCCCGATACAGAAACGGCTTGATATACATTAGCGACATGACCGGCCGCGCAATCTACACTATCAATCCTTCTTCAGGCGAGAAAAAGAAGCTGTTTGTGGCCGAAAATCAACCGAATGGCATGTGCTTTGCGCCTGACGGGTCTCTCATCTGGTCTTCAATGTTCGACGCCAAGTTATATCGACGCGACTCAACCGGTACTACCACCCTATATTCCGACCTTTCCAACGTCATGACTGGGTACTGCGGTGATATGGCGATCGACACCAATGGCCGTGTGTATTTAGATGACACGGGCGCACGAGTCTTGCACGGCGAGCAGCCGCGACCAGGTCGACTGCTGATCGTCGAGACGGATGGCTCGGTGTATGTGGCAGACGAGAATATTATTTTCCCAAATGCTTTGTTCATCAGCAATGACGGGAATTCAATTTACTGTGCTGAGACATTCGGGTACGGCCTGCTAAAGTGGGATATTGGAGCAGATGGAAGACTGTCGAATCGCCAGAAAGTGTGGTCGCCTGCAGCTGTCTCGCCGACCGGACAGACAGGAATAACATCACATGGTCTGATTGGCATAGATGGCGGATGCATGGATGCGGAAGGAGGAATGTGGCTCAGCTTGCTGGGCCTCGAGAAATTCATCCGCCTCGATCAGCAGGGTATTGTGACCCATGAGATCAACGTCAATGGCCATGCTACAGCTTGTACACTTGGTGGTGAGGATGGTATGACTCTTTATTTGGTTACGAACTGGTTCCCCGAGGATGAGGAGAGTATTTTCACGGCTATGGTGGCCAAAAAAACGAGGTGTACGGTCAGCTACGCAAAGGTGGACATTCCAAAAGGGACTTCCAGGCCGTGAGCATTACTTTTGAGAAAACAGAGCCTCTATTGCTAGAACAATGGAGAGAAAAGGGAAGTTGGAGGCAGATGATGGCGCCGGATTTGCATACAGTGAAAAATAATAGGGTAAACGAAACTGAGTGTCCGTAAGGAAAAACTTAGGACATGAGGCAGCGGACAATTCGAGCTATTGACTATCAGGCCGTCAGAACATGGGCAGATTACACAACAAATATAAAACATACTGGGGACAATGATAATTATGCGAGCTACAAATTATAAATCTGATGAATATAAATCCTTTCGAAATTTGAACATACATTTTCGAGAATAATGATATACTCCTATTGCTCATATGACAATACATAGCTCACTACTGACACGAGATGTATTTTAGCTGCAAGTAATACAACTAACTCGTCAAGGTCGATATACCATGTGGTTTCTCAAGTTTGAAACCCCGACAAGGCTTCGAAAGCATCTTCAAGCCATCGGTTCAAGGATGGACAAAGTGATGATGCCTGAGCCATGAACAAAGACGATTTCGGCTATATTTAGGAATATTGGATTTTCCAAATGGAGGCCACTTATTCATATCGCGGTCAGACTTTCTAACTGTCCTTGTGCATGGATAGAGCGTTCCAAGAGGCAATCCTGTATGGACAGCAACTATCAACCTGACGGGGAGGACACGACTTAAATATGAATACAGAAAAACCGAAAAGTTCGTAGTAATATTCTACAAGTTTGAACGACGATATCTGTTTACGTGCGTGATTACTTTGGCGGCTACTCTGCCTTGGACACAGCGTGAAATTCCAAGTCCTTGGTGATACTTCCGTACTTGGCCTTCCAAAGATCCACAATATAGTTTACCCGCCCTTTCCACGGCCCAATGTCCCCGCATCGAGGCATGCTGCTAGTGGCCTTCTTGACATAGGTCGCGTCTAGGTTCCACAAACGTCGCGGTTGGATGGGAGATCCAGCCGGCACGCGGGGGACTACTGTGTCGTAGCCCTTCTTCTTCATATGTTGCAAGAGTCTGCACAGGAGATGGGCGGTAGTCTCAGCACCGAGTGTCCAAGAGGCGTTGATATACCCAATAATGAGTGCTAGGTTTGGTACGTCTTCTAGGAGTGCAGCATGCCAGGCAAAGCGGTCCGCTAGGTCGATGGGTTTGTTATCAACATTGATACTGATGCGCCCGCCAATGGCAAGTTTCAATCCTGTAGCAGGGACAATGATATCGGCATCCAGCCAGTTTCCTGACTCTAGTATGACACCGTTCGCCTTCACGCACTTGATATGGCCAGTTTCCACACGAGCCTTCCCTATTCGCAGACTTTCGAAGAAGTCACCATTCGGTGCAAAGCAGAGACGCTGATCCCAGGGTTTATAATGTGGCGTAAAATGCGGATCAACAGGTGTGTGGTCTGGAAGCTGTTTTTCCACAGCTCCTTGCAGGACCTTTCTGGATCGCTCGGGGAACAACCGACAGATTTTGTATAAGATGATTATAGTCCACATGAAAATCCATCGATCAATTTTGAAAGACCAGTTCTGGGGCAGGAACTTGTGTCTCCAAGAACGATCAGTCGTGTTATCTATGGACATGATATACGTGGGACTGCGCTGTACCATCGTAACATGGGAAGCCTTTGCTGCAATGTTGGGCAGAAGCGTGATGGCAGTTGCTCCACTACCAATGATCACGACCCGCTTGTCAACATAGTCGAGGTCATCCGGCCAGAATTGTGGATGTGCAATCGCGCCCTCGAAACTACACAAGCCGGGGATCTCGGGCTCAAGACCTTTGCTATAATCGTAGTAACCTGTTCCCAAAACGAGGAATCGAGCTTGGAGCTGGACCCGGTGACTGGCCTCTATCTCAACATGCAGCTCCCACAACCGCAGGGTGGAAGACCAATTTGCGGAATCAACACGGTGTCGTAGTAGGATGTGTCGGTCGATGCCCTCAATTTTGGCAGACTCATGGAGGTAAGAAGCTATGGACCCGCCATCTGCAATGGCCCGGTTTTCACTCCACGGATTCCAACCAAAGCCGAAAGTGTGGAGGTCTGTGTCGGAGCGAATACCAGGGTAGCGAAACAGGTCCCATGTGCCTCCGATATTGCTCCGGCCCTCGAGAATGCAATAGGTGAGATTAGGAAGCTTACGCTGGATGTGATGAGCAGTATTGATTCCGGAAATTCCAGCGCCTACAATTATGACATCGTAGACGCTAGCGGAGGAGTGGTCTAAGTCATTCATGTCAAACGGTCTCTCGGTGTACCTGAAGTTTTGGTGTATGAAGAATTTAGAGATCATATAGTCAATTCACTTATAAATGCAAAGGTCCACTCAAGCCAGCGAATTATTTCTATTTGCCCTCGACGCGCGGGAGGTGATCCGGAATTCGTGAGGCTCCCCAGATACCCGTTGTGCACTTGCGGATGTGAACCCGTGCGCACCCTCCCCACGTTTTGTTCCCCAGTTTTGGGTGAGAATTCAATGAAGATAGCCTGAAGCCTAAAGATTAAGCCAGAGACCTGGTTAAAGAGCAATTGCGGAAGCGTTTCCATACCTGCCGGGAAAATTTCCCCAGATACTGTTTTGCTCTCCGCCTGATTTGATTGCGGAGTAACGGGGAACGCCCAATTGGCATGATAATGCATGATCCCAGGCTCTTTATGGGCTACGACCGCAAACTCAAGGGAAGTACTATAAATAAACTAGAATCATTGCCTTGGATAAGCCAGCTGCGGTGCCCACTAAAACATTCAGGAATAGAAGTCCTTCTAATTATCGACATTGTTATTTCAAGTCTCGCTATTAAACAAGATGCCTCCCAACAGAATCGACGTCCACCATCACTTCGTTCCGGACTTTTACCGTAAAGGTCAGCGTCTCATGTATCCTTTACCATTTTAATGTCTAACAAATATGCATCAGCCGTCCAAAGCTCGGGTGGCGATCCGTCTGGTTGGTTTATCCCTGACTGGACCCCAGAGCTTGATGCAAAGGTGAACCAGAAGTTTGGTATCACAACCAGCATCCTGTCTTTAACGGCGCCTGGTGCCTGTATTCTCAAGAGTCCTCAGGCTTCTGCGGATCTTGCACGCAAGGCCAATGAGTATGTCGCCAAACTGCGCGACGAGAATCCCAAAGGATATGGTTTCCTGGCGGCGCTACCAAACATCTTGAATAAAGACCTAGCCCTGGCTGAGCTCGACTATGCCTACGACGTGCTCAAGGCAGATGGTGTTGTTCTCTTTACCCGATATGGCGAGGATAACCACTACCTTGGCCACCCTGACTTCAAGGATATCTGGGCGGAGCTAAATCGCCGCTCGGCAGTTGTCTTTGTGCATCCTACCCACCCAGTGGATATCAGCCGGGTCAGTGACCTGCCTCAGCCCGTTATTCGATACCCGTTCGAGACAACGCAGACCGCACTCGATATGCTGTACAACAAGACGGTTCGCAACAATCCCAATTGCAAAATCATCTTGTCTCATGCCGGTGGCACTCTTCCGTTCCTCCTCAGTCGCCCAGCCAGCATCCTTACCAATACAAAAGAGGAGCTAGATGAATTCTGGGAGGATGCCCGCAACTTTTACTATGACACTGCCGTGGCTGGTTCGGAGAATGTGCTGCGGATTATGGAGAAATTCGCAAAGCCGGGCCACCTTCTCTATGGCAGCGACACGCCCTACGCCAACAATGATATCGTCAACTTCCATACATCGCGACAGGATGCCTACCAGTTTGAGGATGCAAGCCTTCTGGCGAAAATCAATCGCGAGAATGCTTTGGCCCTGTTTCCTAGACTGAAATAACACCATATGGAGCTTGTGGTCAACCATTTTTAGTTACCAACTTCTCGAAACGATGAGTAGTAGCAAGGGTCTCCCGCAAATTCTCTAATATCGTAGAGTGCGCAGCAAGGCAGACGAGCCATAATAATTCTTCAACTGGTGGAAGCTCCAGTTAGTAGTGGTCATTATTAATTTTAATCTAATGTTGAGTCTATACCATTTTCTCTCATAATACTTTGAGCAAATTTCGGTGAGGATGAGTAGTCTTTGCTCATGTTATCAGTAGCTGCTGTAATGTTAAGATTGATCAAAGCATATATTGCTACAACGTTGTTGGGTCGCTATACGTATAGTTGTCCATGCCCAGCTTTGTAGTATTAGACATGTAAAAAGTAGGTTACAACTGAAAGAAATAGTACCTGACGATGATGCAGACTTCACACAAATTTGGCTTAAAACGGAACACCATCCTTAAAGCCCTCAACAAATGGGAATACCGAGAGCCAATTTATCTCGGAAGGATCATTTATCCAATTTGCAGTCCCTTCATCGGAAAATATGGCATTGTCAAAGGACTTTTGGGAATTCTCGTGCAGTAGTGGTGAATTTTGGCCCCAGTTCAAATTTGCTGGCACATCGTGCCTAGCAGAAACGTTGTCGAGAGTCGGCCCAGAATGATTGGCCGGATGCTCATCTAGATCAGGGTTTAAATAAATAGACTCAGTCCCATTGTTGGACATACAAAATGCTTACCGGTTTGCGAGGGAAAAATCTTTGCTTGAACGGCCTCGAACAGCCTTAAACATCTCCTTGCAGATCGGCTTTGTAATCTGTAGGCGCGAAAGAACTCCAAGCATTTATTCCAGCTTGCGACGAGCGTGCCCTTACGTTCAATTCGATCGAGGCAACACAAACGACAGATAAGAAAGACAATAGCGCAACTATGTATATCTAGCACGTTTGTGGATGAGCACGTGGTGATCAACGGTGATGTGGAACACATACAGAAAACATTGTGCCATGGTGGCGGAAGGATATCATTATAGATTTCAAGGTTATCAGTGATCAGTTCGACAAGGTCACAAGCTGACGAAACACACAGGTTGACACCTTGCTCCAGCATACTTTGGTGCATCACCGACTCCATCGAATTGTCTGGTTCGGAGTGTGGGCCGCCACTACTCAAATGGAGGAGCGCCGATAATACCGGCCGGAACATGATCAACCGCACATGGAGATACCTGCAAATAACTTATCCATAACGATCCGAAAGCTTCATAGGTGCATAATTCAGGGAACATTAACTGCTCACCTTGCATGTAGAATGGTTGCTTGTCTGTAAAATTTAGCGGTTCTGCGCCCGAACGACTCGTTCGCCAAGGTCCTTGGATTGTAATTCTGGGGTTTCAGCCAAGCGGGCAAGTTTTGGCTCCAGGCACACAGTGACTTGTCGATATTGAGCAAAATTTGTATATCACCACTTTTGAGCTTGTCGTTTCCCATGGACGCTCCAATGAGATTAATATTGATGTCAAGCTTTCCGTTTCCCTTGTTACCACTCCCGTAGTATAAGGTCCATAGAACTTCACCAATAATATTCTGCAATTTGATAGATTGGACGTAGCATTCTGTCAAGCTGGGAACATCTTGGGGTTGTGCTGCGGGTGTTGTGGGGTCCTGGCTCAAAAACTCATCATCTATCGCCGATGGGGCAGCACTTCCTTTAGACACAACAGGCTGGATCATCAGAGGTCGCCCGTAAGTCATAGATAAGACTCTAGAAATCGGGTTTAGACAGTTTATCTCAGAATAATCTTCCTTGTAACAATATCAAACTCTCCGTTACAAATGACATACCTGTCAAGAATCATGCATCCAGTCCAAGCTCGTCTTCGCATCTCAGTCTCCACTTGGTTCAGGTTGCCTTTGGAACAGCATCCCTGATCGCAGTATTCCGGTTCGTGATGAAGGCCAATCCCTTGCGCAACGCGAATAGCGAGGCCCACTATGTTCCAGCACGCACTCGTCATGTCCGTGCTCTGAAGATATTGACCCATGAGAATGAGTATCTGGACCAGATATATATTTCCTTGGGCAAGCATATCAAAGTCTATGAGAGCTTTAGCTCGCCCAAAGAAGGCCGATCCAAGCTCACTTCGATCGCCGCCCTCCCCTATGGTGTCAAACTGAGATCCCAGCGCAAAAACTAAATTGAGCAAACAATGAAATAGTATGTCGTCCAGACCATCGTAAAAACCTCTATCCCGTTGCGATTGAGGTATCTGCGCGGAATGGTAAGTAAAAGAAGGTGTCCAGAGAGTGAGATACTTTTTGGTAAATGATTGACGGTGCAGGAACGGATACAGAGAATGAAATTTGATCCAGTAACTTTCGAGCAACGCATCAGCCTGGTTTCTTGGTGGAATGATGAGCCGATGTCCGGCGAGGCTGAATCTGTTCTTGGACGCTTCGAATGATGGAGAACGAGATTTCTCTCCTACAGAGATAGCTTCATCCTGGAAGAAGTCTAGCATGGCATTCTTCTGCCGATCGCAGTTCGGGGAAACCTCGCTTCGACTCATGGCCCGACGGGCCTGGCAAAGAAAGCTAAGGGTGCTAGAAGGGCCAAAGAAGTCAGGCCCCTGGCTCTCTCGACGGCCGACGGACCCAAAAACACCCATTGCATCAATTGCAGACTCATCATCACCCTCATAGCCTTCCATAGGGGTACGATTGTCCAACGACGCTGGCCCCTTGGCGTCCTGGAATCCCATGGCAGCCGACACGTAGGTAGTTTTATTTGTGCTCAAGACATGGCTGTTTGCCTTCGAAATATCAACCGCTTCAGACGGTACAAACTGTTGATGATGCGTAGGAACTCCGGACCCGTCACTTTCTTCTTCTACGAATCCTAGGGCCGAGACTTCAGGTGTAATTTCAGGGTCGTCCTGATTAGCCGATTTGGTAGATGAGATGGCGACACTAGGTGTGTCAGCAATGGCCTGGCGACTGTTCTCTAGTTCTTGAATTCGACATCTCAGTGACTCCACGTAACTGGAGAAGACGTGTGAGTGGCTACCCCGCTAGACTCAAGAGTGATCATTACCTGTTACTCCACCCCTTGGCACTCCTGCCCTCTTCCCAGACGCAGTCTGGAGAAGATCGTTTGGCACAGGAGCCGCAGACAGGTCTGACCCCGTCGCATTTTCTCTTCCGGTCGCGACACTCATTGCACGCGATCGCGATTCGACGTCGTTTGAGGTCACGATCCGATCCCTGCAAAGGCATGCTTTTTCTTTGGTATGATGTCTGATGAAAGGCCTTTATGGATGGGGAAAAGGACAACTTGGCCTGGAACAACGGGAGGCGGCTGGCTTATGTAGAAAGGACCAGCGTCTTCAACCGGCTTGCCAAGCGGGGTTCTCCATCGCCCCACGGGGAAATGGAAAGGTTATTCGATCCACGGCAGCTTTCATTGAATAGCATGCGAATGCCAGCACTATGGTAGAAGCTATGTTCCAATAATTTAATGCAAGCGTCTACAGCCAGAACCAAAATTTACCAAGCTGACTCATCAAATCTCTAAATCGCGACTCCTACAGTGCATGACGTTGATCATTCGAAGTTCAGGTACATGTTCTACTCGTACTACCTAGTGAAAAGATCAAATCAAGGGCCCTGAAATATTTTATTTTATGCAATAGATTTTCTGCCAATAGAGACTTTTAATCAACAAACCATGAAAGTGCATCAAT
This sequence comes from Talaromyces amestolkiae, assembly GCF_001896365.1. NCBI lineage: Eukaryota > Fungi > Ascomycota > Eurotiomycetes > Eurotiales > Trichocomaceae > Talaromyces > Talaromyces amestolkiae. Next base: position 2,193 of record NW_024468049.1, on the reverse strand, counting down.
TCAGCCAGAGTTGTGCATGTCCACAGAGAGATTGACACCAGTCATTCCTTTCGAATGATGCTAGCGAGGAAAACCGCTGCACTTGCAATTTCTTCAGGCTCACCTGATAGTAGCGGATTGCATTCGATCAAGTTTAGCTCACTCTGGCTCTCATGAGTTTGCGAAGCGATCAAGGGTGTTCTGGTAACTGAATTCTCCCAAAATATGCGGTCAGTCAAATGTTAGGGGTAGAAGCAGGTTTTTAGAACTTACACCTTGGTAAGATGGAATTGCAGTGAATGCCATGAGGCGCGTAATCCATGGCAACGGTACGCATCAGGGCCAACACCGCTCCCTTTGAAGCTGCATATGCAGGAGTCCCTAAAAGACCGACAACTCCCAATACAGATAATATATTGATGATATTGCCAGCGCTATGATATCCCGGGATTCTTGGCTGATTAAGCATCTGTAGGCCAGCATATTTACATCCAAGAAATACACCCCGCACATTAATTTGCCCGTCGAGTCAAAGACTTCTTCAACCGTTTCATTAACTGGACATGGGCTTGATACCTCGGGGACAATACCTGCATCATTGACCATGCTGTCCCCAGTCAGTAAAAATCGCTTCATCAGAAGGTACGAGCCAACACGTCAACCCGACCAAATTCGCAGCCGCGTTTTTGACTAATTCCATGACACTGCTTGCTTCCGTGACATCTGTTGGCACAAAATGGGATTATCCACCTTAACTGCATATTAACTCGCCAGTCAGCTAGTCTGACATCTTACCAAATGCATGGCGGTCTACGCAGACAATGGTGGCGCCATGTTCACCAAATACCAGTGCTATTGCTCATACTAAACCAGAAGAAGCTCCAGTGGTGGTCGAGACTTTGCCAGCAAGTTACCTTAGAGCACTGGTCATATTGGTTTAACAGTAGACAGATGGAAGGATGAGTAGGACATAATAGAAATGTCTCAGTCATAAGTAAAACTGAAGAGATCATAATTATATCTCACAAATATTTGGCAGATGTCTGGTATGTCGTAGATCATGATATGTGTGCGGTTCTACGGTTTCTACATTATGTTGTGCATAAATAGTAAATAGTGAGCTTTAACGGCGGGAATATATCCGCAGATGACCGGAAGTATACCCGCACGTTTTCTCACCTCCGTCCGCATAGCCTGCCGTAGCAACCGGCTGATCCGAAGCCTTCGATCCATCTATTTAGTGAACAAGACAGAACAAGTATAGAAAAATAGCTAATAATGATTCCTAGGGTATTTCACACTCTGTCTGAAACAAGTTCATAGTGGAGAATTTGCAACAAAACATGTCAAACGAAGCAATAATAGGCCTTGACTGTTACGAACTAACTTGCATGACACTAGAGCACGCTAGACGGAATAGGAAAAGGCACTTTTGGTAATTGCGAAGTATCATCCGTACGATTACCAACTAAAAGGAAATAGGTCATCAACGTGACGCTTGATATGGGACACGCACAAAGTCACGTGGAGACAAGAATAAGATACCACTAATGAGAAGAATAATTGGTATACACAATGAGCCCAGCTCATTGGACAAAGAAAGATATACTGTCTACCATCTACCAGGAGTGGTAGACGATATACGATGTACGGAACCAGGAGGATTAGATATATAAAGACACTCTTTCACTAATATGTATTTAGTTCTCTATAGTTCTTTGATATAAGTTACTTAAATACAATAGTAAGAGTCAGTAAGGTATTTATACTTGTATAGGTACTAGGCTATACAGAGAATCTCTTCTATTCTAGTTATATTAAGACTGCTAGTACTAATAAACTATTGTTTCTTTAGTTACTTGGTCTACTTTATCGATGACAACTCTTTGAACCTTTGTATGGTTCAATAAAGCCTAGCGTACCTCGACACAACGCTGTTTAACTAAGGTGGATCCAGGTCCGTGACATATCTTAATAAAGAAATATATTCTAAATACTAAGCTAAATATTAATACTAGCTATAAGAGAAACTAGAAATTTCTTATAACTAGATAATAAAGCTTAAATAATAATATAATTAAATAGTTTATATACTATATAATAAGAAATAATAATAAAAGAACTAATAGATTTAAGAGAATTTAAAGTATTATTAGAATAAATAATTTATAATTAACTTAGAATACTAATTAATAGAATTAATAATTATTTATT